>NC_091438.1:790000-1390000 GCF_964237555.1 Oryctolagus cuniculus | reverse complement strand
AGCCCGTCCTACCAACTTGATCGTAAGCCCCTGGAAGACTGAAGGATAAAATACCTAATCCAGTGCAGAATATTCCTCATAAGGGCCTTTGGCAAAATTTAGAAATAAATTCTACTTCTAGGAGGGATCTTCAGAGATTATCAATTTCAGTCATCTGATTTTTACAGGTGAAACAGAAAACTGATATAATTTGCCGAAAGTCATAATGTCAACAAACTGTCAATGAAGACCCATCCTTATTTCTGCTCTGAACTGTTGAAAGAAAGATCCCTTTTCTATTCTTGAATCCCATTAGAAATAACAATCAATTTAGAACATGGATATAAATGAAGCTATGATTAGATTATGTTAGAATTCTATATTTGTAAAAGATAATGCTAGTTGACCATCAATACCAAATACCTGTAGGAAAAAACAAAGTGTCATCCTGAATACCAGGACAGTTAAAGGAAAAAGAACTGAAATGAAAGGCTCATTTTGAAGCAATCATCTGGGGTTGGCTGTGTCCTTTTTTATATAATTATTCCACTTACAAGGAAAGAAATGACTTCTGTCCAATACTATTTTCATAATTTTTTTTTTTAATTTTTGACAGGCAGAGTGGACAGTGAGAGAGAGAGACAGAGAGAAAGGTCTTCCTTTGCCGTTGGTTCACCCTCCAATGGCCGCCGCTGCAGCCGGCGCACCGCACTGATCCGAAGGCAGGAGCCAGGATCCAGGTGCTTTTCCTGGTCTCCCATGGGGTGCAGGGCCCAAGCACCTGGGCCATCCTCCACTGCACTCCCTGGCCACAGCAGAGAGCTGGCCTGGAAGAGGGGCAACCGGGACAGAATCCGGCGCCCCGACCGGGACTAGAACCTGGTGTGCCGGCGCCGCAAGGTGGAGGATTAGCCTATTGAGCCGCGGCGCCGGCCCTATTTTCATAATTTTTAATATGCACTTGTAAATGTTTGTTTACTTACTTGAAAGGCAGGGCAACAGAGAAAGAGAGAGAGAGAGAGAGAGAGAGAGAGAGAGAGAGCTTTCATCTGCTAGCTCACTCCCCAAAAGCCTGCAATAGCTGTGGCTGGGGCAGGCTGAAGCCAGAAGTCAGGAACTCCTCCATCCAGGTCTCCCATGCTGGAACCCAAGGCAGGAAGGCAGAAACCCAAGCAGGGACTCCAACCAGCACTCTAAAATGGGGTGCTGGCATCAGTAGTGGTGGTTTAATGAGCCACACCACAATGCTGGCTACAATTATCACCAAGCTTAATCATGTATAACCAGGTGATTCAGTTCCTTGGAGGTGTGCAGAAGTATGGAGCATTTTGGGTAGAGACTTTTGGTTTTTGCTGTTTGAAATTACACACAGAAAGCTCAGTAAGATGAAGCAATATTTCATAGGTTCTGCCAATAACTAAAATTTTAATTTCCATACTCTTCTATATTTTTATCCTAACTATATTGATGCTTTTTCCACTTTGCTTTCTTTGTAAAATTTTTTATTAATATAAAGAGAACAGGCTGGCGCCACGGCTCACTAGGCTAATCCTCCACCTTGCGGCGCCGGCACACCGGGTTCTAGTCCTGGTCGGGGTGCCGGATTCTGTCCCGGTTGCCCTTCTTCCAGGCCAGCTCTCTGCTGTGGCCAGGGAGTGCAGTGGAGGGTGGCACAAGTACTTGGGCCCTGCACCCCATGGGAGACCAGGATAAGCACCTGGCTCCTGCCATCGGATCAGCGTGGTGCGCCGGCCGCGGCGGCCATTGGAGGGTGAACCAACAGCAAAGGAAGACCTTTCTCTCTGTCTCTCTCTCTCACTGTCCACTCTGCCTGTCAAAAAAAAAAAAATAAATAAATAAAATAAAAAAAGAGAGAACAGATTTCATGTATTTCATAGGTACAATTCTAAGAAGATAATTTCTTCATGTGGTAACTCTAGATGCCTTGACAAGATGTTGTATTTTGCTGGTGCTGTGGTGTAGCAGGTGAAATCCACTGCCTGTAGCTCCAGCATCCCATAGGAGCGCCGGTTCAAGTCCTGGCTGCTCCACTTCCAATCCAGCTCTCTGCTAATGTGCTTGGGAAAGCAGCAAAAGATAGCCCAAGTCCTTGGGTCCCTGCACCCACGTGGGAGACTGGGAAGAAGCACCTGGATCCTTGTCGCTCCCCCTCTTCGTGGAGGAACGACACTAAACCCTGCCTAGGCCTCATATCTGAGTCACGGCACCATTATGTCGCTCCCCCTCTTCGTGGAGGAACGACACAGGACCCTGCGCTGTTCTTTCGTCTGCTCGGCCCTCCCCGGGTTTGCTGCTGGTTCTTCCCGGGTTGGCTACTGACCCTTCCACCTCCGTGGAAGGGCGGTTCCCCCTGCCACTTTTCCCCACTTCCGCGGGGGAGCGGCACACCGCCGGCCGGCTCTCTCGGGGGCTGCACAGGTGTTCCTTCAGATAGATGTTCCCGGTGCATGTTGTCTCTCTCCTCCTTTATAGTCCTCTTCCACCAATCCCAACTCGGCTGCCCACATGCCGAGTACGCTGCTCTCCTCCAATCAGGAGCAGCTCCTGCAGCTTGTCAAGTTGGTGAGAGGCAGCTGGGTAGAAGCTGTTTGCTCCTCTCCCAGCGCCATATTGTGGGAGAGCAGATGCATAGAGTAAGTCTTAATTCCAGTAACAGTCTAGTCTGAGTTGCTCCCCACAGATCCCCCTTTCTTTTTATTTTTTGGCGTTGATACGCGCCTTTCTTCGGTGCCCCGTGGCACACACTCTGCTCTGCTTGCTGGAGTTGCCCACAGGTGCTTACAAGCCCTACCAATCAGGCAAACCGAATCTGGGTCCTCTCTTCGCCATGTTGTGAAGAGGTTTTTAGGTGCTGATGCATGCCTGTGTTCGGTGCCCTGCAGCGCATGCTCTGCTCTGCTAGAACTGCCTGCAGGTGCTTACAAGCCCTAGCAATCAGGCAAACTGAATCCAAGCCTTCTCATTGCCGTATTGTGGGGAGACTTATTGATGTTGATAACGTGCCTGTCTTCGGTGACCTGCAGCGGGTAAGCTGCTAGCCGCCAGCAGGTTCTTATCGTCTTACTAATCAGGCAGACCGAATCCAAGCTCTCTCATTGCCGTGCGTGTTGTGGAGAGGCCTTATTTTTCTCTATTTCTCTATCTCCGGGCATTCCTATTTCTCCTATTTTACTTCTATCTGCCAGCATTCCTATTTCTCTCATTTTACTTCTAAACTTCTGTTTCTCTTATCCCTGCGGCATCCCGGCGCCCGCCCCAAGGCTGCTTCTCGGCGCCTCGCCCCGCGGCGGGTTCCCGGCTCTGCGCCGCTTCAGCCCGCGCTTCTCTCATCTGCGCGGCTTCCCGGCGCCCGCCCTGCGGCGGGTTCCCGGCTCTGCGCGGCTCGGCTTCGCGCACCGTGCCCCGTGCGCTCTCCCCACTTGTGCCCCGCGCGCTCTCTCTGCGTGCAGCGGCTTCCGCGAGTCACACAGCCCAGCTCACGTTTCCGCCACCGGCATTCAGTCCAAGTTCCCCGGGCTAACCTGGCGAATTCCAACCTGGCGGCCCACGTCTCTGCCTCTGGTTCCAGATTTTCGCCTTTTGCTCCCTGGGCTGACTTGAAGAATTCCAAGATAGCTTACGTCTCCGCCTCGGCCTGCCCCGGCGGCTTCAATTTCCCTAACATTTTTCTCTACCCGGTATGTTTCCCTAACTTTTCTTCCAACAACAATATTCCCCTCTCATTTCTCCCGGCTTCTCCCCACAGTCCGCATCCGAGTCCAAGCCTCCTCCAGGTTTCACTTTCGCTTTCAATCTCCTAGCTTCCCCGCCATAGTCCGCATCCAAGTCTATGAAAGCTTTCACTTTCGCTTTCAATCCTAACTTCTTTCCCACAGTCCATATCCGAGTCTATGCCTAGGCTTTCGATAGCTTCTTCCGGCACCTTTTCCATCCGGCTTTTCCCTAGGCTCTTTGCTAGTCTCTCTCTCCGGTATTTTCCCACTTCTTCCCGCTTCTTCCCTCCTAAGTTTCCTATCCGAGTCACGGCACCATTATGTCACTCCCCCTCTTCGTGGAGGAACGACACAGGACCCTGCGCTGTTCTTTCGTCTGCTCGGCCCTCCCCGGGTTTGCTGCTGGTTCTTCCCGGGTTGGCTACCGACCCTTCCACCTCCGTGGAAGGGCGGTTCCCCCTGCCACTTTTCCCCACTTCTGCGGGGGAGCGGCACACCGCCGGCCGGCTCTCTCGGGGGCTGCACAGGTGTTCCTTCAGATAGATGTTCCCGGTGCATGTTGTCTCTCTCCTCCTTTATAGTCCTCTTCCACCAATCCCAACTCGGCTGCCCACATGCCGAGTACGCTGCTCTCCTCCAATCAGGAGCAGCTCCTGCAGCTTGTCAAGTTGGTGAGAGGCAGCTGGGTAGAAGCTGTTTGCTCCTCTCCCAGCGCCATATTGTGGGAGAGCAGATGCATAGAATAAGTCTTAATTCCAGTAACAGTCTAGTCCGAGTTGCTCCCCACAGATCCTGGCTTCAAATTTGCCTAGCTCTGGCTATTGTGGCCATTTGGGGAGTGAGCTGGTGGATGAAAGATTTTCTGTCTCTCTCTCTCTCTCTCTCACTCTCAGTCTTACTCTTTCTCTACTCTCTGTAACTCTGCCTTTCAAATAAGTAAATAAATCTAAAAACCAGTCCCCAAGCAAACCTCTATATTCTATCTCCAATTTTTATTCTCTTACTCTTTTTGAAACATTCCTATCAAATATTTGCCTCTATGACTCCACAAAACCTGCTCCTTTCAAGTTACCAATGCCCCCAAAATTCTGGCTCTCTTGATCAACTTTCAGCAACCCTAGGCTCTCGTCACACTGGATCTATCAGATGTATTGGATATAGTAGATCTTTCTCTAGTCCTTGATACCTTTTCTCCACCTGCTTTCTGGGATCCCACACCCTGTTTTCTTCCCGTCTTGCAGATCCCTCTGTTGCCATCTGATTTGCTGATTCCTCCTCTTCTCCCCAACCTGTTAAAGAATGCTGGAATGTTCCAAGACTCAGTTCTTGGCCCTCTACTCTTCTCAACTGATACTCATTCATCAAGTTTCATGTCTTTAAATATATCCTCCTATATCCTACGACTCCAAAACATTTATATCCAGCCCAGATCTCTCTCCTACACATAAGAATAATATTTCCTAAGAGCCTATTTCATATTTTGGAGAAACAGCAGTCCTTTAAAGCTTAACTTGTCCTAAATAGAACTTTGTCTCTTCTCTCTCAAACCTGAACTTCCAATCTTTCCCCTCAGAGGTGTGCATACTTGTTACTCCATCCCTCCAGTCAGGCAGGTCAGAAACATTAGGAGCGTCCTTGACTCCTTTCTCTTTCACACCACACATCTTATTATCAGGAAATTCTTTCACCTCCACCTTCAAAATATGCCCATGACCCGACTACTTCTCACCATCTCTCCTCCTACCACCCTGATCCTGGTTACCACACCTCTCACCTGGACTATTGCCATAGCTCTCTCTGGTCTTTGCACCAACCTTTGCCTATTCACAACACAGAAGCCAGAGAGGCCCTTTGAAAACCTAAGTCAGATTATATCACTCCTGTGATCAAAACTCTATAAAGATTCCCTATTTCACTCAGAGTAAAAGCCAAAGCCTGAGTCACCCTTCGCCCACCCCGTTACCTTTCTGACATCACTCCACGTGACTCCTCATCCCTCACTCTGCTTCAGAAACACTGCCCTCATTGCTGTGTCTGAAATGTTCCAGCTAGCCTCCTGCCTTAGTGTCTACAGCACAGTTGGCTGTGCTTGGCAACACTTATGCCCCTAAAGTGCACCTGGGTCATTCTCTTCTCCCATTAGAGTCTTTACCCAAATACCCACTTCTCAATGAGACCTACTCTGACAACACTAATACTACAAATACCTTCCACAACATCCCATGTTGTTCTATTTCTGTTTTTCTTTGTCCTTAACACCTTATAACATACAGTCTACATATTTATTTATTACTCTGTATCCACCAGCTGTAGTAAAAGCTCCTGAGGATATTGTTTGCTCGACAATATAGGGGCTGGTGCTGTGGCATAGCAGGCAAAGCTGCCATCTGCAGTGCCGGCATCCCATATGGGTGCCGGTTCAAGTCCCAGCTGCTCCACTTTCAATCCAGTTCTCTGCTATGGCCTGGGAAAGCAGTAGAGGATGGTCCAAGTCCTTGGGCCCCTGCACCCATGTGGGAAGACCTGGAGGAAGCTCCTGGTTCCTGGCTTCAGATCGGCACAGCTCTGGCCATTGTGGCCATCTGCGGAGTGAACCAGTGGATAGAAGTCCTTTATCTCTCTCTATCTCTCTCTCTTTCTCTCTCTCTCCCCCTCACTCTCCTCTCTCTCCTCTCTTCTCTCACTTCTCTCTCTTCTGCCTCTGCCTCTCCTTCTCTCTCTGTAACTCTGACTTTCAAATAAATAAATACATCTTAAAAAACAAACAAACAAAAAACAATATATCTCCAGTCCCTAGAATGTGCTCACACATCCTTTCTGGATGAATTAATAAGTATGTTCACCAAACATTCAATTCCTGAGCAACTTTCTCCTTCAAATGGTCCTAAATCAGAAAAAAAAAAAAATCCAAAAAGAACTTGCCTATTAACCTAGTAGAAGTTCAAGTCTTAGGATCTCTTTCCTCCTCTTGTGTTCCCACATAGGCCTTGACTGTCACCCTCTTCATGTGAGTCACGGTAGAGGAAAGTATTTCACTTGGATCTGTGGTTTCCACTCTGATCACAGAATTGGGAAGGAATGGAAGAATGGGGATGTGAAATAGAGTCTACTCTTTTTAGCAAGGAGAGATTCTATTCTTTTGAGAATTAGTTGGGCTCTAACTGTGCTAGGATGAGAATATACAGTGAACAAGGCAGAAAAGTACCCTAATCTCCTAGAGACTAAATTATATTTATATTGTGATTGTGTATCCCACTTCTTTATTCTTACCAGTGTAGTCCCCAAATGGCCAGGTGTGAGGATATTATTTTCCCTGTTAGAGATAGAAGGAAAAATCCAGGATGTACTTTATATTGTCCTTTAGAAACTCACTACTCAGAATGTCATCCCCAACAAGCATCATCAGCCTGACCTGATAGTTTAGAAGAAATGCAGGATCTCAGGCCCCATTTTAGGGTTACTGAATCTGAAACAACATTTTTACAACATCCTCAAGTGATTACGAACAAAAGTGTTTGAGATGCACTGCCTCAAAACTCTCCCACTGAACCCAAGCTCATAGGTATCACATAAATTGTGGGGAAGGAAAGTTTGAGTAGACAGGAGAGAACTAACTTCATGTTTTGCTTTTGCTAGTGAAGAAGGAATGTTTTTTGATGCCCTGGATGATAAAAGGAATTGTAGTAAATGATTCCGGATTGATTTCTCAAATTACATAAAAATTCATGGACTTAAAAATATTACATCAAAGGCCAGCGCCGCGGCTCAATAGGCTAATCCTCTACCTTGCGGTGCCGGCACACCAGGTTCTAGTCCTGGTCGGGGCGCTGGATTCTGTCCCAGTTGCCCCTCTTCCAGGCCAGCTCTCTGCTGCGGCCCAGGAGTGCAGTGGAGGATGGCCCAAGTCCTTGGGCCCTGCACCCCATGGGAGACCAGGATAAACACCTGGCTCCTGCCTTTGGATCAGCGCAGTGTGCTGGCTGCAGTGTGCTGGCCACGGTGGCCATTGGAGGGCAAACCAATGGCAAAAGGAAGACCTTTCTTTCTCTCTCTCTCACTGTCCACTCTGCCTGTCAAAAACAACATGCTCCTGAATGAACAATGGGTCATAGAAGAAATTAAAAGAGAAATCAAAAATTTTCTGGAAGTAAATGAGGATAACAGCACAACATATCAAAACTTATGGGATGCAGCAAAAGCAGTGTTAAGAGGAAAGTTTATATCAATAGGTGCCTACATCAAGAAATTGGAAAGGCACCAAATAGATGAGCTTTCAGTTCACCTCAAGGATCTAGAAAACTTACAGCAAACCAGACCCAAATCTAGTAGGAGAAGAGAAATAATTAAAATCAGAGAAGAAATCAACAGGATTGAATCCAAAAAAAACATTACAAAAAATCAGCCAAACGAGGAGCTGGTTTTTTGAAAAAATAAACAAAATTGACACCCCATTGGCCCAACTAACTAAAAAAAGAAGAGAAAAGACCCAAATCAATAAAATCAGAGATGAAAAAGGAAACGTAACAACAGACAGCACTGAAATAAAAAGAATCATCAGAAATTACTACAAGGACTTGTATGCCAGCAAACAGGGAAACCTATCAGAAATGGATAGATTCCTGGACACATGCAACCTACCTAAATTGAACCAGGAAGACATCGAAAACCTAAACAGACCCATAACTGAGACAGAAATTGAAACAGTAATAAAGGCCCTCCCAACAAAGAAAAGCCCAGGACCAGATGGATTCACTGCTGAATTCTACCAGACATTTAAAGAAGAACTGACTCCAATTCTTCTCAAACTATTCAGAACAATCGAAGAAGAGGGAATCCTCCTAAATTCTTTCTATGAAGCCAACATCACCTTAATTCCTAAGCCGGAAAAAGATGCAACATTCAAAGAGAATTACAGACCAATATCCCTGATGAACATAGATGCAAAAATCCTCAATAAAATTCTCGCCAATAGAATGCAACAACACATCAGAAAGATCATCCACCCAGACCAAGTGGGATTTATCCCTGGTATGCAGGGATGGTTTAATGTGCGCAAAACAATCAATGTGATACACCACATTAACAGACTGCAGAAGAAAAACCATATGATTATCTCAATAGACGCCGAGAAAGCATTTGATAAAATACAACACCCGTTCATGATGAAAACTCTAAGCAAACTGGGTTTGGAAGGCATATTCCTCAATACAATCAAAGCAATCTATGAAAAACCCACAGCCAGCATCCTATTGAATGGGGAAAAGTTGGAAGCATTTCCACTGAGATCTGGTACCAGACAGGGATGCCCACTCTCACCACTGCTATTCAATATAGTTCTGGAAGTTCTAGCCAGAGCTATTAGGCAAGAAAAAGAAATTAAAGGGATACAAATTGGGAAGGAAGAACTCAAACTATCCCTCTTTGCAGATGATATGATTCTTTATTTAGGGGACCCAAAGAACTCTACTAAGAGACTATTGGAACTCATAGAAGATTTTGGCAAAGTAGCAGGGTATAAAATCAATGCACAAAAATCAACAGCCTTTGTATACACAGACAATGCCACGGCTGAGGAAGAACTTCTAAGATCAATTCCATTCACAATAGCTACAAAACAATCAAATACCTTGGAATAAACTTAACCAAGGACGTTAAAGATCTCTACGATGAAAATTACAAAACCTTAAAGAAAGAAATAGAAGAGGATACCAAAAAATGGAAAAATCTTCCATGCTCATGGATTGGAAGAATCAATATCATCAAAATGTCCATTCTCCCAAAAGCAATTTATAGATTCAATGCAATACCAATCAAGATACCGAAGACCTTCTTCTCAGATCTGGAAAAAATGGTGCTGAAATTCATATGGAGGCACAAGAGACCTCGAATAGCTAAAGCAATCTTGTACAACAAAAACAAAGCTGGAGGCATCACAATACCAGATTTCAGGACATACTACAGGGCAGTTGTAATCAAAAAGGCATGGTACTGGTACAGAAACAGATGGATAGACCAATGGAACAGAATTGAAACACCAGAAATCAACCCAAATATCTACAGCCAACTTATATTTGATCAAGGATCTAAAACCAATTCCTGGAGCAAGGACAGTCTATTCAATAAATGGTGCTGGGAAAACTGGATTTCTACGTGCAGAAGCATGAAGCAAGACCCCTACCTTACACCTTACACAAAAATCCACTCAATATGGATTAAAGACCTAAATCTACGACCTGACACCATCAAATTATTAGAGAACATTGGAGAAACCCTTCAAGATATTGGCACAGGCAAAGAATTTCTGGAAAAGACCCGGGAGGCACAGGCAGTCAAAGCCAAAATCAACTATTGGGATTGCATCAAATTGAGAAGTTTCTGTACTGCAAAAGAAACAGTCAGGAGAGTGAAGAGACAACCGACAGAATGGGAAAAAATATTTGCAAACTATGCAACAGATAAAGGGTTAATAACCAGAATCTACAAAGAAATCAAGAAACTCCACAAAAACAAAACCAACAACCCACTTAAGAGATGGGCCAAGGACCTCAATAGACATTTTTCAAAAGAGGAAATCCAAATGGCCAACAGGCACATGAGAAAATGTTCAAGATCACTAGCAATCAGGGAAATGCAAATCAAAACCACAATGAGGTTTCACCTCACCCCAGTTAGAATGGCTCACATACAGAAATCTACCAACAACAGATGCTGGCGAGGATGTGGGGAAAAAGGGACACTAACTCATTGTTGGTCGGAATGCAAACTGGTCAAGCCACTATGGAAGTCTGGAGATTCCTCAGAAACCTGAAGATAACCCTACCGTTCGACCCAGCCATCCCACTCCTTGGAATTTACCCAAAGGAATTTAAATTGGCAAACAAAAAAGCGGTCTGCACCCTAATATTTATTGCAGCACAATTCACAATAGCCAAGACCTGGAACCAACCTAAATGCCCATCAACGGTAGACTGGATAAAGAAATTATGGGATATGTACTCTTTAGAATACTATACCGCAGTAAGAAACAACGAAATCCAGTCATTTGCAACAAAATGGAGGAATCTGGAACACATCATGCTGAGTGAAATAAGCCAGTCCCAAAGGGACAAATACCATATGTTCTCCCTGATTGGTGACAACTGACTGAACACCAAAAAGGAAACCTGTTGAAGTGAAATGGACACTATGAGAAACGGTGACTTGATCAGCATAGCCCGACTGTTAATGAACAACTTAATACATTATCCCTCTTAGTAGTTTTTTTGGTCTGTTCTCCTTAAGATGACTGCTTTAATTCTGTAATTAATACACAGTTATTCTTAAGTGTTGAAAATTAACTGAAATGTGATCCCTGTTAAACATAAGAGTGGGAATAAGAGAGGGAAGAGATGTACAATTTGGGACATGCTGAAGCTGACTTGCCCCAAATGGTAGAGTTAGAAACATACCAGGGGACTCCAATTTAATCCCATCAAGGTGGCATGTACCAATGCCATCTCACTAGTCCAAGTGATCAATTTCAGTTCACAATTGATCATAATGAAAGGACTAAGAGTCAAAGGGAGCACATAAACAAGTCTAGTACCTGCTAATACTAACCGATAGAATAAATAAAGGGGAGAGTGATCCAACATGGGAAGCGAGATACTCAGCAGACTCATAGAATGGCGGATGTCCTAAACAGCACTCTAGCCTCAGAATCAGCCCTAAAGGCATTCCGATCTGGCTGAAAAACCCATGAGAGTATTTCAGGCATGGAAAGCCAAGACACTCTGGCAAAAAACAAACAAACAAACAAACAAACAAAAAAAACACCTAAATGAAAGATCTCTGTGAGTGAGATCCCAGTGGAAAGAACAGGTCTTCAAAGAAGGAGGTACCTTTCTTGAAAGGAGGAGAGAACCTCTACTTTGACTATGACCTTGTCTAAACAAGATAAGAGTCGGAGAACTCAAGGGGCTTCCATAACCTTGGAAACTCATGACTGGTGCATAGGGAGATTACTGATGCCATAAACAGGAGTGTCAATTTGTAAAGTCAACAACAGGAGTCACTATGCACTTACTCCTCATGTAGGATCTCTGTCCTTAATGTGCTCTACATTGAGACTTAATGCTATAACGAGTACTCAAACATTATATTTCACTTTGTGTTTCTATGAGGGTGCAAACTGTTGAAATCTTTACTTAATGTATACTAAACTGATCTTCTGTTAAAAAAAAAAAAGAAGAAATTAGCAATTCCCAACTTGACTCTCACTGGGATTAAACATGACAATAGGTCTGATCTGATTTCATCATCATTTAAAGAATCATCTATTATTTTTCACTTTATGTTTCTGTGTGGGAGCAAACTGTTGAAATCTTTACTTAATGTATGCTAAACTGATCTGTAGATAAAGAGAATCAAAAATGAATCTTGATGTGAATGGAAGGGGAGAGGGAGTGGGAGAGGGGAGGGTTGCAGGTGGGAGGGACGTTATGGGGGGAAGCCATTGTAATCCATAAGCCGTACTTTGGAAATTTATATTCATTAAATAAAAGTTAAAAATAAATAAATAAATAAATAAATAAATAAATATTACATCAAGCTGAGAAGCTTCTCCACTGTAAAAGAAACCCTCATACAGGCAGCCAATGCCAAAATTAACAACAGGAATTGCATCAGGTTGAGAAGTTTCTGTACTGCAAAAGAAACAGTCAGGAAAGTGAAGAGGCAACCGACGGAGTGGGAGAAAATATTTACAAACTATGCAGCTGGTAGAGGATTAATAACCAGAATCTACAAAGAAATCAAGAAACTCCACCACAATAAAACAAACAACCCACTTAAGAGATGGGCCAAAGACCTAAACAGACATTTTTCAGAAGAGAAGATCCAAATGGCCAACAGATGCATGAAAGGATGTTCGGGATCACTGGCCATCAGGGAGGTGCAGCTTGAAGCCACTTTGAGGTTTCACCTCACCCCCACTGGAGTGGCTTTCACATGGAAATCGATGGACAGTAGATGCTGGCGAGGATGTGGTTCAGAAGGGGCACACTAATCCACTGTTGGTGGGAATACAAAATGGTGAGGCCACTCTGGAGGACAGTTTGGAGATACCTCAGAAATCTGAACATAGCCCTACCATGCAACCCAGCCAATCCACTCCTCAGAACTTACCCAAGGGAAATTAAATTGACGAATGAGAGAGCTGTCTGCACCTCAATGTTTGTTGCAGCTCGGTTCACAATGGATGGGATGTGGAGTCAACCTAGATGCCCATCAACAGAAGACTGGATAAAGAAATTATTGGATATGAATACTATGGAATACTACACAGTGGTAAAAAAAAGAGATGAAATACAGTCATTTGCAACAGAATGGAGGAAACTGGAAAACATCATGCTGAGTGAAATAGGCCATTCCCAAAGGGACAAATATCATATGTTCTCGCTGATCTGTGACAACTAACTGAGCACCTAAAAAGAAACCTGTAGAAGTGAAACTGACACTATGAGAAACAATGACTTGATCAGCCCTTGTCCTAACTGTTGAGGAACAACTTACTATTTTATTCTTTTTAGTATTTTCTTTTTCTACTTAATACCATTGGTTGAACTCTTTACTTAACACAGAATTATTCTTAGGTGTTTCAATCCAATTGAAAATTGATCCCTGTTAAAAATAAGAGTGGGAGGAGCTGGCACTGTGGCACAACTTGTTAAAGCCCTGGCCTGAAGTGCCGGCATCCCATATGGGCACGGGTTTTAGTCCCAGGAGCTCCTGGCTCCTGGCTTTGGATCGGCTCGACTCCGGCTGTTGCAGCCATCTGGGGAGTGAACCAGCAGATGGAGGACCTCTCTCTCTGTCTCTATCTCTCTCTGTAACTCTGTCTTTAAAATAAATAAAATCAATCTTTAAAAAAAATAAGAGTGGGAATAAGAGAGGGAGAAGATATACAGTTCAGCACATGTTCCCTCAGACTTATCCATAAGAATAAAGCTAAAAACTTACCATGGGACTCCCAATTCCCTTAAGTTGGCAAGTACCAATGTCATCTTACTAGTTAAAGTGATCAGTTTAAGTTCATAACTGATCATAAAGATAGGATTAAGTGTTAAAGGGATCACTTAAATAAAACCATGTGTCTGCTAATAATAACTGATAGAATTAAAAGGAGAGAACGATCCAACGTGGGAAGCAGGCCACACAGCAGACTCATAGAATGACAAATGCCCTAAATAGGACTCTGGCCTCAGAATCAGCCCTTAAGGCATTCAGATCTGGCTAAAAAGCCCATGAGAGCATTTTAGGCATGGAAAGCCAAGACACTGTGGCAAAAAAATGATCTCTGTGAGTGAGATCCTGGTGGAAAGAAGGGGCCATCAATGAAGGAGGTGCCTTTCTCTGAAGGGAGGAAAGAACTTCCACTTTGATTGTGGCCTGGTCTAAGTAATGTTGGAGTTTGTGGACTCAAGAGGCTTCCATAGTCTTGGCAGCTCATGACAAGAGCCTTGGATGATCACTGACGCCATAAATAAGAGTGTCAGTTGTTAAAATAACAGGAGTCACTGTGCACTTACTCCCCATGTAGGATCTCTATCCTTAATGTATTGTACTATAAGAATTACCGGTAAAACTAGTCTTCGAACAGTACTCTATACTTTGTGTTTCTGTGTGGGTGCAAACTGTTGAAATCTTTACTTAGTATAGAGTTGATCTTCTGTATATAAAGATAATTAAAAATGAATCCTAATGAAGAATGGGATGTTAGAGGGAGTAGGAGGTGGGATGGTTTGGGGATGAGAGGGTTGGGTATGGGAGAAGAACCACTATAATCCAAAAGTTGTACTTATGAAAGTTACATTTATTAAATGAAAGCTTTCTATAAAAAAAGAGGAAAGTGAAAGCAAAAAAAAAAAAAAGAAAGAAAAGAAAAGAAACCCTCAGCAAAGTGAAGAGGCATCCAGTAGCATGGGAGAAAATATTTGCAAATTATGAAACCAATCTAGGATTAATACACAGAATCTATAAAGAGCTCAAGAAAGTCAACAACAGCAAAACAATCCATTTAAGAAATGGACACAGAACTTGGACAGGCATGTTTCAAAAGACGAAATTCAGATGGCCAACAGACACAAGAAAAAATGCTCAGGATCACTAGCCATGAGGGAAATGCAAGTCAAAACCACAGTGAGGTTTTACCTCACCGCAGTTAGAATGGCTATCATCCAAAAAGCAAGAAACAATAAATGCTGGTGAGGATGTGGCAAAAAAGGTACCCTAATCCACTGTTGATGGGATTAGTACAGCCATGATTGAAGACAATATGGAGATACTTCAGAAAGGTGAAACCAGATCTACCATATGACCCAGCAATCCCACAGCTGGGAATTTACCCGAAGGAAATGAAGTCACCATATAAAAGAGCTCAATTCATAATACCTAAGATATAGAATCAACCCAGAGGTCCATCTAGTGATGACTGGATAAGGAAACTGGTATGCAGACACACACATGCACACACACACACACGATTAATATACAGAGTATACATAGGGTATATATGTATATAAAGTATAGGATACTACTCAGTTATTAAAAAAGAATGAAATCCTGTCTTTTGCAATGAAATAGATGCAACTGGTAACCAAAATACTTAGTGAAATAAGCCAGTCCCAAATAGATAAATACCATATGTTTTCCTTGATCTGTGGTAACTAATAGAGTACCAAAAATATTATGTGTAAGAGTGAAATTCACATTTTGAGATTCAATGATTGTTTATAGCCCTTGTTTCTACTGTTGAGGAAGAGTTTTTTTTTCCTTTTTACTATTTGTTGAACTCTATACTTAGTGTAGGGTTAATCTTATGAATATGAAGTAAACTGAAAGTAGATCATTGTAAAAATTCAGAGAGAGAATAAGAGAAGAAGGAGGAAGGGTGGGAGGGAGGGTAAGGTGGGAAGTAGCACTGTATTCTTAAGTCTGTACATATGAACTACATGAAATTTGTTTACCCTAAACAAAAAATTAAAATGTTAAGACTTACCTGAAAGAAATATGTGATAGTATTTTGGTAATACCTTGTGCAGTCACACACATTCAAAAGGCAGCATTTAAAATTTTTTAAGTCAATATACTTAAGAGGATGGAGCATGAGGTCAGACTTGCTGATTTCTAAACTTGTCGCTGTGTCACTATCTGTATTTCCTTGGTCAATTTGCTTGGCCTCTCTTAAGTTTCAGTTTCCTTTCTGCACAATAGGAATCTCAATAGTACTTATTTCATATGCTTGTTTTGAGGACCAAATGGAATAATGTTTATAAAGAAATAAACATAGTATCACATAGTGAGTACCCCATAAATGTTGATGTTTTTATTTAAATCAATATTTAACTTATCCAACAAAAATACTGGTAAATGGATACAGTAATAGAGAAAAATATCATGCAAGGCTTCATAATTCAGAAGGGGTTGGTTTATGCTCAGTTATACTCAGAATCAAGGGAAACCTACTGAATCCTCTTACACAAAGGGGTGAATGAGGCAGAAATCTTTGTTGGAGTTGCACTGGGAACAAGGGCTTGGGGTACCTGAAGATGAACCAACCATGGTATCAGCTTCCATTGGAATTGTCATTCTACTAGTCTAAGTTGAGGTTTCCTGCCAATGTGGAAAAGTTCTCCTCCCATGCTCTCCCATCCTTTATTTTGCTACCTGAGCATCCCTTCCTTTAGAACTTTGAGACCTCCAGGAACATGTCAGCTGCTTCGTGGAACTTGTGCCGGCTCCTGCAATCTTGGTTGTTTCATCTGATCCCTGAGAACATCTGGCATAAACTGCTAGAACAGGCAGTTCCTCTACAGCAGCTATCATTAGCTATATTCCTTTCTCCTCTGCCACACTTATTTAATGATAAGTCTGTCCTCTCCAGCTTTGTAGTTTGTACCCACTGTAACTCTGACACATCGGCACACAGTATTATTCAACACATTCATTTTCAGTGAAAGAGGTAATGTTTGTCTACCATTTCTTATAGCAAAAAACTTGTATCTAATTCAACCTCTGCATTCAGTGGCAAACTAGGAAATATGAGATGGGGAATTTTCTTGAAAAACAATGTATTTTACTGACGATTCTCAAGGAAGAGAAAAATCTCAATTTTGAATGTATTTGCTAACAAGTAAGATGCATCTTTTTTTTATTTCAGTTTAGGATTATTGCTATAGAAACCATAGAAAAATGTATATGCCAATTAGAGTTTTCTGTCAGCTTTTCAGTTTTTCCTCTCTCTTGACTTTTGTGGTGCTTCTCATCTCAGAAGGGGAAATGAAGCACCGGAAGAGAAGGCCCCACAGTGAGTCAGAGATCAGACAGGCTTCCTGTGAGTGAGGTGCTGTGGAAGGATCCCCGAGGCAGCCACGCTCACCCCTGAATCGTCTCACCTTTCCAGACTTCTTTCTCTTGAATATCCTCCCAGGCATAGACCCGCTTCTTTGTCAGTCTTGTTCTGTGTTCTTGGCCAACCCCAGAAAACCCAAGCACTAACCCCAAGCCCTTCATCTGGACTAAGCTTTCTCAGCTTCCTCCTTTCCTTACCCTCCCTCAGAGTTACTCACCTCTTCCCTATCACCATTCTCCCCCTGCAACTCCTACCTTTACAGAAACCCTTGAAGTCCTTGCTTTTTGAAACCAATACAGACCCTCTAGTTGATAAAGAACCCAAAGCATCCATCATCCAATTCCACCCACTAAGTACTTTCCACAGTAACAGGCAATTGGATTGACAAATTCATTCCAGTGGGAGATTAAGGAAAAGAAGAAAGGTCTAAACCAAGAAAAGCCAATATTAAGTATGCTTTCAACATTCAGGGTGGTATCTGCTTGGTCAATACTAACATGCTAGCAGGTTCACCAGAACGCGTCTCTACCAAGATTTGCCTTGGCCCTGAGAAGATGAGACAGAGTAGAAATTCCCTTCATGGTGAATCAGTTACATAAACATAGATTCCTAGATGTGGGTATTCAGTTTTGGCCAACCTAAAGCTTAACAAACTGTGGTGTCATCCTTTAGAAAAAAATAATACAGGTGTGAACATTCAGCCTATCAGTTAAGATGCTGCTTGGAATATCCACATCCCATATTGGAGTGCCTGGATTGCAGTGCTGGGTCCACTCTTGATTCCAACTTCCTGCTAATGTGTACTGTGGGAGGCAACGAGGATGGCTCAAGTAGTTGGACTGCTACCACGCTACATGGGAGACCTGAATTGAGTTCACAGCTTCCTACTTTCTTGTAAGGATTTGGAAAGTGAAGTAGTAGATGAGAGCTGGCTCTCTCTCTCTGAATAAGTAATTATAATCATAAATTTTAAAATTAGAAAAATATAAAATTACTATGGAAAATTAGGTACAAAAGAGATCCTTAATGAAAAATGAGGCGAAATTATGATATTTTTAAAAAGCTGAGAATTGTCCCAAATATCACAAAATCCAAACCCTTCCAGGAAGCCCTGAAGTGTGTTTTAGCAGCATCCAATAACTCTGAATGACTACAGTTTTTGAAAGACTGTTTGACCTCACCTCCCCATTTGCTCACTCCTAATCACTTCTTTTTTTTTTTTAAAGATTTATTTATTTATTTTAAAGTCAGAGTTACACAGAGAGAGGTGGAGAGGCAGAGAGAGAGAGAAAAAAAAAGAGAGAGAGAAACAAGTCTATCTGCTGGTTCACTCCCCAGTTGGCTGCAATGTCTGGAGCTGCGCCAATCCGAAGCGAGGAGCCAGGAGCTTCTTCCAGGTCTCCCATGCAGGTGCAGGGGCCCAAGAACCTGGGCCATCTTCTACTGCTTTCCCAGGCCATAGCAGAGAGCTGAATCAGAACCAGAGAGCTGAGACTTGAACTGGTGCCCATATGGGATGCTGGCACTGCAGGCGGTGGCTTTACTTGCTACGCCACAGTACTGGCCCCTCCTAATCACTTCTTAACCACAGGTACTCAGTTGTAGTACACACTACTCAACTGAAATTTTTTCTTCCACTGTGGTTATTGGTCACCAAATCAGATGGCTTTTGTTCATCTCTCATGTTCTTGATATTTAGCCATAGACACTCATAGTTGCACCTTCCTTCTCAAAATTGTATTTGTGTTGACATGCAGGAGGCTATTTTGTTCATAATTTCCCTACTACATGTGTTAAATCTTTCTCTTTATTGGTTTTACATCTTCTGTCCCTCTACCAAATTCAGTATAACCCAAGGCTCAATGCTCAGCCTTCTGCTTTTGTCAGTTCACATGCATCCCATCACCTCTCAAAGCTTCAAACATACAGATAACTAAAATCTGTAGCACTTACACTGACATCTCTTCAGGGAGTCAGTCCTGACAATTGGACATCTGCAAAACAAAGTTCTACCCCTGGATCTCAATTTTAATGCACTTTAAATTAAACTAATTACATGCATTCTCAAATGGCCTGATCTCAAATAAATACTGAAACTCAATATTTCTAGAATTAAATGTGTCATCTTCCCCCTTAACTATGTTTCTTTTAGGACTTTTCCCTTCTTTGTTAAGGGTTTGATCTAAGTGGATGAGTAGTAAGTCATAGTCTGTGTATAGGAAATGATACTGCCTGTCTTCTATATGTCTTTTCTGCATAAAGTAATTCAGTCTGTTCCTCATGAGAACAGGAAGTTGCCCTTAAGGCTTGACTAGGAGGAAAACATCTATAACCCACTGAATGAGGTTTGGTTTTAATTTAATTCTGTGTCTATCTTCAACTAGACTAGAGTCTCCAGGTCCACCAGAATAAGAGCATTTTTGTGTCAAATCATAGAGCAATCAAGAAAAACTACATAATAAAAAAAAAGCTCTTATTGTTCATAGAATTCCAGCCAATAAATGTGGAAGAAACAACAGCATGTATAAACTGTAATGCAAAAGTTACCAAAACATGGGATCTCATAACTTCAAATAAGCTTTTGAAACTTAGTAGCCAATAGTCCTAATATTTTGCTAATTAATTCACCAGTGGTATTGAGTACTGCTATGGGCCAACTGTTGCATGTCCTGAGGACTCCTGAGATGAGTTCTGGTATCAAAGAGCTTAGAGTCTGGCGGCATCAGATTTTTCTGAGCATTTCTACAGCAGCCCTTCCCTAAAGTAGCAAACCCGGAGGGGCCTGGCTAATTGTGCCATGGCAAGATGCTCTCCTAGGCTAATAGAAAGGTGGAGAGAAAAAAACTTAGTTAACCTATAACGAAATGCATCCCACTATGGCATGCAAAACCCTTCGTGAGATGCCCCCTTCAAAACTATCTCTTCGTGGTCTCCACAGATACTCTTTGCTCCAAACGTGCATACTGTTGACAGTGTCTGCAGTGGGATGGGAGACCAGGAGGAGCACCTGGCTCCTGGCTTTGGATCAGCACGCCGGCCACAGCGGCCATTGGAGGGTGAATCAACGGTAAAGGAAGACCTTCCTCTCTGTCTCTCTCTCTCACTGTCCACTCTGCCTGTAAAAAAAAAAAAAAAAGACAATGTTTGCAGTGGGTCAAGCCTGCCTACCCACCTCCATGCCTTTCCTTTTGTTCATAAGCAACTTTTTAAAGTTCATAATTGTGAATCCATGAGAATAAGTTAAATTTCTAGACTTAATTCACCTGGACCTTCCTATCAAGCCTTTTCTGTTCACCAAAACTGGGTTACGGTCCCGTTGTTGGTGTTGCCACAGCATTTTGTGTTTACTCCTTTCAGAGCACTGGTTCATGGAATTTTCTGTGTCTGATATTACCATCTCATGACTAACTTGTGATTGCCTTGGAAGCAAGGATTGTTTCCGCTTTTTCTGAATCCCTGGATGTAGCCCCAAGCCTAGTACATAAAAGCTGCTAAGAACATATGTTAAATGATGTGTAATTTTTAAAATATAGCTGTTTTTTTTCAGATTAAAAGTAATCTTGCACAGATTAAATTTTGAAGGAAAATTATTGGAATGATTTTAGAAAAAGGGCAAAAGATGTAGGGAAGGGAAAGTGTCGATTAATGGAAATATAACTGGAAGAAAATCAGAGATGGATTCTTTCATTACTGGACCTTAGGGACCACCTTTAGGCTCATATTACCAGTTTATATAGCCAGTGAGTGCTTTTGAGTTTCTCCTACAGAAATTAGCAGCTAGGAAATATAATATTAAATTTGACCTTTTGAGAAAAGGATATATCTTTTTAAACAGAAATCTGTCAATGATGTTAAATATCTGCACATGATATTCTGGAAATTAGGTTTGTTTCATAATAATGAGCTGCTTTGAACTGTGTGTTTAACATTTTGCAAAGGCACTGATTCTGAATCACTTGTTCTAGATTTGGATGAGGAGAGTTATGCAGATGTGCACAGAGAAAAGTATGAAACCTTACTGATAGATAATGAAACTTCTTGGTAGTAAAATCCTTGTGGTCTGCTTTAACAATTGTGAACCATGAGACTAAAATAAAGAAAAGCAAAGTGGGGGGGAGGGGGAGAATTTGATTGATTTAAATGAAAATAAAAATTTCTCAAATCATTACATAGAAATCAAAATCTAGAAAGCTAAATAATCCAGCATCACAGTCTCTGATCTTTCAATAATCTGTCAACTTAAAACCCCTCATGATCTAGTGTTGTGAAATGTTGCCCAGACTCCTCAAGGGACACATGGCTACGCCTACCACTGCAGCTATCGCTGCATCACGTATGCAATCTGGTGAAAATCCCACCATCCAAAGCCACCACCAGGGCAGTGCCTGACTCCTTGTGAAATAAAGAGAATTCTAGTAATTACCAGCGCATACAGTACATCTTCGTCTAATGTCACCTCTGGTATTTTACAACTCATCTTCTTACCATGACCTCTGGCTGATGGGAATGAACTGTTCTGTTGATGTGACCTGCTATTGGGAGACTCGAATCTGTCTCAGCATGCCTCCGTGGTACTCTGATATGCTGCTCATGGTCAGTGATATGATGTGAGATCATCACAAATCAGGTGGTGCAATATGTAAATTTTAGTTTGAAGATATGGTTCTTTATCTGAAGGCACCAAGATTGCTGCTTCTTCCAATTGCATTTATTACATAGAGTGTACATAGTACATCTTTTGTACTCTGAGTATTTAAGTACTTAGAAAGTGAATGATAAAGTTACCAGGGGAAATTCTGGAGAGACTGACATGAATGAGTAAATGAGTGAAAGAACAAAAAAAGCAAAAGAGAACTAGGACCTTTATCAGAGTATAATGAGGAGACAGAACTTGGCTATTGTCTTCTCTATTGCGTTTCAAGTATCACTGTTTTAGCACAGAATAGCACCCTAAATTTTTATTTAGTGAATAATTGAATAAATGGATTTATAAATAAGTAAAATATCAAGATGCCAGAATTTCAAGGTTAGAAGATTTTTTTCTGACATGACCCATTCTAATCTCAAATGTATAGAGGAAATTAAGTCATTTCAGATATTTTGTAATGCTCTGTCCTTGAAAATCTATCACAAAGATCTGAGGAAGGCTTACAGTCAGTGGTGTCACTGAAGTTGCTCTGTAAACAATCCAGAATCATTGCAACAAATGCTAAGTATTTTTGTCTTAGAACTCTAAGTGAAGCTTCTAAATTGTAAGCCCCTGTGGATTTGGGAATTGAGTGCACCCAGTTTGAAAACAGAAATGACAGTGGTTTTCTTTCTTTTTTAAAGATTTACTTTATTTATTTATTTGGAAGTCAGAGCTGGGGCTAGCGCTGTGGCACAGCGGGTTAATGCCCTGGCCCGAAGTGCCGGCATCCCATATGGGCGCCGGTTTGAGACCTGGCTGCTCCACTTCCAATCCAGCTATGGCCTGGGAAAGCAGTGGAAGATGGCCCAAGTCCTTGGGCCCCTGCACCCACGTGGGAGACCTGGAAGAAGCTCCTGGCTCCTGGTTTTGGATCGGCACAGCTCCGGCCATTGGGGCCAACTGTGGAGTGAACATCGGATGGAAGACCCCTCCCCACCCCGCCTCTCTCTGTGTAACTCTGACTTGCAAATAAATAAATAAATCTTTTAAAAGAAAAAAAAAAAGAAAGAGTTACACAGAGACAGAAGGAGAGGCAGAGAGAGGTCTTCCATCACTGGTTCACTCTCCAATTGCCCACAATGGCCAGAGCTGCGCTGATCCAAATCCAGGAGCCAGGAGCTTCTTCCAGGTCTCCCACGTGGGTGCAGGGGCCCAATTACTTGGGCCATCTTCCACTGCTTTCCCAGGCCATAGCAGAGAGCTGGAGCAGAAGTAGAGCAGCCAGGACTCGAACCGATGTCCATATTGGATGCCAGCGCTGAAGGCAGCAGCTTTACCGGCTGCGTCACAGCACCTGCCCCGACAGTGGTTTACAAGGAAATCTAAATACCTATAGAGATAGAGTTGACCTTAAGTTTGCAATTGCATCTGCAACCTCCCCGTCACAGTTCAAGCATCATTCATTCAACAAGTACTTACTAAACACATACTGTGTTCCCATCTGAGTGCCAGAATGCTGTGTTGAACAGGACTGAATCCCTTGCTGAGCTGTGAGCATACACATTGCAACACCCACCTCTCCTTTCCTGTCCCCATCCCCTGCATCCTCTGTATCTGGACTTCATGACCTTTACACCATTCCCTAGCAGGGGAAGGAAGAGCACTGATGACTCAGCTGAGTTCTGGAGATGCTCAGCTGCACCACAAAGGTTAAACAAAGTGCTGTCGTTACTTTCTTCAGATCCTTTGAAGGCTGAGGAATGAGTGTCCTTTAAAACAGCGTCACCACAAAAAAAAAAAAAAAAAAAAAAAAAAAGCATTGCCAACTCCATCTGCTTCTGCTAGAGTCCCACAGACAGGGAGGGAAGCCAAGTCTAAAGCTTTCCTGTCCTGAAAGGTAAAGTAGAAGTCTACTCGGGAAAATGACCTGACTGGTTAGCAACAAGCCCACCTTCTTGCTTCTATACCAGGAGGGCTGTCTTCAGCCAGCGTCCACTCCAGTAACTCCACAGGAATCCCAGCTGCAAAGTCTCTCTTGCAAAGCAACGTGCTAGTAGGCAGTGCCATAACCCTGGACCCAGATTCGGGGAAGTGTGAGCAACCTGGGCGAGAATCGCAGGGGAGACACCAGGCTCCAAAGCTCCTTGACAGCTAGCTGATACAATTGTGGGGAAGATTGCATTACAGAACCATATAGGACGATGCTCATACCGGTGTTGTTCTCAGTCGGTCCCCTAGAAACTCCTCATGGAGTTAACTCTGCATTAAAGTTTTGTTTTAAATCCCTATTTGATATAAAAGTTTAGATCTAGATTTAGGTGGAGAAGATGGACCCCAAATGCCACATGTGGGGGTGAAGTCACAGGCTCATCCCTCTGAAAGGCTCTCCCACTTCACCCACGTGGTTACCATAATCGCCACAATTAGCAGTGCTCCTCCCCGGCCTGATAAGGATACAATGCATTTCACTTGCGTGAAGGCACTAAGTTAGCTGAGCAAACTTACACTTTAGCCTTATATTTTCTCCAAGTTAATTTTGTTTCATTATCAAGGAGGAAACTCAAAGAGGTAAGTTTTGATGAAAGATAAAAAATAAAGACTGAAGAAATGGAGCTTTCTGACCAAGTATAGTAAAGCACCTGCAGTTAAGAATGTCAAAAATAGGGGCCAAGGCTGTGGCATATTAGGGAAAGCAGTGCCAGCATCCCATATGGGCGCCAGTTTGAGTTCCAGCTGCTCCACTTCCCATCCAGCTCGCTGCTATGGCCTGGGAAAGCAGAAGATGGTCCAAGTCACTGGGACCCTGCACCTGCGTGGGAAGAAGCTGCTGGCTCCTAGCTTCAGTTTGGCACAGTTGTGACCGTTGTGGCCAATAAGGGAGTGAACCAGCAGAGGGTAGAACTCTCTCTGCCTCTCCTCTCTCTCTGTGTAACTCTGACTTTCAAATAAATAAATAAATCTTAAAAAAAAAAGAATGTCAAAAATAGGAAAAATCTCTCGGGGTGGAAACAGATCACTTGACATAAATGTTGCCTGTGTGATTATCTCAAGCAAGTCTAAACACCTGGGGTCCAATTTGACTCACTTTCAGTATGAGTTAATAAGGAGTAAAATTAGGTTTCAAAAAAAAATGTTGAAACAGATATTGGTCAATAATTTCTTTACAGGCACCAACACTACAAATCACTAAAATCAAATAGGATATTGAGTAAGATGTCATAGGCATGGTCAACCCTTGAAGGCCAAGGACAGCCAAAGAACCAAGTGGATCTCCAGAGTGGTTAACAGAAGTACTAGGGAAAAGTAGTCTGTTTAGTATAAATTTGACTACGATAATATGCTACTAAAGGCTGCTTTATTTCTTTTGGTTTTCAGAAGCAGAACCGTGTAGGGAGACAATCTGCACTGAAATGCAGCAAACCACGGCTTAACCATGTATTCTGCACTTGCATCCCAGATTTTTCACTTGTAAGGTAGAAATAATGTCCACCATGCCAGGTAGTCATTAGAAGAAAATAGAAAGACCACTCTTATAAATTGGGTGTTAAATTGCTGTGTTTCTTTGCTACCTTTTGACCTGTTTACCCATCACCCTCTTCTGCTTTTTGTCGTCACCTGCAACAGGATCTCAGTCAGACCCACAACAGCTCTCCTACCTGGAATTCTCCTTGTAGACCTGATGATGCCAAGTACTTTGTAGACTTTTTTCTAAATTTATCTGATTTTTTTTCTGAATTAAAAAAACTCTGAAAAGATATCTATCAGTGGTTCAAAAAAGCCACCACTGCAAGTGTTTAAAATGGCAAACACCTTTGCACAAGGGATGGGACAGCAGAGGCTTGGGGAGGTGTTGAGCGTCACCTCACAGCTACCCAAAGGCAGGCCTTGTTGTCACTGAAACCTAGCAGCCACTTGGCTAAGCTGAAACCCGAGCCGGCCTGGATGGAAAGGAGAGAAGTGCCGGATTCCCTCTCCTCTGCTCTCAGCTCCTACGAGCGATTCCGGTGCCTCGGAAGCCAGCCCCTGAGAGTCAGGCCAGAACAGGGGAGGAGGAAGCACTAATCTGAGGGCAAAGGAGGTACAAAATGAATTTCCATTATCTCAGTTTCCAGCTGAAACCTATACCGCAGATACCAGCTAGTGTCTCAGTACATACTTGTGCAGGACACCCTGCGAGCAAGGCTGCTAGAGAAGGCAGCATTGGACAGTCTGAGGTCATGAAGGTGGAAGGCATCAAAGACTAAGAGATAAAAAGTCCAAGCATTTTAAAGTCCAGTATGTTTACCATAAAGAAGTTTCAATATGTTGTCCAGATATAAAACTATAAAATATATAGGGAAAAAGACACCCATGTGGAGAAAATCAAGATTTCTTAGGGACTGTAAGACAAGCTGCATAAATGCTGGAGCATACCACATTTTCCTAGAGAGGTAGACTTTATAGTCTAAAGCAGGCAAATTTCCCTCAAGCTAAATCATACTAAAGTCTGAAAAAGTCTAGCAGAATTTTGCAAGAAGTAAGGGAAGGGAAGGGCGTTTGATAAACTGATTATATAGTCTATGTAAAGACTTTATAAATAAGGAGACTTTGACAACGATAAAAAACACGTTATCAAAAAGATTTCCTCATTGATTTCACATTTTTTTCATGAAAACATATTGATCTTTTAATTCCACTTTCACAAGCTTTTTGAATTACTCTCATATGCATATACAAACATTGCCAGTGATACTTTGAAGAAAACATTTATGAAGGTGCAGTTTTTAAGAGAGTCGTCAGCCCAGTAATAAATAAAAGCATCAAAGAAACAGAAGAGAGTCCAGAACCAGATTCACCTTTCAGAGAAGTTTAGTTTGAGAGAGAGGTCTTATTGCAAATGCACAAGAAATTAAGCCAATGTTACTGTGTTATTAGTTATCTATTTTTACAAAAATCAAATTTGCTATCTCCCTCACACTACATGTAAAAATAGATTTTAAATGCCTTATGGAACTTAAGCACAATCACACTTCCTACTAGAAGAAAATACAGAACAGCAGTATTTTTAATCATACAGTGAGGTTAGTCTAGCGTGACAGCAAGCTATAAAGGAAAAAACAGATTTGTTTTAAAAAATTAAACATTTCTGCATGGAAAAAGTTAACTAACAGGTGACACAATAGGAAACATTTGTAATGCATGTTACAAACAGTTAGAGTCGCACCATATAGACAGCGGCCTTAAACCACAGAAGAGAAGACCACAGCTTAATTTTTAAAAGAATAAATCGTATTTTATAATTAACTGAATAGGGGCCGGCGCTGTGGTGCAGTGGGTTAACGCTCTTTCCTGAAGTGCCAGCATCCCTTATGGGCCCTGGTTCGAGACCCAGCTGCTCCACTTCCTGTCCAGCTCTCTGCTATGGCCCAAGTCCTTGGACCCCTGCACGCACGTGGGAGACCTGAAAGAAGCTCCTGGCTCCTGGCTTCGGACTGGCACAGCTCTGGCCGTTGCGGCCATCCGGGGAGTGAACCAGCGGATGAAAGACCTCTCTCTCTCTGCCTCTCCTCTCTCTGTGTAACTTTGACTTTCAAATAAATAAATAAATTTTTAAAAAATAATTAACCGAATAACTACAAATATCAATAAATAAAAATAAAACTGAGAATTTCAGTTTATCAAATATTTATTTAATAATAGTCCCATTAAATAACATTAAATAAAATAACATTTATTAAATACAAATTATAATAAGAGACCATTTTTACCTGCTAGTATAGCATTTTTAAATGAAACTGAATAGTGCTTACAGTATAAAGAAAACACTAGAATATGGTACAACTTTTAGAGAACAATTTGACAATAGCCATTAAAAATTATAACTTACAGCTTGTGCCTAACCCTTCAAATTCTATCCTAGAGAAACTAATTGCAGAATTTCAGGGTTTGGGGAAGAGCAAAAATTTTGGAGCAAGCTGAATGCCTTTTGGTAGAGAAATGACAGAAGAGGTGATGATCTCCGCAGGCAGTCATTAAAAAGAAGGGAGTGGGGCCTGGCAAGTTTTTGGCCTAGTGGTTGGTATGCCTGCATTCTACACTGGAGTACTTGGACTCAAATCCTGGTTCTAGCTCCTGACTCCAGCTTTCTGCTGATGCAGACCCCACAAGGCAGCCGATGATGGCTCAAGTACTTGGATTCCTGCCACCCTCATGGGAGACCTGGATTGAGTTCCAGGCTCCTGTCTTTGGCCCAACCCAGTCGTGATTGTAGTGGGCATTTGGGGAGTGAACCTGCAGAATGGAGTACTCTCTCACTCTTGTTCTTGCTTTCTCCTTCCCAAATCAGAGAGAAAGAGAAAGAGAAAGAGAGATAGAGATTTGTATGTATGGAGGAGGAGCAGATATTCATATTGCTGTATTGAATCATTAATTCAAAGCATTTCTATTGAGCTCCAGAATAGAAGTAGAACTGAATCTAATTGCAGAACTAGAGAGATGGGGTGGGGGAAGTCTAGGAAATAATTAGAGCAGCTACTGTGAAGGCAATGCTAAAATCTGTAGTTGGAATGATTGATTCATCTCTTTCTCATGTACCCAATACCCAATGGGTGGACCTGAAAACTTTACTACCAAAACATGTATCAGAATTTCCCCATTTCCCTCCAATTACCATTCTGCAATGCTTTTCAGTGGCTTCTGTTGGTACTAACAACGAAACCTAACCTTTCTCATGCCAGCCAGCAAAGCCCTCGCGGATCCATGCCACAGCCTACCTCTCCAGCATCATCATTTCTTGCCATCCTCCATTGCAACCACACAATTCCTAATTCTATCCTACTACCCGCCAAACTTATCCCTGTGATGGGACAACCTCTCTTGCTTTGTTGGTTTTCAACAAGGAGAGAGAAGAAGGAGTTTGGATATGATTGGTTGTCACAGAGACAAAAGGACCTACTGTGGATTAGACACTTAGAACCACTAGAAATATTGCCTTGTGCATTACAGTCTCACATAGTAATATATTGTTTTAACCAAAATACCAAAAGTAGGCCCCCCAAAATGTTTCCTGTATCTGGAATACTCTCTTGCCTATAATAACTACATTTACTTTTTTAGTGACACCACCAAAGAGAGACAGTCCTCTAATATAATTTTCTGTAATTGCTTTTTAAAACTTTGTCATTCTATTTTAATTCTCAATATAGTACTTAATCATTATCTGATCATCTCTGATGATGTATTTATTAGCTTGTTCATTTCTCTCACACATACCCCTCTGCACAATGAGCACATAAATCTAAAGGGACCAAGAAACTTGCCTGTTTTGTTCTTGGCACCTAGTAGGTGCTTAATAAATTTTTTGCTGAATAAGTGAAGAATGTCGGGGCCGGTGCTGTGGCGTAGCGGGTAAAGCCGCCACCTGTGATGCCAACATCCCATGTGGGTGCCGGTTTGAGTCCCTGCTGCTCGACTTCCTATCCAGCTCTCTGCTATGGCCTGGGAAAGCAATAGTAGACCTCTCTCCCTCTCTGCCTCTCCTTCTCTCTGTGTAACTCTGACTTACAAGTAAAATAAATAAATCTTTTTTTTATTTTTTTATTTTTTTTAACTTTTATTTAACGAATATAAATTTCCAAAGTACAGCTTATGGATTACAATGGCTTCCCCTCCATAACGTCCCTCCCACCTGCAACCCTCCCATCTCCCGCTCCCTCTCACATTCCATTCACATCAAGATTCATTTTCGATTCTCTTTATATACAGAAGATCAGTTTAGCATACATTAAGTAAAGATTTCAACAGTTTGCTAATAAATCTTTTTTTAAAAAATGAAGAATTATTGAGATTACCATGGAGCAGCGTGAACCTTCTTTGGGTAAGATTCCTCAGCAGACAAACCTGGCCTGAGATCCTGGCTCTGCTACTTTGTGACCTTGGGAAAGTTACTACCATCTCTGAATCTCAATCCTTTTTTTTTTTTTTATAAAGATTTTCTTTATTTATTTGAGAGAGAGAGAGAGTTACAGACAGTGAGAGGGAGAGATAGAAAGTTCTTCTGTGCGTTGGTTCATTCCCCACGTGGCTACAACAGCCAGAGATGCGCCGATCTGAAGCCAGGAGCCAGGTGCTTCTTCCCGGTTTCCCATGTGGGTGCGGGGACTCAAGGACTTGGGCCATCTGCTGCTGCTTTCCCAGGCCACAGCAGAGAGCTGGATTGGAAGAGGAACAGCCGGGACTAGAACCAGCGTCCGTATGGGATGTTGGCACCACAGGCAGAAGAATAGCCTACTGCATCAGGCGCGGCCCCTCAATCCATTTTTTGACTTACAAAGTGGAATTAGTGATACTTGACTTACCGGGAGTGGAGGGTTATTGTGAGAGGTACTAAAAATTGTGTAGGGTGCTTTTCATGCTCCTGTCAACAAGGGATTACTATTGTTATTCATACGCTTCAGAATTTTACTCAGACCAAGAATAGATTTTGTAAAAAGTGTAACATTGTTTTTAAGTAAAAAGTTGATCTTCTCACTCATCTGTGAGCCTTAAATGTAAACTTAAGTATACTCACACTCACTTTCCTTTCAAAAGTAAATCTGGCTACTTGGCCATATTCTTCTGCTGGCTACGTATCTCTCAGGGTCTTTTGGAAAGTTCAGAAGAGCTCATTGGCCTGCCCAGTCAGCAGCATCAAGGAACCCAAGAACAGAGAGAGGACTACAGGAAGTATGAACTGCCTCAGTTTCCTACACAACTTTCATTTTTTCATCACCCCTCCCAAACTCCTTCCAAAGCCCCTACAATTTCTTAGAAGCCAGAACACAAGCCACCAAATGATGCAAAGAGGATGCTGAGGTTTAGACAAGTCTTCACTGCAGCTCGCTCTGAGAGTTCTGTTTAACACCTCCTGTCTCTTTCTCACCACCCGGTCAAGGCTGTTGTTTATTCTTAATGAACCAAGGGTGAGGAGAACAAACATATTTCACATCTTCAGAAGCTCCAGTCTCTTCCACCTATACTCTTTTTTTTTTTTTTTGACAGGCAGAGTGGACAGTGAGAGAGAGACAGAGAAAGGTCTTCCTTTTGCCTTTGGTTCACCCTCCAGTGGCCGCCGCGGCCAGCGCGCTGCAGCCAGTGCACCGCCCTGATCTGATGGCAGGTGCCAGGTACTTAACCTGGTCTCCCATGGGGTGCAGGGCCCAAGGACTTGGGCCATCCTCCACTGCACTCCCTGGCCACAGCAGAGAGCTGGCCTGGAAGAGGGGCAACCGGGACAGAATCCGGCGCCCCGACCGGGACTAGAACCCGGTGTGCCGGCGCCGCAAGGCGGAGGATTAGCCTAGTGAGCCACTGCGCCGGCCTCCACCTATGCTCTTTAATCTCTGTTTCGAAGATCTAGAATCTTAGCTCGTATATGTAAGGTTAGAAAAAAGTTTTTTGTAGCTTCCTAAATCTTGCCTTCCAATTAAGGACAACTCCTAGAACTTTCCTTCCCAGAAAACATGTACCACGTTCTCTTCCAGAGACTAGAAATACTGCAGTAGTGGTGTTAAGGTGAAGTATATGAGAAGACTGAGCCCTAAACCCAATGCCATTTCAGAAAAATCCTTGTCCTGAGAAACATCTGAGATGGCCAAGGATGCCTATCCAACATTCTAATCTCCTTTGCAACGTTTCTTGGCTTGCATACGATGTCTTCTGTGTGGACACTTTATGCACTTGATAACATCAAGGGTTTTCTTACTTCACTCATCGTCTTTGAAGTGGTTCACTCACAGAAAGCCAGAGCAGCTACATAAGAAACAAGAGGTTGTATCCCCTCTGTGACAAGCCGTGCTGGAGGAGGGGATTCCCTCCACAGGTCACATCTCCTGAGAGGACCTAGTGTTCACGGAAGTGTTTAGCTATACGTAAGGATAACACTGAGTTTAAGTGTTCTGTTCCCTAAATCAAACATTTAAATACCACCCTATTTAACTGTATTACAAGCTACAAGGTAAGCATCTAAATGGCTAGTTATAGTAGGCAGTGAATCTAAAAGGTACTGAATATGTTCAACCTATTTAACATTTATTCTAACAAAAAGCCAGAAAAATGAGAGGAAATTTTAAAAGACTGTGTCAATGGAAAGTAATATTTTTTGTTTTTAGATCTCAGAAAATGAGATTATATATTTGTTGTTCTTAATTGGCATTTTTTGGTGGATGGAATTTTGTATATGCTAGGATTATGGCTGATCAACCTTGTAGAAATATTAAGCAGCAAGAATTTTTGTGGCAATTACTCTATCCAGAAAGTCATGGAGAAATACTCATATAACTATTCCACTAACCTACTTTCAGGAATACCTTTCCAAAAACTCAGAATGCCTTTATTCCTTTGGCTTAAAAACATTCCTATAAAGACATAAGAATAGGAATTGGCTTCCTCATTTCTTAGAAGAGACAACTGAATCTTAGCATGTTAAATGTAACTTACTTGAGGTCATGTACATAGCTGGTTGTGTAACAGAGGCCAAAACTAGGCCTCTGGCTCCAAGTTCAATGTCTTCTCACCTTATTATACACAGGATGCTATTGGTGGCAGAGGGACCATAAGAACAACTCATATAGTACACAACAGAATGACAGAGATGGGGGCGGGGACAGGATAGATGGAGGAGAGAGGTATACTAGTAACTTTCAGAAAGTAAAGAAAAAAAAGTCCAAGAGTAACTCTCCTTTGAAACTAAGACCTCTATCTATAAGGTCATTGTCTTAGTCTGTTTTCTGTTCCTATAACAAGATACCACATGCTGGGTAACATAAAGACAAGAGGTTTGTTCTGGAGGCTGGAAAGTCCAAAGGCATAGATAGTGCAGGCATCTGAAGAAAGCCTTCATGCGGTGTCCTATCAGAGAAGGTGAAGGGCATGTGGAAAAGAAAACATAAGGTAGAGCAGCAGCAGCAACAGCAGAGAGAGAGAGAGAGAGAGAGAGAGAGAGATCTTGCATCTACTGGTTCACTCCCCAGATCCCCATAGAAGCCAGGACTGGGTCAGGCCATAGCTGGAAGACACTTGAAGCAAGGCTCATAGATACTCTATTTCCAGTTGGTTTTATGTATGAAAGGGCAATAAGCTACTGTCCAGGATTATAATGAAATTTGAACAAATAAGGGATATGAGAAAGATTTATAAACTATAAAATACTATAGGAATATCAGGAAGCAAGGGAAATCATAACCAATGTGTGCAAGTTACAATAAGGAGGATTTTAACAAAGTCTAAACAAGACCTTTCCAAACGATAGTATATTTCATTGTAGAAATGGACTCTCTTAGAGCTCAGAGCACCCCCTCTCCAACAAGTGTTGAGACAGAGGCTTTGTGGCTTCCTGTTGGAAATGTGGTGATGTGAACCTCTGCCATGGAGAGGAGGGGACTTGTTATCATGTCTAAGACTACTTTTGAATTCAAGATCTGTAATGAGTGATATCTGGCAACTGGTACAGCTTCAAATTTATATATGATTTCAGTACACATGGTTTTCCTTTCTTATTAAGACTGTTACAAAGAAGTTATATCCTTGAACAGAGCTCATGCAGAACCCAAAGACTGGCTGGCCTCTGTGTTTTTGACTCTCCAGTGATGGACAGCCCTTTTTGGAATAAAAAACTGTAATGTATGGGAGAAAATAGAGTTCTCTGCCTCCATCATAGACTGTGGCCACCACTTGACACTCTCTGATGCTTTCTCTTGTCTAACCATTCTTCACTGCATATTCTTTTTTTTATTATTTTTTTTATTTTTATTTTTTATTTATTTATTTATTTTATTTTACTTTTTTTTGACAGGCAGAGTGGACAGTGAGAGAGAGAGACAGAGAGAAAGGTCTTCCTTTTGCCGTTGGTTCACCCTCCAATGGCCGCCGCGGCTGGCGCGCTGCGGCCGGCGCACCGTGCTGATCTGATGGCAGGAGCCAGGAGCCAGGTGCTTTTCGTGGTCTCCCATGGGGTGCAGGGCCCAAGCACCTGGGCCATCCTCCACTGCACTCCCTGGCCACAGCAGAGGGCTGGCCTGGAAGAGGGGCAACCGGGACAGAATCCGGCGCCCCGACCGGGACTAGAACCCGGTGTGCCGGCGCCGCTAGGTGGAGGATTAGCCTAGTGAGCCGCGGCGCCGGCCCATTTTTTTTTTTTTTTTTTTGACAGGCAGAGTGGACAGTGAGAGAGAGAGAGACAGAGAGAAAGGTCTTCCTTTTGCCGTTGGTTCACCCTCCAATGGCCGCCGCGGCCGGCACATCGCGCTGATCCCAAGGCAGGAGCCAGGTACTTCTCCTGGTCTCCCATGTGGGAGCAGGGCCCAAGCACCTGGGCCATCCTCCACTGCACTCCCTGGCCACAGCAGAGGGCTGGCTTGGAGGAGGGGCAACTGGGACAGAATCCGGCGCCCCGACCGGGACTAGAACCCGGTGTGCTGGCGCCGCAAGGTGGAGGATTAGCCTATTGAGCCGCAGCGCCCGCCTGCATATACTTTCACACAGAAAATATTTGTCTCTTTTTATTGTCTGTGTATCAGCTCTCTATTAAAATATAGCTTGATAAGGGGTTCTGTTTATCAGTGTGTCCACAGTAGTTAGGGCTCTTTATGCTAGACATTCAATAAAAACTTTTAAAAATGGATAGTTGAATGAATGAATGAATGAATGAATACAAATGATTATCTTACTTCAGGTACTAGAATTTTGTGTGGCACATTTAAGGAAATGTGGCAAATTTGGGAACAGTGTTGATGTCTAACACTTGATTTTAGGAATAGTTTACATTATGTGTGTTGTAAGGCAATATCTCTAATAGTGCAATTTCAATAAACTTTGCCTATACACAAAAACAGCCACCTCTGTGGTAATTAAGGTATCCCACAAGAGGATGGCAGGAACCCTAACAGCACATTCACTGCCTGAATCCAGTAAAAGCCAGCAAACCTGCTGTCCTGTGAGCTGTCCAAGTGTGAGGAGTCAGATGGGTCAATGGGTAGTCAGGGGAGCCCAGTGGAATTTGAGATGTAAAATATTTGCTTTCTTCCCCAAAACAAGGACAGTCTGCCCTCCTTCCTTCAGAATCTCCAAATTTACCATGAGAATAGCAAGGGGGTTCTTCCTGAGCTCACAGCTTCTTGTGAACACAAGCAAGCTGTCCCACCCTTAGCAAGCCAGACAAGATGGAGAATTGTAAGTGAGGTCTTTTGATTATTTTTGTCCCTCCCTGATAACTGAATGGCAATCTGAATGTCAAGTTTTTTTTTTTTTCTTCGAAATTGTACTTAAAGCTGACTGCTACCTGTCCCTTTGGGTTTTCCTCTCTTGGAAGCCCCCCTTCAGGCCACTTTGGCTGGAGGTCCTTGATTCTAATAAGTACTTTTAAATGTATTTGCCATCTGCTTGGAGATTCTTCCACGTGAGATAAAGAACCAAGGTAACAATAACTTCTCCACTGCCGTTTTCCCATAACACTAGGGAATGGTGGTACCTCCTGAAAATCCATAAAACCTGAAAGTGAGGTTGAGGCTCACTTTGTTCTGTTGCGAATGAGGAGCAACAGCAACCTTATAGAGGGTGGGCTGGGGAACATCTGCCTTGCCCCTTTTCTAAAGATGCGCTGGCCAAAGAAGTGTCTCCCAGTAAATGGGAAACTTGGGGAAAAGTGCGAAGTCACCACCAAGGCTCCCTACCGTCTGAGAGAACTGTAAGGAACAGAACACCCACTTAGCCGTCTGCACTGCCAAGGCTGGACGGTCTCCAAGAGAATCCCAGGGGTCTCTGACACCTTCAAAGGCCATGTAATTTGTGAATATAGTTTATTTCTGATTCCAAAGACCCAAAGGAGTGGGATTCTGATTTTCTAGGATCACCTCTTTCTGCCTCTGGCTGATTCAAAACTTTGAGAAAGAAGAAAAAAAAAAAAGTAAAATTGTATCTCTATTAATGTCAAAATTTATCCAAACCCCTTTGAAACTTTTAAATTAACATGTGGATTCCACATGTTCTTAGATAAGGACAAGGGAATGTCTAGGGCTTAACATACTAAACAAAGTTTATACTCTGTTCTGAGGGGCTTCTCTCTCCAATTCCCCTCCTCAGATAAGCAATTGTTTCAAGTTAGTTAATCTCACAAGATGCCCACAATAGAGCTCTTTCCTGTTAAGTTGTGGTAAGTCAAAACCTACTTCAGAGAATACAAAGTCACCACCCTGGGGGGCTAAGAAAAGATATGGGTTTTGTGTCTTTTTAGTTTCATGAAAAGAAAAAAAGAAAGAAAACCTCAGACTACTGATCTAGAAGCCACCTTTGTGTGTGTGTGTTTTATGCTGGGCTTAGTGTTTCATAAAGAAACAATGTCAGATCCTATTTTCAATGAGTACATTCAAAAGTTTGGGTTTTTGACAGTCTTTATGTTCCAATTAAGATAAGCAAACATAATACAAGCTTCCTTAAAGACCATTCATTGTGTTTTCTTGAACCAGTAGTCAAATCATAGTAAGCTACAAGAATATCTTCAGAAAACTCCCAAGGCATTTTGGTATAAGTCAGAGAGAGGTAGTATCACTACTAGTTGATGCCATCAGGCCACCTCAGAAGGCCCAATCCTCATCCCCACTTTCTCTTGCTTTGGAACGATCATCTAGAATGGTCCAGTTACAAAAACAAACAAAATGATCCAGCACGACCCTTGGGACTGGCATAATTAGTTGTTGAAGCCAAAAGAAGTAAAGAATGATTTTATAATGAGGGATTTTATGACGATGGCTGAAATACAGACCAGCAACCATTAAGAATCTGGCCATCCAAAGCAGATGTATGAATAGAATAGTTTCAGCAACAGTACCCCTATTCCAACATGGAACTTTGGTTTTGTTTATTAATTTACTTAACAGATATTTATTGACTAATTTCTAAATTACAGTTTTAGCTCTGGTGGTTCAGCAATTTCTCTTGACCCTTCTAACTCATTTTGTTATTTTTCAATGCTTTTATTTAGGATACATTTCTTTCTTATCTGTTGTCTCAAACTCCCATTTGAAAAGTCTACTCAAAGCTTGAATGGTCACACACATCTGTGAGGTGACACTATTAAAGGTTCACTGCTCTGAAAAACATACTTACATACCAAAGCTAAGAGACATTTGCCTTTTAATTAGCTATTTGGTCAGAAAATGTTTTATTAGTACTTAGTATATACCGGGCACTAGGTTAAGTGATCTGAATAGAGTATTAAACAGATAGGCAAGGGCTTCATTTTAGAACTTTCATTCCATTAGGCGAAGATTACAAAATTTTTAAAAGTAGTCAAAAATAATATATTCACAATTTCTGATTACTAAGAAAGAACCAAATTTCAATTAAATAATAATAAGGAACTCTACTTAGAATGACCTGAGCAGGTGGCATTTGAACTCCATGTGAGACACCTGGAGAGGAAACATTCCTGGCAAAGGAAATGGAGCCCAAGTAGGTGGAGCCAATAAGCTCAAATGTTTGTCTCTGCCTGGGGAATGAGAAAAGCAGCCAAAGCTGGTAGTTGTGGGGGATTTTGCTTGGTTTGGTTTGGTTTGGGTTGGGTTGAGTTGGGTTATTTTTCCCTAGAGATACTTAAGCATATGTACATGTTTCTGGAAATGATTTCATAGAATGAGCTGGTTTGGGGATTCAGAGGGAAGAAAATGTTAAAGGAGCCAAGTAGGAATGAGAAATGTGAGTTTAGTTAACAAAGATTGTTCCATTCCATCACTGTAACACTGGAAGGTAGAGACCAAGCAGATGCAATTGGGACTGTGTTTGCTGTGGAAGGGAAGTTGCCATGGTGGGAGGTGGAGATGTGGTTGGTTTGCAAAAGGAGAAAATATGGTATGATGACCCAATGAGAAAAAAAAGCGTGCTTACTAGGAAGCTAAAGAAAAAGTTCTGGTCACTGTTGGATGACTATTTGAGATCTGCAAGCATTAAGATCAAACAGCGGTTCTCAACCAGGGATAATTTTATCTTGACCCACCTTCAGGGACATTTAGCAATGTTTGAAGGTAATGTTTTGGTTGTCACTTGGTGGATGAGGGAAGTGGAGGATGCTATTAGCATCTTGGAAATAGAAGGCAGGGATGCCGCCATTCCTACTACTTTGCACAGGATAGACCTCACAGCTAAGCATTACTCAGCTCAGCAGGTCAATAGAGCCAATACTGAGAAATGTTGTTGTAACATGAGGTCATATTTATGTATAGAACATCTAGAAGGCTACAACAGGAGATCATACTTCTCTCTTGTGGGGAGCAACTCGGACTAGACTAAGTTACTGGAATTAAGACTTATTCTATGCATCTGCTCTCCCACAATATGGCGCTGGGAGAGGAGTAAACAACTTCTACACAGCCGCCTCTCGCCAATTTGATTGACTGAGCTGCAGGAGCTGATCTTGCTCCTGATTGGAGGAGAGCAGCATGCTCGGCGTGTGGGTAGCAGAGTTGGGATTGGTGGAAGAGGACTATAAAGGAGGAGAGAGACAACATGCACCAGGAACATCTAAGAGGAACATCAGGATAACATCTGAGCAGCCCCTGAGAGAGCCGGCCGGTGGTGTGCTGCTCCCCCGCGGAAGTGGGGAAAGTGGCAGGGGGAGTCGCCCTTCCACGGAGGTGGAAGAACAGCAGCCAACCCGGGAAGAACCAGCAGCAAACCCGGGAAGGGCCGAGCAGACAAAAGAACAGCGCAGGGTCTAGTGTCGTTCCTCCGCGAAGAGGGGGAGCGACACTCTCTGAAGGCAGAAATGAGGCCACAGGGTAAAGTGGAGAGAAGACTTAATTTCCATCCTATATCCTTGTATACCTTTTAATTTTTTTTACCACTTACATGTATTACCTACTCAAATCCATCAAAAGATATAAAGAAATCAATGATAGATCAGTAACTTATTAAATAATTTAAATAGATGAGTAAAAATAAGATGAAAACACTCAGCCTGTTTAGGCAATTTTTCTCCAGCTACATCAGCTGCTGATTTGCCAGCTTAAAGAAAATACAACTTTTTAAAAAAGAATACAGTGGAGATTCCCTTTTATAAGAGATTATTTTGGAGTTAAGGGGCTTTTCAAGGCACTGATTTTAATGACAAGGAAACCTAAGTTTCACAGAAAAGTGAGGATGAGGGAGGTGTGGGTGGATATATAAAAAATGATAGCTAATTAATTACACATCACAATAATGTTAAAATTTTAAGAAATAAAATGTTTGAATAATTGAGCTGGACCTGTAGAGGATGATGTTGTAAAGTTAAGACATCTGAAATCAAATTCCATAGGAATTATCGTGATTTCCAATGATAATACAACCTAGGGAAAATCCATTACTGTGAGTAGTTTAAGAAAATATGGTGCCAGTGTTGTAGTGTAGTGGGTAAATATACCACCTGTGATGCCAGCATTCCATATGGGCACCAGTTCATGTTCTTGGTACTCAACTTCAGACCTGGCTCCTGACTAATGGCCTGGAAGAAACAGCAGAAGATGACTCAAGTGTTTGGGCCCCTGCACCCATATGGGAGACCTGGATTAAGCTCCTGGCTTCTGGCTTCAGCCTAGCTGTTGCAGCCATCTGGGGAGTGAACAAGTGGATTGAAAAATCAATCTCTCTCTTTCTCTCTCTCTCTTTCTCCCTTTCTCTTGTTAACTCTGACTTTCAAATAAATAAATAAATTTCTTTTTATATTTATATTTATTTATTTGAAAGAATTACAGAGAGAGGCAGAGAGAGAGAGAGGTCTTTCATCCGCTGTTTCACTCCCCAGATGGCCACAATGGCTGGAGCTGAGCCAATCTGATGTCAGGAACCAGGAGCTTGTGCTGGGTCTCCCACGCAGGTGCAGGGGCCCGAGCACTTGGGTCATGATCTACTGTTTTCCCAGGTCATATCAGAGAGCTGGATTGGAAGAGGAGCAGCAGGACTAGAACCAGTGCCCATATGGGATGCCAGCACTTCAGGCTGGTGCTTTAGCCTGCTGTGCCACAGCGCTGGCCCCAATAAATAAATCTTTTTTTAAAAATAGGAAAAGTCATTGCAAGCAACAAGTGTGGGAAGGTAAGAAACCAAGTGTTTGGATGGATCCCATAGATCAGTGACTTCTTCTAGAGAATACAGTATCTCTGATGAACTGGCTTATTAGAAATGCCATTTTTATGTCTTACTATGTTTCAGATACTCTCTGGATGCATCAGCCTTTTTTTTTTTTTGTCCAAGGAAGGTCCATAGGGAACATAGAAAGTGGAAGAGCAAAGATTCAAATCCAGGTTCTTTAGCCCAAAATCTGTGCCCCTTGCCCTATGTCACAGCCCCAGAATAAGGCAAGTGCCATCAAATCTGTGGAAAATTGGGTAAGCTCACCACTGACATTAACAGTGGTAAAGGAAACTCTGAATAATAATGAGTGGAGAGGAAAGAGAACGTAGAGAGAAAAGGAAGACCTGACCAAATGGAAAGATGCCTCACAGTTCTCACCCCAGTAAATTCTTCTCCAAGTGTTCTAAGTCCTGAAGAATGAAGAAATCATGGAGGAAAGAAATAATAAGCAACAAACTGAATTTTAGTGATTTCCAAAAACTGTATTCATATTTATCTATATTCTAAAGTAGGTTTACTCCATGTAATATTTCATTAAAATATACAGAATGGATATAAATATTGCTTATAAAGAAAAACATCAGCAGCAGCTGACCATCAGAGATTTTTGAGGACTATTAGAGTTGGTTGCCAAGAAGCATTCCACATCTACCACCAAATGCAACCCGTATTTTCCAAAAATGCACTTCATAATTTTCACACTCCATACATATGTGACTCCTCTCTTCCTCTCCCTCTTGCTCTCCCACATAGACACACACACACACACACAAACACACACACACACACACCCCTACCATTGCACTGGAAATACACATGCAGTGTAGGGAATGAGCTGAGTCCCCAAAAGACCCCTCTTGCTTGTCTGTTAGCATCACTTGGCAGCTCATGCTACTAATTTCGAAGTAAAGATGCTGCCAAGCAGGCATCAGACTCGTTCAGTCTCTTTAGCTTATCTTGCAAGTCCTTTTCCATCCCTTGCACACTCATGTAACAACCAAATACGTGAAATGCATCCTCTGCTGAGGTAGCAAGTAGACCCACCTCAAGAGGTGAGGTAAAAGGTATCTTTTAAAATGTGCTGAAATTCTCTTGGCCACTTAACATGAATGTAGAATGCCTGGTAGTGACCTTTCAATGCTTTTGATCTTCACATGACAGCCAGGAGTTCTATGTTCTTCAGTCATCTTCCTCCTCCTGCCTGGCCCATGGACCTTGGGTGAGACTTGGAACTGCAGACCTGCTGGACCCTGTGGTCTCCAGGTCCTCATGGTTCATGGCTTGACCTCAAGAGGGACCTAAGAAGACCCTCAGTCAAGACAACATTCTCGGTGCCTGTAACAGGAATTGTAATGGCATCCCAAAGTACTTTTTTTTTTATCAGAGCTTATATAAACCAAAGAATGTCTTTGATTCCTCAAAATTGACCAGTGATATCTCAGAGACATTGACATATACATGGTCGGCACTGGTGAGATTAAACACTGCCCCCAGGTAGCTGCTCCGGGCCCACATCTGGCCAGTAGTACAGTAGTTCATCATCTTCTCTTCCATCAGCATCAGATCCTGGTGATACTTAGAGTTTTTCATGTAGACTTTGTGGGTCAGTGGCTGGTTGCTGCAGGACTGGCCACGGAAGTACACTTTAGAATACACAAAGTACAGCCCAGTGTCATTGATCACAAGGTTGCCCTTCTTATACTTCAGTCCGGAAACCAGGGCAATTCCATAGGTGTCTTCCCATTCCAAAGGGTTGGACCTTGAGTTGGACTTGCCTAAAATAAACCAGAGAGGAGCTTTCAGCCAGCAGTACTCATGCATTGGAAAAACTAGGCTTGCAAGGTGAAACTGCGGACTCATTAACAAATTTTCACCCAGTGACATAGCCTATACAGAGCTGGCTGAGGAATCTGAACTCAATCCATCACTGAGCTCCATCAATGCTTTTGTTGAATGGCCTGCCTCAATCTTAGCATCCACACAACTGGGACAGTGATACACGTACCTAGTCGATCATGACGAGAAATTATCAAGTCCGTGTAACTCTTAGAAGCAAAGATTTTATTATCTTAAGTATTAGCATCAAAACTGCTAGGCTTTAGGTTTTTTCATTTGGAAAAGCCAAACCTAAGCCAAAATTCTAAAGTCTGGAAAGATTTCAGGGATTATCTGTCCATTTCTTACCTAAAGTAATGACTCTTCAGCCCCTCAATTTGGGCTAAAATTCGCTTTCTTCTGTGTCCTTATTCCCTTTTTCTATTATCAGAGAACTCTCTCTGTTACTGAAATTGTCACTAAGTGCTTGTCTTTTTCTATTTGATTTCAAGCTCCTTGAAGGCAGGAACTGTGTTACCCATCTGCATGCTCCCAAACCTTGGCACAAAGCAGGTGCTCAATAAATGTTGGCCCAACTGGGTCATTCCACAGTCTCTGCCTAAATAATTCTAGGAACCATGGCATTCCTCTTTCTGTGATATGTGCCCAATTTCCAGCTATTTATGAAGTTTACAGTGGGAATATCCATAACATAATGTTGTTAAGTATTTCATTCCACCTCACACTCACAGGATTAAAGTTCACAAGTACAAGGACTGAGTCTCCTCTCCCAATCCTGTTTCTACTTGTGGACAAAGCAAATTGAAGCTCTCCCAGGAAACCAGGGAAGCACTGGCTAAAATAATTCCATACAGCCCACCTCCTAAGCTCTTTTCTCTTGGGTCTGTGTCACAAATCTCCTAGGGGTCTTTGGAATGACAGAAAAGGGGAGCCCTTTATGGGCAGAGGTTATATCATAATCAGCCCAACTGCAGCTTAGGACAAGGCTTATACCCCAAGTAGGGGTGAAAGAGTAACCTGAACAGAAAGGTGTGTGTTCTTGAGTTCTAAGTCTGTCACTGGAAGTGACAACTCCCTCCAAGCCTAGGGATGGAAAAGCCCACCTGCACCTTCCAAACCCCAATTGTACCATCCAAATACGAACCTGTTAAGTGGGCCACTTTCTTGGTCTCCTTTTTTTCTTGAGGTGGACTTGGGTGAGCTGAATCATAGAGAAATAAAAATATATGTAAAAAAATACAGCAATTATTTTGTGGGAGTCTAATCACCACTACTTAAATGCATAACTGGCCACAGTCGATCATATGTTAATCATTGAAATACAAACTGTAAGACTCAACAGTAGTTTGTATTTCAGAAACATGCAAAAAGAGGAAAATTAGGCAGTTAGATAGATAGACATAAATTATGTTACCAAAGAACCTAAGTTAAATAAACATCAATTCATAAAGTACAGTCATATTGTGCCTACTTTTAGAATGCTTAAGAAATATTTTAGGTGGGAATTGTTGTCCTACCTCATTCAAGAGGCCTTCAAAAATTCATAGAATATATGTATTATGAAAAAGCTATGCATGGATTTCAAAATAATTTTGCAGTACTGGTGTTGTGCCTTAGTGGGTAAACCACCCCCTAGGCGACTCCAGCTTCCTGCTAATATGCACCCTGGGACACAGCAGGAGATGACTCAGGCAGTTGGGTTCCTGACACCTATGTGGGAGACCTGGATTGAGTTCTGGGTTACTGAATTTAGCCCCTGTCTCAGGGCAGTTGTGGACATTTGGGGAGTGAGCCAGTGGATGGAAGTACTCTCTCTCTCTCACTCTATTTCTCCCTCTCAAATAAATAGATAAATAAAATATTTAAAAATATACAATAGTTTTCAAAATAGATATGATTTCTCTATCTTCAAATGTGTCAGCTAACTTGGAGAGGTGCCATTTAGCTGATGATTTCAATAAAGATTCATAGAAAGGGACCCAGCCGGTGTCGGTGCTGTGGCGCTGTGGGTTAACACCCTGGCCTGAAGTGCCAGCATCCCATATGGGCGCCAGTTGTAGTCCCGGCATCTCATATGGGCACCAGTTCTAGTCCCTGCTGCTCTTTTTCCAATCCAGCTCTCTGCTGTGGCCTGGGAAAGCAGTAGAAGATGGCCCAAGTCCTTGGGCCCCTGCAACCGCATGGGAGACCTGGAAGAAGCTCCTGGCTCCTGGCTTTCGGATCGGCGCAGCTCTGGCCGTTGCGGCCCTCTGGGGAGTGAACCATCGGATGGAACACCTCTCTCTCTCTCTCTCTGCCTCTCCTCTCTCTGTGTAACTCTGACTTTCAAATAAATAAATAATTCTTAAAAAAAAAAAGAAAGGAACTCAGCCATCTCCTACTTTTGATTACCCTGAGAAACTCGCACATGGTTTGAGAATGGCCCAGGCAACCAAGGACATGACCTGAGCATCACGCTGTCTCTCACCATCCAAGACAACCCACCACGAATGAGGTGTCAGTGAACAGGAAAGGCAGAACTGAGTCTCTTCTCCATACCTACACCACAAACCATCGAGCAGCTGATCTGGCATTTGGCCAGGTACTGACAGGAAATGCACTTGTTAGTACCACATGTTGCACGTTTTATATCCTACACAGAGCCTAGTAGAATGTTATTCTTCTCACTGAAGATAGACACTGAAAATATCTTTTGGATAAACACTGAAATAAAGAAACTGAAAAAAAATGCCTTAGACATTGGGATGATTGTTTCCTGCCCCAGGGATATTTGCACTTGCCAGTGCTGGAATGCACCCCACCATCACCCACCCTCCTCCACGACACAGACACATCATTCCCCACTTGGTGGGCTCCTGATCTCTTGGGTGTCAGCACAAACAGCACCTCTGTAGAGGGGTTTTCCAGATTGCTCCATCTTGGGTCGCAGGTAGTACAATTTGAAATGATATTTTGTGTTTGCTTACTGTCATTCACCATTCTAGAAAGCTCCCTGAAGATAGCCCCCCTTCTTTCTCTCACTCTCAATCATCATCTACCACCCAAGCCCAGCCTGGCACATGGGAGGCCCTCCAAGAACACCAGTGGATAATTAACTAGTCAATCTACTTATAAAAAGGAAAACAAAACAAGTAATAAATAAGAAGGTATAAATAACCTATCACAGTACCTCTGGGAGAAAATCACTATTAACATGTCATTGTCTTTTAGTTCTTTTCTAAGAATATAAAAATATGAAAATATAATTGCACAGTCAGTATTAAACTGCCATAAACTATCATACACTTTCTGTAACTAATGATATAGAAAGCACAATCCCTGTAGCATTAAATGTTTTTCTGATACATGGCTTTAATTCAGCATTTTTTGCTTATCTGAATATACCATAATGTGCTTAACTAACATATAATGAGGTATTTAAGTTTCTTCTGAGTGTTTTATTTTAATAGCCTCATAATGAAGTGATGAACATCCTTATACAGAAGCCTTTGGGGGCCATAGCTCTGATTATTTTATTAAGATAAAATCTTAATGATGGGATTACAGGCTAAACGAACAATCTCAAGCTTTTGATACATATTTCCAAACTATTCTTCAGAAAAGTTAGGTCAATTTGTATTCACACTAGCTCAAACTAATGCTTAAAGGGACACTTTCCTATCACAGCTTTGGTAGTCTGGATTTTTACTCTTTTTAATGTTTATTAAATGGATGCATGAAAATAAGTATCTTTTTTATAACTGGCATCTCTTATTAGTAAAGTTGTAAACTTGATAATTAGTAGTTGCTAATTTGATAATTCCCTAATTTCTGATCTGTCTGGGTTGATGCAGAGAAGATAAGAGTTTAGTGGGGTAGGTAGACCTGACTCATCTGTTCATTTAACTTTTAACCAATAAAACGCCTCCAGAGAGTGGGTGAGAGATGAGTAATGAGGTACCTGTTTCCCTAGCCACAGTCCCCTGATTTTCAAAGTGACATTAGAAGTCCTCCAGAGGCTGCGTTTTTCTAAAAAGTGTTTCCACTCTGTGCCCCTCCTGAGTTTCTACCACATCAGAACAAGGGGCCAGAGCATCTCAGTGATGGCTCCTACATGAGTTTATGCTCCAGGGAAGTCGCTGACCTGGGCCACCTGCAGTAGGCTATCCTGAGATTGAAACTGGCAGCACTTAATGGATGGCTAGCCCTGCCTGCTCTCTTCTTCCACATTTCTAAGGAAAAAAATTACCTACTGATTTTGCAGAAGTGTCCTGCTTTCCATTTCTTTCTCATCCCCTGGCAATTACAGTCAAGCAAGAGTTTCTGTCTTTCCATGAGGCACCAGTCCACATGCTAGAAAGTCCTGGAAGTGCCAAGGCAGCAGGAGCCTACATCCCTTCTAGCCCCAGCGCCACCCAGTAGTCATGGGCACATCACCCAATCTGTCTGATGTTTTGTTTCTCTTCTGAGAAATGAAATGGGTGGAACTGATGATCTTTAAGATCCCTCTCAGTTCTAACCAAGTTTAAAAAGTCAATTAATCTTGGTTTAATACAAATGGAGCAAATCCTAAAATATACTTGTCCACAGTGTCTAAATCTATGCTCTGAAATTTAATGAAGCCAGAATTCAACACTTTTACCTTTTTCTTGTACTGGATTTCATACAAAGGACTTTCCTTTATTGTCAAAAACATCTCATAGGTAAAGTGGAATAATCCTTTGAATATGGGTTAAATCTTCTCCCAGGCCTCCCCATGACTTCAAAGGAACCATGCTATGTGGGAAATTGTCCACTTATCAAAAGCTTAGCTAAATCTTGTACAATGTCTTAAATGAAGCTTGACTCTTGAGTGATCTCTTTTCTGGAGTTGAGAAGAGGAGAGGACATTTCCCAGAAGTTTCTCTCTTTGCCCATACCTAACTAGGACTCCTGAGGAAGGAGATGGGCCTGCAACCAGCTGCCCAAATGGCAGGGCTCCAGGATTATGTATGTGTGTCTCATCCCAAAGTCAAGTCAAAAGTATTTTGCATTGTGTGAAACACTCAGCTACACTGATTTTGAGCAGTGAAATTCACTTCATATTTTAAAAGATGCTCAAGAAACCACACTGACCAGGGGTTCAGAATTGTCCAAGACTCTTCTCATAATATTCACAAGCCCAGGAATGGGATAGGATTCAAGGTATCCCCCCAACAATGTTCAGTGCTAAGGATTATCTTTGGAAATTCAAATCACATGAATAAAAGGACTCACCTGTTTGCTTCTCCATAGATGATGATGCTGTGTGCCTTTGACTGAAGGACTACCGGAAGAAAGAGAAAAGATGTATGATAAATAGGAAGCTCTTTAATCAGTGGAGGAATTGCCAAATAAGCCAGCCCCCGAAAGAGATTCCAAACTCCTCAGAACCTTTCCTAACTCAGACTTTAGCCAAACAAGTTTGTCTCATTGTCCCTCAGTTTTGTCATTTGAAATGGTACCAGATTTTTTAAAATGTTTTCAAGGAAATTCAGTCTGGTCATTTGAATACATTCACTTCTAAGCAGACTCAAAGTTTTTTTTTTATTTCTTGAATCACTAGATCTGAGGTCAGTGGCTTCACAGACTGACATGACAACTGAAAAAGGCAAAACCATATGGCTCAAATTCTTTACAAGACAGAAAATACCTCTTCATTCATAGGACCCTCCATTTCTCTACCTATAGAATAGAACGACAAGAACAATCCCTTTCCAAGACAAACAGTAAAGCTTGAAAAGCACTTTGCAAGCAAGACAGTGGTCCGGGTAGACCCCAGGAGGCTCCATCCCACAGCAGCAGAGCCCTCCTCCCACCCCAGTGATTGCTGGACACAGCTTACCTCTCTGAGCTCGGCCAACTCCTTCTGCAGGTGGTAGAGCTGGAACATCCCCAGCCCCAATCCAACCAGGGCCACCAGGACCATGAAAAACATCAGAAGGAGGCAGAGGCCTGTGCTGTGGTCCTTCCTCTTCTTCAGGGGTGGTGGGGGCAGCGGGGGCAGTGGGGGCAGCGGGGGCAGTGGTGGTGGTGGTAGCGGTGGCGGCGGCGGTGGCAGTGGTGGTGGTGGCCTTCTTTGACCAGGCCTTTCAGGTACAGAGGATGGACAGGGGAGAACTGACCCTGGAGGGGCCCAGGGAGAGCTGGCAGTGCTGTCCACCCAGTAGATTTGGGGATATGGATAACTGAAGGGCTGCTGCATGGCAGCCAGGGACTCCCAAGGATTTTACTTCTCAGTCCTGTGGAGGCTGCAATGTCGAAGAAGGAACTCCTGCTGCTCACTGTTAAGAGAGGAACAGCCAGCTCTCGCTTTATAGAGTTTCCACACCAAGGGAAACACCAATCAATCTCTCTCTCTCTCTCATCTTCTCTTGCTAGTTCTCAGAGAGACACCCACTCACCTTATATCTGCAGCTGAGAAGCCTCAAGAAGCTCAGAGCCAACCCCTGGAAGTTTCCGCCCACAACTTTCTGATGAAAGCCCCCGGAGCCACAGCTGCCGTGGCTGCGCTACCTGAAAAGGCAGGGAGCCGTGACCGCCTTCCTCGGGCCTGCAGAGCAGGGCAGCACTGGGCGCAGTGCTGGCGCAGGGAGAGTGGCGCTGAGCGGGGAGACTGGAGTCACTTGCAAGAGGAAATCATCCCCCTCCCGCATCCCTTCCCCACACCAAGCACTGTTTACCCGAACCCTGCAAATCACCATAATTTACAGATTAGACCCTGCCCCGCCCACTCTAGAGATTAGATCAGATATGCTTTGTGGATCTCACAGCCTAGCTCTGTTTTTACTTCTTGATGATTTGTTTCTCATTTGTAAAATCAAGACAGTCCACATTAAAATACCTATTTTCATTCTGTTGTAAATATTTTTAAGGCCATCTCCACAAATTCAGTCAGCTGGAGGTGAGGAGCAAGTGTCCCCAGGAATGAGACACAGGTGACCAGGTAGCCCAACCTCCACCCCCAAGGTCCCTCCACCCTGTACTGTGTTTCCCACACCACCTCACCTGTGAAATGGCTTTCTGGCCCCTGTAGGCAGCCCTGTTCATAGCTGCTGTTATGTTTACTAGAATTGCTTGAATTTCAGATCAACAAATAAGCTTCAGGGTATGTATGTCCTAAACAATGCAAGAGTTGTACTAAAATGTTATTCATTGTTTATCTGAAATTCAAATTTTAAAGGGTGTCCTTTTTTTAACTTTGTTTTTTGCTAAAGATGGCAACTGTGCCTGGGCTATGACCTCACCCTTTCTTTTGGTCTCAAATACCATTAATATGCCAATAACTTCCAAGTACTCAGCCTCACTCTTAATCATTCTCCCATAAAAACTGTATAAAATTTCCACAAATCTTCAATTTCTGTTCTTTTGAAGATGTCTACTTTTCAGTTTCATTAGTTTCTACATCACACTGTGAGATTTCTGTGACTGTCGTTCTGGCTCTCTCACGTGGACCACGTCAATACCAAATGTACAAGGGGTTTTCAAGAAGTTCATGGAAAATGTGTACAATGAAAACTCTATTAATGAATTTCAAAATTGTATTGCATCAGAGAGTGGGGAAGGAGGGAGAGAGAGAGAGAGAAAGAGGAAGTTTTCATCTTCCAGATTCACTCCCAAGTGCCTACAATAGCTGGGACTGGGCATGGCTGAAGTCAGGAGTTGGGAACTCAATCCAAGTCTACCATATGGTGACAGGAACTGATGCAACAAGGACAGGAGCCTCAGCCACTTTAGGTTCTTGTTACCCTGTCTTCTTTCAAGAGAGGAGTTCAGTCTCCTTCCCTGTATTGTCCCCCCCCCCCCCCCCCCCCCCCGCATTCTTCCCCAGGTTTGGAAGCCAGTGGGCCAAACCTGAAGAACCAATAGGGAGAAACTCACCTCGGCCTACTGCCCCCAGCCCCACCCCAGCCCACCTAAGTTATAAACAGGCCCAGCCTGCTAGGGTCTGGGCTTCTGCCACGTGTTCCATCTGTGAGCTTGATGGCAGTTTGTCAACCTCTGTGAGTTTATTTTCTCTGAATAAATTTGGTCTGGCTGCGAGTTTGTACCCTGTCTCCTCTCTGTTCTGTGGCCCCCTTTTCCTTACATTTGGTGCCTTGTGTCAGGAGCCACCCATCTGCATTCTTTTCCTTACAGGAACCCACTCACTTGAGCCATCACTGCTACCTCTCAGGGACAGCATCAGCAGGCAGCTGCACTCAGGAGCTGGAGTCGAGTATTGGATCTGGTGGGGGACGTGAGTATCTAAATCAGTGTCTTAACTTCTAGGCCCATTGTCTGTCTTGCACCTAAATAAATTTATCTTTAAATTCCATTTTTTCAAGAACTTTCTGAAGTATCCTCATATTATTTTCACGCCACATTCTCTCCACACAACCCCCACTCTCAAAGCTACCCATTTCTGTCTTGTCACAGCTTCAACACCTCTTTTTTTCTCCTTCAATCTTGTAGGAGTCACCCAGGACTATTGATGTCACCTCAGACATTTTTTTCTTACCCTCCCGTAATGCACCCTCCCACTCTCATTTTCCTTCCTTTTATTGCCTTAGATCATTATCATCTTCCACTTGAAATACTGCGATGGTGCCCTAACCAGTCCCTCTGTCACCAGACTTGTCCAAACCCAAGTCACCCTATAAAATGCTGCAAAAATAGTGTTTTTATCTTTTTCTCTTTTACAAATATTTTATGTATTTATGTACTTGTTTATTTATTTTTAGTTTTTAACAGATTCAATATACTTCATAGATACAATTCTAAGAATATAATGATATCCCCTTCTCTCCCCTCCCCCCTGCCCAAGACTGGTATTTTCAAAAACAAATCCAACGATCCTGTGTCCATGCCTAGAATCTTCTCTTGGAAGGTTTGATTCCAGGATCACCATCTCCCTAGCGTGCCCCAGTGCTCTGCACAGTTGGACTCAGCAGCTCTCACTGCCTCCTTCCAGGCACCGCTCCCCAGTCTGCACTTTCCACTTGGAAGCAGTATAACACAGAGACAGGGGTGACTGTGCACAGTGCTCCTACCATCATTTAGCATTGGTCAGAGTTAGTATACTTTTGAGTTCACATATGACTTTATTCGTAGTTATGAAAGATACTGAATTTAAAAATAATAATAATCAGAAAGTATCACTTTAAGGATTCTATCAGACAGTGGCCGGTGCTGTGGCATAGTAGACTAAGCCCCCACCTGTGGTGCCAGCATCCCATATGGGTGCCAGTTCATGCCCCAGCTGCTCCTCTTATGATCCATCTCTCTGCTTATGACCGGAAAAGCAGTGGAAGATGGCCCAATTGCTTGGACTCCTGCACTCACGTGGAGCACCCAAAAGAAGCTCCTGGCTTTGGATTGGCCCAATCCTGGCCTTTGTGGCCATTTAAGGAGTGAACCTGCAGATGGAAGACCTTCTCTCTGTCTCTGTCTCTCTCTCTCTCTCTCTGTAACTCTTAAATAAATAAAATCTTAAAAAATAATTATGCCATATGTACAACAAAAACCATAAAATATCCTAAAATAAGTAACAAAACTTGCATAAAACAGTACTTTTAAACTTCAAAATTGTACTGAAAATGGCAAAGATTCAATCAAATGGATTGAGAGAGTAGAAAAGTAGCATTGCGTGATATTTGAGGAATAGGGTTTTGGTATTAAACTGTCTGCGTTCTAGTCCCAGTTCTTCTGGTCAGTAGCAGAGGGAACTGGACAGATCTCTTTCCCTCCTCTGTGTCACAGTTTTCTCATCTCAAAGTAGTAAGTACTTCATAGGGATTTGTGAGGATTAAATGAATCAGAGTATTTGATATTCCTAACATCAAAGTAAGCATTCTACAGAGGTTGTTGTTGGTATTGTAAATTTAGCAAATCATTCGCAAATTATTCACCTAGAGTCATTGTGATTGATTTTATTCCCTTAAGGAGAAACCAAAGGGAGAATGTGAGAGAGGTTGCAAAGAAAAGTGCAAGCTCAATGCTTGGCATCAATATTTCTCTGAATTCTGCTCTGCTGATGGCCTACTCCAATGCACGTTAGTACTTCCCTTCTCATCCATCTCAAACTGCCAATGAAATTGTTCAGGCTTCTTCGTAAGAATTATGCTGTATTCACATCTCTCTGTGCCCTGCTTCTTCTCCTGCTCCATCCTGCAATGTAAGGAGTCTGAAGCCTGTAGCAGCCCTAGACTCACCTGCTTCCCTCATTCACAGGGGGAGAAACTGAACTGAAAAAGACAGAGCATCCTTATACATGGGCATTGAGTTTGGCAATGCCACCAAGCATTGGCAGAATCACGCAAGAATAAACATTTGGTGAACAATAGTGAGGACCTACCACACATTGGGGTATTGCTAATGCCTTATTAATTGGGGCATATTATCATTCAAAGTAGATCTTAGCCTTGTGATTGCTGAAGAAAATCATACCAGCCTATGTTGGAGTACCAGTGTTCAAACCCCCCAGCTTTGCTCCTGACCCCAGCTTCCTGCTAATGGGCACTCTGGAAGTTCACAGGTGGTGGTTCAAGTACTTGGGACACTGACATTCACATGGGAGACCTGGAGTGAGTTCCCACCTTAAGCTTCAGCCTCAACCCAACCCCAGCTGTTGTGGGCATTTGGGAAGTGAACCAATAAATGGGAGCTGTCTCTCTCTTCCTCTTGCCTACCTCTAACTCTCCAATACATATATAGGTAAGTGTTGTAAGATAGAGGAGGGTGTCCTAGCAGGTGTTCTTGTGGGGACTTGATTCATCTGACTATAGCAGAGCTCCGGAGGTGACTCCTCAGTAACAGAGTGCTACAAAATGAAAAGTAGCAGCCAAGAGCCTCACAAACCGAGAGAATCACAAGGGCAGCTGCTGAGTAAGTAGGAAGGCCAACCTTGTTATCGCAGACGTGAGTGATGGCCTCAGGGCATTTCTAGCTGGAATTTCTTTCCTCGAAAGTATGAAGTCACATATTTAATTGCACTGAGTCCTTCCATAATGAATGTCTGGAGCATATCTGGTACCACCCCCAATCCCACGAGGAGGACCATCTTAGCCCATGTCTTTTCTCTACTTGGTGTTATCCACCTTTCCAACGTTTGCCAAGCATCATGGCAACATTATCTTACTGTCCATTCATTTTCTCTATTCTGATGGCCACAAATTTGTTGGAGATTCAAGCTACCCTTCCCCTGCCCCCATTTTTCCCCTGCAAACAAGAATGATGAGTTGAACACTGTTAGTGACAATGTGAAAAATCACTGTTAAATAAGGCTATCAGTTTACATCAAAAGAAAATTTCTCTTGTACACATTCTGTTGGCTTCCATGTGGTTATATCCAGTCTGTGACAGACCAGTGGGCATTTGGTGAACATGCTTGTGTGTCGGTATAATGTCTCCTTTTCCCAGGAAATTTATAGGAGAGGTGAAGATAGCATATCTGAAAGGAAGGGGGTAAGGCTGGTAAGTTTCTGTTCAGAAACTATTCCCTGGGGTACCTGCATCTACGGCTCAGAACTTCAGGGGAATTATGGGCCACTACTTGCGCTTCTTTCTGGTATGGGACTTGTCAGCTCTGCCACATGGCAGGCCCCAAGGCTTGCTTGTACAGGAGCTTCATCTTGGCCTGGTGCCACTTTCCAGTGCTGTCAGTTGGGGGCTTCACTGATCGGTAGGTGTTACAGTGTAAGTTTTGGCTGGTGTTCACAAGGTTGTCCAGGGGCTCTGTGTCTTGCTGCTGCTGCTGCCATCGCCATCACTTTTCTCTATGCCTGGTGATTTCCATATTGATCAGGTGGCATTCTACCTTCTCATCTGACTCAGACTGCATGTCTTCCTCCTTGGGCACAGTCTGGTCTCCTCTTGTAGAAGCATGGATCCTACTGCTGTCATGTGGAAGCTGCCTAGACCTTCTAAAATCTGAGTAACTGTAGTGGAAGTCCTCTGCAGCCCCATGATGGTTTTAGAAGAGCTGAGGATACCCAGCCTCGCTGTTGTAAGAGCTTTGGGGCACAGCTGCAGGAGAGAAGTGCCATGGGGAACTGAAATGGGCTACACAGTCTTCCTACAGGCATTCTGGTGGCTCTGCAGCCAAGCTATCAGTTGATGATAATGTTGCTAGCATCTTGCATATACAGGGTAAGAATACTGCAGCTCTTGGTGTTGACACCTTCACTGCCATCTCCAACTGTGAAAGTCTAAATGGGCACAAAAGCTTGTGGACATGTTGCCTGGAGATGCTGGGCAGTGGGCAGGCGAGCAGTTCAAGTTATACTTTCTGTGTGCATTTCCTGTTCGTGCCCATTTTAAAATTGGGTTTCCTGTTTCTTATGTGATGATTTGCAGAATTTCCTGTACTTATATACTATACATTAAGCCACAGCCCCTTCTGTACATTGCAAATATCTACCCCCATACCATTGGAGATTTCATATTTAGGCTTTAACCTACCTGGAATCTCCTTCTCTGTGTAAAATACGACAGGGGTCTCTCTTTTTCCATGTGCAAATCCATTTATCCAACACAATCTGTCTTTTCTTTCACTGAATTGCAGTCACATATTTATCATATATCAGCTTTTCTCATTTCATTGAGTTTTCTTATGACTCTTATTTTGTTTTATTGATCTATTGTTCTTCTCTGTTACCATGATCACAGAATTTATTATTAAAGCTTTATCATGTTCCTACAATGTTACACTGAACTATTAACCGTAAATATAATAATTTGGAGGAAAGCATTATCTTTGCAATATATTTGCCCTAACCAGCTTTTTATATATTCTTTGTGACTTTTAATTTTTTTTTCTTCAGAGTGGTCTTATGCATTCTTTCTTTGATTAATTGCTTGATGCCTTATAATTTTGTCATGACTAAAAATGGTGTTTTACTGGCCCCTGGTTCTTTGGCTCACTTGCAAATTTAAATTGTTTGGCACACGACCTGCTCAAAATGGCAGAGTTACTCACACTCTCCCCCTGAGGAAGGTCACATAGCAGTCACATTGTGCATTCTGGGCATGAGCGCAGGTTGGGGGCAGGAGGGGGCCTTTTGTGGTTGGGATCTGGAAGCTCCTTCCTCCTGATTGGTTTGGAGATGGAGATGGATATGTGTCTAATCCCGAGGAACTTGATTTAATGAATCTGGCTTCTTTTTTGTCTTGGTGACTTTTTTATGGTATTTTAGATGCTGTGGTAGGCAGCCTTTAGGATGACCCCAATATTCCTCCATCTCCTGGTATTCATGCATTTTTAGAAATTCTTCTCTTTGAGTGTGGGATGGACTTGCTGACCCACTTCCAGTAGAATACAGCAGAAGCGAGGGGATGTCATCTTTGAGGTTAAACTACAGAAAGAACCATGGCTTCCATCACTTCAGGGAAAGCAAGTTTCCACACTGAGAGCAGCCCTGTGGAGATGCCCGTGTGGCGAGGGATCAATGTCTGTGGCTGACAGCCAGCCAGACCTGAGGCCTGTCCACAGCCATGGGAGTGACCTGGAAGTGGATCTTTACCCACTGGAGCCTTGACATGACTGCAGCCTTGATCTATAGCATGATTCAGCCCACATCACCCAGGTGGGCCAAGCTCAGGTTCCTGACCCACAGAAACTGTAAGAAAATGTATACTCATTATTTTAAGCCACTATATTTTGGGGGTAATTTGTTTTGTAGCAACAGATAGCTAGTACACATGTCCTACTAGTTGACATGAATGTTCTTTATTTCCTAATAATCTTGAATCTTACAAACTTGTAGAACTCTTTTTACTTCTGATAGTATATCTGTTGATTTTTTGTTTATATATATATATTAAGTGGGTAAAGTGATGATTTTTAATCTTTCCTTACTTTTTAAAAACTGTTTATTTTATTTGAGATGCAGAGAGAAATTTCACTTCCTGGTTCACTCTCCAAACGCCCAGGAGTCAGGAACCCAATCCAATCCAGTATCCCATGTGGGTGGCAGGGACACAGCCACTTGAGCCTTCATCCACTACCTCCCAGAATATGTATTAGCTGGAAATTGAAAATGGGACTGGAGCTGGGACTTAAACTCAAGCACTCAGGACAAGATGCAGGTGTTGCAAGTGGCATCTTTAACTGCTATGCCAAATGTTTACCCCAGTCTTCCCTGTCATCCTTATTATTTCATTCTTTTCTTTTCATATTGTGCCAAACCTCAAGAGGTATTAAAAATAGTAATAGTAACTATGGATATCTTTAATAATGTTTTCCAAAGGTTTTTACTGTTTTATATAGTGCCCTTGTCAATAAGAAAAAGTTTCCTATTGTTTCACCAGGATCTCATCAGCAAACAGATGGAACACTTAAATTCAATTCATTTAAAACAGCTTAATTAAAGGGACTGTTAATAAGCATGCAGGTGTGTGTAGGGAAGCCAGAGGTAAGAAGCCCTGGAGCTAGAGGGACCAAGGTTGTTATGACCAGTAGGCAAAAAGAGAAGGAAATTCTATGGGAGCCTGAGCAGGGGGAAAATGTGTGGAGAAGCTGCCTAAACAGCCAGTTTGACTTCTCAGGCCACCTGTCAACTCCAAGGATGCTAACTGGCCGCAGGGTAAGGAAAAGCTCATGGCAGGACATCCGGGTCTACCCAACAAGACTTCTGACTGCCATTGGGCACTGCAAATGTCCAGACCCAAGCTGACCCTGCTGGTAGGCTCTGGGACCCAGCATGTTACGTACTGCAGGCCCACAAGGCCTGGCTGAAAGCTATAACCCTTCTGGGCCCTGCTGGTATGACAGAGCCCCAGAAACTTTGAGGGAACAGCAGCGCATATGGATACTTGTCCGGCTTTCACACGAGTGGTACATCTGCTTCCCTCAGGGGCTGGAGCTCTCTTCCAGGGCCTGGTCCCATGATCATCTCCTGACCAGAAGTATGCAGTCGTCCATGTACAGGGTGTACACCGCCTTGCCTGGAGACCTTCAGGTGGCATGCTGGGATACCCGGACAGCCTGAGACATCACGCCAGCCTGTCTGAATAGCTAGGGTTGCAAAGAACTGAGGTTTCTTTTCGAAGCAGAGGGGTCAGAGAATGCATTCCCAGAAACCTGGGCTTGCTGGGAGCTGCTAGTTCTCTGCATTCCACTTTTGATTTGAGTTGGGTGGAGAAAACCCAACCCCATGCAGCCCCCACCCCCAGTCATGGCCCCAGGCTATGTAAGCCAGCCTTAGGGAACCAAGGGCAAGTGACCCCTAAGGGATGCCACATACCCTCCTTCAGATCCTTGCCCAAATTCCACAAGAATGGTGTGTGCAGTATGGCAAACTGAAGACTGGAGAGTGTTGCAGATGTATCGTGAGACCTGGGCGATAAACAACATTAATGAATTCCAGTGAATGTGAGGGGCTTACCTATGTGGGCTCCCATCAGGCGAAGAAGGGAGAGTAGGTCGACCAGGGCACCAAAGGAAGGTAAGTGAAGAAGCCTGAGACTGTGAGGGATAAATAGGGAGTGTTTTAGGTGACTGAAGGTAGAAGAGAAATGGGTCCAAGGCAGGTTGGGAGTACAGTGTTACAAGTGAGAAGCTGGAGGTCAGCACCACCACTGGCTGAAGAGCTCACTCACTATTGCCTCGGGCTATCCTCCTCCTCCATGGGGAGGTACCAAGACCAGGCTTGCACAGGTGGCTCAGTCTAGCAGCTTATAGGGAGTCTGGGAGGGTGCTGAGCGGCACAGAGGCCCTTTAGGAGAGCTCTCAAGGAGCTGGTGGGATTGGTTGAAACTCTGAAGTGGCAACTTACTTGCACTTGGCTCTTGGTTGTAGTTCACTGTGTGCAGGGCTTCTTGAGGGAAGAATTTATCTTGAAAGTGAGGAGGAGGCATAGAGTACATAATTAGTCCCTTTATCTCTGAATGCTTTTTGAAACGTGTTTAAAACTCAGCCAAGAGATCCCAGAGTCACACCATTATTTTTTGAAGTTTTATTTATTAGAAGGCCACAGTGTCAGTTAGTGGCAGGGGCCAAAGGAGGAGGACGTTTCAGGGGAATCTTTATCTGTTGGTTCAGTCCCAAAAGGCCCCCAAACCTGAGCTGAGTCAGGCCAGTGCCCAGAGGTTGGAACTCCATCCAGGTCTCCCACATGGTGATAAGGCCCAATTATGTGAGTCGTCTCCCCAGATTTTCAAAGTAGAGTAAATCTGGCCTTGAACCAGTACCACATGTGAGACAGAAGCTTAACCCACTGTCAGGCAGTTCCAACCCTGACTTGAGAAATCTCTAACATATGATTGTTTACAAGTGAAAACAGAGAATGTTAGTAAAAACTGGGATGAAAAGATTTTATTTTTATGCACAAAAATGGTGAAAGCTATGAATTCTTTGATACTATACATGTAGAGCAAACAGGGCCACAGCCAGAGACAAAGAAAGAAAAGTAGACCCCTCCTCCCCACACAGACCTTGAAAAGTGGCTGCGAACAATTAACTAGTGAAGCAGCTGCCCACTGTTCTCTGGTCCAGGGAGGGAAGAAGTCCTAAGTTCTGCTTCTGTAAACTCCAGTCATAAATCTGTCCTAATAAACCTGCCTCTGGTATCTCTTTCACAAACATACTGGGCCCGCTGACCATTGGAATTGTGGTCCTAAGTCATGTAGGCTGTAATTTAAACCTAGCAATTCTGTAACAGCTAAGGCATGATGCTGATGAACCTGTAAGTGGTGTAAGAAACTTGGGATTGTTGCGCAGGTCTCAGGAAATGATTCCAGCTGAGCGCACTGCTGTAATAATCTGCTTGAACCTCCACTGTCTCTGGTGCCTGTTTGAATGGAGGGAGTGTTCCCACTCCAGGTTTCTGTAACACACAAATTTGTGGACTTTTGTTAACCTGCATATGTGTGAGTTTCACCTTTTTTTGTGCCAAAATAACATGTTTTAAATCTATTTTCCTTAAAATATTGAAGTGCCTTTGAGGGTGAATTTATTTGAACAAAAAGAGCTTGTATAGCCAGGCAGAGTTGTCACTGAGAATGTCCCCACCGGTAGCTGGTCCACCAGTGTGTGTGGAGGAAAGATGTGTTATTGGGATCACCTGATTCATGTAGTGCATGTAGTTCCACGTTTGCCTTATGTGGGCTTTATCTGGCAACTTGAGGCTTGGATTCATGGAAGGCTCCTCTGCTGAGATTGGCTGAGACTGGTAGTCTGACTGCTACATGTGTGCCCCTGGCTGTCAATTCCAGTTCCCTCCTGAGGCCTCTTGGGGGCAGAATTTATCTTGCAAGTAGGGGAGGAGGCCTCAAAGCAAATTTAGCCACATATAAGGTACATAAATTCTCTCAATGTAGATGAATGCTTTTTTTTTTTTTAAAGTTTTTAAAGTTCGGTCATTTCAAATGCAGACAGACACTGAGATCTTCAAATTGTTTGTTCTCTACCCTTGGCTGGGTCAGTCTGGAGGCAGAAATCTGGAACCCCATCCAGGTCTCTGAAATGTTTGTGGGGGCCACCAGCACTGCCTTCCCAGGCACAGTAGCAGAAAGCTGGATCAGAAGTGTTGTAGCTGGGACTTGCACCAGGCACTTTGCTATGGGATGCTGGTGTCAAGTGAAGGGCCTTAAACAACTCGGCCACAATGCTGCCCTTAAAAGGTTTTATTTGGCAAGGGGGTCTGAAAGTTATAGAATACATTCATCCTTTTAAAATATATTTAAATATTATAAATGTATTTGTTTGAAAGACATCTTGACAGAGAGTGATAACTTCCACCTGTGATACACTACCAATGGCTGCTACAGCCAGGCCTGGGCTAGGTTAAATCCACGAGCTAGGGATGGCATCAGGGTCCCCCACTGGGTGATAGGAGCTCCAGAACTTGAGTGAGAGCCATCATCCACTGTTTTCCAGGGAACCGATTTTGAATTGGAGTGTTCTGTATTTTAAGCCGAAGTCCAGTAAAGGGGCCCTGGTTCCCTAAGCAGCCGCTTAACCTACTGTGCCAAGATGCCGGCTCTGAATGCATTCTTGAAAACATAGAGACTTATGTGGCTGCCACTGTTATCGGAGGCATACCCCTTAGAAGTCCCATCTAGGGTACCATTTATGTTATCGGGTGCTTATTAATGAATTCAGAATATTAATAAGCATTGTGGGTTCTTAATATTCAGGGAAGAATTCTGAATACTGGCACAAATGAATGAAGCAGCATAGGTTTTAAGCTTTTTATTTAGTGAGAGAAATGTATAGAAGAGTGAGGGCTCTATCTAAGGAAGAGAGGAAAATCTGAATTCATACTGGGAATCAGGAGCCAGCGATGTGGAGGAGCATGGAGGCCAGGAAGCATGGGGCATGGGCTGGGTGGCCCAAAGGCCCTGTGCCCTGGAGGCATCGGGACAGCAAGCAGGTCCAAGGCAAAAGGGAAAAAAGGGCCAAAAGGGCTGGGCCCACGGTGTCCCAGGCTTTTAATCCACTTCCAAAGGGGAGTGGTTAATTAACATGATTGGCAGGTTAGGCACACAGGTGTGGTCAGGTAGGGGCATGAGGTCTCACACGGGGGCATGGTGAAGATGTGTTCTTGGAGCTCACAAATCTAGTCAATTTTATCCTGTGTGCCTGCCTACAACACCACCATGGAGAGGCCTCTGCTGTGCACAGCCTCAGTCACTCTGTCCTCCCTTCTATGGGTTCCCTTCTGGTGTTCAACCCTGAATCCTTTTTTTTTTTGAAAGTTTTTATTTAATAAATATAAATTTCATAGGTACAGCTTTTGGAATATAGCTGTTTCAACCCTGAATTCTGTGAGAGGTGCCCTGTGCTGCTCACAGAATTACCGTTCCCTGAGTGTGTACCCTTGTCCCTGCCAGAGGACAGAGATTATCTCCTGTTTTGCCAATTATGGCCACAAATAGCTCTGAATGTGTAGCCTAGGTCCTTGTTGAGATCTGTAAGCCTTTCTGTTGGGAACTGGCGCAAGTTCAGCACTGCTGAGTGCCTGTGGCAACTTTGCCTTCACTGATTCTCTCCTTTCCCATTGTTCTCTCCTGACACCCATGTGAATGTTTGGATTCATCATTGTCCCTTGCTATGTCAGCGCCCCACCCCCACCCCGCAATGCAAGCATCCCAGCCCACCCCACCCCCAGAAACCTGCAGAAATATCACACCTCCTCTAAGAATATGCATATAGTCGTCACTGCTCCCATACAACGCAGTAGAAGAGTCCTTTACATGGTGTTGACACTGTATGAAGTACTCCAAGAATCAATAGGCTTTGGGTTTTATGCATGTACTGACTTTTTTTTTTGACACCAGTTAGTTGGGCATCTGCATATTTTGGTTTGCATGAGAGTCCTACATCAAATACTCCAGGGACACTGAGGGGCAAGGATGTGTTTATAAGTTTATTTTTTGTTTTCCCTAGCAGGCTTGATCTGTAAATCCCTCTGTTTGCCTGACAGGTGTGGGGTGGCAAATGTTACATTTTCTCCTTTATTCCTTCAGTTGCTTTCAATATGAGGGCTTAAGAATAAATCTGGCCACTGTGACATTGTTATTGTTATCCATGACTTTATAATTGTTATCCATGACTTTATAATTATAGGGAACACTGAGAGGAAGGTTTTCCATGTATGGCAAATGTGCCATGTTCATCTCAAAGGAGAATATGTTAGAGGAATAAATGTTTGTGTACTGAGTTGCTGGTGGTGATGTAAGGGTTCCGAGTACTGATGCAAATGCTGCTGTCTGCAGTGTGTCCTTCTCATGATGATGATCTTTTATATCAATAGAGTGCTCTGACTGTGCTCACCTTGTCCGAACCACATGGCCACACCGTGCTGCTTCTTACTGCTACATCCTTGATCACCTGACATTGCCCACCGGGGTGTCTGCCGCCTCTGCAAATCTTGGCTCTGCCCACCTGGGCTTTCCAAAGAAGGCTTGTTGACCTGACTGTTCACTGCTGGACTTGAGTCACGCTGGATTCCACCATACGGCATTGCCCTCCAGGTCAGAATCCATTGCTTTACCTCCTGCCAGTATGCACCCCAACTGATTTACATGATCTTACCTGACTAGCCATGCCTATATGATTAATCTTAATGTCTTGGCATAACTCACAGAGGCCTGTTGTCCACCTTTAAATACCTGATCATAAACAATTGGTATTACATACCTACCTTCCACTGCAACCTTGCCCTCCTATCCAGGACCCTGTGTCTGCACACCCCACGCTGTACACAGTAGCCAAACTCCTCTGGCCTTTCTGTTCTGGCCTGTTTTCCCTGACTTTGCACTCCATTCTTGTCTCCTGGTCATTCCCAGCCTGCTTGATTCACATGGACATAACGAAGCAACATTTTGCTCAGACTGTATTTACCTGGCCAGAACTTCACATGCATCTGACCTTCTGTACCATTGCTTCTGGGATGTACTCATGGCTTTACCACTGAGTCTTACCAATGTGACCTTTTGTAGCTTTTCCTATTATCTGAGCAATCTGAAATCAGAAGCTCTCCTCTGTCCAGGAAGAACTTCCTCTGTCCCCTATCAATGCAGAAGGCCTGTCATCCTCTACCCACTGACTTCATATGATTAGCAATTCTGTCCTACCTGGCCGTATCCACTTGGTATTACCTTGGTGGCCTTTATGAGGAAGTCATGCCTCTTGGACATAAATTGATGATCCTGTGAGCTTAATCTCCTTAGCTTTAACCCCTGTTCCAAACCTCATAGAACTAATCACCTGGGGATAACCACCTGTCCTTGACTCCATGTCTTTAAGTACACAGTGTTAGTGGTTTCTTGACTATCTATCTGTCTGTACACACCAGGGTATTGCTTTTTGCCCAAGCATGGTGATATTCTCCATCTTGGTTTTTTCCAGCTGTCATTGAAATTAGGCCCAACTTCCACAGCCTTGGTCTCTTGGATGTGGCTTCCCCATCTTCCCCTCTTGGCTTTTCCTGTTGGTTTTACTCATCTGGCCACCACCAACTCCCCTTATCCAGATGGCCCATACAAGTGTTGTGGCACATAGTTGTTGTTTACCTAGGTAGAACCCCAAGGCTAGAATTCCCAATCCTGCTTCCCACCCCCAAGTTTCCCAAGGGGCTTGCTGGCAGAGATTCCTGAACTGTCATATGCCCATTATCTTATCCACTGGGCCTCTCCACCTCAGAGTCTCATTTTTCCAGACTATTTTCCTTGTCCCCTACAAATACAAAGCCCATTTCCCCTGTCATGACCCTACCTGGTTTTCCTATCTCCTGTTTCCCTCCAGGTCATATCCATCTCACATTTTACTCATGACCATCACTGTTGGCTTATACTATCCTATATCAAGATTTTTGTTTAGACCCATGGTCTAACCCCCTGCCCTTATAACCTGATCTTAACACCCAAGCTTTACCTCTATGTTGATAACTCCCTGACCCTGATATTTTTATTTAATTTATTTTTTTATTTTTTGACAGGCAGAGTGGACAGTGAGAGAGAGAGAAAGGGTCTTTCTTTTTGCTGTTGGTTTACCCTCCAATGGCCACTGCGGCCGGCATGCTGTGGCTGGTTCACCGTGCTGATCCGAAGCCAGGAGCCAGGTGCTTCCTCCTGGTCTCCCATGTGGGTACAGGGCCCAAGCACTTGGGCCATCCTCCACTGTACTCCCAGGCCACAGCACAGAGCTGGCCTGGAAGAGGGGCAACCGGGACAGAATCTGGCGCCCCGACAGGAACTAGAACCTGTCTGCCGGCGCCGCAGGCAGAGGATTAGCCTATTGAGCCACGGCACCAGCCAACCCTGATCTTTTGTACCTACTCTGTGGCCTATACACCTTGGCCCTAACACTGTGGCCCAAAATACCTGGCCTCTATTGAATAGCCTTACTCACCTGGAGTTACGTCCTCACCCCATAGATGTCCTTAATTTCATGCAAGAGCCATATGTCTATGTGCAGAATTTGTTGTCCTTACCTCTGTGGGCATCTCCCCCTGGAATTGACACCTGGCCTTGCTCATTTGGTCTAGTCCCTCCCCCCTCCCCAAACCCTATCTCCTTTCCCTTTTGCTGTACTAATAGCCATTAGTCCCTGGCCATTGACACCTGTAACAACTTCTTGTCCATAAACAACAGGAGATGACCTCTAAGTGTTAACATACTGGTATTATGCACAGTCCTTGTCCACCTGGGCTCACATCATGGCCATGTACCCCTTGAAAAATTTCCTCTGTACTCTCTTCTCTTACCGTGTCACTGAGATCTCCATACTGTATTGTTCTTCTAAGTATGTTCCCTTCCCCCTGTGCACTATGTATTTCCAACAAGGAGTGTGTCCCCAGGCTTACTGACTTGGCCTTCTCCATCAGGTCATACCCTCTTGGCCATACCATTGTGGTTAAAAACCCGCCAGACTGACTCATGGAGTCATAGCTTCCTGCCCTACGGCTTTTTTTTTTTTCATTGCCTGACCTTAATCACCATACCTTATCCTTCCGATTTTAAACTGGCATCAGAGAATGGGAGACAGGGACCTGGAATCTGTCAGATGTAAATCTGCTGAGCACAAGGACCTGTAGGTGTTGACCAGCTTTGCTCCCATGGGTTTAACCCCTAGCATCAACCCGCTAAACTACCATCCTTGGTCACACCTTCTTGCATGTAGGTTCTTGGCTTTAATTCCCATCCCTCATCTTTTGGTAGTAACCCATGACCTTCACCTCCTGGTCTTACTGTCTGTCCACACAGTATAAATGGAACCCTATAGCCATGGACCTCTCACCAGCCCTCTAGTATTGACTCCTAGCCTTACGTACCCAAGTTTATCACCTTATATACCACCTGGACAGACTATATATCCCTATCCAGCTTTCCCTGTCCTTGTACCTCTCCCACAAGTAGTTCTGCCTGTGCCTGGGAACCTTACATTACAACTTTATATTATAGCATTTTTGACTTAATCATCCCGCTATGTATAGATCCCAATGCTTTAACCCCTTATCAACACAGAAGCACCATTATACCAGCCCTGTTTCCCTTATCTGACTACCTCCCCTATCCCATCTGGCAATATGTGTGCAAAATTACCTTGCTGGCAAGGAAATGCAAATAATATCATAGCCTCCTAGCCAAAGCCTGCCAGTCTTAATCACAAGGAATTACTATATGTCCTTATAATCAATCCTACTAATGTAGTCCAGACCCTGCAGCCTTCAACCCTGGCCAGAACATTGAGTGCTTCTATCTTTCACCTTTATACTCTTGCATTAATACCTATCCATGTGTCCCTGGCCTTGGACAACAGGTGTTACACTCTAGACTTGCTTACTGGTGATAGCCCCATAGCCACCCACTGCTGGTTAGATTCCTTTATCCCTACAATATCTGAAAGTGCTCAACTATACTTGGTGCCTGGCATCATCCACCTATGGCCAGTTCTTAGTCTCTGAGCCTCCTGCAATTTTCATTATCTTTGGCCTAACCTCTTCAACATTTACCACTCCAATACTTACCTTTTCAAATACCCAGGGTTTGCCTCCTTTATCTATGTGGACTTGTTACCTGGACTTCTTCCAGTTGACCATACTCATTTGGTTTTAACCTTCCAGGGCTGCTTACTGGGTGATAAATCTGATTTTTAACCATTTGGTATTAAAGACTTACTTTTCTTCCTGGTTTTACAATCTGTTCTTTTATATCAGCCAGAATCCTATAAACAGAAGCCCAGACCAGAATATATTCTGCCCTTAATTCCTGACCTTAGTACTCTGACACTGATACCTGGCTTTGGCTCCTGTTTCCAGATTCCTTGCCTTGCCCACCTAGTGTCAATCATCTGGTCTTATCTTGCTGGCCTTTCACTCCACATGTGAACCCTGGTCAGGACCCTTTCTCATCATCCTATGGTCCATACTCCAATGCCTATGTCTCTCAGGGCACGCCCCTCAGGTCTTGTCACTTATCTATGGCCCCCTGGGAGACTGTCAGTCATCCTTAGTGGTCTTCCCTACATGAGTTTCCCACCTGTCCTTAACCATTTGCCTTATGGATGTTGCAGTGCCCAAGTGATCTTCCTCATAACACCTGTCTGCCTGGCTGGGACCCTGTGGATATATCTCCCTGAATGGCCTTTGTTGTGCTGTATCCCTCAAATTCATGGCTCAAAAAACCCTGGCCACCCGGCTTCAGCACATTTTGTGTCCATTATGTATTTTTGACCTTGTACTTTCACTCTGGACAGATTTTCAGTCCTTATTCCCTATCCATAACTAAAACCTATTGCCCTTAATGTTATCCCTGTGGTCCGATTGACTGCCCTTTTCACCTGCACATAGCCATCTGTTATTAACTTTCTGGTCATTATCCCAGGACATGCCTTTTTGATCATTTCACCTTGGCTCCATTCCTTGCTTTTACTTCCCAGCCTTCATCACTTGGTCTCAAGACCTGGCTTAATGTATTTATATAATGATTTGTAATGTATCTTTAAGCAAGAAACCAGAATCTTATGGTTATGCCTCCCTGGGCAGAATACTCTGTGATCACGTGACATTGGTCTTACTTCACTGATACCTGGGCTTGGTAGACCTGCCTGCTTCTTTTCTAGACTCGCCCTCCTGGCTAGAATTGCTGCCATGTCATCTGCCACATGCAGCCTGCCCTGAAGCCTATATTCATACCGGTTGTGTATTCTCAACTTTGCCATACATTTCTTGCCAGTCCCCACTGTCATTATCCCTGACTACATAGAAGGCTGGTTCCTCTAATACCTGCCCATGTAGTCTGGGGTTCTTTCCCACCTGGCCCTATCCATGTCCTATTGCCTTCTTTGTCATGAACTGGTGTTCCACCACCTTGACATTGAATTCTGGGCCTCAGTCTCCTGGACTTAACCTTCTGGGTTTAACCACTGGGCCATAACCATTGTCAGCTAATCACGTGTTTCTCGAACACTGGCCTTAATACATAGATTTTTAGATATGTCTTTACACAGCAGACAGACTGCTAAAGCCATGCCCCCTCAGCCGGAATATCCTGTCCTACCCCTTCTGCCTTGCCCCGGTGACACTGCCCTCGGTGTGCATCTTCACTTTCCCATGAGCCTCTGCTTTTATCCACATTGATGAATTACCTGCACTCACCCCACCTGGCCATGCCTGGGCAGTGTTGAACCTCCTGGCCTTACTTGTCAGATGGTGACCTCTTGTATTTTACCCCTTGGATTTCACCAAGTGAGCTTATACAGAAGACTTTGCCCAGTTGGCCTGTCCCCGAGGCCAAGTAGGCCTCGGAAGTCTTCCTCCATTCTCATCCAGTTTTCTGGGCTTCCTAGGCATTCCACTCTCTGCTTTACCTGCTGGTCACGCCACTAGGCATTCTCAGATGCCAGTACCCTCAATATAAAGGCCAGACCTATTGCTATTACCTTGTCTGATAATCATCTTGTCATTCATACCCTCCCTGTTTCACACACTTGTTTTTCTCTTCCTAGTGTACCCACAAGACCCTAAACTCCTGGCTTTCTTCTGCCAGTCATCAATATGTGGCACTGATCATACTCACATGGGCTCTGGCAGTCCCCAGCTGGGCAGACCCACACGGTCATGTGTTGCTGTTCGGAAGACTCATTGTCCTGGGGCTCATAACTGCACACTTCTCTGCTTTACCTTCACTTGACTGCTCTGCCTACTGGGCTCAGTCTCCCCTGCATAGCATCCAGACAAACTCTTTGGGGGTGCCCTCCGCAGCACCTGCTACGTGACTACACCCGTGCTTTCCAATGTGAGTGCTGGAAGAAGTCCAGGACAGTTTCTCAGTGGTGTTGACACTAAGCTATGGCCACCGGGACTGCAGCTGAAGCCACTGACTCATGCTAACCCCTGACTGTTATCCAGCACTGCATCCTGGGCTCAAAATTTTGACCAAGTATTTCCTATGGAATAGTTTTGAGTGGTGTTTATTTGTGTGAGCAAGCACACATATGTGTATGTATGTGCTTTGCTTACTGCTACTCTCAGGCATATGTTTGACTGCCTCCCAGCCCACAGCATAAGGTTAGTTGCCATCTACAACTGACCTTGGGAAATTGATTTTGCTGCACACATGCACCCCATGGGCCTGAATGTGCTTTGCATGTGTAATGAGCAGGGCCTCGTGAAGGTGCTCTTGGCAAGGGGGTCTGGGTGGAGACCCCTGTACCAGGAGTCTGACACTGTGCTGAGAAGAGGGTGTCCTGGAGAGTTGGGTGAAGGGAAGGTTCTGGTCATGGGTGTCATCAGTGTGCTGTCTTGCTAATCCATCCTGTCTGTGCTCTTCCACTAACTTTCTCTTCTATACAGTTTGGTCTCTCCTAAGAATCTCCATTATTAATGATGAAGAATCTTTCAATCGTAACTGGTTCCCCAAAGTCAGTGCCGTTGAGCCCACTGGTATCACCCCAATGTCAGGTCTGAATTGCTGCAGCTGCTGGAATCTACGTCCTCCCCTGTGGCTACTTGCAGAATCCCTGAGCAGCATGGTTTGAGGTGGCTGTCATGGGTGCCATGTTAGTTGTTGCTGTTTGTTCCGTGTAGGCCTCTCTATCAGCACAGGAGCCTGTCATGATGAGTGAAGTCGTGCTCTACCACTGTGGGGCTGTGGTTCTGGAGAAGCCCATCTCCCACAAGCTGCCATTCTTGACTTTTCCCCTGTACAAGGTGGCCACTGGGGAGTACAACATCGAGGAAACAGTGATGGGAATGAATAAGATATGTGGAATGTTCTGGATTCAAACATCGTTGCTCTTTGAGGAGGGTACTTTCTCTGTGGATTCCCATTCCCCACTGGGAGTCTGATTGGGAATTTCCCTGTGGAGTACTGAGTGGGCTGGACTCTCAGACCCACCGAGGCATGTGGGCTCTGCAGGAGGGGAACACGTATCCAGAGAGGGAGTGTTCAAGCCGAGCAGCTTGTCCGAGGACTGGTTCACCCACTGTGGAGCTTAAGCCAGCTGTTTCCTGCAACTGAACATGGTCTGGGCACTAGGCTACCAGGGCTCCAAGAATGTCTGCATCGAATGGGAGGTTATTTGCAAACTCTTCATGCCACCACAGACCTGTAGCAGCAGAGTCTGCAATGGCAGCACTCCCAGGTGACCTGTGCATGAAGTGTAGTTTTCAGAAGCCACTGTTGTAGAACACATGTGAAGCCATTTCAGGTCTGTGGATCAAGGTAGGTTTCTCCTAGGCCTAAAGCTCCTCCAAGAGGAATGGCCTCTCCAGGTAACCTGTTTCAGAGTAAATTTTTGTAAGACAATTGACCAGTGGTTCATGGGTTCCACAGCAGCAAACATTTATGAAGCACTCACGGTATGTATGACGGTGGGCCCGAGGGAGGCTGTTGGAATGCTCCTAATGGGTCCTGTTTTCCAGAATGCAGAGGAAAGCTCAGTGCTGAAGTCATTTTGTAATCGTCCATAAACCAGAACAGGGTTCATAGAATTTCCTGGCAGTCCTTTACCCTTGATCACTGCCTTCCTCTGGGCTTAGAGGTAGATGGGCAGCTAAATCAGAACAGATCAAACAGTCCTGGTGTTTCTAGCTTGGGATATTTCTTCTGCTTTGAGAAGTATCTCTGGTCCTTATCATTAGAAATATTTGAATATCAGGCATTTTTAAATAGCAAATTTTTGCTCATTCATAAGAAGGTAACAACTCTATCTAGCTGTCTGATTAAAGAGGGATACTTTCAACTCCAGCCATTGGTAAATAACTATAGGTCAATGTAAGAAAATACTTGCAGTTGGGGAACCCTGACATGCTGTAGCAAAAATCTTCTCATCTAAAATTTTGAGTTTCAGCAGGTTCAGCCATAGCTTTGTTTGCATTCATTCATTATCAGTGCTGACAGACTGTAAGTACTGCTGCTTGTCAGGCTTCCTGGTAAATTTAGTTGGAATTGCCTTCACTGTGCTTCCTGGGAAAGCTGGCGTGTAGCAATGACAGTGTCTGGAAATGCAGAGGAGCACCACCCAGAACAACAGGGAAGAGGAAGCAGGAAGTGTCCTTCCTGCTAAGGTTGCATTTTACTCTTTCCTGGGTGATTTTTCTTTTCTACTTAGGAAAAGATTCCTTTGCCTTCCAAAGCACACATTTCAATTTTAGCTCCACAACTGCATTTGCCAGGGAGCTGTACCACCTGCTAAATGAAGCCCTTTTTACACTTGAACCATGTAGAGGAAATGTCAACCATGTAGAGGAAATGTCAGTGGGACAGCTGTGAAAATGAGGATAGCAGTAACTAGAGCGCTAGGTAGAAACAAAGTCTTAGCAGACAGCCCTGGTCTGTGCTTGTGGAGTGTGCAGCAGCCGCAGTCTGTTCCCTCGAGGAGCCATCATTAGTCCTGAATTGTGCTGTTCGTGCTCCTTCCCTTTTCTCACAGCCCTTGGGATAAAGTGCGTGGTGCCATTTCTGGTTGTGGCATCTGTACAAGAAGAGGTCTGCAGATCCGGGATCCTGAGGTGCAGGGGATCCCAGAGCCCTGGGGCCTTTGTCTTTACAGCTACTTGAAGGTCATCCTGTGCTTATGCCGTAGGGAGAATGAGTGTAGAATGCAGCCTGAGAGTACCCTGTTAGCCTCTTCAGTTTTCATGGGGACTGTGGTGCATTTCAGAACCACTCTGTTTGTCTAAGAATAGCCAACTTTGTCCTGCATGCAGCCACTTCCTGCAAAGTGCATGACAAGAGGCTTCTGGTTTGCCAGAAGGTGTTGATGACTAGGATAAGATGCTGACTGGTGAACCAGAAGCAGAAATCTCCCAGAAGGTGTAGATTAAAAGTGAGCTTGCATTAGCAGCAGTGATATAGGTTTCATTGACATGGTATTTTGAATCTTCAAAAATAATGTATATAAAACCCTATTTTATTTTCCTACTCTTGAGAAAGAAAATGTTTGCTTAAGAAAGCAAATGTTTGCTAAATTATTGGCTTATTCGAAAGATAGTGGTGAATTTCAAAATTTGTCTGTAACTGTTGCCACAGTAGACTATCTTGCCGTTTTTTGCTCACATCAGGGGTATCAAACTCCTTAATTTTTTTTTATAGACTCATTGACTTATTTGCAAGTCAGAGTTACAGAGAGAGGGCGAGAGGTCTTCCATCTGCTGGTTTACTCTCTGGATGGCCTCAGTGGCCTGGGCTTAACCACGACCTCCCATATGGATGGCACAGACCCAGATATTTGGCACCTCTTCTCATGTTTTTCCCAGGACACAGCAGAGGGATGTATTGGAAATGGAACAACTGGGATAAGAACCAGTGCCCATGTGGGGATGCCAGTATCAGAGGCACCAGCCTTATCCACTATGTCAGAAGGCTGGTCCTAGTACAACATTATTTTTTAGATTGCCTGTTTTTTTAGGTTTCAACTCAAGAAAAAAATGCTTTAGTATTGAATAGGAATTAAGTTTGAATTGATATACATTACAGGCAATTCCCCAGGCAGCTGCAGAGATTGGAGAAGCCTCACAGGTTTATGTAGCTGGAATATTCAACCCATTATGTAGATTTTTTTCAAGATAAATAATAGCAGTTCTTGAGTAAGAAGACTTTACGGCACAATTTATTTCACAAAATTTATCTTAAATACATTGGGTAATTGGGATGATTATCTGTTATTTTACTGGTATTATAAAAAGGAACAGCAAACTTTTCAAATTTTTATGACAGGATGTGGTTTTGTAACTTAGAGCAAGGTGTTTAAAGAAATTAGGCACTTACTCTAACACTGAAACAGAGAGGCATAAATGCTACCTCTTTTGCTACTTACATTTCTATGAAATAGCTCCCAAGTCCTTGAGGAAGATGTTCTAGGGTTCTTAAGATAACAAAAGACACAGTCAGTTTTTAAGAGGATTTACTTATTTTTTTTTCTAAAAGATAGAGTAAAAAGTTACAATGCCAAATTTTCTAAAGTGAATATCGCCCCCTTTTTTCAACTTGGAGAACTGTGTCTTATTTAAAAGTTTTACTTGACCATACATCAGTATAATTCATGATTTTACTGGAAACAGGTAGCACAGCATTGCAAATACAAGAACATTCTCTTAATCTCAATGCTTGTGATTCCACCTTCTGTTCTCAACGTGCAGCATAGCATTGATGATTCAGAGCTACATTCCTAGTGCCATTGGGATAAACAAATCGTAAAGTCTCAAATGAGCTATATACTATCACAGTTAGATACTGTTAAATTACAGGAAAAAAGTTGGAATTCTGTGGCACAGAATATAATCGTTGAAAAATGAAAATATTTTTTTCTGACAGAGAAAGGATATTCTTTGTAAGGTATTCATCCATTTTTAAAAAGACTTATTTACTTCATTGAAAGGTAGAGTGACAGAGAGAGAGGAAGAGAGAGGGATTTTCAATGTGTTGGTTCATTCCCCAAATGCTTTCCATAGTCAGGGTTAGATCAGGGTCTAGTAACACCATCAGTGCCTCCCATATAAATGATACAGAAAACCAGGTAGTTAGGCATTGTCCACTGCTTCCCGAGGTTCATCAGCAAGAAGCTGCATCAGAAGCATTAATTTTGAACCAGGCACTCCAATATGGGATGTGGGTGTTCCAAGTGGTGGCTTAAGATGTTCAACCACGAAGCCTAACCCTATTTATTTTTTTCATGTATTCTTAACACAATCTAAGCAAGCAAGGTAGGATGAGACAAAAATAAAAATATAGGATTTGACCACGTTTTCGGTCCTACATTTCATTGAACTCCTTTCTTGCTTGATCATATTTTATTCATTCCTCAGTGAGCTCAGGTATGATTTCCACTAGACTGACTCATTCCACAGTGAGTGTGTGCCATAGCTATGCTGCCTAGAGGTCTGTTTGCATATTGTTATTGTACACCTATTTTTATTAGTTTTCCTTGTTTACAAAAATGCTAAGGCTGGGATAGCTAACTTGTTTTCACAGTAAGCTGTGAGCTCAGGAGGCGCTCCCTTGCTATTCTCAGGGTAAATTTGGGGATTCCAAAGGAAGGGAGGGCAGCCTGTTTATTCTTGCTAAAGATAATGTTTTGGGGGAAGGAAACAATATTTTACACCCCAAATTCCATTGGGATCCCCTGACTATCTTTAACCCATCTGACTCCTCACACTCCTGGATTATTCTAGGGGTAAGAGAAGTCATGCTTCTGTAGCTCCATGGAAGTTATAAGCTGTGTGGAATTACCATGTGTGCTTTGATTTTATACAATTAATATCTTACTGAGGAGACATTGATTCCAAGTGCCTATTACTCATTAGCCTCATATACGTTTTCATCATTTCCCAAATGCATGACACAGTTGTTCCGTGAAAAGGTGCCAGTGCAGTGGGGAGACAGACATGTGAACCAGTAAATAGTTCTCAGCAATAGACTGCCGTCATTTGGATGAGGACAGAGAACAGTGTGTTTGCAGGAGAGCTCCGATTGTGACAGATCTGCAACACATGGTCAAGTTTGTTCTGGGACTGAAGGTGAGAGATCCACTGGGAAGAGCCAATCTCTCATGGGAGCGGAAAGCCCAGGACATGCTGATGGTCATGGGAATGTGCCTCTAGCCTCAAGGCCCTGGAATAGATCCAGGAAATGGTATGGGGAGGGCTTGGCGGGTGTAGGTTCATGGACAAGTGCTGTTGTGGGACCACTGTGGTAATCTTCAATGATTTTTATTGATGTTTACCATGCTTTGCCAGGTGATTGCTTGCAAGATGCCCAGAGATGAACCAGTTTGAAAAGCAGCCTATATTGCTTGTGTTTTCCTCCCATGTGTTCGAGATTTGCCCTCCTGTTCTCCCCCATCAAGTTTATACAGCATTGGGTCCAGCACTGTGGTGTAAACGGTTAAGCCAATGCCTGCAGCACTAGCATCCCTAATGGGCACTGGTGTGAATGCTGACCACTCCACTTCCAATCCTGCTCCCTGCTAATGCACCTGGGAAAGCAGCAGATGATGGTCAAGTCCTTGGGCTCCAGCACCCATGTGCGAGACATGGATGTAGCTCCTGGCTCCTGGCATTGGCCTGGTCCTGTCCTGGCTATGGAAGACAATTGGGGAGTAAACAAGTGGATGGAAGACTTCTTTCTCAGTCTCTGACTGTTCCTCTCTCTCTGTGTAATTATGGCTTTTGAATAAAATAAGTAAATAAAAAAACAAAATTTATGCAACACTTGGGCTGCTGAGTGTCTGGTCCCTGAGACTTTTAGGCTGAGAATCGTGGAGACTTTCCATTTGGCTGAAATTGACAATTTGCTGCAAATTCATAAGGATTCCATTTGAATATTGACCATATTCTTCCAAATACTGAGTTTCTCTTCTTACATGAGATTCAATATACTGGTGTGTGCTTCTCTTTTTGAAATCCATGTAGGAGTTAAGTTCAAGAGAATCACTCTGAGATCTTGTCACAAATAAAGGCTCACAATCTTACTCAGTTTTGAGATGGTCCAAAGAGTTGCATTTTTAGTAAAACTCTGAAACTTTGGTTCCAAGAATTAGGAGTGGCCTCCCCTACATGAGTAAAGCTCTCTGGGGGTGATCTCATAGAGACTTTTCTTTAGTGGAGAGAGTTGTCAAAGGAGGAGACAGGTCCAGGTGGGAGATCTTGTTACAGATTATTGCCCACCAATCTGTTCCATTGCTGGGTTCTAGGGCACCAGCAGGAAGTAGTCTTCAGTCCCCTTGCTACTGTCTGATGTCACCTCTGATATTTTTAACACCTCCAGAACCTATAACTAAAATCTTGCCACCAGTGCGCTAGGCTAAACCAAAGCCCAGCCAAGCAACAAGGGGGAAGGAGAAAGAGAGTTAATGGCAGCGGGAGGGTTTTTCATGGAGCCTGTGGTGTGCACGGGCAGACAAATGCCCTTTCTGAGTGATATGGGAGAGGTACACACCAGTGCTTCTTTGCTATATGCACTCAACCAGAAGCAATGAATGCCTTTCTGATCAGATGTGTGGTGTTGCCAAGACACACAAACAGCCAGTCATTTGTCCTGCAGATTTCTCAGCTGGACACCAGCTGGGTGTCCTCTAATCCAAGATGATTCTGACACCATCTGTCTGGAGGTAGCATCCAGTACCACAGGAAGAATGCCCAGTCCCACCACATGGTCCCAGTTAAGGTACCATCTAGAATCCAAGTGTGGGGAACTTCTTGACAGGTAGGAACAAAATGAGTGCCCACCAAACTCACTCAGGATCAGCTTCCAAAAGCAACTTCTAGAACTTGGGGAAACAATTGCTTTGCTTTGCTTTTTTTAAAGCTTTATTTATATATTTGAAAGTCAGAGTTACACAGAGAGAAGGGGAAGCAGAGAGAGAGACAGTCTTCCATCTGCTGGTTCACTCCCCAATTGGCTGCAATGGCCAGAGTTGTGCTGATCTGAAGTCAGGAGCCAGGACCTTCTTCTGGGTTTCCCACATGGTGCAGGGTCCCAAAGACTTGGGCCATCTTCTACTGCTTTCCCAGGCCACAGCAGAGAGCTGGATCAGAAGAGGAGCAGCCTGGATTCAAACCGGGGCCATATGGGATGCCAGCACTGCAGGCTGTGGCTTTAACCTGCTGCGTCACAGTTCTGGCCCCAACACTTGCTTTTCTTTATGGGTTTATTAATTAAGGATATTTATGGATACTGATGAATAGCCAGATTAAGATTTGCATGGCAGTTTTGGTGGGGATCTGGAAGAAACTCCAGTGCCCTCTGGTGCTGTGGCCAAGTTCAACAACTTGCATGCTCTCTAAATCCACTTTCTTAGCTTTGCTGGACACATCGCATTGTGGCTATGACTGTTTATATCATTTGCCACTGGTGATGAACACAAACTTCACCCTCTTCCTCACAGTGTGAGTGGAGCCGTGGTCTTCACTGTGAGGAACTTAGGGGCCCAGCTGCCAGCCATTTTATTATCATATGAAAGGCATTTATTTCACTTGAGTTTCCATTCATTATAGAAACAGCTAGGAAGTAATGAGTAAGTCCAAATACACGTTTCTTTGGCTCATATCTTCCAAAGTTATGGTGATATTTCAAAGAATTCGACAAATCATAGAAATCAGAGATAAAACAGGCATGAGCATGCTATTGCTTTTCTGTGGAGTATGTTCTTTCCCCAAATCCAGAGAGATGACCTCATAGTGTCAAATCTCAAAGTTCATTCAGGTAGTCCAAGTCAGGATTTAAACCTAGAAGCAAGCAGTCTGTTGCCTGCTCTATTGTACTGCAATCCTCAGTTTGGCTACAGGTCATCTTTCATGGTGACTACATGCATTCAACAAAGTTCAAACAAAAGAGAATAATGTGTGGTTATCAATGCCATGGGTAATGGAATTCTAATTAGAAGTCAAACAGCTGGTAAGAGTTAACAGACTGACCCATTTATTAAAGATGCACATTACAGGCTCACAGGGTTACTCTGTATGTGCAGAGGCTAACACTGGGGTCTAATCACTCTTTTCATAATGTCCCTGAGATGGAGCACTTATTGTGTGTTCTGGTACAGAGTAGGTGTGTCCTTGGCCCAGGCTCGAGTTTGTTGAAAGGTTGTGTTAGTTGGGAGTAGCTGCATGTGTCTTCACAGCATGGCCATCATCCTGGCTGATTTAGATCTGTGCAGTTACCATTTCAGCTTGAAGTCTACCATAGAGACAGGAATTTTGATCTCTTGCTATATGTCCACTTTACTGGCCATTTGGATAGAGCTTATGTCTCCCCTTAACACTTGGATCAAAAGACAGAGGTGGGCAGTTGCAAAAGTTTTATATGGTTTTTGAGACACATTGATTCCCACTAGGTTCTGACTGTTTTGTTCTGATGTGGATTGCGTTGTTAGGTAAAACAATCCCATTGTGAACATTGTCCCTTGCTAAGCTTTCAAAGTGTCTCCAAAAATTCATGTGTTGGGAACTTCATCCTGTACTTTGCATGGTAGTGGTGTCTGGAGGTGGGCATCATCAGGATTAACTGAGGTCCTGAGTTTTTGCCTTCCATTGAGGGGCCAGAGCTGGCATGCCTGCCCTCTCTGCTTACATGGTTCTCTCCAACTAGTTTACACAGCAAGAAAGTCCCCCAGCAAAAGTCAGTCCCATGTTCCTGGACCTTCTAGTCTACAGAACCACAAGTCAAATAAATCTCCCTTGAAAATTTCCCAGTTTGTGTTACTCAGTTACAGCAATAGAAAAGAGACTGTCAGGCATGCATTTGACACAGCAGTTATATTGCCTCTTGGGACATACATCCCACATCAGAGAGCCTCTGTTGGAGTCCCAACTCTGCCTCCAATTCTAGCTTCCTGTTGTTTAGCATTGTGGGAGGCAGTAGTTGATGGCTGAAGCAGTTTAGTCTTGGCCCCCCATATGGGAGATCTGGACTGGATTCCTGCATCCTAGCTTCCACCTGGCCCAGCCCCAGCCTTGGTGAGCCTTTGAGGAGCAAAGTGACAGTTGGAAGACCTTTCTCTCTGTCTCCCCCTTAAAAAAGGAAACACAGAAATAACTAGCTGCTGGTTAGTGTTATTTTACAAAATGGTGATCTGAAGTCCTTATTTACAGTTTCAAAACAGTAGTTTTGGGTTGAGAATCAGTTAAACATATTTATTTATGTATTTATTTTTATTTGACAGGAAGAGCCATAGACAGTGAGAGAGAGACAGAGAGAAAGGTCTTCCTTCTGTTGGTTCACTTCTGAATGGCCGCCATGGCCGGCACTGCGCTGATCTGAAGTCAGGAGCCAGGTACTTCTTCCTGGTTTCCCATGCGGGTGCAGGGGCCCAAGCACTTGGGCCATCCTCCACTGCCCTCCCGGGCCACAGCAGAGAGCTGGACTGGGAGAGGAGCAAACAGGACTAGAACCTGGCACCCATATGGGATGCCTCAGGTGGAGGATTAACCAAGTGAGCCACGGTGCCGGCCCCCAGTTAAACATATTTAAAAATTGGTTAATGTTACTAATCACAGTACACTTTTTTGCTTTTTAAAAGATTTAATTATTTATTTGAGAGGTAGAGTTACAAACAGAGAGAGGGAGAGATAGAAAGATCTTCCATCTGCTGGTCCACTTCTCAAATGTCTGCTACGACAGGAGCTGGTCTGATCCGAAGCCAGGGGCCAGGAGCTTCTTCCCAGTCTCTTGTGTGAATGCAATGGCCCAATATCTTGGGCCATCTTCTACTGTTTTCCCAAGCCATAGCAGAGAGCTAGATAGGAAGAGAAACAGCAGGGATTTGAACCAGTGCCCGTATGTGATGCTGGCACTGCAGACAGAGGCCTAGCCCACTACACCACAACACTGACCCTTTTTTTAAAAAAAAATATTTATTTGAGATGTAGAATTATAGACAGAGAGAGGGAGAGACAGAGGGAAAGGTAGTACACTCTTTTTTAAAAATAAAAAATTACATTTTCGATGGAAGTGTCTAGAGATGATGGCAGTCATAATGGATTCTTCATATGCTTTTTGCAGGAGCCAGTGCTAAAACTCTGTTACTGAATAGATTACTCTTGCTGGAAAACTTTAGAGAGAGAGGGACAAAAATTGCTATTGCCAACCAGGAGTTGGAGGTTTGCAAAATTAATGGTACAGGGAGGGAACAGGGGTAAGGATCTGAAAGTATAGGATGCAGAGTAGAAAGCAGAGGATCAGAGGAGGGCCATAACCCAGTGTTTCTACAACTACTCAACAGACACCACTTTGCCACCCAAGTTCAGCTGGAAGATGAGGAGGAGGAAATAATATTCAAGAATCATTTACTTGGAGTCAGAATGTGTCTTTGGTCCGGCAGATCTTTAGTGGACAATGGATAGCTTGATTACTTACTACTTGGTTTCAGTGAATTGTTGAAATACACATGGCTCAGAGCCCTGGATTTTTGGAAAATCATTTTCAAGTATGCCTGCTAAAGGAGGCATTGTTAAATTCACAGCTCAAGGAACCAACAAACTTGTAAAACATAGACAGGTTAATTTTCAGTGCTCACACAAAAGTCATGTAACAATTGAAAAGACTGAGTGGATATTAGACAAAATGGACAAAATTATATCATTAATTTTATCCTAAGAAGAAATGACTCTCTTTTCCCCCTCAATTTCTGTTTGAGAGACATAGTGATAAAACACCATATGCTTTGTTCACTGTCCAAATGACTACATTGCCTGGGCCTTTGCCAGGCCTTGAGTCTCACTCTTGCCCTCTAATCCAGGTCTCTCATATGTGTGGAAAGACCCTATCTACTTGAATTACCATCTGCAGCCTGCCAGGGTCAGTACTGTTGGAAACTGTAAGTCAGGAGCACAAGCCAGTTATAGAACCCACATACCCCCATGTGGGTTGTGGGCATCATCTATTGGCTGCACATTCACTCCTATGTCAACCACCTTCTAATTGAAGACTAACACTGCTTTCCCATGCATGTTGCTTGTCATGTGCCATGTGACAGGAAAAGGGAGATGACCATGTTTGCCCCCTGGTTTTAGGGGTTTTAGTAACCAGGCAGGTGCCCCCATGACCAGGAGACCTGTCAGCAGGCGAGGCAGAGCTGAGAAAGGCCTGAAGACTCATTCGTGGGTACAGAGAGGAAACCATGGCTTCCATGGAGAGAGGACATCTTTGTTAGAGTCTTGGATGCTAAGAAATTAAAATAAATTAGGCTTAAACCTGCTCCTGTAACTAAGCCATGAAAATTTCCCCAGTGTCCTGTGTTTATTGTGAACTGTACCTTAGCTTCATGTGCAAGCAGATCATATCGTGACCTGAGAGTACCTCCTTGTAACTAAGCAACTGGGCCTGAGGCAGGCACAGAGGCTGAGCTTCTGTCAGTCAGTCACATGTTGCCAGCTGTTGAGACCGTACTCACAGAAGGCCAGTGCCAGTAGTGGGCATCAGGCTGTTTGGGTGTCATTTCCTTTTTGCTGGCTATAAATCCAGCCTGCACTGAAGGTATGTGTGGTTGGGGCCGGCGCTGTGGCCTAGTGGGTAAAGCCGCTGCCTGCAGTGCTGGCATCCCATATGGGTGCTGGTTCAAGTTCCAGCTGCTCCACTTCTGATCCAGCTCTCTGCTATGGCCTGGGAAAGTCTTTGGGCCCCTGCATCTGCCTGGAAGACCCAGAAGAAGCTCCTGGCTCCTGGCTTCGGATCGGCAAGCTCCGGCTGTTGTGGCCAGTTGGAGAGTGAACTATTGGATAAAAGACCTCTCTCTATCTCTCTGCTTCTCCTCTCTCTTTGTAACTCTGACTTTCCAATAAATAAATAAATAAATAAATAAATAAACCTTAAAAAAAAGAAGGTGTGTGTGTGTATGTGGTACATTCTGAGCCATTTTCTGTCTGCCGTGCTGCCTGGTTCTAGGACTTTTATTCCTCAAGGGAACTTTGTTAAATTTGACTGCTATCAGTTTTCTGTTATAGTGAATGGAGGAGTGGAATTTCATCCAGAGAAGTCTGCATTGGCTTTGAATGGAGAGAGGAAGGTTCAGAAGATTTGGGTGCCCAAAGTAAAACCCATCTGTGTCAGGTACAATAATGGTGGTGGTGTAGGTGCTGCTGGGAGAAATGCATCAGAGGCTCAACAGGGACAAACTGGGCAGACTGGGGTGTTGAGTACCGCAGGTGAGGGTGGAAGCTACATGGCACCTAGGGCCTACGATTTTGTCCTTGCCCCAGGAGAAGCAGCAGCCTCCTGGGACTGTGGAGTTGCTTTGTCCTTGCCCCAGGAGAAGCAGCAGCCTCCTGGGACTGTGGGGTTGCTTTGTCCTTGTCCCAGGAGAAGGAGCCTTCTGGGACTGTGGGGTTGCTTTGTCCTTGCCCCAGGAGAAGCAGCAGCCTCCTGGGACTGTGGGGTTGCTTTGTCCTTGCCCCAGGAGAAGGAGCCTCCTGGGACTGTGGGGTTGCTCTCTTGGTCATTTTCCCCATCTGCATCTCAGCGACACTGGCATCTGCTAGCTTGCAGGGCTGGGGTTTCACACCTATCTGGTGGTCACAGTTGTCGGGGTGGGGGTGGGGGGCCCGCAGCTTCCTCCCAGGCATGTGGTGACTGAGAAATGCACAGAGTCCCAGTGGGAGTCCCTATAGGCACTCCCCTCCTGCCCTTGTGCCAACAGCACACCCTCCTAACAAAAGGTGGTCCACCAGGATTCGAGTCCTGTGCCTGTGGTCTGGCTGGATGCAGGCCTCCTGTGGTGCCTGGTCAATCCTCCTTCCCCATTCATTCCTGCAGATGGTCAGAGGGGTAGGACAGTGTTGTGGATTGGCATGAACGGGACCTCTCGGGTTGCCTCATCTGACTGAGTGCATTTGGTTTCTGGGTGTTGCAGGAGCTGCTAACTCGGAGAACTGTGGGCTGCACTGCTCTAGGGGAGTACTGTCAGGACTAGTGCGCTGCAGGCACAGCGTCCTGAGAGGACAGGCCCAGGGTGGGAGCACATGGCTGGCAGGAACCCCATTGTCCAGTAGGTTCCAGAGGTGCCCAGGAGCAGGGCCTGAGCTAAGATGAAAAGCTGAGTGGGCCGCAGATGCAGGAGCATGGTGGGTGTGGGCTGCTCCAGGGCATCAGTGAAGAAGGTCTCAGGAGGGTGCAGGGAGGAGAGGGTCAGGATCTGATGTTGACAGAAGGTGCTCACTGCAGGAGGGGACTTCAAAAATAAATTACTTACCAATGCCATGGCATAGCCAGTAATACCATTCACATCCTGGATACTCCACTTTTGATGCAGATTCCTGACAAACATCTGGGAAAAGTACTGAAAAATGGCCCAAGTGCATGTGTCCCTACCATCCATGTGGAAGATCTGGTGGAAGCTTCTAGTTCCATCCTGGCCCAGCCCTGTCCCTTGTGGCCAAATGGGGAATGAGCCAGATACAGGGTGTGTGTGTGTGTGTGTGTGTGTGTGTCTTTATCTCTCTCTCTCTGTCTCTGTATCTCTTTCAAATCAATAAATCTTTAAAAGAAAGGCCGGCGCCGCGGCTCACTTGGCTAATCCTCCGCCTGCGGTGCCAGCACCCTGGGTTCTAGTCCTGGTTGGGGTGCCGGTTCTGTCTCGGTTGCTCCTCTTCCAGTCCAGCTCTCTGCTGTGGCCCAGGAGGGCATTGGAGGATGGCCCAAGTGCTTGGGCCCTGCAACCGCATGGGAGTCCAGGATAAGCACCTGGCTCCTGGCCTCGGATCTACGTGAGTTACCATAACATGTATGCATTTACAAGTTGCAAAATACACTATGAATTCAAAGGGTTGTTGTGATAAGCCTCAGTTGATTTTTTTTCCTAGTAGCAAAATCTGGCTACTTAAAAAATAATCTATGTTCTGGAGGTGGGCTATGTGGTACAGCAGGTTAGAGCCTCACTTGCAAAGATATCCCACATCACAGTGGCATTCTGGCTGCTCTGCTTCTGATCCAGCTCCCTAATGCACCTAGGAAATCAGTAGGTGATATAGCCCAGCTACTTGTGCCCCTTCTACCCTCATGGGAGATTAGGATGGAGTTGTAGGCTCTTGGGTTCTGTGTGGCCCAGCGCTGGCTGTTGCAAGTGTTTTGGGCAGTGGGCTAGGAGAGGGGAGATCTCTGTTTCTCAGAGTCACTCTTTTTCTCTGTGGCTCTCTGCCTTTCAAATACATTAAATAAAAATATAAAAGAAATGATGTCGCACAAACTGTTCATATGTACAAGTATAAAATCAGTACAATTCCATCCTGTAGGAAGTTCGACAGGTGCAGGTGGAATTCAGTTACCATTCCTTTCAGCCAGAGAGCTCATTGTTAAACGACATGTGGAGTATTTGGTGCTGTGTAGATGTGAACAACATACCCTTCCCACATTTAACCCCAGACAACAGTTGGACTTTGTGGGTGTCCCAAGTGTGGGAAGCTGTTGAGGAAAGTTGTTGTGTCTTTGGCTCTGCTAGTGACACTGCGGTTATAACCTCCTTGTCAGTGGTAGGCTCTTTCCAGGGAGCTTTGCTATGGCACCCAGGGCCTACGGGTTCTTCCACAGAGACTCAAAAAATGCAGGAACTTTAAAAGTTGCATACTTGAGAATTTATTATCTCAGAAAATATACAAAGTGATTCCTAAAAATTATGTAGGGGTGAGTGTTTGACCTAGTAGTTGAGATACTGGTTAAGATGCCTGCCTGTCATGATAACATATCCAAGAACCTGACTTTGATGCCTGACTCCAATGCCTGATTCCACCTTCCTAATAACGTAGACCCTGGGAACTGTGATGATGGTTTAGGATCCTGGGTTCCTGTCACCCATTTGGGATACCTCAGTTTCTATGATTCCAGTTTCAGCCGGATCCAGCTTTTGCAGACATTGAGAAACTGCACTAGCAGATGGGAGCACTTTCCTACTGTGTATCTGTCTCTATCTCTTTGCCTATCAAGTAAATAAGAAATTATTTAAAAATACTTAATATACCACTGGTATCTTACTAGTCATGGCAGTTTCTACTTTCAAGAATAATTAATGTGCATTGTGAAATATGTTGATGAAATCTATGGCAAGGAGTGGTATGCATGTTGATAGAGTTTGTTGATTATAATTCCCCCACTGGTCTGGAAACTACAGGACTGAAATTCTATCCAGGTTTAGTTGATTCCCTTACAAAACATGACCTAGAATGGCAACTGGCTAATGGGAAAAATACGCATAGTATAAACATATCGAAAATTTATATATGTACCATAATATGTATACATGTATTTAATGAAATCTATTTTAATTTTTTACTATAACTGGTATTTTGTCATGTAATCATTGTACTTTTAAAACATCATCATGAGTGGTTACCAATTAATATAAAATATGCCTAAGGCTCTTGGCTTTTTCTGGAACAGTTTTGGGTTTGATCCTGTGTTTTCTGCCATAGAAACCCCCCATCTCAGTCACAGTAAATGTGATTCGTGCATCACACATAATTTCAGGTATCTGATACACAGGGAGCTTCACAAAGTTTGTAAACAAATGGCACAGAAAGATAACTCGGCATGTCCATGGGCTTTCTGAGGCTCCCTGTTGGCATTACTAGTATTCCCAGGTGTCTTCAGTTTCCTTTAAGTCACTGGAACCTGAGATAAATCATCTTCCCTAGTATCTTTTTTATGGTTTTCTAGCATAATTCAACTTCATGATGTAGAAAACATTGAACCAGAAATTTCATTTCTTTTTTTAATTTTCATTTTAACTAACTTGTAACATACTCAGTGATTTATAGATACAAGTCTAGGAACATAATGATATCCCCTCCTCCCTCTCTCCTTCCCGCCGATCCTCCTTCTGTCTTTCCTTCTGTCATTGTTGTCTTTGAGAAACATATTTTAAATTTACATTAGAGTAAAAAGCTGACTACTTCACTGAATAAGAAGTTTAAAAAGTAAAAATACCCCATTTTAGTGAGAATACAGACAATGGCTATAGAAAATAATTGAATGTATAAATGACCATTTCACACATACAGAGTTTTTTGGTCAATTAGTCATTCATAATTTTTTTCAATGAATTACGACCAATGACAATGTAACATCTAAATATATCCCCACATGGTTATGTGACAATAATTAAATTCACTTAGACTTTAAGCCATTTCTCTCAACAGTTTTTGCATGGAAATAATTTTATGCAGATTGCAATGCAAATAATTATACATTACATTTTATGTACTCTACTAGTTACCATAGATCAGGAAAATATGATATTTATCTTTTGGGGATGGGCTTATTTCACTAAATATAATGGTTTCCAGTTGCATCCACTTTGCTGTGAAAAAAAGATTTCATTCATTTGTATTTTGGAGTAATATTCCATAGTGTATATGTACCATATTTTCTTAATTTAGTCTTTGGTTCATGGGCATCTGAGTTGTTTCCATATATTAGGTATTGTGAATTGAGCTGCAGTAAACATGGGAGTACAAATAACTCATATGCTGATTTAATAATGCTAAATAATGTCTTTTGTGGTGATGATTTTAATGATTCTATAAATATTCCAGTCTTGTATTTTCCCCAGAATGGAATCTAAATTATCTCAGCTAATGGAGGATGTGGCAAAAGTTTATAGAAAATGAATAAATATTAAACATATCTGCTTACTTTCATGCAGGAAAAAAAATTCAGGCACAAAATAATTTTGATCATGTGTGGAAAATGCATATTATGAGCAAACATGCATTTATTTCAAAACTTTTAAAACATTTAAATTATTTTTATAGGCATTGATACTGAGAGAAAAAAAATATATATATATACACACATATCTCCAATATGTTGTTTCAGTCCCCAAATATGCATAGGGCCAAGGTTTGTGCTGGGGCCAGAATCCAGGAGCCTGGACTTAATTTGGGTCTTCAATGTGGTGTCAGGATCCCATTTACTTAATTCATCACCTGCTTCCTCCTGGGTGTGTACTAGAATTAGATACCAGAGCTGGGGATCAAACCCAGGGACTTTGCTAAGGGACAGGTGTATCTTAAAGGCTAGGCCGAACACTCACACCTCAAATTTTTAACAAAATGAGCTCATGGTTCAATTCCATTTTCCTCAGATTTTTTCCAAGTGCCCTATTATATTCTCTTGAGATATTCAAGTATTTCTTGATATATAAAAATGTTACATTTGGTGATAAAATATATTGCATTGATGCAATTTTAAGGGTCTAAAATTTGATATGGTTACAACACCAAAAAAACTACTATTGAGAAATAATTTATACTTTTAGCAATTTTTCCAACAGGAAGCCTTCAATATTTTGCATAGAATAGGTAAAATCAAGTGGCCAGAACAAGAAACTAGAGTGATTAAATAGCACCCCAAATATCTTGAGCTTAACCCACCAAGAGCACTGATAAGGCCCAAAGTTTTTCCAACCATTTATAATTCACCCCTACCCCCACTGGCTTATTAATATACCAGTATGGATGAATCCCTCCAACATGTACACAGAATTATATAGGGGCCTGTGTTTGTGACATAGTAGGTAATGCTACTGCCTCTGTTGCTGGCATCCCATATGGGCAGCAGTTCGAGTCCTGGCTTCTCCACTTCCAATACAGCTCCCTGATAATGTGCCTGGGAAATCAGCAGAGGATGGTCCAAGTCCGTGGGTTGCTGCACCCATGTGAGATCCAGAAGAGGCTTCTGGCTTCAGGCCCAACGACAGCTATTGCAGCCATTTTGGGAAGTGAACCAATGGAGGGAATATCTGGTTCTGCCTGCATCTGTTGTAGGAGTTGGAGTCCCTAGCTTGCTAAATGCCAGTTTCTCACTCTGGCTTGCTTGTGGGCCTGCTATAATGCCATGACAGGCCTCATCCCGGGCCAGCCAAGGAGGCAGGCCGGGTCCTTGAGAACAAAGCAAGTAAGCTCCCCTGGGATTTATGACCTCCTGCCCCCCACCAGCTCCCCTGGAATTTATGGCCCAGCGCGTCCTGCCAGTTCCTCCCTGTGCCATCTCCTTTGTGTGGTGTTCCCGCCACATAACGCATAGCCTTTACATTTAAATGAACCAATGAACATGTTAGGTCCTAATACCTTGCCATGTAGAAAATAAGAAGGTAACCTACGTATAAGGTGACGTGCATACTTGTTTATGCGAGGCTATAAAACTTCTCTTGTATGTGGAAGGGGGCCTTTTGCCTGTGCACTGCTAAATGGCTGTGTGTGGGTAGAGGGTCCCAGCCGGCTGGTGACAAATAAACTTCTGATTTTGCATCCGTGTGCCTTGTGCGTTGATTGGGAAATTCGGACTCAACACTTTAACTCTGCCTTTCAAATAAATTAAGTAAATCTTTAAAACTTATCTAAAATATGTTAACACTGGCATGACATGTGACCTCTTAAATATATAGCCCTTTAGTCTGAGTTGATGCCACCTACAATAGCATACACAAATTCTTTTCCTATATGACTTGGTCTAATATTCGATTCTTGTTGTAGCTATCATCTTCATATATTGTGTGCCCAACATGCCTGTTGATAATTATTTGTATGTTAAATGTTATAGGAGTTAAAAGGTGGATTCATTCAGCCCTTAAGGCATTTGGATCTGGCTATAAAGCCCATGAGAGTATTTCAGGCATGGAAAGCCAAGACACTGTGGCAAAAAATGACCTCAATGGAAGATCTCTGTGAGTGAGATCCCAGTGGAAAGAAGGGGCCATCAAAGAAGGAGGTAGTTTTCTCTGAGTGGAGGAGAGAACTTCCTCTTTGATTATGGCCTTGTCTAAATACTGATGGAGTTGGTGGACTCAAGAGGCTTGCATAGCTTTGGCAGCTCATGTCAAGAGCCTTGGGTGCTCACCGACGTCAAAAATACGAGTGTTGGCCGGCGCCGTGGCTCAATAGGCTAATCCTCCACCTTGCGGCGCCAGCACACCGGGTTCTAGTCCCGGTCGGGGCGCCGGATTCTGTCCCGGTTGCCCCTCTTCCAGGCCAGCTCTCTGCTATGGCCAGGGAGTGCAGTGGAGGATGGCCCAGGTGCTTGGGCCCTGCACCCCATGGGAGACCAGGAAAAGCACCTGGATCCTGGCTCCTGCCATCGGATCAGCGCGGTGCGCCAGCTGCAGCGGCGGCCATTGGAGGGTGAACCAACGGCAAAGGAAGACCTTTCTCTCTGTCTCTCTCTCTCACTGTCCACTCTGCCTGTCAAAAAAAAAAAAAAAAAAAAAAATACGAGTGTTAATTAAATCAACAACAGGAGTCACTGTGCACTTGCTCCTCATGTAGGGCCTCTGTCGTTAATGTATTGTACTATGAGAATTACCGGTAAAACTAGTCTTCGAACAGTACTCTATACTTTGTATGTCTGTGTGGGTGCAAACTGTTGAAATTTTAGTATAAAGCTGATCTTCCGTATATAAAGATAATTAAAAATGAATCTCAATATAAAATGGGATTGGAGAAGGAGTAGGAGATGTGGTGGTTTGTGGGTAGGAGGGTGGTTATGGGGGGAAGAACTGCTATAATCCAAAATTTGTACTTTTGAAATTTATATTTATTCAATAAAAGTTTTAGATTAAAAAAAGAGGTGGGCGTATATTTGTGGCAGCAATTAAGTCACCTCTTGGGATGTCACATCCCATAAAGAATTTCCGGTGTTTGCATCTGGGCTCCAGTCCTGATTCCGGCATCCTCCTCATGTTCATTATGGGATATGGGAAGTCTTACAAGGACCTGAAACATAGCCCATGGACCTTTATGACAATCCTGTGTTGGAGTGTGGGTGGGGATAGATGAGAGGGGACTTTGCTTATCATGGAATGGGAGCCGGGAACAAGCAGTTGTTTAGGAGCTGAAAATCAAAGGCACAGGTACAAGTTTGAATTCTATTGTTTCAAGATTTTACTACCATTGGAGTGAAGTACTGGCTAAAGCTGTTGTTTTTTTGGGGAATTTTAATTTAACAGAGGATAGAGACATACAGGTGGTGTATGATAGACCCTTTCCAGGCAATATTCAGCAATGGGAGAACTTAGTGCTTTCCCTACAGTTTCGAATGTGAGCTTTTCTGCAGGAGTGTGAATTTGTGTGAGCCAACACTTTATCTCCTCTAAACAAGCTCTTGTTCCCCTCCCATACACGCTATTCTACACAAAGATATGTCACCCAAGAACTTCTATCCACCATTCCACACTGAGAAGTAAACACATGGTTCATTTTCAAAGACTGCTAGGTTACATGCACCTGAAAGTTTTTAGGCAAACAGGATATTTGTGGCCAAAACAGCTGAAGCAAATGCCGGGAAGATTGTAACTTGTTGTTTCTCAGCCAATGAGAAACCGGGGGAGGGATCTGCATGCTAGGAAATAAATAGCTTGCTGTAAGCGCTCCTGGTGTGCTGGCTCCCCATGCCTGCGGCCTTGTAGGGGCCTTAGTCAAATCTCACTTTTGCTGCACATTTTGAGTCGGAGTCCATCATTTGAGTGGATGGGTGAAGCTGTTTCTCACACAGATGAAGCCTTAGGTAGCATCTGTCATCAAACGGAGGACCATCCATGGTAAGTGTGTGCGTGTTTTCAGACAAACGTGCATGAGTCTCCATTGCTTGGCTGTGGTTTCCTAGGCTACCCTGAGCTTGAAAGACCCCAAGGGATGAGAGAAGGAAGGTACCTCAGTTAGCCTGCTGTGCGTACTGAGAAAATGCCTGTGAATGAGCATTTTATGCACAGAGAGGTTTGTTTGGAGATGGCTGCCCAACTCCACTCTGTTAGCTTCTTTCTGAAGTTGGGAAAATGGCCCTGGTTGGCCCACTAGGTAGTGTTGATCACTAAAGGGTGAAGGGTGGGGGAGGTGAATTGAGCTACAGTTGGGAGCTCTATCTTCAGGTGCCTGCACTCTCACTTTGGAGTTTTACTCCTTCTGCTCGACTCTATGATGTTGTTTTGTCTTCTCATTTTTTGCCTTCCCCACCTCTCTATCTTCTTCCTGCCCTGCAGGATACCTCTTCTCTTGCTTCCATTTTTTTTTTAAAGATTTACTTATTTATTTGAAAGGCAGAGTTACAGAGAGGCAGAGAGAGGGGAAAAGTCTTTCATCTGCTGGTTCACTTCCCAAATGGCTACAATGGTCAAAGCTGATCCTTCTGAAACCAGGAGCCAGAAGCTTCTTCAGGGTCTTCCACACAGGTGCAGGAGCCCAAGGACTTGGGCCACCTTCTGCTTTCCCAGGCCATAGCAGAGAGCTGGATCAGAAGAGGAGCAGCCAGGACTTGAACTGGCACCTATATGGGATACTGGATCTGCAGGCAGTGGCTGTACCCTCTACGCTACAGCACTGGCCCTCTTTTCTTCCTTTTTTTTTTTTTTTTACCGCTTCTCTTCCAGTGCTGCTGCTTCTTACTGCCTGCCTGTGTCTATCCAGGATTATGGCTATGAATGCTAAAATCCTGCCTTAATCTTGGTGTTTTTATTTCACAGGTGAGCCTAAGTATAAAAGTTAATCTTACATAACTGCATTTCAAGTGCCCATACACTTGGCCCAGCCTCATTCTTGATGTGTCTATGTGGGTATTTCTGGCTAGGTTTAACATCTGAACAGCTAGACCTTGTAAAGGAAATTAATCTTCTTGATGAGGCTTGACTAGAGTCAAAGGGCTGGCCAGTCTGTGAGCAAGAGGGGCCACCTCCTCTCTTAATGCCTTAGGTAGTTGGCAATAGAAGACTCTGAATAGTGTCCTAGAATTTTGAGTGGCTCTCCTTGAGCTCCAGAATGGGAAATGGAAATCTTGGTTCCTGGTACCTTCATTAAGTGGCTCGAGTGTAGATGTATGATAAATCTTTTTTTCCCTACCAATATAGGGAAATGGCAGATATATAGATGGTTCAATGGAGGGTTAAATAGATAGACAGATATATATGCATAGATTTCTGTATTCTATTGATTCTACTTACATTGACATTTCTGGCTAATACACCTAGTTGGCCAGCAGAAATCTTGAGTACCCATAGAATGCTGAAGTGCCATGCAGTGTAAGCAAAGACAAATGAAACAAAATTGCCCCAAGAATGCAAAAGTGTTTTGGGTAGATACAGCAAGCACACATAAGAAGACAATGGACAAATCAAACTGGAGCAAATGCTTGGTCTCAAAAGTGGGGGCACGTTGAAATTTGTGCATGCATAATCAGCAAGTGACTAAATTCAAGTCACCTGGTTTGGGGATTGGCAGGAGCAGTAAGGTTGCCTGGCTTTGCCCTAGCTGGGTTGATCCTTCTATTTTATATGCCATGGATCTGGAGCTGTGTCAATAAGCCCCACCTGAGTAGATCACTAAGCTATGATGACCCGAAGATCTCAACACATTTCAGCCTTGCTTGAGTCTGTGGTTTGGACCACACACATTAGAGTTCCCCCTTTGAAAAATGCCTTGCCCAGTTTTGAGATATTTTGGCCAAGCTCTTTGTATGATTGCTGAGTTGCTAATGGTGGTGTGCTGATGTTTTCTTATCCCATATTATATCCATGATCAGAAATTCAGTGAGATATTTTAAGAATCAAGGCAGAGAACTTCTTGTGTGGCCTTTAGGGAATGGAATAGCTAACTCCTGATACAAATACTAAGATCAGAGCTATATTATGGGGGAAGGAAGGCTATTTTTTTTTGGCTTCTAGGAATAATCTATTCATGTTAGGTCTAGAAGATGAATCTCCCCGATGGAATTCAAAAGCCCCCAGCCAGCTATCTGGTGAGAAGCACACAGGGAGGTGCACAGTGCACCACAGTGATTCTTTAATACATGGAAACATGCTTTGTTTTCTGAGGGATGTAATGCTTAAAAGTCCTCCTGTAATCCTTGCTAATAAATAGGGGAGTCAACAGTAGCCTTTGAGCATTGGTGTAAAATGGAGCTCATAGTTTAGTTGTTTGCATTAAGCTTGAGGTTATCCCAATGACTACTGAAAGGGAAAAGTTCACAAAGCCAGGGGGTGAATTCAGTCTGATATAGCACAATTTAGCTGTTTCCATATTACTTACTTTGCATAGGCCAAGAAGCTCCTTCCAACATCCACTGAACATCAGTCAATAATCCTGTAGGTGTAAAGTGTCTCTAATTACTGGTGTTTACTGACCACTTTAACCCAGAGTCTCTCCACCTTGTTGCAGAAGAGACCCCTCTGTTCTTTCCCCTTGTTCCACAGGAGATCCTAGGTCCTATTCTGATATTGGGTGGGGGCCTCTCCCTGTTACATTTGAATGGTACTATGCTGGGAGGTATTTTCCACATGAAGCATCTGGTGTGTTATTTCTTATTAGTCCTATCTAATCTTTGTCCTCAACGTCAGTACATTTGGTGAGCTAGCTTTGTGGTTAAAGTGTCTGGAGTTATATTTGTGAAGGGGAGTGGAGGGAGAACCATGGGTTTGTAAACATATGTCCCCAGAATCAAAACAAGAATCTAAATGGCAATGTCCTTAGACATCTAAATGCCACATGCATATTTGAGAAAGACAAAACTCTATCATGGTTTCTAGGGTCTTGTTTCTCAGAAAAGTGCAGTACAAGAACTTCTGTTGTCAGATTATAGAATTACCAGACTTGTATGACACCTTAAAATTCAAGGTTTCTTGAGCTGTGTCCCACTCACCCTTTTCCCTCAGCCAGAAGCTTCCAAGAAAGGAAGGACACCTTCAAAACTGTCCTTTCCACCATCCCTTCAGAGGAGGAGCCGAGAAGGGGAATGGTGTAATTTGTTTTCACAGTGGCATTAAACTTTGTTTCCTCTTTAGGTTCAGGAAACACCTTCAGACCAACAGAGCTGTTTCTCAAAGTTGCTATGGTCTTTTGTCTTTATTTACAGTGCTCTGGGTTCTCCAGACTTTGCATCTAACAAAAAACACAGGACCACTGCCACTACCACCTATGCTTGAATTTGCACTGTCCCTGGGGGTCCTTGATATATTTGTTTAAATGCCTTTGGGAGGTGGCTGGAGTACAACTCAGCGGGGGTTCCCAAGCCTGCCTCAATCCTTTCCTTATGCAGAAGACTGCATCATTACAAACTTGTCCTGAAAGTTTTTCTCTGGAACAATGAACAGTCAAGATGAATGCAGATTATATAGTTATTTCATGGCACATTTGTAGGAACTGAGGACCAGGGTAATGAAAGTCCTGGCTACAAGTGACACAGCTGACAGGCATTGCCTTCTCCTGAAGGTAAGGTCCTCACAACATTCTGTGTCTGCATCTCGTAAAATGTGATTATAGGAACCATTCTCTTCTTTCCTTCTTCACCCAAAAGGTCATCACACCAGAGCCAGTTGCCATGTGCACTTGAGGTGGCAGAAGACTCCACAAAAGGGTATGGATCATGTTTGCACATGAGCCGCTGGATAGCCTGAACAGTGGATGTTTTTGAAGGAGATACCGGGGATCTCTGAAGATGGAGACAGGAGGAGAGATGCGCCAGATGCTCCTGAGTAAGTAGGAGTACTGGATGCCACCTACATATGTTTGTCCACTGGCTCTGTGGTTTGGAGGGTCTGATTACTCCCCCAGAAACTTTCACTAAAGATACATCCCAAGAATCACGCAGTAGGACTCCTGGGTCATTGGGCATGGTTTCAGTCCTCATTTAGGGACTGCCACCATCTGAATTCAGCTGATCAATATGAATTCTTTGTTTTTCCAGCCTTCCCCTTGGTTGTCCTCCACTCTATTGCAGTAAGCAGACATTTGAGACTGGATAATTTAAACACATTTGGCTTACGGTTCTGGAAGCCGGGAAACCCAAGATCTGGCAGTTACAGCTGGTGAGGCTTTGAGGCTGCCACATCTTAGGGCAGAAAACAGAAAATTAGTGGAGGGGAGTGAAGGGGGCAAGATAGAGGAGGCAGCTTGGCTTTACCCCAACTCACTTTTGGGATAACAAATCTAGTTCTGGAAGAGAACTCACTCTTGGGAAGTAGACATTAAATTCATGTATCCAGGCTCCACTCCCATGACTGACACACTTCCCATTAGGCACCATGTCCCAAACCTACCCTATTTGAATAAATAAGATTCAAAACCTTGAACTTTAAGCAGACACATTGAAACCACAGCACTACTTAAGCCCTGTCATATTTATGTAGAAAAGTTTTCTGGTTGACTTTTGTGATATCCCTGAATCAAGGGATAAGGCAAGTCCCTGCTGTTAAGGCTTTAGCACACATTGAGTGTACTCCGGAGATAATATAAAGGGCTGGTGCCAGATGCAGACAAAAACATCAAGCAGATTCCATGTGCTGAAAAAATTGGAGAACATTGATGTAGGCCCATGACAATGTTGCCTCTGTGAATTAATTGACTCTTGCAGCCAGGTACATGAGGATGAAGAACTAACAAAACAGATCTGGTTGGATGAAATGTGTGAGGTCTTTAAATCCTAGGAGCTATCAAAGTCACATAAGCAGAAATTGTGTGCACCTGACATGGATGATCCTAGCAGGTTAGTCTTTAATTGTGAAAAGTACCAACATACTTACAGGATTTGTAGCTTCCCATTCTTACTTATCCCAGGAGAAGGCATATTCCCACTGGGGCAGTTTTACCATATAGGTGTGCACACTGGGGGCCTAGTGACCTAAGGAAAAGAGGCTTCTCTCAAAGAGTTCTTTACGTCAAAGCTGTATTAATAGGAGAGATCCATAAGGGAGTAATATTGGTTTAGGTTTGGGATGCACTGACTGCACAGACGTACATGCTCATGATTCACTTGGGGTACTTTTCTGTACACTGTGTAGCTTATCCTGATGGCTTTAGCAAGGGGGCTCTGGATTGCTTTGATTGAAAGATCAGGTGGACATGGAGGAGGGTTTGCAATCCTGAGCAGAAGGCAGGTGAATTGGGTGGAGGTGAGCTGGCCTCTCCCTTAAGAGGAATTCCCACTTGTTTCTGTTGTTCTGGGAAGAGATCAAAACCAAATGCCTAACACCAGACCCTTCCCTGCAGCTGAGGGTATTGTTTAGTGGGGAAGCAGACAAGCCATGTTTGCCTTGGCCCAAATTCTCCTTTCATGCCATTTGTTCCTATTAGGAGTGGCTTCTCTTGCACCGTGAAGACAAAAGCTACACAATACTCCTCATTCTTAGGCTGTTCTGCTCTGGGGCATCTCTGCTTTGGGGGTATTTTCAAAGTCCTGTGCTTGTTAAACTCAAGACTCCTAGATCAGGCTGGGAAAGGCCATACCACTAGCAGGTTTCAGAGAAATCTAAAATGACTTCAACTGCTCAGCTTGTGAAGAACAAGGAAGTAAAGCCATCATTCGTCTACACATGCAACCATGGGGATAGACCCCTTTGCAAATTATGGAAAGGATTTAAATGTTCATCTTTTGGTTGTAACATTATCCAGTTTATTTAAAAAATATATATAGTGTGCAAACTGCACCAATTTCATATACAGATTTAAGAGCATAATGATACTTCCCACTCTAACCTACCTCCTGGTCATGCTCCCACCTTCCTTCCTCCTTCCTTATTTTTAATTTAATTTTTACTGTGACATGATTTCAGGTGATTTTATAGGTAGAAGCTAGCCTCCACTAAATTAAGAATTCAAGTATTAATTAGAAAAACTGTCTCAAGAGTGTAGACGAGGGCTGTAAATAATAAGTCTCAAAATGTCAATTTCACTCTTTTCCATACAACTTCTTTCTTTAACCTAAATGACAAAGTCTAATTATATAAACAGTCAGCCCTGCATAAATGTATGTGAAACTTCTGGGTTGTCAATGAACGGAAGTTTGAAAATGCCAGGAGAAAACTGATTGGAGGCAGGCATTTGGCCTGATGGTTTAAATGGTCCAGGGGTATCCATGTCCCTGGTCAGGGTCCTAGGATATGAGACCAAGCACCAGTCCCTACTTCAGCTTCCTGGTAATGTGTATCTTTGGAGGCAGCAAGTACAGTCTTAAGAAAATGGTTCACTGAAACTTATGTGGGAGACCCTGATGGAATTCTGGGCTCCTGGCTTCAGTCTGGCCCAACCTCAGTTCTCAGCTATTGCAGGCACTGGGGACATTAAACACTGGATGGTGAATCTCCCTCTCTACCCATCTCTTGCCTTTCAAGTTCCTAGATGATTCATTGCAGTGAAGTATGCAGGCTGGGGCTTTAAAAATATTTATTCATGTTGATTGATTTTTTTATTTTTATTTAGTAAATATAAACTTCCAAAGTACAGTATATGGATTACATTGGCTTTCCCATCCCACAATTTCCCTCCCACTCGCACCCCTCCAATCTCCTGCTCCCTCTCCCATTCCATTCACATCAAAATTCATTTTCAATTATCTTTATATACAGAAGATTGATTCAGTATATATAAAAGTAAAGATTTCATCAGTTTGCACCCACACAGAAACACAAAGTGTAAAAATACTGTTTCAGTACTAGTTATAGCATTACTTCACATTGGATAACACATTAAGGACAGATCCCACATGAGAAGTAAGTACACAGTGACTCCTGTTGTTGACTTAACAATTTGACACTCTTGTTTATGGCGTCAATAATCTCCCTAGGCTCTAGTCATGAGTTGCCAAGGCTATGGAAGCCTTTTGGGTTTGTCGACTTCAATCTTATTCTGATAGAGTCATAGTCAAAGTGGAAGTTCTCTCCTCCCTTCAGAGAAAGGTACCTCCTCCTTTGATGGCCCCATTCTTTCTGCTGGGATCTCACAGAGATCTTTCATTTAGGTCTTCTTTTTTTTTTCCCCAGAGTGTCTTGGCTTTCCATGCCTGAAATACTCTCATGGGCTCTTCAGCCAGATCCGAATGCCTTAAGGGCTGATTCTGAGGCCAGACTGCTATTTAGGACATCTGCTATTCTATGAGTCTGCTGTGTATCCTGCTTCCCATGTTTGATCATTCTCTCCCTTTTTGATTCTATCAGTTAGTATTAGCAGACACTAGTCTTGTTTGTGTGATCCCTTTTACTCTTAGACCTATCATTATGATCAGTTGTGAACTGAAGTTGATCACTTGGACTAGTGAGATGGCATTGGTACATGCCACCTTGATGGGATTGTATTGGAATCCCCTGGTACATTTCTTTTTATATATATATGTTCAATATCCTTTCTTTTTTTTAACTTTTATTTAATGAATATAAATTTCCAAAGTACGATTTATGGATTACAATGGCTTCCCCCACATATCATCCCTCCCACCCACTACCCTCCCCTTTCCCACTCCCTCTCCCCTTCCATTCACATCAAGATTCATTTTCGATTATCTTAATATACAGAAGATCAGCTTAGTATACATTAAGTAAGGATTTCAACAGTTTGCTCTCACACAGAAACATAAAGTGAAAAATAATAGATGATTTTTTTAAATGATGATGAAATCAGATGGTACATTTCTAACTCTACCATTTGGAGCAAGTCCGATTGAGCATGTCCCAAATTGTACATCTCCTCCCTCTCTTATTCCCACTCTTATATTTAACAGGGATCACTTTTTAGTTAAAATTTAAACACCTAAGAATAATTGTGTCTTAATTACAGAGTTCAACCAATAGCACTAGAACAAAAAAATACTAAAATGGATAAAGTATTACATTGTACATCAACAGTCAGGACAAGAGCTGATCAAGTCACTGTTTCTCATAGTGTCCATTTCACTTCAACAGGTTTCCCCTTTGGTGCTCAGTCAGTTGTCTCCGATCAGGGAGAACATTTGTCCCTTTGGGACTGGCTTAATTCACTCAGCATGATGTTTTCCAGATTCCTCCATCTTGTTGATTGATTTTAAGGTGAGGATGACAGGGAAAGAGCCAAGAGTGAGCAAGCAGAATCAAGTATTCCTTCCTGGTCTTTGTCATTTCTGGCAGTTAGCCAGGTATTTCCGGTCATCCACTGCCTTCTGGGAGCATTAGCAGGAAGCTGGACCCCAGGGGTTCTGACACCTGATGTGGGCCTTCCAAGTAGCAGCTTACTGTGCTGTGCTGCAATTCCTGACACACAGATTGAGTTTGGACAAAGGTGAAAAATGGAGGCTATGTAGAAAAATACTATTAAAAATTCACAAAGTCATATACTCATTGTCTTTTTAAGTTAGAGTGACAATGAGAGAGTGAGAGATCTCCCAACCACGGATTGATTCCCCAAATAGCTCTAAAGCCCAGGGCTAATCTTGGGTGAAGTCTGGAACCAGGAACACCATTGAGGTCTTCATGAATGGCAGGGACCCAAGTACTTGGCCATCCTCTGCTGCTTTCATAGATGTATTATCAGGGAGCTGGACCAGAAGCAGAGCAGCCGAATCAAACTGTCACCGTCTCATTGTCTGCAGGGGGGTACCAGCATCACAGGCAGTAGCCATGCCAGAACACTGGCTCTAGGAATGCAATTTTCAGGAGATAGAAGTGGAGCAATAGCATGTTGATAGTCTTCTCAAAAGAAGAAAATGCACAAACTATACTGACTTTACCCAATACCCTGAATACATGTTCCTAGTAACTCTAATTCAAAATGCACAAAGAGGGTAAATCAGAATGATGAGGAGTGATGTGGTGCACGGTTTTTAACCACTACTTTATATGCTGGCATCAAATACTAAGGTGCCAGTTCAAGTCCTGGCTGCTTCTCTTCCGATCCAGCTCCCTGTGAATGTACCTGGGGAGGCAGTGGAAAGATGGTCTATGTGCTTCTGTTCCCACCCACATGGGAGAACTGCAGGGATTTCTAGGCTCCTGGTTTCAGCCTATCCCCCAGCCATGGTGGTGTCACCTTCTGGGGAGCAAACCAGCAGAAGGAAGATCTCTCTCTGTCTCTCTGTTTCTGTCATTATCCTTTCAAGGACACAGGTTGCTTCCATACGTCAGCTATGACGAATACAGCTGCGATGAAGGTGGGAATGTAGATACTCTTGAAGATGATTTTAGTCCTTTAGCATGTACCCAGATATAAGATTGCATACCTTTTTCTTACGTCTAGTTAAAATTATGGGAAACCTCCAGATGGCTTTCCAAAGTGGCTCTACCATTTACATCCCACAATATACAAGCATTCTATTTTCTCTATATCCTGACCAACATTTGTTACCTTTTGAATCTCTGGTGCTAGCCAACCTAATGTTGCATTTCCCTGATGATAAACAGTGCTGAGCAGCCTTTAATACACGTTTCAGCCATTTGTATTTTTTATTATAGAAGTACATTTTCAGGTCCTTTGCCACATTATAGTTTTTAATTTTTGATTCATATCAATTGGCAGACTTTAATATTCCAGAAAAATGGGTCCATCGTAGATATTAGACATAAAGGAAACTTCATGCAGACACGAACTTCCAATTCAGCCTTTGTGGCAACTGTTAGAAGGCAAGTTAAATATAAATACAGCACAGTTTACAGTTCATAATGTTAGACTGTGATTTGTACGTGTTCTCTCTAGATTGTGTATATATATATAAAATGCCACCTTGTTCACTTGATTAACATACCCTAAATCTGTATCACAAGGCTATAAGGAACTAAAGAGCAGGTGTAATTTTCTGTCTCCTCCCACTTGATGAAAATGGAAACATTTGCGTATAAAGCTAACTTAAAGAAAAAAAAAATTAAAGCTCACACACTTTAGGAATAAACAAAATTAAAAAAAAAAAGTTTAATAAATCCTCCACTGACATTTGTAATATTGATACTATGGTTTCAGGTTTAGAATATGTTAGCTGGAAAAGATACAAGAAAATAGTGTTTCAGATTTATATAGAACATTTTTAAAATATTTGAGGAGAAATTCAAATCAAATAAGTGATTTCAGAATTAACTAAATACATGAAATTTGAAATGTAAGTTACATTAAGTGTTTTTTTTTTTTTTACCAATATCATAGATTTAGTTAATTAAACTGAACGACCAGTATCAAGCTGTTTTTGCCTCTGAGAAAAATAAACATCTTCATTGAGGCAAGTTGTAAAATAAAAAGTCCCACTGAACTACTCAAACAGCCGCAATCACTTCCATTCAGTGGATGTGTTTCTCTAGATGTTGTTCCTTTTATGATTTAAGGCAAAAATATTTCTACTTGTAATAAGTTTCAAGTTCATTAACACAGATGAGAACTACTACCAAATGAACATTTGCCAAGTATTGAGGGACACACATGAGAAACAGTTAAAGAAAAACTGGAGATTACAGACTTCCCTGGTTGACAAGTCAGATTTATTCCATAGAACCCGTTTCTTCATAGTAGAAGTAAAGATCACAAAACCTCTCATTGCATGCAGAAAATGTCCCCTTCAGTAGCAAGATGCCACACGCATTAGAAACACCCTAATCTAAGTGACAACAAGGGCTGATCTACAAATAAGTGTTTCTATTATGACATGTACATCACAAGCATATTAGTAAGACCTTAAAGCAAATTGCCACAGAGGTCTTTTAAAGCAATCGCAATCATCTGTTAAAAAAAAAAAAAAAACAGCAAGAGTTCTTGCTTTTCTCCAAGGAAAGAGTAAAACATTAGCCATTAGTCATCAGTACTTTTCAAGGTATTCAAAAAATAACATTGAACATGATATCAAGGAAAACTCCCTTCAATAGGGATTGACTAGAGGCACACGTTTAAAGTAGCATACACTATCAAAGCTCCATCCAACAGGGAACAAAATAGTGTTGATCTGAATTTACATTAGTGGCTGATGCTTAGAATATTGAGGACAGAGTCCATGGTTTTAATTTATCCCTGAATTTCATATGCAAAACTTCTCCACATTAATGTCATTATGACAGTTCATTTTCTAAAATTTTCAAAACGGTACAAAAGAGGACCTAGACTGATCAAAATTACACTTGGCTTAATTATTTTCCATCTTATATCAATATAATTCAGTACATTGTGTGTTGTGGCTGTGAAGAGGCACAGGTATTGATTCTGAATAATTGTGAAAATCTGATGCAATCATAGAAAAGTTAGAAGCAGGAGCAACATTGTGGGAGTCAACACCAGGGAAAAAGATGGCTCAATTCTGATAGACTAATCTCTGGTTATGGCCAAATTCATGTACTCAGGGAAAAAATGATACTTATTAATTCCAGAGCATCTATTGAGTAGTAGTAGGTTGGAGGGGAAAGAGCATAAAAGGACTCCATTCATCTACTTGACAGCATAACTTAGCAAAAATATTCCCTGGCCAGTCTTCCTAGTCCAGAACCACTTACCAGAATATTTGCTTTTTAATAATCCCATCTCTGTCTTCAGAAATTTTAAAAATTTATGAGAGGCTGGTATCCAGCATCCTTTTCTGCTTTGCCCATTTCACTCTAGTCTCTCACAAATTGATTCAATGTGGATTTTAATTTATTATGTCAAACACAGATGCTGGCATAGTCTTTCCATTCTTTCCATATTCTCCATTTCCTTTATTTTCAAAGATGTACGTAGTCATAATGGTCAGGAGATTTTTTTTTCACCTTTAAAAATTTTTTTAATGTTAAGGTTTACAAATTTTATGTATTTCATATATACAGATGCAGGAAATAGTGATACTTCCCAACCTACCTTCCCTACAGTGGGGATGGAAGAGCAAAGTCCCTTTCCACATACAGGCTCAGTGCAGACATGTCTAAGCACTTTAGGATTAGTGGATTCTGTAACATGCTGGTTTTCACCCAAAGACACCTCTTGTTAACTCATTGAAATGCCTCATTAGGTCCTTAAAGATTTGCTTTCTGCAAACAAAAGGCGTAGTCATATAACCCAGAGGCTCTGTGACTATTGGGCAAAGCATTCATATTTGTGGAAATAGGAGTTATTTTGAGAAGATCAGTTAGTCAGACCCATACAGGTCTTCCATTCCACAATTCTGTCACTTTATTTCCAAATCATCCCAGTGAGTTTCTCAAGTATGATAAATGGAATTGCATTCCTCTCCTCACTCATACACATTTGAAGCTCCAATATCCAGTACTTCAAATGTAACTATACTTATTAGGCTATTTGCAAAACTGTATATTTAAAATTGGCTCATTATGGAAGGTCATAATGCAATTGTAGTGCTCTTTAAAGAAGGAGAATATAAGGACACAGAAGTGGCAGGAAGGTTTGTGCACTGATGAAAAGCCAGGTGAGCATACAGTGAGGAGGCAATCATCTGTGAAGCAGGCAGAAAGGCCCAGAAGAAATACCTGCCTTGATTTACTCTTTGTGGTCTGTCCTCCAGAACTGTGAGGAAATAACTGTTGTTAGTCAGTTGTCTGTGGAATTCTATGTTGGCTTCCCTAGCAACTCATAAGGAAATTTTCTCTCTCGAAACAAATTTCCCATTTGGTCTAGGAAACTTTCAGAATGTGCCCCCACAGATCACTATAATGATTATGTTATTTAAACAATTATTTGAGAGGCAGAATTGAGCCAGCACTGTGGTGTAGCAGGTGAAGCCACAGCCTGCAGTGCCGGCATCCCATATGGACACTGGTTCAAGTCCTGGCTGCTCTACTTCTGATGTAGCTCTTTGCTATGGCCTGGGAAAGCAGTAGAAGATGGCCCAAGTCCTTGGAACCCTGCACCTGCATGGGAGACTTTGAAGCAGATCCTGGCTTCTGGCTTCAAATAGGTGCAGCTCTGGCCATTGAGGCCAATTGGGGAGTGAACTAGTGGACAGAAGACCTCCCTCCCCTTCCCCCCTCCTCTCCTGCCCCCTCCCCCACATTCTCTCCCCCCTCCCTCCTTCTCCCCCCTCTTCTCCCCCTCCCCCTGTGTGTGTATAATTCTGACTTTCAAATAAATAATCTTTTTTAAAAAAAGGCAGAATCACAGACAATGAAGGACAGACAATGGGAGATTTTCTATTCTACAGCTCATTCCCCAAATGGCTGCAATAGCCCTGGCTGGCTGAGATTGACGCCAGGAGTCGGGAGCGTCATTCAGGTCTCCCATATGGGTGTCAGTGGTCCATATATTGTGCCATCTGTTGCTGTGTCCCAGCATATTCGCATTGAGCTGTTTGAGATACAGAGCAGGGGCCTGCACTGTGGTGGAGCGGGTAAAGCTGCTGCACGTAGTGCCAACTTCCCATATGGGTGCCAGTTGTGTCCCAGTTGCCCCTCTTTCAATCCAGCTCTCTGCTATGGCCTGAGAATGCAGTGCAAAATGGCCCAAGTCCTTGGGCCCCTGCACCCACATCCAGAAGAGGCTCCTGGCTCCTGGCTCCTGATCAGCCCAGCTCTGGCCATTGCAGCTATCTGGGGAGAGAACCAGTGGATGGAAGGCTTCTCTCTCATTCTCTTTCTCTCATTCTCTCATTCTCTCATTCTCTCTCTCTCTCTCCCTCCCTCCCTCCCTCCCTCCATCTGACTCTGCCTTTCAAATAAAATAAATCTTTATTAAAAAAAGAAAAAGAGCAGCTGGGACTCTGACTAGTGCTCATATGTGATGTTGGTGTGGGCTTAGATGGCTGTTCCGTTATGTCAGCCCATCACTGAAATACTTTTTATCTCAGAAGGCAAATCCTTGGAAATTCCTAGGAAGAAGTACTTCCATGTTTATGACCTCAACACTTGTGTGACTCATATTATGTTGCAGGTGCTGCTGCAAGTGTTTTATAAGTATTGACACATTTATCTTCACATCATTGAGGAAGGTACAGTTATCCTCTTTGTCCATAAGTGGAAGCAGAAGCCAGCAAGGGTTAAAGATTGTATCCCAGGTTCCAGGGCTACTCCACAGTGGAAATTCCACCACAAAAGAGAGACAGGGACAATACCTCCCCCTTGCGGTGTGGATTGTCTCACAGTGTGCCTGGCATGTACAGAGCAAGGGCCAATGAGACCAGAAACTCTGGCAATGTGGTTATTATTATTGGTATCTGAGGCTGAATATCTGATGAAGGACCCCTGAGATTGTCATATGCCATCTCTATAAATAATAGAAAACGGCAATACATTGATAAATGAATTGATGAAAACCAGTGTGTTTAATGTATTATGCATCAACTCCCATGGAAATATGTACACCTAGATGTAAATAATTTTTTACAGTATATGGGTATATTTTCTTTGTAAGTCTGGAAGTGATGTTTTTTATTCACATCTCAATACATTGCAAATATATCCTGAATACCAGGTTAGAAGAAAATATAAAAGTCAAATCCTCAAGTGGGTTTGGCTCAATTTTCATGTAAGTTTTTGTAGATTTGTTTTCTTTATTGTTTCTATTGTACATACAGGAATTTCAAAATGTTTTTCCTCTTGAAAGTACATGTGGACACAAGAATATTTACTGTCTTGCTGTCACTCCTACTACCTCCTTAAATATGTAGGGAGTAGTACAGTATCATGCATATCTTTCTCTGTCTTGTATCAAACATATCGTGTCTCATAATCAAAGGAAACATTAAGAGGCACAAAGAATACTGGAAGAAACAATGAAAAATTCCAGATCGAAGAAAGACAAGAGTCTATGCCTCCAAGAAGCACAAAAACTCTATGGCAAGATAAACTCAAAGACATCCACACTGAGACATTTTATATTCAAGTTGTAAAAGTTCAAAGTTTGGGACAGGTATCTGGGCGTCTTATTAGGATGCCAGCTAGGACACCCCCACCCCATATCAGAGTACCTGTGTTCAAGTCCCAGCTCTGCTTCCTGATACTTTGGCTCAAGATTTTTCTGTGTTTAGTAACTGACCTAGGTAACAAAATTTTTAATCATTTATGTCATTTGGAATTCGGTGATTTAAAGCAATTTTTTCCCTCAGCTTCTGCTCTGATGAAGCTTTGTGATATTCACTTTGAGATAAACCTTCAGGGCTTTCCTTACAAAGACACTGGAGACACAGCGACGGGGTTTTATATCCACTCCACCTCCAGTCTTTTAAACTGCTTAAAGAAAGTGAAAGCATTGGAGTAATGACTTAGAGCCCCCAAATAATGCATGCTGTGAAGGTGTAGCTACTTAATCATGAGGAAACCCAGGCCAGATCTGCCGTGGGTATATTTTGACTGCCTTTCTTCAGGCTCTGCAATTTGTCTCTAATATTTGTTAGACGTGTTTCATATATTAATGGCAACCCACTCAGCTGGTGAGTGTAGAGTTGTTTGGATCCCTACAAATTGAAGAGGGTGTTTTGCTTCAGTGTATTGTTTGATTCAATGTGATTACTGTACTTTTATTTCTGAATCTTATAAATTCACCAATTTTTGAAACTTCAACACCAGCTAGTAGTTTCCCCTGAAACCTACATCTTTCCATATCCACACTTAACTTGATTTAGATTTTTTTCCTTTTTGTGATAATTTAAGAAAATAACTCTAAGTTGCAGTATTACCACACTGTGTATCACTGGGACACTCATCGTATGCTTTGTACAACAATTAAATTGTCTATATTCTGTTTGAATAGACAAGTAACATGCTTGGATAATGCACCGAAGTCAATTTTTTTTTTTTTTTTGACAGAGTGGACAGTGAGAGAGAGAGAGAAAGAGAGAAAGGTCTTCCTTTTCCATTGGTTCACCCTCCAATGGCCACTGCGGCCGGCGCACCGCGCTGATCCAATGTCAGGAGCCAGGTGCTTCTCCTGGTCTCCCATGGGGTACAGGGCCCAAGCACTTGAGCCATCCTCCACTGCACTCCCTGGCCATAGCAGAGAGGTGGCCTGGAAGAGGGGCAACCGGGACAGAATCCGGTGCCCCGACCGGGACTAGAACCCGGTGTGCCGGCGCCACATGTGGAGGATTAGCCTATTGAGCTGCGGCGCCAGCCACAAAGTCAGTTTTATAGCAGTTTTAAATGCTAACATCCAGATCCACACAGATTATTTTCAGCATGTTTCAATTTCTCATTCTGTAACACTGAGTAATTTTATGGAATTACTCTTTGTCAACAATACATTTTCCAAATCTTACCTGAAAGTTGTTTCCTTCAGAAATATTTGATTTATCTACTAATTTAAAAGACACAAGTATATTTATCTTATCTCTGAAATTAGTGTGAGGAAAAAATATATAAGTGTAGTAACCTAAAATTGTTAATGTTCAAAATTTTGTTACTTTGAAGTGATTGACAAAGTAATGGACATCTCTTAATTTATCTTTCAGTTAAGGATGCATATTATAAAAATATACAGAGATATTTTTAAGTCATCTTTTTAAATGTAATTATCCTTTATATAAATGTTGTCAGAATAATGACTGATTAAACTGAAATTGATCTTTTCAGAATTTTACATATTTCTTATGCATATATGTGATATTACTTGTTTGACAAATAAACCTGTTAGCAATTTTGGGGAATGTATTCCAAAAGACTAAAATGTATGCTTGTTTTAATAATAATAATTCTGATATAATAGCTGTTTCCATAACTAAGTATTCCAAAGCAGTCTTGTTTGTGAAAGACCCTAAATTGCATGACCAGCAATTTTCCCAACATTTGGCTTCATTTTTATAAAAGTCATTTTTCTTCTATAGGACATGCATTAGAAGTTCCATTTTTTGAATAAGGTGTGCTCCTTTTAGGTTTTTTATTAGATTTATTTATTTATTTGAAAGGCAGAGTTAGAGACAGAGAGGGCGGGGGATCTTCTAACCACTGATTCACTCCCCAAATAGCCACAGTGTCTGGGCAGGGCCAAGCCAAAACCAGGACCCAGGAGGTTTATCCAGGTCGCCCACGTGGGTGCAGGGGCCCAAGCTCTTTGAGCATCTTCTGTTGCTTGCCCAGGCACATTAGCAGGGAACTGGATTAGAAGTGGAGCAGGCAGAACTTGAACTGGTGCCCATTTGCCATACCAATGCTGTGCTACAGGTGATGGCTTAACCGGCTACGCCAGTGCTGTCCCCCTTTTAGGAATATTTTGTCTTTGACAGCAGTTATCTGTAAGCTAATTACAAATAGAGTTGCTTTAAGGGATTTTATAAATCGATGCAATAATTTTAGATTAGGAAAATCTCTTTCAAAGTTACTTCAAAAGCTTAATATAATTTTGAAATCAAATTGTTGGTTAATTTTCATGCAAAAACTAAATTGCAGTTCATTGCTGGCTGTTTCATGGTATACAATTCAGTGAATTTTTTATTACCCATATTGTGCGTGGGTTTCTAGATATTTCACACCAGAATGAACTTACCTAATCATTGCATTGTCCACAATCTTTACAAGTTCCTCATACACAATACCTGCAGGTCCAAAAGCATGAGAAAACATGGAGGCTGTCACCAATAGTCATCTTGTCTGGCCTTCCCTTAAATTCTAGACATATCTCAGGGATAACTGGAGAAGTGTCTAACTCCTCAGCTTACATGAATCAGGAGGCTGTTACATTTACCCCACTTGATGTTTGGGACAGGAGGGTGTTTCTGGCAGATAAAAGAAGTGGAGGTTCCCTGCACAAGGCAAGGAGTGAAGCTTCCCACCAGTATTTGGTGAGGAGTCTCTTAAGAATTCCTTTCTTCTGGAATGGCATATGTACTTACCAGGCTGTGGACAAAATTTTGTTTTGTTAAATTTTTTTTAATTTTTATTTTATTTTTGAACAGGCAGAGTGGACACAGAGAGAGACAGAGAAAGGTCTTCCTTCCATTGGTTCACCCCCCAACGGCCGCCGCAGCCGGTGCACTGCACTGATCCAAAGCCAGGAGCCAGGTGCCTCTCCTGGTCTCCCATGCGGGTGCAGGGCCCAAGCACTTGGGCCATCCTCCACTGCACTCCCGGGCCATAGCAGAGAGGTGGCCTGGAAGAGGGGCAACCAGTACAGAATCTGGCGCCCCGACCGGGACTAGAACCCGGTGTGCCAGCGCCGCAGGCACAGGATTAGCCTAGTGAGCCGCAGCGCTGGCCTGTGAACAAATTTTTGGCTGGGTGTTCAAGTGGACTCCCAGGAGGTCTGGGAGTGACTCTGAAGCTCATGTCATGAAATAAGAATCACATGTTTTCCTAATAAACCTTTTCAGCCTCATGTGGTTGATTTTGGAATATGAGTCCTTTGGGATCTCCTTATGAGGGCTGGGGCCTAAAGCTACAGGGGTGTGAGGAGCTGTAGTGGGAATGGAATGGTCTGGCTGGGGAGTACAGGAGGATAGAAGGAGTAGAAGCATTGAAAGGTGATGCATGGGACTTTTAATGGAAGTGAAAGGAAGGCTAAAGGTGCTAAAATTATGAGGAGGGACAGGGTGGGTGATGGGAAGGGTGAGGTTTCACTTGTGCCAGTAGAGTGAGCTTTCAAATTCCCCACTGAATTTCCAAGTCATCCTTTGCCAAATATTGCCAGTTTTGGAGCCAAAGCACTTTATAGGGGCTGTTGTGGAAGAACATATACTGACCTTGAGTGAGAGAACAGGAGGTGACACAGTTACCTGTAGGATGAGAAGGATGAAGTATAACAGGCAGCTAGAGTGGAATGAGTCACTGCCAAGCACAGATATTGTCTGGTACTGAGAGGGTCCCTGACAGTCTCTGTTGGAGAGCTGAAGAATGTCACGTGGAACCTGGATATGGGTCTGGGAAAAGATAGCATTTGTTCCAGTAGGCTTGGTGGCCTAACATAGGATGTGTACTGAGGACTGGTCTGTGTGTGCCTGAGGAGGTGTATTCTTTGCACTGGGTAGAACATGGTGCTTATTTCTGTTCCATTTTGTCTAAAGAGTAGTCCAAGTCCAATATTTCTAACTGCTTTTGAGTCTTGACTATCTGTCCTATGTTCAATGTGGTATGTGAGAATCCCCTGCTACTAATGTTGCTGTTTGTTTCAACTCTATATTCTTTAGGTATTTGCCTCATATATTCAGGGATATGTATTTAGAATTTTTTATATTCTCTTGATGAATTGATTGTTTATCATCCTTCAGTAGCCTTCTTAGTGTCTTTTAGTTGTTTTTGATTTAAGCTCCAATCATTTTCTATCTTGTTTGATAAAGATAAACCCACATGTGTTGTTTGAACTTATGATATGTGATTATTCTCCATTTCTTCATGTTTAATCTGTATGTTTTTCTAATTTTGCAAGCAACACAGAAAGTAATGATCCATTTAGTCCAATCAGTCCCTTCATGCATTTTCATTCAACATATTTATACAGTGTTCTTTGACGCAAGTTCTTTTTAAAAAATTTTTAGAGTTCAGATTTCATGTATTTCATAGGTACAATTCTAAGAGGATAATCATACTTCCCTCCCTCTGTCAATCTTCCTCTTTTTTTTTAAATTTTTTCAAAAAAAATACCAGCCTATAATCAGACTTAATGTACCACTAACCAAAATATGCAACAAGTAAAAAGTAGAAAGACTACAGTTCTACAGGAGTATTAACAAGGGCTAAAAAACAACATTGAAATCAAATGATGACAATTTCATCCAATAAAATTTTTTTATTCTATATTAATGACTACATACAAAAGAAAACATAGGGTATTTGCCTTTTAGGAACTGGATTATTTCACTCTGTATGAGGGTTTCCAGTTCAATTCACTTTGTTAAAAATGATAGGATTTCATCCTTTTATAGCTGAGTAGTATTCTTATGTGTGTGTGTATGTGTATTTATATATCACATTTGCTTTATCCAGTCATTAGTTTATGGACATCTGAGTTGATTCCATATCTTAGGAGTTGGGAATTGCACTCCAGTTAGCAGGGGGTACAAATAACTTTTTTTTAAAGATTTATTTATTTATTTTATTTACTTGAAAGAGTTAAGAGAGGTAGAGAGAGAGAGGTCTTCCTTGTGCTGGTTCACTTGACAGATGGCCACCAACAGTGAGAGCTGCATTGATCTGAAGCCAGGAGCTTCCTTCCAGGTCTCCCATGTGGGTGGGTGCAGGGCCCAAGCACTTGGGCCATCTTCTACTACTTTCCCAGGCCACAGCAGAGAGCCGGATCAGAAGAGGAGCAGCTGGGCCAGAACGGTACCCAATGGGATGCCGGCGCTTCAGGCCAGGGCTTTAATGCACTGTGCCACAACAACGGCCCCAACAAATAACTTTCTTTTTTTTTTTTTTTTTTTTTTTTGACAGGCAGAGTGGACAGTGAGAGAGAGAGACAGAGAAAGGTCTTCCTTTTTGCCGTTGGTTCACCCTCCAATGGCCGCTGTGGCCAGCATGCTGCAGCCGGCGCACCATGCTGATCCGATGGCAGGAGCCAGGTACTTCTCCTGGTTTCCCATGGGGTGCAGGGCCCAAGCACTTGGGCCATCCTCCACTGCACTCCCTGGCCACAGCAGAGAGCAGGCTTGGAAGAGGGGCAACCGGGACAGAATCCGGCGCCCTGACCGGGGCTAGAACCCGGGGTGCCGGTGCCGCAAGGCGGAGGATTAGCCTAGTGAGCTGCGGCGCTCGCCCCAACAAATAACTTTCATAAACTGATTTCATTTCAGTTGAGTAAATTTCCAGGAGTGGGATGGCTGCATCACATGGTTGATATATTTTCATATTTCTGAGGAATCCTGATATTGTTTTCAATAATGGTTGTATTAGTTTATATTCACACCAACAATGTTTTCCTATCATCAGCATTTATTTTATCTTTTATTTTTTGATTTTTAGATAGTAGACATTCTAACTGGGGTGAGGAGCATTTTTCTGATGACTGATCCTGAATATTTGTTCATGTGTCAGTTAGCCATTTGAATTTTATCCTTTAAAAATGCCTGTTCATATTGGGATTACATCAAATTGAGAAGATTCTGTACTGCAAAAGAAACAGGAAAGTGAAGAGGCAACCAACAGAATGGGAAAAATATTTGCAAATTATGCAACAAATAAAGGATTAATAACCAGAATCTACAGAGAGATCAAGAAACTCCACAACCACAAAACAACTCAAGAGATGGGCCAAGGACCTCAATAGACATTTTTTTTTTTCAATAGACATTTTTCAAAAGAGGAAATCCAAATGTCCAACAGACAAATGAAATAAATGTTCAGTATCACCAGCAATCAGGGAAATGCATATCAAAACCACAATGAGGTTTCACCTCACCCTGGTTAGAATGGCTCACATACAGAAATCTACCAACAACAGATGCTGGTGAGGATGTTGGGTAACAGGGACACATTGTTGGTGGGAATGCAAACTGGTAAAGCCACTATGGAAGTCAGTTTGGAGATTCCTTAGAAACCTGAATATAGCCCTACCATACAACCCAGCTACCCTACTCCTTGGAATTTACCCAAATGAAAATAAATGGGCAAATAAAAGAGCTGTCTGCACCTTAATGCTTATTGCAGCTCAATTCACACTAGCTAAGACATGGGATCAACCTAAATGCCCATCAACAGTAGACTGGATAAAGAAATTATGGGATATGTACTCTATAGAATACTATACAGCAGTAAAAAAAAAATGAAATCCGGTCATTTGCAACAAAATGGAGGAATCTGGAAAACATCATGCTGAGTGATGCCCTTAAGGCGTTTGGATCTGGCTAAAAGGCCCATGAGAGTTTCTCTGGCATGGAAAGCCAAGACACTGTGGCAAAAAAAAAAAAAAAAAAAAAAAAAAAAAAAAAAAAAAAAAAAAAAAACCTAAATGAAAGATCTCTGTGAGTGAGATTCCAGGGGAAAGAATGGACCATCAGAGAAGGAGGTATCTTTCTCTGAAGGGAGGAGAGAACTTCCACTTTGACTATGGCCTTGTCTGAAAAAGAGAGGAGTTGGTGAACTCAAGAGGCTTCCATAGTCTTGGCAGCTCATGACAAGAGCCTTGGGTGATTACTGATGTTATAAATAAAAGTGTTAATTATTAAATCAACAACAGGAGTCACTGGGCATCTGCTCCCCGTATAGGATCTCTGTCCTTAATGTCTTGTACTATGTGAATTAGCGGTATAACTAGTCCTCAAACAGTACTGTATACTTTGTGTTTCTGTGTGGGTGTAAACTGTTGAAATCTTCACTTAGTATATACTAAGTTGATCTTCTGTGTATAAAGACAATTGAAAATGAATCTTGATGAAGAATGGGTTGGGGGAGGGAGTTGGAGATGGAATGGTTGCGGGTGGGAGGAAAGTTATAGGGGGAAAAAGCCACTCTAATGCGAAAGTTGTACTTTGGAAATTTATATTTATTAAATAAAAGTTAAAAATCCTTGTTCATTCCTTTGCCCCTTTCTTAACTGGATTGTGTGTTGTGGGATTTCTTGAGCTCTTTATGGATCCTGTTAAAAATCCTTCAGTTGTTGCACAGTTAGCAAATATTTTCCCATTCTGTATGTTGCCTCTTTACTTTTAGTGTTATCTTTGTAGTGCAGCAGGAAACTCATAGAATGTTCCATCATTCCTTATGTCCTTTCTTTTCCAGCACTATGTTATTTAAATTACCATAGCTTTGTAATATGTTTTAAATTCAGGTATTTGATACTTGCTGCTTGAGTGTTCCCCTCAACCCTTAAGAGCCCTTTGGATTATCTGGATCTTTTGTGATCCCATATGAATTTTGGATCATTTTTTTAATTCTCTAATAATGCCCTTGATATTTTGATAGGGATTGTGTTGACTGTACAGACTGCTTTAGGTAGTATAAGTATTTTAATGATATTGGCTTTTCTAATTCATGAGCATAGAGTAATTTTCTATTTTTTTGTTGGCTTGTTGATTGCTTTTATCAATGTTTTATAATTTTCATTGAAGAGATCTTTCTCTTGGTTAAATTTATTAATTATTTTATTTTGTGGGGACATTGTGAATGATATGTCTTTGATTTCTCTTCTAATACATCCATAATTACTGTATAAAAAAAAAACTACTTTCTTTCTCCTCTCTAAATGGTCTTACTAAAACTTCTGGTACTATATTGAATAAAAGTGATGTAAGAGGATATTCTTGTGTTCTTCCAGATCTGATGAGAAGTGCTTTAAGCTTTTCCTCTTTCAGTATGATATTGTCTGTTGGTCTGTCATATAAAGCTTTCACATTTCTTAGTTATGTTCTTTCTATACACAGTTTGTAGATTTGAATATGGTAATATGTTGAATATTACCAAATATTTTCTTTGCTTGTATTGAGATGACCATATGGTTTTTGTTCTTCATTTTGTTCATGTGATTTATGATTTTTATTATTTGCATTTGTTGAACCATACTTGTGAGTCTGGGATCAATCCAACTTGATTGTGATATATGATATTTTGGATGTTTTTTGATTCAGTTTGCGAGTATTTTGTTGTGAATCTTGGCATCTTTGTTCCTCAAGGTTACAGGTCTGTAGTCTTCATTTTGTGGTGTGTTTGATTTTGGTATCAGTGTTCCTGGCCTCATAAAAGGAGTTTGGCAGAGTTCCATCATGTTCAGTATTTTGGAATAGTTTGAATACTACTGGAGTAAGTTCCTCTTGAAATGTTTTGTAGAATATGGTAGTAAATCCATAATGTGCCTGACTTTTACTTGCAGGAGACATTTCATTACTGTTTCAATCTTGTTCCTTTTTTTTATTTAGGTCATTCTTCTCATGTGACTTTTTAAATTAAAAATTCATTTGTTTGAGAGGTAGAGTTAGAGAGAGGGAGAGGTGGAGGGAGAGGGAGAGAGGGAGAGGGAGAATTAGAGAAAGAGAGGGAGAAATAGAGGGAGACATATCAGGCCAGAGCTTGCCTGATCTGAAGCCAGGAGCTAGAAATTTCTTCCAGGTCTCCCACATGGGTGGAAGGGCCCGAGCACTTGGATCGTCTTCAACTGCTTTCCCAGACCATCAACAGGGAGGTGGATCAGAAGTGGAGCAGTTGGGATCTGAACCAGTGCCCATATGGAATGCCACCATTGCAGGCAGAGGCTTAACCTACCTTATCACAATGCTGGCCCCCAACTTGTTGCTTTTTATGGGTTTGTTTAGATCATCTGTATATTCTTGATTTAATCTTGATGGGCTATAAGTATAAAGTAATTTATCCATTTATTCAAGGATTTCCGGTTTATTAGCACATGGATTTTCTTAAGATCCTTTGTTTTTCGGTGATGTCAATTGCAGTGTCTCCCTTTTCCTCTTTTCCCTCTTTTCTTTTTAGTCTGGATAAAGGAGTATCTGTAACATCCATTGTCTTAAAACCAGCTTTTTTTTTTTTTTAGTTTCAATTTCATTTGCTTCTGCTTTGATCTTTATTATTTATCACCTTCCGCTGACCTGCACTTTGGTTTCCTGTTGTTTTTCTAAGTCTTTGAGGATGTGTCATTCGATCTGCTTTGGCTGTGTCTCACATGTATTGATATGATGTATTTTTATTTTATTTCAACAAAGTTTATGATTTCCTTTTTACTTTCTTTGGTAACCCATTGACCGGTAGCATGTTGTTTAATTTCCCCATATTTATGAATGTTCTATTCTTTTTCTTGTTGATTTCTAGTTTTATTTCTTTGTTATCTGAGAACATACACGGTATGATTCAGTTTTATTTAAGTTTACAGAGACTTGATTTGTAGCCTGATATATTGTCTATCCTGAAAAATGTTCATGTGTTGATGAGAAGAATGTATATACTGTAGCTGTTGGTGAGATAGCCTGTAATGTCTGTTCAGCTCATTTACTTGATAGTATGTTTCAATGCTGATGTGTCTTTACTGATTTTCTGCCTGTTTGATCCATACTTTGATGAGAGTGGGGTGTTGAATTCACCCAGTATGACTGTATTGGTGACTATCTCCCCCTTTAAGTTCAAACAGTATTTGATGCATATATCTGAGTGGTCATGTGTTGGGCATATATACATTTAGGAGAGTATATCTTCTTAATGAGTTGAAACTTTTATCAAATTTTATTGTCCTTTTGCTCTTTTTATTTTTTCTCTTTTTTAGTATTAATACTTAATTTTATTTAAGGTATACAAATTCATGTATTTCATATATACAGACTCAGGAACATAGTGCTACTTTCCACCCTACCCTCCTCCTTGCTGTTCTTCCAATGTGAGCTGAAATAAACACAAGGGTCCAGATCACTCTTACATATGCTGATTTCATTTTGTTTGAATAAATTCCCAGGAGTGGTAAGGCTGGATCATATGGTATTTCTATATTCCCATTCTGAGTCATTGAAGAGAATTGCTCCAGGGATTGATTTTAGCTACTTTGTCAAAGATTAGATGTTTGTAGATATGCAGATTGATTTTTTGGGTTTCTATTCTGTTTTATTGGTCTACACATTTATTTTGTCAGTTCCTGGTTGTTTTGATTATAGGTGCCATGTAGTTTGTCTTGATATTGTGATGCCTCAGGCTTTGCTTTTGTTGTATAATATTGCTTTTAACTATTTGGGTATCTTGTGTTTCCACATGAATTTTAGAATAATTTTTCTAGACTTGAGAAGAATGTGGCTGGTTTTTTGATTGGAATCACATTGGATCTGTAAATTGCTTTTGGTAGTATGGACATTTTGATGATATTCTTCCAATCCATGAACATGGAAAATTTTTCCATTTTTTATGTCTTTTATTTCCTTATTTTGTAGCTTTTATCATAGAGATATTTGACATCTTTGGTTAATTTATTCCATGTTTAATTTCTTGTAGCTATTGTGGATTGGGTTAAACTTAGAAGTTCTTTCTCAACTTGGCAACATCTGTGTATGCAAGGGCTATTGAGTTTTGTGTGTTAATCTTATATCCTGCCAATTAACCAATATTGATTTCCAGTATTCTCTTAGTGAAGTATTTTTGTTCCTTTATATATCAAATCATGCCCTCTGTGAATAAAATTAGTTTCACATCCTCCTTTCCAAGTTGTATTTCTTTGAGTTTTTTCCCCTGGCCTAATGACTCTGGCTAAAACTTCCAGGACTATACTGCATAACAGTGGTGAGAGTGGGCATCTTTGTCTGGTTCTGGATCATATTGGGAGTTCTTCCAACTTTTCCCCATTCAATAAGGTGCTGGCTGTAGATTTGTCATAAATCATCTTGATTGTATTGAGGGATGTGCCTTCTGTATCCAATTTCCTTTAAGTTTTCATCATGAAAAGATGTTGTATTTTATCAGATACTTTCTTGGCATCTTTTAAAATCATATGTTTTTTTTTTCAATTTGTTAATTTTATTGATTTGCAAATGTTGTACTATCCCTGCACACCACGAAGAAATTCTACTTGGTTCAGGTGAATGATCTTTCTGATGTGTTATTGGACTTGATTAGCTAGTATTTTATTGATAATTTTTGCATCTATGTTCATTAGGGATATTTGTTTATAGTTCCCTTTCTCTGTTGTATCTTTTTATGGTTTAGGAAGTAAGGTGATACTGACATCATAGAAGCAGTTCCTGAGGATTCTCTCCCTTTCAATTGTTTTGAATGGCTTGAGAATTGGAATTAGTTCTTTAAATATCTGGCAGAAATCAGCAGTAAAGCCATCCAGTTGTGTGCTTTTCTTTTTTTTAATATTTTATTTATTTGAGAGGTACATTTACACACAGTGAGAGGGAGAGACAGAGAGAAAGGTCTTCCATTGGTTCACTCCCCAAATGGCCACAATGGCCAGAGCTGTGCCAATCTGAAGCCAGCAGCCAGGTGCTTCTTCCTGGTCTCCCATGTGGGTGCAGGGGCCCAAGCACCTGGGCCATCTTCTGCATTCCCAGGCCACAGAAGAGAGCTGGACTGGAAGAAGAGCAGCTGGGACTGGAACCGGCGCCTGTATGGGATGCCAGCACCACAGGTGGAGGATTAACCTGTGTCACAGTGCTAGACCCAGTCCTGCACTTTTCTTAATTGAGAGGTTATTCATTACTGATTCAATCTCTTATCTAGGTTTTCTATGTAGTCATGACTCTATTTTGGTAGCTTGTATATACCTAGGAATCTACCCATTTCTTCTGGATTTATCAATGTGCTGGCATACAGCTCTTTGTAGTAATTCCTGATAATTCTTTTTATTTTTTTAGTTTCTGTTATATTTCATTTTACATCTCTCATTTTATTGATTTGGGTCTTCCTTTTTTGGTTAGTTGGGCCAATGGTGTATCAGTTCTCTTTATTTTTTTCCCCCCAAATCCAGCTCTGCTTTTCACTGGTCTCTTGTATTTTTTGTTTCAATTTTTTAATTTATTTTTTAATTTTAATTATTTCTATTCTCTTTTTAATTCTGCATTTGGTTTGTTGTTATTTTTCTAAGTCTTTGAGATGCATTGATAGCTCATGTATTTGTTGCTTTTCCAGTTTCTTGATGTGGGCACTAAGTGTTATAAACTTCACTATTAACACCTTTGCTTTATCACATAAGTCTTTTGTTCCAGTTACTTGTGTTGCTGTTTTGATTGCTCTTTTGTAAATTCACTGAGACTTGATTCATAGCCTAATCTATTTCCTATCCAATAAAATTTTCATCTGTTGATGAGAAGAATGTGTATTCTGTAGCTGTTGGGTGAAATGTTCTGTAACGTCTGTTAGGTTCAATTGCTTGAGAGTATGTTCAAATGTGATGTCTCTAATTTTTTTGCCTTTTGGATCTGTGCACTGATGAGAATGGGGCACTGAATTCACCAACTGTTACTGTATAGATGTCTATCTGTCCCTTTATTTCTAACAGAACTTGCTGTATATATCTGGGTTGTCTTATGTTAGGTGCATATATTTATGATTGTTATATCTTCTTGGTGAATCAAAACTTTTATCAAATTCTCCTTTGTCTTTTTTTTTTTTTACATTTTTTTCATTTAAAGTCCTTTATCTGATGTGAGTATAGTAGTGCTGCTTATTTTGATATCCATTTGCCTGGTATATCTTCATCCAGCTCTTCACTTTTAGTCTGTGTGTTTATGACATAAGTTTCAGTAGGCAGCATATCATGCATAGGGTAGGGTCATCCATTCAGCCAAGCTAAATTTGGAAAATTTGATCTAATTGCATGTGAAGATTGTACTGATAAGAAGTAAGAACTGTAATTTATCAGTTGGATACTGATTATATCTGCTGTGCATTGAATTTCATTGTGTCTTGTTTTTATGTTTACTTCTAATCCAGGACTCTTTTCCAGAATTTTTTGTCTAGCTTATCTTGGAAAAACCTTATTTTCTCTTCCCATCTAATGGGTAGCTTCATCATATATAATATTCTTGTTTTGAAGGTTTATGTTTTGTTTTGGGTTAAGATCTTGAGTAAAGCATCCCACTCTCTTCTGGCCTATACGGTTTCTGCTGAGAAGACTGCTATTAGCTTAATGTGTCTCTCCTCTGTTGCTCTTCTGTTTAAGTTTCTTGCCTTGACCTTAACTTCTGACAATTTGACTACTGTATGCCTTGGAGAATATCTTTTATGGCTGATCCTATTTCAGGTCCTTTGAGCTTCTTTTTTTGTAAAAGCAAAATTTGTTTATTTGAGAACTATCTGCTGGTTAACTCCCCAGTGGCTGGAGATGGGCCCATCCAAAGCCAGGAACCAGGAGCTTCCTCCGGATCTCCCATGTGGGTGAAGGGGCCCAAGTACTTGGGCTATTCTCCACTGCTTTGCCAGGCCATAAACAGAGATCCAGATCAGAAGAGGAACAGCTGGACCATGAACTGGAGCCCACATGGGACACCCATGCTACAGGCAGATGCTCAGGCTGCTACACCATTGCACCAGACCCCGCTTTGTGCTTCATGCACCTGCCTATCAACATCTCTTCCAAGACCTGTGAAATTTTCAGGAGTTATTTCATTTAGTAGGTTCTCAAATCATTTTTCCTTTTTTGTTTGATTTTATTAGAATAATATGATTATTAGGTTAATAATCATATATTATTAGAATTAGATATTTACATCTAATTTATATAATATGTATAATATAAATATTATATATAATATAATTTATATTATTAGAATTAGATAATTAGAATATTAGATTAATTATTGATGTGATCATTAGAATAATAAAATAATAGTATTTATAGAATATGAATAACTGGCCATTAAATAGTATCTTATATTTTATTTACATTTGCTGCATTCTTTTCATTTTTCTAAGATTGTGTCTTTTCAAATGTCTTGTCCTCCAGGTCAAAAATTCTTTCTTACAACTGGTCTATTATACTGTTAAACTCTTAATTATATTTTTCCTTAATTTCACTGATTGAAGATTTCACCTGTAAAAGGTTCTGCTTATGTCCTATTAATGATTTCTATTCCTTAATAACATTTTCATTCAGGTCACTCATTGATTTCCCAATTTCTTTAATCTGTGTATGTGTATTATCTTACATCACAAGGAAGATCCTTACAATCATGATTTGAATTCTACTTCTGGCATTTCACTGATCTCCTTCAGTACAAGACCTATTTCTGGAGAACTGTTGAGTTCTTTTGGAGCTGTCATGCTACCTTGCTTCTTCATATTTCCTGTTCTATATATACTAGTGCCTGTGCATTTGGTGTAATAGTGCTATTTTCCTTGCGGAGTAGTTTTATTGGAAGTCAGTGTATGGTTTAGATGGAATGCACAGTATCTTTTTTTAAAAAATATTTATTTGAAAGAGTTACACAGAGAGAGGAGAGGCATAGAGAGGAGAGGCAGAGAGAGAGAGAGAGAGAGAGAGAGAGAGAGGTATGTAGGTAGGTAGGTACAGGTAGGTAGGTGGTTAGGTCGGTCGGTCTTCCACCCACTGATTCACTCCCCAGATGGCTGCAACAGCCAGAGCTGTGCGAATCCGAAGCCAGGAGCCAGGAGCTTCTGGGTCTCCCACATGGATGCAGGGGCCCAAGGACTTGGGCCATCTTCTATTGCTTTCCCAGGCCATAGCAGAGAGCTGGATTGGAAATGAAGCAGCTGGGTCTTGAACTGGTGCCCATATGGGACGCTGGTGCTTCAGGCCAGGGCTTTAACCCTTTGTGCCACAGCACTGGCCCCACACAGTATCACTTGGCTTGTTGCTTTGGTTTTAGTTCTCAGTGTGCCAAAAAGGATAGTCTAGTGTGGTTTTTTCCAGTCAGTGCCATTTATTTCTAAACATTATAGCACAGAAGTTTAGTCTGCTGCATTGGGTAGAAGTCTGGCTTTGAGATTATTGTGGATTTCCTCGAATGTGCATATTAATTCCAAAGAGTGTTCTATGTTAGTCACCCTGGGGATTGTGATAGGGTGTTGTTCAGGCTCTGAGGGAGATGAAGGTGGCTGTCCTCTTGTACCAATAAGGCTGAGTGATGCTGGGGCTTAGGGCAGCAATTGCTGTAGCTTTAGAACTGTGTGGTGTGGATGGACCCTTCTTCAGGTCCTGCTAGGAAATTGGAACTGGTGCTGTGGCTTAACACTAACAGCCTTAGTCTAGGGACTGGAAAATGCAAACTGATTCCTGCTCCAGTCCCACAGGGTGAACAAAAAGTATACAAGAGATTTTTCATTACCTGATATGGGTCTAGAGAGGTGCATTTAGGTACAAAACTTTCAGAACTCTGGACCGTAAAATTAAGTGGAATGCTTCATACCCAACAACACTAAAATGCTACCATTCTGCTCTTTTTTTTTTCATGGCCAAACACTTCAGATGTAAGGGAATTATAGTTGCTCTGGCCAGTATTTTAAAAAATCACCAGTAGACGGCCACATTTGTGATGCTACTGGTTGTACTGTTTGGTGCCTCATCAGAATCAAACATGAGCATGGATCTGAATCCAGGCTTGCCACATCCCAGTCAAATTCCTTGGTAACGTACCTGTGAAGGAAAAGGAGGATGGCCCCACTTTTTGGTGCCCACCACTCACGTGGAAATTGAGGTGGAATTCCAGGCCCCTGGCTTCTTCCAGGACCCTGGGCATTGCTCTTATTTGGGGAGTGAACCCGGAGCTAGATATTATATCTCTTTGTCTCCTTGTTTAAAGCTACCTTTCAACAAATGAATAAATAAATAAACAAATGCAAATAAAAAATAAAATAAAAATTTCACAATTAGCCTGAAATCATGAAAGGGAGGAACCCTTTTTTTATTCACCAGAGGACCTATAGGCCTACCACATTTCTCTCCTTTCATAAACTGCCAAATGTATACTCCTTGGAGTGAGTTTTCATTCAGAATTCTTTCCTCCATGATTTCCAATGACTTAACCTTACAAACATTGTAAGTTATTTGCAAATATATGCCAGTTTTTGTCACATCTTGCAGCAGATGGAATGAGTACTTAGTGGCTATACCATGCAGCTGATGGGGTGCACCTAGCCTTACGGACTGCATCTCTGGCCTGACTTCTAAGATTGTCTCTTGTATGCACCTTCATTAAGATCTAATTATCAAGTCCCAGGTGTTGAGTTTGCAGACTGCAGAATGTGCATGCATTTTCATTCTATGTGGCCTTACTGGTCAGATACGTCAATATTACCTCTACTGGATATGTAAGGTGATATAAACCATAAACTTAACCTAAGAACCCTGGGACATGCAAAGATGAAGTGCATGGTCTCTGTTAAATAATTTGTGTCAAGCTTGATCTAATTTTTTGTCACTGATATGGTTAAACATGTGTGGTATAAAATGTTTATAATTAAATGTGTTTTTTTTTTTTTACATTCTCAATGTTATAGGATATAAATATGAACTCATTGGTGGGCATTTGGTGAAGAAGCAGTTAAATCAGCTACTAGGATGCCCATAATTCAAATAGGAGTGCCTGTGTTTGAGTCTGGGCCCCACTCCTAATTCCAACTTCTTTCTGATGTGCTACCTGGGAGGCAGCAGAAGAAGGAACAAGTAGTTGGATCCTCTCTGTCCATGTGGGAGAAGCAGATTGAGTTCCTGGCTCCACAGACCTTGGCAGATTACCAGTAGTTGGGGGTTCTCTGTGTCTACCTGTGTCTGCTTCATTCACTGTCACTCAGCATGTGAAATTAAAAACTAAGTGTATAGATAAAGTTAAATTAAAACTAATAAATATAATAACACTGTTTTCATTTCCTAAATAGTTCTTTTTCTAGAACTGTCATATAGCCTTGAGTTTCTGCCTATTTTCTTCATTTCCATCTAAAGTTTTCCTTTTCTGTAGGAAAGTTACAGTGTTGAAGTCTCTCAGCTTTACTTTATCTGAGCCTGAGCAAGTCTTAAATTTTTCATGAATTTTAAGAATAGTGTTGCCAGTAGCAGGATATAAAATTAACAGCCTTTGTATGCACAGGCAATGCCACAACTGAGAAAGAACTAAGATCAATCCCATTCACAATAGCTACAAAAACAATCAAATATCTTGGAATAAACTTAACCAAGGATGTCAAAGATCTCTATGAGAATTAAAAAAATCTTAAAGAAATAGAAGAGAATACCAAAAAATGGAAAAATCTTCCATGCTTATGGATTGGAATAATCAATATCATCAAAATGTCCATTCTCCCAAAAGCATTTTATAGATTCAATATGATACTAATCAGAATACCAAAGATATTCTTCTCAGATCTAGAAAAAATGATGTTGAAATTCATGTGGAGGCACAGGAGACCTTGAATAGCTAAAGCAATCTTGTACAACTAAAAAAAGCTGGAGGCATCACAATAACAGATTTCAAGACATACTACAGAGCAGTTATAATCAAAACAGCATGGTACTGGTACAGAAACAGATGGATAGACCAATGGAACAGAATTGAAACACCAGAAATCAATCTAAACGTCTACAGCCAACTTATATTTGATCAAGGATCTAAAACCAATTCCTGGAGCAAGGACAGTCTATTCAAGAAATGGTGCTGGGAAAACTGGATTTCCTTGTGCAGAAGCATGAAGCAAGACCCCTACCTTACACCTTACACAAAAATCCACTTGACATTGATGAAAGACCTAAATTTATGACCTGACACCATTAGAGAACATTGGAGAAACCCTGCAAGATATAGGCACAGGCAAAGACTTATTGGAAAAGACCACGGAGCATAGGCAGTCAAATCCAAAATAAACACTTGGGATTGCATCAAATTGAGAAGTTTCTGTACTGCAAAAGAAACAGGAAAGTGAAGAGGCAACCAACAGAATGGGAAAAATATTTGCAAACTATGCAGCAGATAAAGGATTAATAACCAGAATCTACAAAGAGATCAAGAAACTCCACAACCACAAAACAACCCACTTAAGAGATGGGCCAAGGACCACAATAGACATTTTTCAAAAGAGGAAATCCAAATGGTCAACAGACAAATGAAAAAAATGTTCAGGATCACCAGCAATCAGGGAAATGCAAATCAAAACCACAATGAGGTTTCTGTATGCACTTACTCCTCATGTAGGATCTCTGTCCTTAATGTGCTGTGCATTGAGATTTAATGCTATAACGAGTACTCAAACAATATATTTCACTTTGTGTTTCTATGGGGGTGCAAACTGTTGAAATCTTTACTTAATGCATACTAAACTGATCTTCTGTAAAAAAAAAAAAAAGAAATTATCAATTCCCAACTTGACTCTCACTGGGATTAAACATGACAATAGGTCTGATCTGATTTCATCATCATTTTAAAAAAAATCATCTATTATTTTTCACTTTATGTTTCTGTGTGGGAGCAAACTGTTGAAATCCTTACTTAATGTATACTAAGCTGATCTTCTGTATATTAAGATAATCGAAAATGAATCTTGATGTGAATGGAAGGGGACAGGGAGTAGGAAAGGGGAGGGTTGTGGGTGGGAGGGACGGTATGGGGGGGAAGCCATTGTAATCCATAAGTCGTACTTTGGAAATTTATATTCATTAAATAAAAGTTAAAAAAAAAAGAATGACTTACATACAGAAATCTACCAACAATAGATGCTGGTGAGGTGTGGGGAAAAAGGGACACTTAACCCACTGTTGGTGGGAATGCAAACTGGTAAAGCCACTATGGAAGTCAGTTTGGAGATTCCTCAGAAACCTGAATATAGCCCTATCATACAACCCAGCCATCCCACTGCTTGGAATTTACCCAAAGGAAATTAAATTGGCAAATAAAAGAGCTGTCTGCACCTCAATGCTTATTGCAGCTCAATTCACACTAGCTAAGACATGGAATCAACCTGAATGCCCATCAACAGTAGACTGGATAAAGAAATTATGGAACATGTACTCTATAGAATACTATACAGCAGTCAAAAACAATGAAACCCGGTCATTTGCAACAAAATGAAGGAATCTGGAAAACATCATGCTGAGTGAAATGATCCAGCCCCAAAGGGACAAATATCGTATGTTCTCCCTGATTGGTGGGTGACAACTGAGCACCTAAAAGGAAACCTGTTGAAGCGAAATGGACACCATGAGAAACAGGGAGTTCAACACCCCTTGTCCTGGCTGTAGAGGAATAACTTACTATTTTATTCCTTTTAGTGTTTTGTTTTTTTGTTCTACTTAATACCATTGGTTGAACTCTTTAATTAACACACAGTTATTCTTAGGTGTTTAAATTTAACTGAAAAATCCCTTTAAATGTAAGAGTGGGAATAAGAAAGAGAGGAGATGTACAGTTCAGTACATGCTCACTTGGACATACCCCTAATAGTGCTGGAAACGTGCTAAGGGATTCCAATTCAATCCCATCAAGGTGGCAAGTACCAAAGCCAGTCAAATTGATCTGTTACAGTTCATAATTGATCAAAAAGATAGGATTAAGTGTCAAAGTGATCACATAAACAAGACTAGTGTCTGCTAATACTGATAGAATTAAAAAGGAGAGAATGATCCAACATGGGAAGTGGGATACACAGCAGACTCCTAAAATGGCAGATGTCCTAAACAGCACTCTGGCCTCAGAATCAGCCCTTAAGGGATTCGGATCTGGCTGAAAAGCCCATGAGAGTATTTCAGGCATGGAAAGCCAAGACACTGTGGCAAAAAAAAAATGACCTAAATAAAAGATCTCTGAGTGAAATCCCAGCGGAAAGAATGGGCCATCAAAGTAGGAAGTACCTTTCTCTGAAGGGAGGAGAGAACTTCCACTTTGACTATGGCCTTGTCTAAAAAAGATAGGAGTTGGTGAACTCAAGAGGCTTCCATAGCCTTGGCAGCTCATGACAAGAGCCTTGGGTGATTACTGATGTCATAAATAAGAGTGTCAATTGTTAAATCAAGAATGGGAGTCACTGTGCACCTGCTCCCCATGTAGGATCTCTGCCCTTAATGTGTTGTACAATGCAAATTAACGGTATAACTAGTTCTCAAACAGTACTGTATACTTTGTGTTTCTGTGTGGGTGCAAACTGTTGAAATCTTTACTTAGTATATACTAAGTTGATCTTCTGTATATAAAGATAATTGAAAATGAATCATGATGAAGAATGGGATGGGAGAGGGAGTGGGAGATGGTATGGTTGTGGGTGGGAGGTAGGTTATGGGGGGAAAAGCTGCTATAAATCAAAAGTTGTACTTTGGAAATTTATATTTATTAAATAAAAGTTGAAAAGGAAAAAAAAGAATAGTGTTGCCAAATGTACCCTCCTTGGCAGTGTGTTTTCACTCACAATCATTTCCTCCATGGTATCTAATGACTTAAGCTTATTGAGACTCCCTTGAATGTGATGAGTCTTTCCTCTTTGGATGATCTTAGATGATTTGTTGTTTGAGATTAATACTGTTATTAAAGGAGAGAGGAAGTGGAGTAGGGAGGGAGGGAGGGGCAGCGAGAGAGAGAGAGAGAGAGAGAGAGAGAGAGAGAATGATAATATGAATATGAATGAATCAGAGTTAGTGAGAGAGTGATTCTATTGGCAGTTCATTCCCCTCAAAGGCCTGCAATAGCTGGAGATCTCAAACCTGAGTGGAGATCTTACTCCAGTTCTCCCATGCCAGTGTAAACAACCAAACTACTTGATCTGTCTCTGCAGCCCAACAATGGCTACAATTAGCAGGATGCTGGAATCAGCAGGCAGAGCTGAGACTTGAACACAGGTACTCTGATGTGGCCTGAGGGTGTTCTAACTGGCATCTTAAGCAGCAGGCCAGAAATATGGCTAAAACATCATCTTTTTACAATTTGAATATAAAATCTCTCTGTACAAAACTTGGAATTTATGCTCTTAGAGTGTTTTAGCTTCTGGGCTGTTGTAGACTCATGTCTTTCCTCCCATTGGCAATTTTTCAGACATTGTTTCTTCAAATGTTCTTTCTTCCTTTTAATTTCCCAGTATTTTGTGTAATTTATATTAGACCACATTTGATGTTCCTGATAGTGTCTCATTGGTCTTGTAAATAGTATTTGTCTGCTTATATGTATGTATATTTTTCTTCATGTTTTTAATCCTATATTCACACTTGATTATCTTCTGCCCACTCAAATCGTTTTTTCTAGTGAACTTTTAGGTAGTCTTTTCCAGCTCAGATTTGTTTGATTCCTTTCTCTAGTTTCTATTTATTGATATTTTAATCTTTTTCATGCATCATTTCCCTAATTTCCTCTAGATATTTTTCTATTGCTTTATTTTATTGTATATAATACTCAATATTTTTTTCATTCTACAGATTTTCTATTTTTCCACTTCTGGTAAAAGAGAGATGGTTTCTTGGTTCTTTGCATGACACATGATTTCTTCTGTAAGACACATAGCTCTGGTAATCATATCTGTTCCACACCCTGTTTCAGGTTTGTTGTTCCTGTTTGTTTTGTGTTGCTTCCTGTTCAGTGACTTGTCTGTATTATTTTTGAGAAATCTGTGTTCGTTGTTTTCTGTGGCTTTTGAAATAGTGTTCTTTCCCTTAGTCCTCATTGTTTCTATTCTGAAAAATGCCTTAATTCAAAGGGAAATGGAAGAAAACAAAATTGTTCCTGTTATTTGCAGACAACCTCTGTGTTGAAGCACTCCATTGGGCCTTATTAAGGACATTTTCTCTTTGCAGTCAGTGTGTGTGTGGAGTGTCTCACACTGTGCCAGGTACATACAGAACAGGGACTCAGCAAATGGCCAAAGCTGGGTATGTGACTATTAGTATCAGCATGCAAAGCTGAGTATCTGAAAAGTGAAAACATATTTTCATACTCCAGGAATAATAGGAATACTAGGAATAATAGAGAATAAGATGCGTTTGTAAATGAATTAATGAAAAATAACAAGTCTAAAGACATAGGTGCCACTTCACATACAATTTTGTATGCCCAAACATAACTCAATTTTTGCAATATACTAGTATATTTACATCTTTATAATGATGGAAGTGATGTTGAGGGAAATTAAATGCAAATGCGAATGCTTAATAAACATTTTTAGAGTAGAAATAGCTTCATACCAAATTCCTTCCTTTGAAAGCTACCAGTCAACTCACAAGCGTAATAAAAATGTAATCTGGCCATCTAAAACTGGTCAGATTCAACATGTAGCTGTGAATTTACAGCTATTTCTGACATTGTAATTTCAGGCTTTGACTATGGAGTGGTAATGAAAATCCTTTCCAAAGCTGAGAATCCTAGAAAGTCATCATTCTGACAGTTTCTTTCAAGTCCTAGTCCAGTATATTCTAGTTCTCTATTCTCCACTCCTGCCTTCGGATGCTTCTAACTATTCTCATTCTTCTTATGAATTTATCTATCTATATGTATATATAAATTTATATAAATTGAAGGCAAAACTATCAGAGGGACAGTGATGGAAAGGCAAATATTTACCATCTATTGGTTCACTCCCTAAATGTTGGAAATCGTTGAGACTGGACCATTCTGAAATCAAGCGTGTGGGACTGAAATGGGTCTACCATGTGAGAATGAGAGACTTGAGTTCTTCCACCATTACGTGATAGTTCCCAGCGTGGGCATTTTCAGGAAACTGTATGAGAAACAGCCATCACTCAAAGCCAGGCATCCCAAATTCTGGCTTCATGTTCAATGCTAATTTTACATAACTATGACCTCAAATCCTGACCATTGAGCACCAAGATGTCCCAAATGTCTAGAAAAGAGCTCTGTTTAGCAAATCATGCTATTTCTGAAATACTTCCTGTTGAACAGATAACTTGGGAAGAAATTAAGAAAAATCCCAAAAGAGATCATGTAATGGGCAGTGCATCCTACACAAATGGAAGAGTATTTTATGAAAGTAAAAACTTTCCTGAATTATTTTGTGCAGCAGTTAAGTCACCATTTGTGTTGCCAGAGTACCATGTCACAGTGTCTGGTTTTGAATCCTGTATCTGTTTGATTCCATGTTCCGGCTAATACTTACCCTCAGAGATATCAGCTGATGGGTCACCTAATTGACTTATCTCCCACCCATGTGGGAGAGCCTTGTGCAACTACACGATCCTGGTTTTGGCCTGCCTGGAGTTAAATCAGCCAGCAATAATGGCTCTCTATCTGTATTTCTGTATATAACTCTCACCCTTTGTATCTTGGCAGCTCAAATACATAAAAGTAAAAATTACAAAAATTTAGCATTTTCATCTGATTTTCTTTTGGTGAAGAGAATTATTAAATGTGATGCTTTGCATATTTTTACATAGTATTATTCCAGGCTTAGTATCTAATCTCCTTATATTTTTGCATTCCTTCATCCTTCAATCTTCTTCATATATACTGAAATATCTGTGATAATCTGCATCTATTTCTTTGTAATTATTTCTTTCCCTTTAGCTTTGGTAGATTTGTTTCTTCTTTTTATTTTTAATTTTATTTTCAAACTTTTTTTTTGCCCAGAAACCTTATTTTTAAGGTATACAAACTTCATGCATTTCATAAATACAAATTTAGGAACATAGCGATTCTTAGCAACTTACCCGCCCTCCCAAATGCACTGCCACCCTTCTTTTTCCTCCCTCTCCTATTCCCATTCTTTTATACTTAGATCTATTTTCAATTAATTTTATACACATAAGATAGTCCCCATGCTAAGTAAAGAGTTCAACAAATATTATGAAAAAAACTATTCTGTAACTGTTGAGACAAGAGCTATTCAGTGTCAACACATCTCAAAGTGTCAGTTTCACTTCTGTAGTACTCTATTAGTTACCACAGATCAGAGAAAACATACGGTATTTGTCCTTTTGGGACTGGCTTATTTCACTAAGTATAATGTTTTCCAGTTGCATCCATTTTGTTGCAAATGACAGGATTTTTGTTTTTTTCCACTGTGTAGTATTTAATTTTTTCTACTGTGTAGTATTTCTTTGTCCAGTCTTCAGTTGATGAACTTGAGGGTTGATTAATATCTTAAATATTATAAATTGAACTGCAATGAACATGGGAATACAGATTATTCTTTCATATGCTGATTTCATTTCCCTTGGGTAAATTCTCAATGGGGGGGTGGCTGGGTCATGTGGTAGGTCTATATTCATATTTCTGAGGCATCTCCATACTGTCTTCCATAGTGGCTTTACCAGTTTACATTCCCACCAATGGTGGACAAGGATACCTTTTTCCCCACATCCTCACCAGCATTTGTTGTTTGTTGATTTCTGTAGGAAAGCCATTCTAATGGGGGTGAGATGAAACCTCATTGTGGTTTTGATTTGTATTTCCCTGATGGCTAGTGATCCTGAGCATTTTTTCATGTGTCTGTTGGCCACTTGGATTTTCTCTTTTGAAAAATGTCTGTTTAAGTCCTTTGCCTTTTTCTCCACTGGGCTGTTTGTGTTGTTACTGTTGAGTTTATCTTTATATATTCTGGTTATTAATCTTTTATCAGTTGCATAGTTTGCAAATAATTTCTCCCATTCTCAGTTGTCTCTTCACTTTGCTGAATGTTTCTTTTGCAGTACAGAAGCTTCTCAATTTGATGTAATCCCATTTGTTAATTTTGCCTTTGATTGCTTGTGCCTCTGCAGTCTTTTCCAGTAAGTCTTGGCCTATGCCAATGTCTTGGAGGGCTTCCCAAATGTTCTCTAATAATTTGATGGTTTTGGGTCATAGATTTACATCTTTGATCCATTTTTCATGGATTATTGTGTAAGGTGTAAAGTATGGATCTTGATCTCCCACTTGAGTGGCAGAAGCCCAAACATTTGAGCCATCTTCTGCTGCCTTCCCAAGTGCATTAGCAGGAAGCTGGATCAGAAGCACAGCGGCCAGTATTCAAGCTGGCACTATGCTGTAGGATGCCAGCATCACAAGCAGTGGCTCAACCCACTGCACCACAATGCTGGCCCCAAATTTAACAACCTTTAACATTTGCTATATTCACCTCATAGTTAAATATGTTTAAATATACATGCATACTAATTTTTTGCACAATGAAGCTTATTAAACTAAAATTCTCTCCTTTTCATTTTTAAAAAATATTTATTTATTTGGTTCTAGGAAGTACCTTTCAAACCAACCCCAGGACACTCACCTACAGAGAGAATGCTCTGAGTCCTAGGAATCAAATCTGTCCTGGTGAGTGTTAACAGAAGTGTGTCAGCAGCAATGCATTAGGAGTCTGATACATCAGCGTGTCACAAATCTACAACTGAGGAGTGAAGTAAAGGAACACTATGTTCACATTCATGGTCCTAGGAGAGAATTTTAAGAGTCCAGTGATGAACTCAATCCTTTCCCAGTCATGGCACCAAGTCTTAAGTATTATTTACATAATTTTCATTGTAGGGATCTTTCTCCTCCTTGGTTAAATTTATTGTAATATATTTAAATTCTTTTTAGCTATTGTGAATGGGGCTAATTGCATAAGTTGTTTTTCAGCCACAGGATTTTCTGTGTATACAAAGGGTTATGGAAAAATAGGAAGGGCTAGTGCTGTGGCTCACTTGGTTAATCCTCTGTCTGCAGCGCTGGCATCCCATATGAGCGCTGGGTTCTAGTCCTAGTTGCTCCTCTTCCAGTCCAGCTCTCTGCTGTGGCCCGGGAGGGCAGTGGAGGATGGCCCAGGTGCTTGGGCCCTGCACCCGCATGGGAGACCAGGAAGAAGCGCCTGGCTCCTGGCTTCCGATCAGCACAGCGCCAGCCGTTGCGGCAATTTGGGGAGTGAACCAATGGAAGGAAGACCTTTCTCTCTCTCTCTCTGTCTATAACTCTACCCATCCAAAGGAGGAAAAAAAAGAAAAAAAAAAAAAAAAAACAAAAAAAACAGGAGACCCTGAATAGCTAAAGCAATCTTACACGAATCAAAGCTGGAGGCATCACAATACCGATTGCAAGACAGACTACAGCTCAGTTATCATAAAAACAGCCTGGTGGGGCCAGCACTATGGCAAAGCTGGTAAAGCTGCTGCCTGCAGTGCTGGCATCCTATATAGGCGCCAGTTCAAGTCCCGAGCAATTCCAGAGTCCAGCCCAGTTAAACTGCTCTCTCTCCTCTAGTTTCTGTTCTCATGTCTGAGCAAGGCACCTCTTATCTTGCAGTCAAGAGGGAGCTCTTTAGGAATCATGCTCAAGACATTTCTGATGGATTCCAAGACATTTCTGATGGATTCGTTGTCTTTTAGATGAGTTTTCCCCACTTTTGTGATGAGCCACAAGGATCTTTGACTTCACAGTCTTCTAGGGGATGTTTTGTTGCTGTGTGTTTCCCTGCCTTGCTACTCATTAGAGGATAAATGAGGACTGGTTGATGGCTCATAAATGGTTTTGTTTTTTCTGAGGTTGCTTGTCCAACACATTATGATATTTAATAAGAGAAGTGATTCAGAAGGCTTCTCTCTGTAACACTGTTAATGAAAATGCAATGTATCAAGAATCAACTGGATCAAGAATATCAGCTCAGTATTTGGTGTATAGATAAGAACAGTGTGCCTGTATTCAGTGATCTGTTTTTGTGTTGGTTGAGATTTAAATCATGTTCTAGTTAAGGGGATATGGGTGAAGAAGCAAGTCAGGATTTGCTGTGCCCATTCAGACTATCAGATCAAAATAAGCAAGGTTTATTGCAGAATTGCATCATGAGCATTATGGGATGGGTCTAAAAGGATTTCACAAAAAATGCATGTTGTATTTGATTCCATTTTCCCGTGAGACCATAGCATACTGAGGCCCAGGTGTGGTTTCAGTCTTGGCTCACATTATGAAAGGACAGTGCCCTCATGGAGGTGGCCACTGGCTTGACTTGAATTGGGGGGGGGGGCAATGGGGGGCACATGTGACCATCTTCTTTCTTCAACATGGTCTTTGCCTCCCACTAGTGGCTGGAGGGAAGAAGTGACATTTGGGAAAGTAATTTGCCTGTTATCTTCTGCTGTGAGACATGTTTTTCTGTTCAGAGGGGGAAGGACATGGTTTGTACTTTATCTGTGGTTTTTGCTTTTTGTAATTTTTGTGTTTTTCATCATTGAAATTATGTACGTAGATGTTACATTTGCATGTGTAGGTCCTGGCAAGATCACTGGCTTTCCTTTATGTCCGTGTGTTTGTGCACCACCAGCCTCAGCAGAGTCCCTGTCTGTCCATCTGTTGTTTCCTTCCTTTATAAACATTTGGGTTCCAGGTTCTACCACAGCTGTCATATCAAATGGGAATTAGCAGTCTGCATGGGTATTATTTGTGAAAAGAAGTTGAAAAGGCCTGCAACAGTAGCTAGAGTCTGCTGTTGAAGCTTTCTCACTGGAATAACCACAGTGGCAATCCTTTCACACTCTGAAGATCTGACACTCATTGCCTTTCCTGGTGATTCTGGTGAGTCAGTCCTTGGACTTCCCATTGAATTCCTCGAATGAACAAGACACCCCAAGCCAAGATTATGAACTCCTAAATTAATTATCCCTCTGTTCAGGTTTAATAAAATTTCTAGCATTATTGACATTTGTATATTTTCCTTCCCAAGGCAAGATGTGCTGGTGAGGGGAAATGATTGGTTTTACTATGGTTTATGAATTAATAATTGGGATGATTATGTATATGAAAAATGAAATATACTTGATCCCTACATAAATCCTTGAAAATACAGACACATTGCCTTCCTCATTTATTTCTCTACCAAGTATGTATTTATTATTATATGCCAGGCATTGCTCTGGGAGTTTACAAATAAAAACCCATTTGTCTTTATCACATCAGAGAAGGCGGCACACTTGGTATTCCCATTGCCCATGAGAGGAAACCAAATCCTGCAAGGGTTATGGATACTGCCCCAGGTTCAGGGGTACAGATTCCACAACAAAACTGAGATTTAAGCAACGTGCACTGCATACTGTAGCTGTGAGGACGTTGGGAGTCACTTCATGTGGAGTACCTGGCCTGTACAGTACAGGGCCTCCAGAAGCAACCAGCAGTGGCCATGCGAATATTATTTATATCATTTAACGCTGAGTATCAGGTGAAAGAACAGACACTCAGTTGCCAGCTCTACAAATAGTAGAGAATGGCAGTGAATTTATAGATGAAATGATTAAAAATAACTGATTTAAAGTCTTAGCATCTCACATGCAAATATGTATGCTCAAACATAAATCAAATTTTTATGCCTGGCACCACCATTGTCTGGAACTGAGAATAGTCTGACACAGTCTCTGTGGATGACTCTGTGGGTGTCATTTTGCTCCGGGATGAAGATTCTGGAAAAAGAAATGATTGGTTACACTTGGCTTGATGGCCTTAGGCTATGTCCTGCAGACTGGTCCATGTGTTCCATTTCATCTCAAGTGTCATCCAAGTCCCATGTTTCCTTATCAACTTTTTGTCTCAGATCTGTTCATTCTTGAATATGGCATATTAAAATCCCCTATGATTAATGTATCACTGTCTATTTCAACTCATGTGTTGATGTTTGCTTCATATATTCAGATATACATATTTATAATCTTTATATCCTATTAATGATTTGAATCTTTATCATCCAGTAATCTTGTATGTGTCTTTTTACTGTTTTTGCTGAAAGTGGAACACCTTTTTTTTCCAATTTTTTTAATAGTATAGCCACCTGTGCTGTTTTAGCATGTTATATGGCTGGGATATCTTTTTTTTTTTTAATCTCTTAACTTTCAATTTCTATAAACTTTTTAAAAAAGATTTTATTTATTTTATTTGAGAGGTAGTTACAGACAGTGAGAAGGAGAGACACAATGGTCTTCCTTCTATTGGTTCACTCCCCAAATGGCTGCAATGGTTGGGGCTACATCAATCTGAAGCCAGGAGCCAGGCATTTTTTCCCAGTCTCCCACGTGGGTGCAGGGGCCCAGGGACTTGGGGCCATCTTCTACTTTCCCAGCCCATAACAGAGAGCTGGATGGAAGAGGAGAAGCTGGACTAGAACTAGAGCCCATATGGGATGCCGACACCACAGGCGGAAGATTAACCTGTGCCATGGTGCCAGCACCTCTATTAACCTTTTAAATTGTGTGTTTCTCATAAGTAATATGAGATAATTTATTTAACTGAGCCACATTAAGTCTTTTTTCTTTTTTAAAAATTAATTTACTTGAAAGGCAGAGTTAGAGGTGGAGAGAGAGAAAGAGGGAGAGACAGAGAGAGGTCTTCCATCTGCTGGTTGACTCACCAGATGGCTACAATGGGTGGAGCTGTGGCCACCTGAAGCCAGGAGCTTCTTCTGGTCTCCCATGTAGGTGCAGAGGCCCAAGGACTTGGGCCACATTCTACTGCTTTGCCAGGCCATAGCAGTGAGCTGGATCATAAGTGGAGCAAGCAGTGGCTTTACCTGCTAAACCACAGTGCCAGCCCCTTGGGTCTTCTCTTTGGAGAGACTTATTCAGTGTTCTTTAATGAAATTACTGATGGCTAGTGCTTACTATTGCAGCTATCTTAATGGCCTTTGCATGTTTTTATATATTTAATGGTTTTCTTCTACTTTATGCATATATTCCTCTGGTTTTTAAAAATTTTCAACTCACACAATATTTTTAAAAAGATTTATTTACTTGAAAGGCAGAGGCAGAGAGAGAGAGAGAGAGAAAGAGAGAGAAGAAGTCTTCTGTCAGCTGGTTCACTCTCCAAATGGCTGCAAGGCTGAAGCTGGGCTGACCTGAAGCCAGGAGCCAGGACCTTCTTCTATGTCTCCCACTGGGTGCAGGTGCCCGAGGACCTGGGACATCTTCTACTGCTTTCCTAGGCTGTTTCAGAGAGCTGGGTCAGAAGTGGATCAGCTAGGACTCTAACTGGTGCTCATATGGGATGCTGGCATTGTAGGCAGTGGCCCCAACTCATATACTATTTAAAAGACTTATTTATATATTTGCAAGAGTGTCAAAGAAAGACACAGAGCACAGATGCACACACATACACACAAAGAGAAAGGTGTGTGTGTGTGTGTGTGTGTGTATAATGATTACTCCAACCAGATCTGAGCTACTTGGTATCCATAACCCAGAAACTCCATCTGGGTCTCCCACATCTTGGGGGAGGGGCTCAGGCTCTTGGGGCATTTGCTGCTGCTTTCCCAGGCACATTAGCAGCAACCTGAATCTGAGGTGGGGCATCCAGAATTATAATCTGCTATTACATGCACATTTCCCAGGTGGTAGCTTGTCCTGTTGCTCCACATCGCCACCCTCTGGTGGTGTGTTTTCATTCGCTTCTCTTTATATTTTCTGCATCTGCTTTGGAATGTTGTTTGGTGTTAACATGCAAATCACAGAAAAATTCCTATAGCCTTGATTAGGTTTTTGAGGTATCCATGGTGTCCTTAATTACTATCTCTACAACTTAGAACAGGGCATTCAACTTTTACCTATTGGCTCAAGATAAAAGACTGACAGTCATAAACTGCAATTGGTTATCATAGGGGTTTGGTAAGTTCATGTGCATTTCAAAAGATCAGAAAAGCCAGAAAGTAATAAAGGCATTATAAAAACGTATGAAATAATTCCTCATATTATGTTCTAGAGATAACATAGTCTCATATTTCTGCTCACTTTCACCACACAGACACTTCCAATGTGTCCTTCATTCATCAGAGATTAGGCTTTTTTCTGTGAGGAGTAATGTGGAGAGGAGTTTTTGGAATCAAACTGAGTGGTATTTCATATATTTAAAGATATAGTTTTGTAAATTATACAATAACAAGAACTGTTCATAATTTGGCTTCCTGATATTATTTATGAAATGCAGTGTAATCTTTCAGCATAATCAGTAGGAGGTTTATTTTAAATATTTTATTTATTTTAGAGGTAGATCTACATACAGAGGGAGGGAGAGACAGAGAGAAAGGTCTTCCATTCACTGGTTCACTCCCTGAATGGCTGCAACACTCAGAGCTGGGCCAATCTGAAGCCAGGGGCCAGGAGCTTCTGCCAGGTCTCCCATGAGGGTTCAGAGGCCCAAGGACTTGCACCATTTTCTGCTTCTTTCCCAGGCCATATCAGAGAGTTGGATCAGAATAGGAGGAGTTGGGACTTGAACTGGCATCCATATAGGATGCTGATGCAGCAGGCAGACTTAGCCCACTACACCAAAGCTCCAGCCCTAGTGTGATGTTTTATAATGAAACCATTGTGACTTTCTCTTATAATAATCATGCATATATAAAGGGGTGTATAAGATTTTCTGAGAGCATCAGTTGGACTACATTGGCTATACTAAATGTTGAATAAAAATGAGAGAATCAGACATGGCGGCGACTGTGGTGGTCTGGGAAAGACTTTGTATCCTCCAAATGGTGCAGCCAACACTCAGGTCCAGTGTAGGATCTCTACTGGGAATTGTAAGGACAAATTTTTAGGATGAAGAGGCTTGTATCTAGGTTCAGCTTTGGTAAACAAGTAACTTGCTGCTGGATGACCTTCTCCTGCTCCTTGGGAGCCTGGCCAGTTCCCAGGGAGGAGGATAAAGGAATGTTTCTGATAAACAGGTGGGCATGCTTTGTGTCTTGGCTCTCTGGCCAAGATCCGAGACGGGATGCACTGTTTGCCTAAAATCTTGGCAATGAGCCCCCTTTTTCCTTGGGTGCTTTAAGAGGGAGCCAGAGCAAGCCTCTGCTGCTGCTGTTCCATCCCAGGGGAACATGCAGTCATGCTGAACGTTGAATGTGCCCGTGATGATGATTACTGATGTTTGATTCTCAGTATGGATCCTTTTCCAGTGCTGTTTGTTGCCTGTGATGATTAGTGATGATGTTTGGTTCTCAGTACGGATCCTTTTCCAGTGCTGTGTGAAGATTGCCTAGTGGTAAGTTCCCTACTCTTGGGGACTCCCCCACCCCCATTTCTCTTTCTCTCTTTCTCCTGCTTCTTAAAATTTGCTACTTAAATAAACTACTTGTTTCTTTATACTACAAGGCTTGCAGAGTATTTCTTGCAGATCGAACTGAAAGTAACTAAGTCTGTGCACAGCAGACAGCTGAAAAATAATTTGCTGTCACAGGAATGTAGGCCCCCACCAGCCTACTGGGAATGTAGGCACCCACTAAAAGGCTGTCTGATGTTTTACATTGCCAGGTTTTTAAAGATTGGTCGGAAACAAATATTTTTAGAAAGCTTCAGTCTTTAAATGTGGCCAGATAATTCATAAGATTATTCAAAATGATCTCGCCATCTACAATAGGTCAGATTATCTCCTGTGATCAGGAAATATTCAGTAGTTCTCTCAAAAATTTCTCTTCTGTAAGTTGAAGTGACAGTTATGTTTAAAAAAGCACATGCACTGTGATTCCTATTTTTGTTCTTTTCTTTCCCTGTACCTGTGCATCAGTCTACCCATTCTCCTTCTGCATCTTTGTGTAGTGATGTCTGCAAGATGGTGAGTGTCAGCTCTTATTGTCTCTTCTTAAAATGTGAGTAGATTTATTCTCTCTGGTATGGATATTTTCAAATTATGGGTTTTTTTTTACAATACCAATTATTTCATACTAATATAAACTAATATGCATAAAAAGAGATAGTAATTTTAAAAATAATTATCTTGTTTATTTTGAAGAATAGGAATTTGTTCTGAATTGCCAGATAAAAGCAAGACCTTCAATGATATTTGTTTTGAAAAAAGTTGAAAATCTTTAAAAATAAAGTATGTCCCAAATATCATATTATTTGTAGTTATCTAACAATATATTTATTGCCAGTAATTTACACAGCCCCTGTATTTTATGGCAGTTGTAATGCAAATATATTGTAATTTCTGCAGAGAAAATGTGTTTATAAACAATATTTATGTATTTATATATTTGATATAAAAGTTATGATTTTTTTAGAGGGAAAACATGAGTGTGTATGGGGAAAGTGAAAGAGGGAATGAGAGACAAAAAGAGTGTGACAGAGACCTTCCATCCATTGGTTCATTAGTTCAATAAACTCACAGCCAGGGGTGGGGCTTGCCAAAGTTGGCCTGAAACATCTTGTTATGTCTCTCATGTAGGTGGAAGAAGCACAACCAATTAAGCCATCATTTGCTGGTTCAGAAGAGATGTAGCTGTAATATGAACTGATATTCACTATGGGATACAGGTATCACTAGGGGTAGCTTAACCTGCTGTGCTACAATGTCCACTCTTCTTTGAGTCTTCTTAAAATGATTTACTTACATATTTGAAAGTCAGAGCTACACAGAGAAAAGGAGAGAGGGAAGAGAGGAAAGAAGTGAGAGGGAGAGAGAGAGAGACTTTCATTCCTGGTTTACTCCTCAAATTACTGCAATGACCATGGCTAGGCCAAGTCAGAGACAGGAGCTTCTTCCAGATTTCCCAAATAGCTAGCAGGGCATAAGGGTTTAGGCCATATTCTGCTGCCTTCCCAGGCCATTGGAAGGTAGCTGGATTCTAAGGAGAACCCAGGACACAAGCCAGCACCCTTAACAAATGCCAGCATTGCAGGCGGCTGCTTTACCTGGTACACCACAATGCCGATCCTCCTCTTTGAGTCTTTTGTCCTTTCTCCTATATCCATTAATGCATCCCATTTATACCTTTCTTAAAATCCCCAACAGATTCAGCCAAAAATAAGATAATTCAATTAATGTCATTCCTATATAATAAACACATATAAGAGAGTAATTCGAATAGTTCTTGGAAATTGGAAGTAAAAGGTAAATTTATCTTGGTGCCAAAATGTGAATTATATGCATTGAAGTGCCTTTACAAGGTTCATGGGAAATGGATATGATGAAAAAAATTACCAAAGCATTTCAAATATGCTTCTACTTTAATTCTAGTGTGTCACAGTGGTTTGAAATCCTCTGAGTTTATACATACAGCTATTTAGATATTTCTGTTACAGTACTTACCCTAGGTTATATAATAGCATCCAAGCATACACTGAAAACACAAGTTATGTTGACTGCATTTGAAATAATTGCTCTGTTGTCCAAGGTCCTTTCCTTCAGATTTTCAGCATGAGAGATCTCACTCTCAGTTGAGATTGAATCACATGGAGTTAAAAGGAGGCAGGGGCACAGTTGCCCCACTGGCTTATTTCCACTGATCTCACAGTCTGACTTATGGACGGGACTCACTGCAGGTAAAGGAAGGGCTGTGTCCGTGTCGCTGGATCGACTTCCTAGGTTGTCTCAGCTTTGGATGGTTGCATGAGGGCTGCATGTGGACGCCAAGACAGCAGCTTGGTAGAGTTCCACTTGTTCCACAGCAGCAGTGACTCTGGTCACTCGGAGGCTGGGACCCAGTTGAGAAAGAGAGCCCTAGCCCATCAATCTGCCCATTGCCCACAGGACCACCACTTCTGGTCACACTCTTGCCCTTGGTCTGGGGAGCAGAGTGGATGCAGCCATCAGGTTGTGTCCTCAGCCAAAGTTCCAAAAACAGTACCTAGAGATTGTGCTGGTGTGCAAGCTCTCAAGAAGTGCCTCTGTGCTGCCCAGTGCCCTCTGACTCCTGGCAAGTTGCTAGAATTGGCTGAGCAACCTTTGAAGTCAGGGCCTTTCCACCTCCACAAGGAGGAGGAGGATAGTCTGAGGCAGTAACGAGTGAGCTCTTCTGCCAGTGGTGGCACTAACCTGCAGTTTATCACTTTTTACACTGTGCTTCCTGTGTGCCTTGAACCCATTTTTCTTCCACCTTCAGTGTACCTAAAACACCACTTACTTATCCCTCTCAGTCTTAGACTTCTTCACTTCCTTGTATTTAGTGTCCTGGATGACCTACTCACCCTTTTTTCATACTTGCCCTACATTTCTGGATTTCTCAGGTATTTTTTGTTTTTTGTTTTCATTGTCTAATTTTAACATATTTTCTTTAATTAGTCTGTCTTCCAGTTCTGATCACTCTTTTTATCTGACCTGGTTCATCAATCACCACCCCCTGGGTGATGTTTGATCAACCTGGTCTGCATTCCTCAAGACACAGTTAGGTTGCTTTATTCAGAACCATTTTTGCCTCCAGCGCTCTATCTGAGTCATTTTGAATATACTGTCCTCAGTCTGATCTTAGGTTATTCAGTTCAACTAGCCCATGAAGTATTCAAATTGAACTCCATCTGTAGCCTACACTGCATGACCCCACTTCTGTGTTACACCTATCTCCATCATTTCTCTTTGAATAAAATTCCCCCTACTATCTTTCACATGGGTCATAAATAATATTATAATTAACAGATAGGATGCCATTCTTGGCAGTATCAGATTAATTATTGGATTCCAGCACTTCTTGCCAGAGATGTCAAGTATGCAGATCACAGTTCTTTTCATTTTTAAAGGCTTATATATTTCAGTTGAAAGTCAGAATTACAGAGAGGGAAAAAGGGGGAGACAGAGATATTCTTAATCCCCAGGTTCACTCCCCGAATGGCCACAAAAGCCAGGGCTGGGCCAGACCAAATCCATTTGCCAGGATTTTCATCCAGGTCTTCCATGTAGGTGCAGAGACATAAGGACTTGGGCCACATTTCACTGTTTCCTAGGTGAATTAGCAAGGAGCTGGATTGCAAGTGGAGCAACCAGGACACCAACAAACTTCCATGTGGGATGCCAGCACTGCAGATGTCAGCTTAACCCACTACATCACAGCACTGGTCCCAACACCATTATTTTCTTTACTTCTCTGTTGGATTTGAGGCACGTTAGAGAATGAGACCCCTGGCATATTGTTCCAGACACAGTTCTGTTAACACTACTCAGGGAAATTTGATTCCTAGGATTCTGAGTGTATTCTCTGAGCTTTATTGAGAGTCCTGGACTTCATTTTAAAAGAACCTCCTAGATTGGAAAGTCCTTTTAGTGGCTGTCTGTCTTGAGTTTGAGTCTCCCATGGCTCTCTGGGCTGGAGTGTTTTTTTCTTTTACCTTTGTGAGGTCTCTGTATTGTCCATTTGTTCCTGTTCTCTTATGAGAATACAGTAGAAGATGGACCCAGTTCCTAGACCCTGCCACTCATGTGGCAAACTGGATAAGTTTTCATGCTTCTGTCTTCAGGGTGTTCCAGACCTTGCTTTTGTGGCTGCTTGGAAAGTGAAGCAGGAGATGGAAGATCTCTGTGTGTGTGCGTGCATGCATGCCTGCCCCTCTGAGCTCTTAGCTCCTGCATCCTTGTGTGTGTCCTGCTTGACTTTTCCTTTGCCACTTCATCCCCTTGTTTCATCACAGTCAGATTAACTTTGTTTCCTGCTTTTACTGAGCTCTCAAAGGACATAGACTGCACCCCCCCCCCACCAAATACAAGAAGTTCCAATGGAAAAATGTTTTTTTGGAGAGAGGCTGAATATTTGATTGCCACTGATGGGCTGTGGAGACATTCAAACTGTTGCTAAATATATTCTTAGCCTCTACCATAAAATGAAGCCCACAGTCAACATAACATTATATACTGTATTAAAAGAAATATATCACTTATACAGTTTACCTTTTAGGCGATCTATTAATTATCACAGGTCAGGGAGAACATATGTTATTTTTCCCTTTGGGACTGGCTTATTTCACTTAGTATGATAGTTTCCAGTTTCATCCATTTCATTGCAGAGGACCAGATATTTTTTTTTCCACTGTGTAGTATTCCATGGTGTACATATCCCATAGTTTCTTTATCCAGTTTCTTTTGATGGGCATTTGGGTTGATTCCATGTCTTAGCTAGTGCCAACTGACCTTCATGAAGTTTTTAACTGTAAAGCTGTATAGTTCTACATACATTCCTATGGACTTACTTCTAAGGGTACAGTTTAAAATCTTGCCATGGGACCCCAAGTCCCCTTAAGCTGGGTGGTAAAATCACATTTTAAGAATTGAAGTGATCATATGAATAGTAATAAGTGATAAAGTGACCATATAGATAGGATTATGTGTTAAAGTAATCATAAATAGGATTAAGTGTTTGGTAATAATAGAATTAAAAAGGAGCCAGTGCTCCAATACAGGAAGAAATACATACAGCAGACTTGTAAAATGACAATCACTTTAAGTAGCACTATGACCTCAGAATCAGCGCTTAAGGCATTCTGGTCTGGCTGAAATGCCCATGAGAGCATTTCAGGAATGGAAAGGCAAGACACTGTGGCAAAAATTGTTTTATGTGAAGGACCTCTGTGGGTGAGACCTCAGTGGAAAGAAGTCATCAAAGAAGGATGTGCTGTTTTCTCTGAATGGAGGAGAGAACTTCTACTTTGCTTATGGCCTTGTCTAAATACGGAAGGAGTTTGTGAATTCAAACAATTCCTTAGCATATGCAGCTCATGTCAAGAGCCTCAAGTTATCATTGACATCATATATAAGAATATTAATTGTTAACAGGAGTCACTGTGGACTAACTTACCATACAGGACATTTGTTGTCAAAGAGTTGTATTATAAGAGTTAATAGCAAAACTTATTCTCAAAGATTTACTTAATTTCAATGGAGAATATTCTCATGTTCATAAGTTATAGTTATGTCTAAGTTCTCACAACAGATTTATCATTCTTGGGTTCCTCCAAGTTAAGTTTCTCAGAAAAATGCTTAAAAAAAGAAGTGAAATCAACTTGGAGATAAAGTGACTTTGAACAGCCCTATGTGGCTGACACTTTAGAACAAAAGCTGCATGATCTCTGTTAGCATCTGTCTGTGTTGATATGTTATATGTGTGTGATGTTTTTCCACATCCAGATGATACGAAGTAATTCCTTTTTGAAGTTAGTTGGATGAGTTCTAGTCAAACTGGCTTACATATAATAGAGGCCTTATGCCTGTTTGTGTGTAAATTACTAAAATTCCCAGAAACAGAGTAACCCAAATGCCTTTCAAATCTAAGTGAGTAAGGTAAATCTTGTTCAAATAAGAATGCTAATAATATTGTAAATTCAATTAAAGCAACTCTGTAGTTGACAGATTTAAGTATAAAATGGGTACATACTTTCTTTCTACTTACCTTGAAAATGGGCACATATTTTCTTTCTACTTAACTTGACTGGTCCAGTAAGCCACTATTGTTTCTACTGGATGTTTAAAATAGCATAACTTCAGATCACTTGTTCAGGTAAAGATGCAGTAAAAGTAAAGCATCCTTTACTTCTTATGAGTCAGGCACATAGGGAATCTAAAACCTTAGACAGAAAATGTTTAAGATTCTGCATTCATGCTACTCACCTAACATGCACATGCTTCAAAAATACTTATTAGGGAATTCATATAAATGATGGCTATTGTTTAATATTATGTCTTCCTAGAACAGAAATCTATATCTTATCTATGTCAGAGAAACTACTGAAACTGTGATTATTGAACACTTGTGTTCAGTAATTAACACATCTTTTTTTCTGTATGGTATTGAGAAACTAAATGTGTTGGGGTGTCTTATAATCATGCAGATGCATAAGTCTTTAGAAATTGAAGTTTGACAAATGTGTTAGTCTGCTACCAATTGCTGGTTCACGACAGAGCTATGTATCTCTGAAATGCATCTGTTGCTATTCCCACAGCATTCTGATGTATTTAGAATTTGGAAGGTGATGTAATTTTGAGGGCACAGTCCTTATAAGTATAAATATTACCTATTTATGTTCTGTAATACCCTGATCAATTTTCATAGCCCTGATTGTTTCACACTTCATTACTTGAATGTATGTCCTGGCAAGTGTGTAATTTGAAGTCACAAAGATTAAGGATGACATAATTGGATAAATACACAAGGAACCCCACCATGGAATGACCCTGGCTTCATTGTAAACTATCATTCTTGTTCAACATCTATGCAGATTTAATTTATTCTTGAATCCATCATGAGATTGTGTGGCTTTATAGGAATTTGTGCTGTACATTCATTATTTAAGTTGCTGAAGTTCAATGTTCAAAGGATTCTCTTATAGCTATATGTATTTCTGTTGGTTCAGTGGTTGTATTCCCTCTTTGATTTCTAATTTAGATTCTGATTTCTAATTTTGTTTTCATTTCTAATTTAGCTAACTTGTAAATTATGTTGACTTGTAAAAGAGTCACATTTTGATTTCATTGATTTTTAAAAGATTTTCTTATTTGAAAGGTACTGAGACAGACACATAGCAGGAGAGAGACAGAAACAGAGTGGGGGAAGCAATTGATTGATTCCACTCACTGGTTCAATCCCCCAAATAAGTACAATAGCCTGTACCGATTTATACCAAAGCTAGGAGCTAGGAACTCCATTTGGTTCTCTCAGGAATTCAGGTACTTGAACTATCATCAGCTACATCCTGGCTGCATTAGGAGGGAACTGGGTTGAAAGGCTATCAGCATGCTTGTTCACTCCTCAAATGCCATCAGTAGCCTGGTTGAGGCCTAGATCTCCCAAGTGTACAGCAGGAATGCAAGTACTTGAGCCATAATTTGCTACTTTCCAGGCATATCAGCAGGGAGCTGGATAAAAAGGAAGGTACCCTGTATTTGAACTGCCACTTGAAATGGGGTGCAGACATCAAGCCACGGCTTAATATGCTGTGTCGTGATGCCATCTCTTCTTTGTCTTTGGTGTTTTTCCTGCATGCATCCATCCATCCATCCATGATACCAGTTATACTTTTTAAAAATTGCTTGTAGATGAAAAATACAATCTTGGATTAGAGACATTCTTATGTTATACTGGAGGTTACTTCAAAAAGTGACAAAAAAGTGGAATTAATATGTGTGTATTTTTGTGAAAAATATGAATTTTTAAATATAAGAAATTTAATCATGCACTTTGAGTTTCAAAAATGGAGCATCTGGGGCTTGAACTGGTGCTCATATGGGATGCAAGCACTGCAGACAACAGCTTAACCTGCTACACCACAATGTGAGCCCCTACCCCTGGTTATTTCTTAACTGAATTGCTTTGTTGGTTTTGAGTCTCTTGAGCTCTTTATTGATCCTGGATACTAATCCTTTGTCAGCAGAATAGTTTGCATATATTTTCTCCCATTCTGCTGGTTGCCTCCTCACATTGTTGGTTCCTTTCCTGTGCAGAAGCTTCTCTTAGCTTGATATAATCTCAACACTTTTTGGCTTGTAATGCCTTTGTTTTTGGGGTCTTTTATGAGAAGCTGTTCCCTACACTGGTATCTTGCACTGTTCATCTCTAGTAACTTGTTGACATCAGGCCATAAATTTAGATACCTAATCCATCGTGAGTTGATTTTTGTGCAGGGTGTAAAGGCGTGCTCCTTAATCATTAAGTCAGTTAGTAATAATCACAATGGAGAAGATCTGTCTTGGTGGCAATGAAATGATGACCTTGGTGAATATGGGTCTTGCTAGCAATAGTTTTAATATGAAGAACCTGCTATTCCATCAAAAAAATCAAACATTTCAGAGTAATAGGGTCTTAGTTTTAGATACTCCAGGTCCAGAGAGAGTGCACTTGACATCTGTTAGATACAGGATAATCTATTCTGTGTTAAATGCTTATTCTGCCTCACACTTAGTTGCAGAGGCTAAAATGGAAAGCTCTCTTAAAGTGCAACATCATTTTAGTTGAATACAGACCTTAAGGACTCAGATGAGGGAAACATAGACATGAGTTTCTAACATGGGGGTAGAGAATATTAAAGCGACTTGTTTTCTGTGCCATTTGCACTGTCTTGGCTTAGTTCACAACCTCTATTTCTGGCATATTTTGTTGAAATACTTCTCTGTATGATCTTGAGATTACCAGTGTTAAAATTACATGTCTGTCTGTCTTGACATGCAAATTACTTAGCATACCAAATATAGTGAAGCCAAACATCTGGGTGAGGGGCTTTAGGACCAAGGGTTTTTCCCAGGAAATTCTTGGCATACATTAGTATTTGAGTCTCACTAGTTCCTTTAGAAATGGAAACCTAATGTTCTGATGAACAATTTCTGTAGTCTTTTGTGGAAAAAATGGAGGCTTAATTTCCTGTAAGGGGATATGAGGTTATTGTGGGTTAGAGCTAAACACAGATTTTTCCATTGGCAAAATCCTGACCCAACAAATTCACCTGTGAAATGGAAAAATTCAGAGATCCCATTTTCCAACATCATTTGTTGAAGAGACTGTCTTTGTATTCTTTTTGTAGTCTTTTGAACTTTAGAGTCTTTGGGAATGGGAAACCCAAAAAGGTAACAGTAGCCTTTGGAAACTTTCCATTACCAGAGGATAAATTATTTTAAAAAATCAAAAAAAAGAACCAAACCATATTTGAAATGTGTAAAATTATGTATGTAGAGATACAGATGTATATGGATAATGTACACATATATGATATATTAGGAGTCATATATTATATAAATATGTATAAGTAACATGCATGAATACATATATAAAATATGTGTGTTTAAATATAATATATATATATATTAGGATGGACTGCTATGAGAAGAATATCTATGAAGTTGGAATGAAAGCCTTCCATGTGTACCAGAATTGTTGGCAGTTATAAATGACATAAGCTATGTAAATATCCAGCACAGTGGTTCACATCAGGCACAGCCCTCCAGCATATTAGTTACTGTCACCCCTTCACATGTCCTGTTGCCACACTAGAATAATGGCACTGATGGTATGACAGAATGAGAGATTATTTGTGGTCACAAACAGTGCTCTTCAGGAGCGATCCATTGATGTGTTTGCTAAGGAAACGATGCACTGTCCATATTCGCACCACAGAAATTCCGGGGTGATGCGAATGTGCTGGGGAAATGGTTAGGGTATTGGTGAGAAAACATCCTCTGTGCATCTAAGGGGCTCTTCGCATTTTTGTGTTTGACATCTATATAATTAAAAGTTCTAGTGATCAGTATTGCAAATTCAGATGCTGCCTAGGCCAGGTAAGTAAAGCAAATGAGAGCAGCAAGCATGGTGGGGACCACAGTAAATTGTTGCAGATGTGCCCCATTTCAGAAGAACAGGTCATATTGGTTTCATTTCAGTGTTGATGCCTGATATACTGGACAAGAAATTCTAAGTTTTTCATTTACTCAAGATTGATGAAATCATTGTTTATAGAGGAGGACAATTTTAATTTGTACCTGGTGTGTCATACAATTGTGGGCAGGTAAAGTCACTTCAGTAATTAAAGACAGCAGGAACAGCCTTGGGGGTGAGTACAAAGTCACAGAAACCATGACCATCTCCAATGAGGGACCATCCTACAACACCTAAGGGCGTGGACATTGAGTAATGTGTGTGTCAGTCCCAGGGAGGTTTGATCACAGAGATATGATGACACAAGATCTCAGAACATTCCAGCCCTTCTTGAGCCTGTGCACTTGGCCGCACACTAGATGGCCTTCTTGAAATACGCCTGTACACTGTGAATGTGTTGTACTAAGCTGTCTGTATGATGGCAGGATTACTGACTGATGCCCTGGTATTTTTTATTTTGTCATTGTGTAGATTTTTTTTCCTATTCATGAACCTGAATAGTTTGGGATTGCAGGGTTGTAAAGTACATTTTTTACTCCTAGGCCTGAAAGAGTGAGCAAAGGAACCTGTACTGAGAAACCTTTTTATGTTCCTGTACATAATAAAGCACAGAGAACCAATACAAAAAATAAGCAAAAGCATTCACATCAAACAAGGAGAAATGGTACTTCTCCATAGTTTATGGCCATTTTTACAAACATAAGATTACTTTTCAGATAGGAAAACAATACAACAGAAGAATCCTTCAGTTGACAATTAGCTTCTGTAATTTCAGTGGCACTATGGAACAAAAAAGGTACTTAGGAAACTCATAAATGTCTGTTCTTGGGAACATTGTCTTGTAACATGTGATAATTAGATCTCTGAATGTCATCCTCACATGAATTATACCTTAAGTAGTGATTGGGGTGCATACTTTGTTCAAAAAGAGTAGATTTGGCAATTCTAACATATCTTCACATTGTCTTTAGAAAGTTAAAATTCTGTTATTGTAATTCTGAATGCGGTGCTAGTCCAATGAGGGGCATTGCCTTTCTGTGTTTCAACATTCCACGTGTTAGAGTATACATCATGGCTTTCTCAATGCCAAAAACACCTTATCTGTGGGAAACTTAGGCTAAAGCTGCTTGTCTTTTAAACTGTCTTCAGAATATAAGCCAGGACTTGGTTACATATGCAATCATCACAAATTGTGTAAGATTAAAATTTCAAACAAATCACATTTGTTGGTTATTTCAGCATCGGTATCACTGCAAATACTGCCACAAGTCATGTATCATTATTAGAAATGAGAGTTGGAGGCCGGCGCCGCGGCTCACTAGGCTAATCCTCCGCCTAGCGGCGCCGGCACACCGGGTTCTAGTCCCGGTCGGGGCGCCGGATTCTGTCCCGGTTGCCCCTCTTCCAGGCCAGCCCTCTGCTGTGGCCAGGGAGTGCAGTGGAGGATGGCCCAGGTGCTTGGGCCCTGCACCCCATGGGAGACCAGGAAAAGCACCTGGCTCCTGGCTCCTGCCATCGGATCGGTGCGGTGCGCCGGCCCCAGCGCGCCGGCCGCGGAGGCCATTGGAGGGTGAACCAACGGCAAAAGGCAGACCTTTCTCTCTGTCTCTCTCTCTCACTGTCCACTCTGCCTGTCAAAAAAAAAAAAAAAAAAAAAAAAAAAAAAAAAAAAAAAAAAAAAAGTTGGATTTCACACCCATGTTCTGGACAGGAACTGCTATTGTTCCTCCTTGAAAATCAGTGAAACTTGCCCACAGACAGAGGCACTCTGGTCTGTGTTAAAATAAAATGATGATTGCTGGTGCTGTGGCTCAATAGGCTAATCCTCTGCCTGTGGCGCCAGAACACCAGGTTCTAGTCCCAGTCACTACTCTTCCTGTCCAGCTCTCTGCTGTGGCCCGGGAGTGCAGTGGAGAATGGCCCAAGTCCTTGGGCCCTGCACCTGCATGGGAGACCAGGAGAAGCACCTGGTTCCTGGCTTTGGATCAGCATGGTGCACTGGCCGCAGCAGCCATTGGAGGGTGAACCAATGGAAAAGGAAGACCTTTCTCTTTGTCTCTCTCTTTCACTGTCCACTCTGCCTCTCAAAAAATAAAATGATGATTAAGATTTATTTATGCAACAGCAAGTAAAGTAGGATTCTGAATTGCTCTTTAGCGTCAAGTTGATCTTTTAAGGGAATAAGATTTTCCTGGAGAGGTTCTACTCAAAGAAAATGCTAGGTAAGGACAAGAGTGCTTAAAATTTGTGTGCCCTCATGTTCACTTGGACTTACCCCTAATGGTAGAGCTAGAACCATGCCAGGGGATTCCAATTCAATCCCATCAAGGTGGCATATACCAATGCCATCTCACTAGTAAAGTGATCAGTTTAAGGTACAATTGATCAAAAAGACAGGATTAAGTGTCAGAGGGATTGCACAAATAAGACTAGTGTCTGCAAATACTGATAGAATTAAAAAGGAGCGAATGATCCTACATGTGAAACAGGATACACAGCAGACTCATAGAATGGCAAATGCCCTAAACAGCCTCATAATCAGCCCTTAAGGCATTTGGATCTGGCTAAAAAGCCCATGAGAGTTTCTCAGGCATGGAAAGCCAAGACACTGTGGCAAAAAACAAAAACAACAACAACAAAAAAAACCTAAATGAAAGATCTCTGTGAGGGAGATCCCAGCTGAAAGAATGGGCCATCAAAGAAGGAGGTACCTTTCTCTGAAGGGAGGAGAGAACTTCCACTTTGACTATGACCTTGTCTAAATAAGATTGAAGTCGGTGAACTCAAGAGTCTTCCATAGCCTTGGCAGCTCATGGCAAAGACTCGGGTGATTACTGATGTCATAAATAAGGGTGTCAATTGTTAAATCAACAATGGGAGTCACTGTACACCTGCTCCCCACGTAGTACCTCAGTCCTTAATGTGTTGTACTATGCAAATTAATGGTAAAATTACTACTCAAACAGTACTCTATACTTTGTGTTTCTGTGTGGGTGCACACTGTTGAAATCTTTACTTAGTATATAATAAGTTGATCATCTTTATATAAAGGTAATTGAACGTGAATCTTGATAAAGAATGGGATGGGAGAGGGGTGGGAGATGGGATGGTTGCGGGTGGGAGGGAGGTTATGGGGGGAAAAGCCACTATAAATCAAAAGTTGTACTTTGGAAATTTATATTTATTAAATAAAAGTTGAAAAAAATGTGTATGCTGTATTAAGAGACTAGAACACCTGAAAGACTGCCTTCTGTTCCATCAGAGGGCAATTAGACTTGGCAATACTGTTATATCCACCAGTGGCCCTAAAGGACTTTAACCTGCATCTAAGGGCTAGGCTTAGGCTTGTGTTCCAGTGACCATGAGGGTGTCAGCACTGGCAGCTGGATGCACTGTTGCCATGACTGGTTCAGTGCGGATCACAGGCCAGCGGCTGTGAAGGAACATGACATCATGATCCACATGCTGGGCATGAGCCTCTTCCCAGGAGATGCCATGATGATGCTTGCTATTGCAGCCTGGGAGTCAAGGAGGACCAGGAGGGTTTGGAAGCTCCGTGTAAACTGTGACAGGTGTTACACTGGGTTTCATAGAACCACCTTTCCCTGGGAAAGTTGAATGCCATTGACTCCCTTACTGTGGGTCCTGGGCTCCTGAAGCCTGGAGCACATGGCCCAAGGTTCCCAGTGCTCAGATTTCTCTCTGTGTTTCCTCCTGTCCTGATGTGATTCCTCTCATGATCTTGGTGATTGTATCCAGGAAAGATGAAAAGATCAAAGTACTACCCAGAGTTATCAAGGAAGAGCAATGCTCGTCACAGCAGCATTACAAAGACAATCTCCACCACTGTTCCAGAGGCCAGGGTCTCAGACTTCTTGGGCACGGCTAGTACCTCCTCCACCAGACCCTTTAACATCTAACCAAGTGTAGGAGCTAGAGCACATTTCATCCCCAGGCACATTTGTGTGGTAATTGGCAGGCTCAGGAGGCATCTACTTCCCAGTGAGTTATTTTGGTGCAAGCCTCCCAGGTCCCATTTCCACACTTTCTGAAACAAAGGCCACAGAGCAGTTCTGAGGCAGCTGGGCCTTGGAATGCTCTACAATGAAAATAATGCCATTTTGCATTTAAATGAATGAATGAGGGGAAATGTGGCCTTCTAGGCTTGTACAAATATTGTTTGGGACCAGGACCAAGATCAGGGTGACAGACTAAATGCAAGTGGAGAGTCACATTCTGCTTTTTCTTCAGTTTTGATGATTGGTTATAATAATTAACATCTGGTTTTTCAAAATACAAGAATTATCTGGAATTTTGAAGGTTTTAGTACATTTTGAAATTTCATCTGGGAGTAAACCTATTCTCAAAGGTAGCCTCCATCTGACAGTACACAGTATAGGAGTGGGAGAGCAGTGCCAGGGTTAATAACAAGCACAAAATGAATGTCATATATTTCATTTTGTTCCCAACAAATACTGAAGATCCGTGGTTCTCTTCCCTCAGACAAGAAGATGGCAGATGCACAAGCATGACTGAAACTGGAATGCAGGTCACTGTGGATGAGAGAAGGTGTTTGGCAGGTCGCCATTCTGAAACCTGCTCATGACTTGGACTTCTTTGTGCTGGACTTTATGTAATTGGTGAGTTTTTTTTTTTGTCTTTTCTACTTTGTAGAAGTAAATCTGAACTTTGAAGTCTTTATTGGAAATGGGAAAAGCCATTTCTGGCTCCTGGAAATTTCCCATGATCAGAGTGTAAATAGTTAGAAAATATCAAAGAAAGCAAAGAAGCTACATTTTAAATTCCTTTGACCAATTAAATGTTTATGTGTAGTGTACAAGTGCTATATATCATGAATATACCTCTGTAATGTAATATGCATGCATTCAGATATATATATTAAAATGCATTCATACAAGGATATATTAGGAAACATTTTATGAGACAATGGTAAGATGGGAATGACAGCATTATATGTGTCAAAGAATTGATGGAGTTGTATATGATATAACTTATTTAAGTATCCAGCACAATGCTTTACACCAGGCTGGAGCTGCACCGATATGAAGCCAGGAGCTTCCTCTGGGTCTTCCCATGTTGGTGCAGTGTCCAAGGACTTGGCGCATCTTCTACTGCTTACTCAGATCATAGCACAGAGCTGGATCGGAAGTTGAGCAGCCAGGACTTGAACCAGTGTCCACATGGGATTCTAACCCTGCAGCTGGTAGTGTTACCTGGTATGCCACAGCACCGGCCATACCAAGATCAATTTTCAATTAACTTTATACACATGAGATTAACTTTATACCAAGTAAGAAATTCTAACAGATAGTATGAACAAAACAGTTCAACAACCTTTGTGACAAGGGTTGTAAAATTATTGCTTCTCAAAGTGTCAATTTCACTTCTATAGATTAGCTTTTGGGTGCTCTGTTACTTACCACAGATCACATATGATATTTGTCCTTTTGGGAGTGGCTTAGTTCACTAGGTATAATGTTTTCCAGTTTCATCCATTTTCAAACAAATGGCAAGATTTCATTTTTTAATGTTGTGTAGTATTCCATGGTGTACATAGCCCATAATTTCTTTATCTAGCCTTCAACAGACAGACATCTGGGTTGGTTCCATATCTGAGCAATTGTGAATCCTATGATTAATTTCTTGAATTCCATTTCTGGCATTTCCTCAATCTTTTCACCTTCACATTCTAATATTGAAATGTTGCACTCCTTCATGGAGGTTACAGTGTGTTCCTTATTCTTGTTTCTTGAATCCCTGAATTTACTTTTAGGCATTTGTAATTTTTTTTCTTTGATGGCTTTTTTCTTTGAACTATCCCTATGTGTCTTAGTGGAATGCCTATGCTTTCACTGAATAGCAAGAGGTATGTGATGGGTGTAGCCAGGGAGTTCTGGTCAGTGCTCCAGGGTGGTACGAGTGTCCAGGGTAAAACCCAAGTTGGATGCGATACTTTTCATCTGGTTAACAGGTTGCTTCTTGGCCACTGAGGAGCTCTGAGAGTGTGACACAGCACTCTGTGATTGCCCAGAACCCAGCTACATCCTGTCTCCTCTCATGGGATCACAGTGATCTCTCAGTTTCAGCACCCAGGGTTTTCAGGGTCAAGGAGTGCAGGTGGAACCACTCTGCCCCTGTAGCCCATCCTGACCAGAGGAGTGGCTCCCAAGTGGTGGAATGAGAAGGCCATGCCAAGATGGGCGCTGGCAATGGAAACTGCCTGGCAACAGGCTGTGATTGGATGGCTTCAGAAACTGCCTGGCAACAGGCTGTGATTGGTTAGGGCATAGACTGCCCCTTGACTGGATTGGCTGCCTTGGCTGTTTAAGCTGCTGTACCAACTGAAATAAATGAGTCTGCAGGCTGCTCGCCTCTGGCCTACTTTCACCTGGCTCCTGGGATCTGTGGTGACTCCGTACCTCTTGCCCCTACCACGTTCCTCCTCTCAGAATGAATCCACAGCAAAACTCCCAGAGCCATTGCCTGCCTGTATTCCAGCCCACTGGATAAAGTCCTGTCCTCCCAACCATAACCAGTGCCAGTGGAGTACATGGGTTTTTCTCTCTGGTAAGATCTCTTGTTGCTGTGGATTCTGAGAGGAGGAGCATGGTGGGGGCAAGAGGCATGGAGTCATCACACAGTCACCACACAGGCATGGGGAGTCAGATGAAAGCAGGCTAGAGGTGAGCAGCCCACAGACTCATTTATTTCAGTTGGTACTGCAGTTATATAGCCAAGGCAGCCAATCTGGTCAAGGGGCTGTTTATGCCCTAACCAGTCACAGCCTGTTGCCAGGTGGGTTTCTGAAGCCATTCCTGAGTAACTGACACTCGCTTGCCAGTGACCATTTTGGCATGGCCTTCTCACTCCCTCACATTTCCCCTTTTTCATTTATTTTTGAGCAACGGGAGTCATGATCCTTGGCCATACCATTGTTGACCCTGTTTCCATGTGGTCTCCATATGCGGCTGTGCCTGTCTTAGGTTGTCCCCCAAAGGCTCTTACCCGTCATTGACTAACCTCCCCTCAAAATGGGAGACCACAAGGAGTGCTTGCTCAGATGGGGGTGGGAATGAAGAACAATGGTAATCAGGAATGGCATGACCACACACAGGCTATGGGCCATTCGAGTGGCTGACAGAGCTAGTGGGGGTATAAAACAGTAGCAGATGTGGCTGTGGGCAGTCCCTCAAGGTAGGACGATAGGGTAGCAGCTTGACAATCGGTAGCAGGTGAATCCACTAATAAGGCAGACTCTCAGTCTTGTTCAGCTGGTTCTGGTTGACTGTCAGTTGCAGGCTTGATGTTTCTGGTTGGTACCCAAATGGGCTGTCCCACAGTCTCTGGAAAGACACAAGCATATCCTCAGCCCTTAGTTAGCAGAGGGTGTGGTCCCTTCCGTTTTCCTGTCAGGAGGTCTTTCCACCTAACCGTAGGGGCTGGGGTCTGGGATAGAAAGGATCCACAGTGTTTATAAGCTGGGCTGACTTGGAAATCAAAAGTAAGAAAATTGATAGTGGAAAGGACCTCAGTCAAAGCAAGCTGTGGTTCTAGGGGCATATGATTGGTTTTCTGTCTTTGTAAGAGATCTTTAATTGTCCTATGAATTCTTTCAATGATTGCCTGCCCCTGTGGGTTGTATGGGATACCTGTGACAGACTGTATGTTCCAGGATTTCAGGAAGGAATTAAATTCCTGTGGTGTATACGCTGGCCTGTTTTCTTCTTTATGGTCCAGGGGACACCAAGGACCAGCATGGCTGACATAACTGCCTTTATCACATTACTAGCCTTTTCTCCAGATTGGGCTGTTGCAAATGTAGCCTTTGACTAAGTATCTACCACCACATGGACAAACTTAAGTTTACCGAAAGAGTTAATGTGGGTGATGTCCTCTTACCAGAGTTTATTAGGAGCAAGGCATTGTGGGTTCACTCCTGCTTGTTGCAGTGGGCCTAATGGGGCGAGGGGGCCACAATTCTTGCAAGAGTGTACTAGGTGTTTGCATTGGCTCATTGTTAGCTCCAGGAAAACAATTTTATGTTGCTTGCTGACATATGAAATTTTTGGTGTAATTAGGAGAATTTTTATTTTTAAGGCTCTGAGTACCAAATCTCTGACCTGATCAAAATAGGCAACTACTCCAATGTGGGCCTGTTCACGAGGATATATGTAGGTGCTGTGGCCTGTAAGCATATCAACAGGTACTGCAATTCCATAGGCAGCATTATTCCTCACCACAGTTTCAGCCTCTTCCTCATAGGAGGCTTTCCACTGTAAGAAATGTGGTCTTGACAAACATGGTTTGAGCAGTGTAACCCAGTCAAAATGAGTTTGAAGGTTTCACTGCCCATTGTATTAGTACCTGTTCAAAGTAGGGAGAGTTGGGGCCTGACTCTTGAGAAGCCTTTTTTAGCATAGTAAGGCCATTTACGAACGTTGGAATCCAGGGCCTGAATTCTGCATCCTCTCCTACATTAATGCCAATCATGCAGGTGGGATGGGGTCTAGTGGCTGCCCTGAGAACCTGGGGTGCCCAGGGACTGCCACAAATGTGGGGATGACCTCACATGGGTTATCACCTGGAGATCATCTAAATTCATCCCATAGATATTTGTGGAGTGACTGACTAGGCTTTGCTGTGTTGTCTGCTGTCATGTCATTTTCACTGTCAGAGCTCACTCTCTCTAAGTCATCAACTGTTGCCTGTGAGGCAGCGGCCTGAACTGACAGGCTGTTATCACTCAGATTCATTATGTTTGGTAATCTGTGTGGGCTTCTGAGAGGGGGTATCTTTCCCATGTTTGAGCGCTTAAGAGTGGCATGCCATGCCAACTCAAGCCAAAGGAAAGACAACCACAGCACTGCTGCCATAACAAAACAAATTCCTAGCACCTCAGTGGCTGATGGCATTATGCAGGGGGTTCCCTACATTAGATGGACAGTGGTGTATCAGATTGTAAGAATGTCTTGTGCTTGGTGGGGGACTTCCTTGATTCGTTAGGTCAAGGCCATTTGCCCACACGGTGTCTCTGGAGCATCACCTCTTTCAAGTCAGGGAAAATGACTTGGTTCCAAATTTTGGGATGATCAGTCCCTTATGTGAATTCACCGGGCAAACTGAAAGTAAAAGGAGGAGCTGAGAAGCTACGTTACATTTTTGGGTGGTGTAACCTGGGGTCACTTCAACGGAGGACAAGGGCAAGGAAAGGGGCAGAGGAGGGGGTTCTGTGCTCACCCTCACAGAACCAAACAGCACACAAAACACTGAGGAACCTACTTGGCGAAATCAAGGGGAGACCTCACTGAGTCTGACACGCTCTCTCTCTCTCGGTCACATTGGACACCAGATGTTGCTGTGGATTCATTCTGAGAGGAGAAGCATGGTGGGGGCAAGAGACGTGGAGTCACCACACAGACACCAGGAATCTGCTGAAAGCCGGCTAGAGGTGAGCAGCTCGCAGACCCGTTTATTTCAATTGTATAGTTTATTTCATTTCTATAGCTGAGGCAGCCAATCTGGTCAAGGAGCGGTTTATGCCCTAACCAATCACTGCCTGTTGCCAGGCAGGCACTGTTGCCGGGTGGGTTTTGAAGCTATTCCTGAGTAACTGACACTCACTTACCAGCGGACATCTTGGCATGGCCTTCTAATTCCACCTCAAGACAGTATCAACATTTTGATGATGCTGATTCTCTCAAGGCATGAACATAGGAGTTTTTTCTTCATTTTTAATGTATTATTCTATTTCATTCTTTAATATTTTTAACTTTCATTGTAGAGATTGTTGATCTCTTTGCTAAATTCATCCCAAGGTATTTACTTTTTGTAGCTATTATGAGTGGAATTGATCTTGAAATTCATTCTCAGCTATGGAATTATCTGTGTATACCAACACTGTTGATTTTTATGTGTTAATTTTTTATTTTGCCATGTCACCAAACTTTTTTTTGTTTTTTTTTAAAACTTTTATTTAGTAAATATAATTTCCAAAGTACAGTTTATGGATTACAATAGCTCCCCCCCATAACTTCCCTCCCACCTGCAACCCTCCCATCTCCCACTCCCTCTCTCATTCCATTCACATCAAGATTCATTTTCAATTCTCTTTATATACAGAAGATCGATTTAATATGTATTAAGTAAAGATTTCATCAGTTTGCACCCACACAGAACATAAAGTGTAAAATACTGTTTGAGTAATAGTTATAGCATTAGTTCACACTGGACAACACTTTAAGGACAGAGATCCCACATGAGGAGTAAGTACACAGTGACTACTGTTGTTGACTTAACAATTTGACACTCTTGTTTATGGCGTCAATAATCTCCCTAGGCTCTAGTCATGAGTTTCTAAGCCTGTGGAAGCCTTTTGAATTTGCTGACTTCAATCTTATTTAGACAAGGTCATACTCAAAGTGGAAGTTCTCTCCTCCCTTCAGAGAAAAAGTTCTCTCCTCCCTTCTTTAATGGCCTGTTCTTTCTACTGGGATCTCACTCGCAGAGATCTTTCATTTAGGTGTTTTTTTTTTTTTGTTTGTTTGTTTGTTTGTTTTGCCAGAGTGTCTTGGCTTTCCATGCCCAAAATACTCTCATGGGCTCTTCAGCTAGATCTGAATGCCTTAAGGGCTGATTCTGAGGCCAGAGTGCTATTTAGGACATCTGCCATTCTATGAGTCTCCTGTGTATCCCACTTCCCATGTTGGATCGTTCTCTCCCTTTTTTATTCTATCAGTTAGTATTTGCAGACACTAGTCTTGTTTGTGTGATCCCTTTTACTCTTAGACCTATCAGTGTGATCAATTGTGAACTGAAATTGATCACTTGAACTAGTGAGATGGCACTGGTACATGCAATCATGATGGGATTGTATTGGAATCCCCTGGTACATTTCTAGCTCCACCTTTTGGGGCAAGTCAGCTTAGCATGTCCCAAATTGTACATCTCCTCCCTCTCTTATTCCCACTCTTGTATTTAACAGAGATCACTTTTCAGTTAAATTTCAACACCTAAGAATAATTGTGTGTTAATTACAGAGTTTAACCAATAGTAGTAACTAGAACAAAAAATACTAAAAGGGATAAAGTATTAAGTTGTTCATCAACAGTCAGGACAAGGGCTGATCAAGTCACGGTTTCTCATAGTGTCCATTTCACATCAACAGGTTTCCTTTTTTTAGGTTGGTTAATTGTCACCGATCAGGGAGAACATATGTTTGTTCCTTTGGGACTGGCTTAATTCACTCAGCATGATGTGTTCCAGATTCCTCCATTTTGTTGCAAATGACCGGGTTTCATTGTTTTTGACTGCTTTATAGTATTCTATAGAGTACATGTCTCATAATTTCTTTATCCAGTCTTCTGTTTATGAGCATTTGGGTTGATTCCAGGTCTTAGCTAGTGTGAATTGAGCGGCAATAAACATTAAGGTGCAGACAGCTTTTATGTTTGCCAATTTAATTTCCTTTGGGTAAATTCCAAGGAGTGGGATGGCTGGGTCGAACGGTAGGGTTATATTCAGGTTTCTGAGGAATCTCCAGACTGACTTCCATATGGCTTTACCACTTTGCATTCCCACCAACATTGGGTTAGTGTCCCTTTTTCCCCACATCATCACCAGCATCTATTGTTGGTAGATTTCTGCATGTGAGCCATTCTAATGGGGGTGAGGTGAAACCTCATTATGGTTTTGATTTGCATTTCCCTGATTGCTAGTGATCCTGAACATTTTTTCATGTGTGTGTTGGCCATTTGGATTTCCTCTTTTGAAAAATGTCTATTGAGGTCCTTGACCCATGTCTTAAGTAGGTTGTTTTGATGTTGTGGACTTCCTTGATGTCTTTGTAGATTCTGGTTATTAACCCTTTATCTGTTGCATGGTTGGCAAATATTTTTTCCCATTCTGTCTCTTGCCTCTTCACTTTCCTGACTGTTTCTTTTGCAGTACAGAAATTTCTCAATTTGAAAATCCCAAGTGTTAATTTTGGCTTTGACTGCCTGTGCCTCTGGGGTCTTTTCCAAGAAGACTTTGCCGGTACCTATATCTTGCAGGGTTTCTCCAGTGTTCTCTAATACTTCGATGGTGTCTGGTCATAGGTTTAAATCTTTAATCCATGTTGAGTGGATTTTTGTGTAAGGTGTAAGGTAGGGGTCTTGCTTCATGCTTCTGCACGTGGAAATCTAGTTTTCTCAGCACCATTTATTGAATAGACTGTCCTTGCTCCAGGAATTGGTTTTAGATCCTTGATCAAATATATTTGGCTGTGGATGTTTGGGTTGATTTCAGGTGTTTCAATTCTGTCCCATTGGTGTATCCATCTGTTTCTGTACCAGTACCATGCTGTTTTGATTACAACTGCCCTGTAGAATGCCCTGAAATCTGGTATTGTGATGCCTCCGGCTTTGTTTTTGTTGTACAAGATTGCTTTAGCTATTCAAGGTCTCCTGCATCTCCATATGGATTTCAGCATCATTTTTTCTAGATCTGCGAAGAATGTCTTTGGTATCTTGATTGGGATTGCATTGAATCTATAAATTGCTTTTGGGAGAATGGACATTTTGATGATGTTGATTCTTCCAATCCATGAGCATGGAAGATTTTTCCATTTTTTGGTATCCTCTTCTATTTCTTTCTTTAAGATTTTGTAATTCTCATCGTAGAGATCTTTAACATCCTTGGTTAAGTTTATTCCAAGGTATTTGATTGTTTTTGTAGCTATTGTGAATGGGATTGATCTTAGAAGTTCTTCCTCAGCCGTGGCATTGCCTGTGTATACAAAGGCTATTGATTTTTGTGCATTGATTTTATATCCTGCTACTTTGCCAAACTCCTCTGAGTTCCAATAGTCTCTTAGTAGAGTTCTTTGGATCCCCTAAATAAAGAATCATATCATCTGCAAAGAGGGATAGTTTGAGTTCTTCCTTCCCAATTTGTATCCCTTTAATTTTTTTTTCTTGCCTAATAGCTCTGGCTAGAACTTCCAGAACTATATTGAATATCAGTGGTGAGAGTGGGCATCCCTGTCTGGTACCAGATCTCAGTGGAAATGCTTCCAAATTTTCCCATTCAATAGGATGCTGGCTGTGGGTTTTTCAGAAATTGCTTTGATTATATTGAGGAATGTTCCTTCCATAGCCAGTTTGCTTAGAGTTTTTATCATGAAAGGGTGTTGTATTTTATCAAATGCTTTCTCGACATCTATTGAGATAATCATATGGTTTTTCTTCTGCAGTCTGTTAATGTGGTGTATCACATTGATTGTTTTGCGAACATTGAACCATCCCTGCCTACCAGGGATAAATACCACTTGGTCTGGGTGGATGATCTTTCTGATATGTTGTTGGATTCTATTGACCAGAATTTTATTGAGGAATTTTGCATCTATGTTCATCAGGGATATTGGTCTGTAATTTTCTTTCAATGCTACATCTTTCTCCGGCTTAGGAATTAACGTGATGTTGGCTTCATTGAAAGAAATTGGGAGGATTACCTCTTTTTTGACTGTTCTTAATAGTTTGAGAAGAATTGGTGTTAGTTCTTTAAATGTCTGGTAGAATTCAGCAGTGAATCCATCTGGTCCTGGGCTTTTCTTGTTGGCAGGGCCTTTATTACTGTTTCAATTTCTGTCTCAGTTATGGGTCTGTTTAGGTTTTCTATGTCTTCCTGGTTCAATTTAGGTAGGTTTCATGTGTCCAGGAATCTATCCATTTATGATAGATTTCCCTGTTTGCTGGCATACAAGTCCTTGTATTATTTCTGATGATTCTTTTTATTGCTGTGGTATCTGTCATTACATTCCCTTTTTCATCTCTGATTTTATTGATTTGGGTCTTTTCTCTTCTTTTTTTTAGATAGTTGGGCCAATGGGGTGTCAATTTTGTTTATTTTTTCAAAAAAAACAGCTCTTTGTTTGGCTGATCTTTTGTAATGGTTTTTGGATTCAATTCTGTTGATTACTTCTGTGATTTTAATTATTTCTCTTCTTCTAATATATTTGGGTTTGGTTTGCTGCAGTTTTTCTAGATCCTTGAGATGTACTTATAGCTCATTTGTTTGGTGCCAATCCAATTTCTTGATGTAGGCACCTATTGCTATAAACTTTCCTCTTAACACTGCTTTTGCTGCATCCCATAAGTATTGGTATGTTGTTTTGTTATCTTCATTTACTTCCAGAAAGTTTTTGATATCTCTTTTGATTTATTCTATGATCCAGTGTTCATTCAGGAGCATGTTGTTTAGTCTCCATGTGTTTGCATATGCTCTAGGTATTCCTGAATTGCTAATTTCCAACTTCTTTCCCCTACGGTATGAGAAGCTGCATGGTATGATTCTAATTCTTTTGAATTTGCTGAGACTTGCTTTATGGGCTAGTATGTGGTCAATCCTAGAGTAGGTTCCATGTACTTCTGAGAAGAATGTAAATGCTTTATATGTAGGATGAAAAGTTCTGTAGATATCTGTTAGATCCATTTGGGCTATAGTGTCCTTTAAATCTACTGTATCCTTGTTGATCTTCTGTCCAGTTGATCTATTTCTGAGAGTGGACTATTGAAGTCCCCCACTACTATTGTATTGTAGTCTAAGTCTCCTTTTAAGTCCCTTAACAAATCTTTTAAATAAACCAGTGCCCTGTATTTAGGTGCATATACACTGAAAATCATTATATCTTCCTGTTGAAATGATCCCTTAATCAGTATATAGTTGCCCCTCTTTGTCTCTCTTAACAGTTTTTGCATTAAAGTTTATTTTATCTGATATTAAGATGGCTACGCCCACTCTTTTTTCATTTCTGTTGGCATGGAATATCTTTTCCCAGCCTTTCCCTTTCAGTCTGTATGCATCTTTGTTGGAAAGATGTGTTTCTTGTAAGCAGCAAATAGATGAGTTTTGTTTTATAATCCATTCAGCCAATCTTTCTTTGCCTTTTAACTGGACAGTTGAGGACATTAACGTTCAATATGACTATTGATAATTAGTAACTTTGCCCTGCCATTTGCCAAAGATATTTTCTAACATATGCTTTGTACTTCCTGTGATATTTTGCTGTGAAGTTTCCTTCCTTTACCTTCTTTAATATTGATGACCCTGTTTCTGTGTTTCTGTGTGTAGCATATCTTTAAGCATCTTTTGCAGGCTGGATGAGTGGCAACAAATTCTTTCAATTTCTGTTTGCTATGAAAGGTCTTTATTTCCCAAAACAGTCCAATTGGTGGTTAACAACTTATGATATAAATTTTAGAGAGAATTGCAAGTCCTCATAGGAGGACTTGGTTTTTGACTGTTAGGGTTTCTCACAGTACAATTTTCTATACAGTCTTTGTCATAATTGGTGCACGCATAGACACACACACATACACAAAGAGACATATACACATAAACATACTACCATGAGAGTGTTTGATGGGTATATACAGGTAAAATCAGTGCAGTAATCCATACGGTGATATATTAGCACATATTAAAACATAATAAACAGAAAGAATGATAAAACAGTTGTGTTTGTTACCCAATATTTATACTTTCTAACAAATAAATACTGAAGTATAATATGTAAAATGGTTAACAAACTGTACTTTATGCCCGTGATGTGGCTCAATAGGCTAATGCTCCACCTGTGGCACCAGCACACTGGGTTCTAGTCCCAGTTGGGGCGCCGGATTCTGTCCAAGTTGCTCCTCTTCCAGTCAAGCTCTCTGCTGTGGCCCTGGAGGGCAGTGGAGGGTGGCTCAAGTGCTTGGGCCCTGCACCCACATGGGAGACCAGGAGAAGCACCTGGCTCCTGGCTTCAGATCAGCGTGGTGCACTAGCCACAGCAGCTGTTGGGGGGGTGAACCAACGGAGAAGGAAGCTCCCACTCTGTCAAAAACAAAAAACTGTACTTTATAATCTTATGGAACAGTCAACCTGAGGAATTTTTTCCTAAGACCTTGCAAGTTTTTCTTTGCTGTTACGCAAAATTAGCACTTAGGAAAGATGTGCTCCTAAAAGCATAAATACAACTATAATGTAGCAAATTTTCAATTAATGTTTTAACAGAATTATCTCCCAAATTAGCCACATAGTGAAACATTGTTGGTTTTTCTGCTCTTTGATAATCCTTTATAATACTTCACATATCTTCAAATTTATCATCAGGTATGTTTTCAAAACACATGCTCTGATATTACAGTTTAGTGAACATGGGGTGGCATTACAGGATTTAAAATACAATATGTAATGCTCACTCGGACTTACCCCTACTGGAAGAGTTAGAAACATGCCAGGGGATTCCAATTCAATCCCATCAAGGTGGCATGTATCAATGCCATCTCACTAGTCAAAGTGACCTGTTTCAGTTCATAATTGCTCATAATGATAGGATTAAGTGTCAAAGTGATTGCATAAACAAGACAGTGTCCGCTAATACTAACTGATAGAATTAAAAAGGAGGGATCAATCCAACATGGGAAGCAGGATACACAGCAGACTTAGAATGGCAGATGTCCTAAACATCACCCTGACCTCAGAATCAGCCGTTAAGGCATTCGGATTTGGCTAAAATGCCCATGAGAATTTCTCAGGCATGGAAAGCCAAAACACTGTGGCAAAAAAAGAGGACCTAAATGCAAGATCTCTGTGAGTGATATCCCAGTGGAAAGAACAAATCATCAAAGAAGGAGGTACCTTTCTCTGAAGGGAGGAGAGTACTTTCACTTTGACTATGGCCTTGTCTGAATAAGATCAGAGTTGGCAAGCTCAAGAGGCTTCCATAGCCTTGGCAGCTCATGATAAGAGCCTTGGGTGATTACTGACATCATAAACAAGGGTGTCAATTGTTAAACCAAGAATAGGAGTCACTGTGCACTTACTCCCCATGTAGGATCTCTGTCCTTAATGTGTTGTACTATATGAATTAACGGTATAACTAGTCCTCAAACAAATAAATAAGACCAGTGTCTGCAAATACTGATAGAATTAAAAAGGAGTGAATGATCCTACATGTGAAGCAGGATACACAGCAGACTCATAGAATGGCAAATGCCCTAAACAGCCTCATAATCAGCCCTTAAGGCATTTGGATCTGGCTAAAAAGCCCATGAGAGTTTCTCAGGCATGGAAAGCCAAAACACTGTGGCAAAAAAAAAAAAAACCTAAATGAAAGATCTCTGTGAGGGAGATCCCAGCTGAAAGAATGGGCCATCAAAGAAGGAGGTACCTTTCTCTGAAGGGAGGAGAGAACTTCCACTTTGACTATGACCTTGTCTAAATAAGATTGAAGTCGGTGAACTCAAGAGTCTTCCATAGCCTTGGCAGCTCATGGCAAAGACTCGGGTGATTACTGATGTCATAAATAAGGGTGTCAATTGTTAAATCAACAATGGGAGTCACTGTACACCTGCTCCCCACGTAGTACCTCAGTCCTTAATGTGTTGTACTATGCAAATTAATGGTAAAATTACTACTCAAACAGTACTCTATACTTTGTGTTTCTGTGTGGGTACACACTGTTGAAATCTTTACTTAGTATATACTAAGTTGATCTTCTGTGTATAAAGATAATTGAAAATGAATCTTGATGAAGAATGGAATGGGAGAGGGAGTGGGAGATGGGATGATTGTGGATGGGAGGGAGGTTTTGGGCGGGGAAGCCACTATAATCCAAAAGTTGTACTTTGTAAATTTATATTTATTGAATGTTAAAAATACAATGTGTATTATAATATCTTCTTTTGTAAAAAAATTATTTAATTGGAAGGCAGAGCTACAGAGAGGCAGAAGAGGAGAGAGAGGGAGGGAGGGAGGTCTTTCTGTCTTCCATCTACTGGTTCACTCTCCAGATGGCCTCAGTGGCTGGAACTGAGCTGATTTGAAGCTAAGAGCCAGGAGATTCTTCTGGGTCTCCCATGTGGGTACAAGGGTCCAAGTAAAGTACTTGAGCCATCTTCTGCTTTCCCAGGCCATAGCAGAGAGCTGATCAGAAGTGGAGCAGTTGGGACTTGAATCAGTACCCAGCACTGCAGGTGGTGGCTGTACCAGCTATGCCACAGCACTGGCCACTATACTTTCATTTTTTTTTGACAGAGTGGAGAGTGAGAGAGACAGACAGAGAGAAAAGTCTTCCCTCCATCAATTCACCTCTCAAATTGCCGCTACGGCCGGAATTATGCTGATCTGAAGCCAGGAGCCAGGTGCTTCTCCTGGTTTCCCATGTGGGTGCAGGGCTCAAGCACTTGGACCATCCTCCACTGCCTTCCTGGGCCACAGCAGAGAGCTGGACTGGAAGAGGAGGGACCGGGACAGAATCCGGCGCCCCAACTGGGACTAGAACCCAGTGTGCTGGCACCGGAGGCAGAGAGTTAGCCTACTGAGCTGTGGCACCGGCCCACTATACTTTCTTTTTTCTTTTTTTTTTTTTTGACAGGCAGAGTGGACAGTGAGAGAGAGAGACAGAGAGAAAGGTCTTCCTTTTGCCGTTGGTTCACCCTCCAATGGCCGCTGCGCTGCGGCTGGCGCACTGCACTGATGCGATGGCAGGAGCCAGGAGCCGGGTGCTTTTCCTGGTCTCCCATGGGGTGCAGGGCCCAAGCACTTGGGCCATCCTCCACTGCACTCCCTGGCCACAGCAGAGGGCTGGCCTGGAAGAGGGGCAACCGGGACAGAATCCGGCGCCCCGACCGGGACTAGAACCTGGTGTGCCGGCGCCGCTAGGCGGAGGATTAGCCTAGTGAGCCGCGGCGCCGGCCCCCACTATACTTTCAAATAACAATTTTACCTCTGGAATTTTGTTTGCTTACCTGTTGCAGTTGATTTCTCAGCAATGTTGCAGTGGATTCATTTCTGAGAGGAGGAGTGTGGTGGGGGAAGAGGCGCAGTCACCACACAGACCCCAGGAGTTGGGTGAAAGCGGGCTTGAGGCAAGCAGCCTGCAGACTCCTTTATTTCAGTTGGTACAGCAGCTTCTATAGCCAAGACCAGCCAATCCAGTCAAGGGGCGGTCTATGGCCCAACCAATCACAGCCTGTTGCCAGGCAGTTTCCAAAGCCATCCAATCACAGCCTGTTGCCAGGCAGGCTCTGTTGCCAGGTGGGATTCAAAGCCATTCCTGAGTAACTGACACTCGCTTGCCAGTGGCCATCTTGGTAAAGCTTTCTCATTCCACCACACTTACCTATGGGATTTATCTATAGTACATAATTTTTATAAACAAAAAGTCATGTTTTCATCTGAAAAAAACACATTAGCACATTGAGTCTAACTGAAAACAATTGTTAGCTCTTAAGATAAACTCCAAAAAATTATCCACTGGAACTAATGTGAAACTGTCCTTAACACAGACCTTGGTGATTTAAAGACTTACACAAACTCATTTGGCATAATAAATGGCCTGTATCTTATGATATAAGGTATGTGGAAATGAAGTTCCAAAAATTATTTTTCTCTTTTTAAATTTATTTTAATTTTAGAAAGCTTTCATTTAGTGAATACAAATTTCATACATACAACTTTAGGAATATAGCAGTTCTTCCACTCATACCCACCCTCCCACCCCCGCTCTGATCCCACCTCCTACTCCCTCTCCCATCCTATTCTTCATTAAGATTCATTTTTACTTATCTTTATATACAAAAGACCAACTTTATACCAAGTAAAGATTTCAACAGTTTGTACCCACACAGGCACACAAAGTATAAAGTACTGTTTGAAGATACATTTTACAGTTAATTCTCATAGCACAACTCATTAAGGACAGAGGTCTTACATGGGGAGTAAGTGCACAGTGACTCCTGTTGTTAACAACTGATAAATGTTTGTTTATGATGTCAGTGATCACCTGAGAGTCTTCCCTCTGTTCTGTCCCTCTGTCCCTCCCTCCCTCCCTCTCTCCTTCTCTCCTTATCTCCTTCTTTCTCTCTCTCACACACACACACACTTTCTCTCTCAACCTTTCAAATAAAATGATTTTTTTAAACTTTAAGGTAAAGACTTAGTAAATCTCAATTGTCTTCATTTGAAACATTACCTTATTCCAAAGTCCTTTTCATGGCATGGCCTAAAAAATATATTTGTATTACTTCTCACATGTACATGTTTCTTTATCTCAACTTCAAGCAAATTACCTGGAAGCAATGGTAAAATGACAGTACAAGGTCTCTCCTTTAATGTGATCTTTAACCTAGAGCACATTATTTTCCTAAAATTTACTGGGTCTTTATTTTCAATCTTACTAAATTGATTGCTTCATGATTAAGGTTTTTTAAAAAACCTCCATTTTCCAGCACTTCTAGAAATCATCATCTTGCTGAACATTAATTTCTTTTTTTTAAAATTATCTTTTTATTTATTTAGAAGTCATAGTTACAAAGATGGAGAGAGAGAGAGAGAGAGAGAGAATATGAATCTCCTCTATCCATTGGTTTACTCTTTGAATGGCCTCAACAGTTGGAGCTGGGCCAATCCAAAGCTAGCAGCCAGGAGCTTCTTCCAGATCTTCCACATGGGTGCAGGGGCCCTAGCACTTGGGTCATTCTCCACTGCCCTCCCAACTGCATTACGGGAACAGGGTCAGAAATGGAGCAGCTGGAATTCCAATCAGCATGCATGTGGAATACTGTCATCACAGGTGGCGGCTTTACCTACTATGCCATGGCTCCAGACCCAAACACTGTTTTCTAATAATTATTTCATGGGATAATCTGCTTTCACAGTGCTTTTAGATACTATGGGTAAGAATTTTACCAAATATTTGCCACTGCATAGAAAAGTTAATTCATTTTAATCATAAGAATTGCTTTTCTTATTAATCTTCATATTTCAAGATTTGTTTCTGGCATCATTTCTCTTCATGATATACATTTCTTTGCTGAAAAGATTAAAGTAGGTCCTGTGGAAATCAAAAGTCACACCTGGAATATCAGAACCTTGGTAAAATAAAGGTAAGTGGTACTTCAAAATATTCAAGGAGTAGCTGGTGTACAAGTTGGTTTAGCCACCACTTGGAATGCCCACATATCACATCAGAGTGCTTGGTACCAAGTTCTACCTCTGCTTCTCATCCATCTTTCTGGTAATGTGCAGGGGAGGTAGTAGATGGTGACCTAAGTGCTTGCATTACTGCCACTCATATGGTAGACCACAAATCTTGGTTTAGACAGGCCTATCTCTGGCTGTTTCAGACATTTTGGGAACAAACCAGAGTATGGAAGACAGATCTCTCTTTCAGTCACTCTGCCTTTTTAAAAAAATACATATTCATAACCTTTTGGGAACACAATTGTGGTGTAGTGGGTAAAGCCACTGCCTGTGATGCCATCTGATATGGGCACAAGTTTGAGTCCCAGCTGCTTCACCTCTGACCCAAAGCCCTGATAATGGCCTGGGAAAAGCAACAGAAGATGGCTCAACTCTTTGGCCCCTGCCACCCACATGGGAGACCCAGATGAAGCTCCTGGTTCCATAGTTTGGCCTTTCCCAGAAGAGGCCATTGAAGCCATCTGGGAATTGAACTAGCAGATAGAAAGTGTGTGTCTCTCTCTCTCTCACCTTCTCTCCCTCCCTCCTTCCCTCCTTCTCTCTCTCTCTCCCCATCTCTCTCTGTAACTCTTTCAAATAAATAAGTATTTAAAGCATTTTTAAATGTTCATAAAATGGAACTAAAAAATGAGGTAATTTTGGTGCAGTACCAATTTTGAAATTTATGTATTTTTCATATTATTTATTTTATATATTATGAAAATGTCTTTTTGCCAAAAAGTTGTACCGCAGTAAACTCATACTTCTAATTCTGCTTTTCATGAATTTTTAAAATTTCCATCACATATGCTTCACTTACCTTATTGTGCAAGATAGCACAGACAGAACTGCTGCTCCCACCTCCATCTCCATCCTTCTGCTGCATGAGCACCTACAGCTGTACTACTAAGTATCTTCTTTGGTTTTGGTTACACAACAAGGATTGCAACTTTTTAACATCAAAATTTGGAAGATTACATCTCTGACCATATCCTATTTACCAGGACTATTAAGTGATTTAAATAAAACTATATTGGATAGTTAGAACTACACTTTTCCTTTAATGTTCAAGCTGGTATCCAAAGCATGGAGAACAAATTAAGTCTGCATGCAAGGCTGTAAGGACCTTTAACAATAATATTCTGTAACCCATAGTTTTCATCACTCAAAGCACATGAAATAGTCTCTTTTGCCTATTTTTACAATTTAAATAATAAATTTCCCCTGAATAAGCTCACATGTGATTTCAATACAATTTTTTAAAAACGGTCTTTGGACAGGTGATTGACACAGAAGTTAACATGCAACTTTGGACACCTGCATGCCATATTGGACTGCCAGATTTGAGTCGCAGCTTCTTTGTTTTCTATCCCACTCCCTGATAATGTGAACCCTGGGATGCAGCAGGTGATCACTCAAGTATCTGGATCTTTGCACACATGTGGGAGAACAAGAGAGAGATTCAGGTTTCTGATTTCACTCTGTTTCAACCCTGCCTGTTGAGGATATTTGGAGAATTAATTAGCTGACAGAAGATCTCTGTCTCTCTTCTACTTCTCTCTGTCTCTGTCTTTTATTTATTTTGAAAATAAATAAAAATTATAGCATACAAAAGTTTTATTTTGCTTTAATAGAATCTAAGATTTTCAAAAAATCAGCAAAATCCTTTAGACCAGAAACCATAAATGATGGGGAAAAAACTAAAAGTGAAGCTTACTTGTATCAATGAATTCACATTGACAGGCTAGGTTCTTTTGGTGTGGACACCTAATTAGGTGTGGTCTAAGCATTCATCATCTACACTAACACAGAAATCCTCTTAGGGAAATCAGTCTAGCCAGAACAAGCACAATGGCATCTTGAAGTCCTTGAGAAGGATACATCAGTAAGGGCAATTCTGGGATGAGGTAAAATGAGATCTAAAGCAGAAATAGATTTTGATGGACTAGTTACAAGATCTTATTTGAAAAAACAGAGTTGATAAAAATAAGAAATTCATGAGTGGAAAATCTGGAAACACTAGAGGCCATTATTCACCAGAAAATCATGTATTATTGCTTCAGTAGAAAATCTTTTGGTAATTGTCCATAATTTCTCATTTTAGCCTATCAATGTGTGTTGGACCTTGCAATTATGTTTCCTTTCTTCAGCTTGGTAAAAAAAAATAGGTAGTATCACCAGCAATATGACTTTTAGCTGTTTCCATTGAAGATTTCCTTCAATCAAAGCTGCCCATCTTGAATATACTCTCTCTATATCAGTAGGAATATGATTTTTAAATAGTCCAGCTGTTTCAGAATTAGTCTTTCTTAATAATAAATTATTTATATATACCTGTGACTTTAATCTGAGTGCTAGCAAAACCACTCCCCTAACCTAATTATCTGCAGTGTTCATTCCAGAAATTATTTAGTTACTGAATTTGATTGAAGATATTACAGTATGCTTTTTTAGGTCATGGTTGTAATTTTGTATCTTTTGTTTCTCTTTAATTTTTTCCCTTATTTGGTTTAATTTTTCTTTTTTTTCTTTTTGGACAGGCAGAGTTAGACAGTGAGAGAGAGAGAGAGACAGAAAGAAAGGTCTTCCTTCCATTGGTTCCCCCACCAAATGGCTGCTGCGGCTGGCGCTGTGCTGATCCGAAGCCAGGAGCCCCTGGGACATCCTCCACTGCCTTCCTGGGCCACAGCAGAGAGCTGGACTAGAAGAGAAGCAACCGGGACAGAATCCAGCACCCCAATTAGGACTAGAATCCCGAGGTGCTGGCGCCACAGGCGGAGGACTAGTCTAGTGAGCCGCAGAGCCGGCCACCTGGTTTTAATTTTTCTAATATTAGGATCTATGAAGTAATCTTAGGTATTTCCATGGGCCAGACTGATGACTTTTTTTCTTTTAAATTGGGTTGCAGTGTCATGTTTATTTACTGGGAGATAATGCATTTCTAAGCTTTTTAATATTATATAAAATGGGCTAGTATAATTTTATAGACACGATAGCATTTTATTTTTTATTTAAAAACAGACACTACTATAAATCTCAGCTGTTCTTGCTTTATGAGAGAATGCAGTATATCTTTTCTGCTTTTTTCATTTTTTATGTGTAAGATCTATTTACTATGTTATTTTACAAGCATAAATATAAAAAGCCACCCTGATTTACAGACTGCTTGACCCACCTCCAGCCTTAAGGGTGAATAGGAAGCTGTTGCCCATGAGAGCCTCCTGAAAGTAGTGGTGGTTTTCTCTTGAGCTCAATGTTAAACTCTAATATTCTATATTGCCTTTTAGGTGTTCTATTAGTTATCAAAGATCAGGGAGAACATATAGTATTTGCCCTTTGGGACAGGCTTATTTCACTAAGTATAATGTTTTCCAGTTGTTTACATTTTGTTGCAAAAGACAAGATTTCCTTTCTTTTTTACTACTGTGTAGGTGTACATATCCCATAATTTCTTTATCCAGTCTTACATTGACAGACATTTGGGTTGATTCCATATCTTAGCTATTGCAAATTGAGTTGAAATAAATATGGGGGTAAATTTTCTTTGAGTAAATTCTCAGCAGTGGGATGGTTGGGTCACATGGTAGGTCTCTATTCAAATTTCTGAGGTATCTCCACACTGTCTTCCACAGTGGCTGTAGCAGTTTCCATTTCTACTAACAATGGATTATGGTAACTTTCCCCCGATCCTCACCAGCATTTGTTGCTTGTTGATTTCTGTATGAGAGCTATTCCAACTAGGGTGAGGTGAAACCTCATTGTGGTTTTGATTTGCATTTCCCTGATGGCTAGTGATTTGGAACATTTTCTCAAGTGTCTGTTGGCCATATGACTTTCCTCTGTTGAAAAATGCCTTTTAACACTGTGGTATAATGTGTAAAGACACCACCTGCATTGCTAGCATCCCATATAAGTGCCGATTTGTGTCCTGGCTTCTCCAATTCTGATCCAATTCTCTGTTATGCCTGGGAAAGCAATGCAAGATGGCCCAGGTCCTTGGGCCCCTGCACTTGCATGGGGAGACCCAGAGGAAGGTCCTGGCTTCAGATTGGCACAGCTCCAACCATTATGACCAACTGGGGAATGAACCAGTGAATGGAGGACCTCTCTCTGCCACTCTTTGTCTCTCTATTTAATTCTGACTTTCAAATAAATAAATCTTTAAAAAATTATGTCATGAGCAGAGATGACCATACTTAATAATTAACAATGGATTATACATATTTTTCTTATTAACTTCATAATACAGAAGAATGAGTAAATATTGGCATGTTGTCATTGACATCTCCAATATTAATGATACAAGCTGCAGTTGTCTGAAAAACAGAATATTGACCATCCATATGTATCTTGTAGTTTTATTTTCAACTGGTATTTATAAATTAATTGAAAACAAAATAAAGAATGTAATTACTGAAGGAATTCAGCAGCATTACAAATGAAATTGACATTTAAACTGTATAATTTTCCTTGTCTTAATAATTTAAGGGGCACATGATTAAATTTCATAGCCCTCATATTCTAGAAGTATTTCTTCACACTAGTAATTTTCATTTAATTTATGAAAAATATTGTCATTTCTTAACATGCCATCACTCAAAAATATAGAATCAATTGGTTTTATCTTTATTCAACACAAATAGAAGGGCTATAGCCTTAAGTACATTTTAAACTGCCTGTTAATTACTAAGAATCTTTCTTTTATAAAAAGCATATTCTAATATTTTTACTTTTATTTATATAAAGGGAACAAATTTCATGTATTTCATACATACAATTTTTAGAGTATGATGCTTTTCACACACCCCTCCATCCTGCCTTCTCTCACTCCCACCCTCCTTCCTCCTTTTTTTTAAAATTTTAATTTGTACCATGACATACTTTCAATTTACTTTATAATCACAAATTTAACATTCAAATATATATATAGCAGTAAATCAGAGCTGGCATTGTGGCACAGCAGGTTAAGCCACCACCTGCAACTCTAGCATTCCATAGGGGCACCAGTTCAAGCCCCAGCTGCTATACTTCTAATTCCACTCTCTGGCAATGCACCTGGGAAAGCAGTAGAGGATGAAAAATCCTTGGGGCCCCTGCCATCCATATGGAGGACCTGGATGAAGTTCCAGGCTCCTGGCTTTGGTCTATCCAAGTCCTGCCTGTTTCAGCTATTTGGGGTAGGGACCCAGCAGAAGAAAGATCTCTCTGTATGTAATTGCCTTTAAAATAAATAAATGTCTTTAAAACAATAATGTAAAATATTCCCCTGTGAAAAAAAGATTTTAAAGATTTACTTTATACTTTTTAAAAGATCAATAAATTAGGATGAAAATAAAACAAAAATTCCTGTTTAAGTCCTTGCTTCATTTATTCAATGGATTTTTTGTTTTGTGGTTATTGAATTTCTTGAACTCTTTTTAGATTCTGGATATTAATCCTTTATCAGTTGCATAGTTTGCAAATAACTTCTCTAATTCTGCAGGTTGTCTTTTCACTTTGCTGAGTTTTCCTTTTGCAGTGCAGAGACTTCAATTTGATGTAATCCCCTTTGTCATTTTTTGTTTTGATTGCCTGTGCTTCTGGGTTTTCCCCAAGAACTCTTTGCTTATGCCAATATCTTGTAGGGTTTCCCCAATGTTCCCTAATAATTTGACAGTATCTGGTCATAGATTTAAGTCTTTGATCCATTTTAAGCGAATTTTTGTGTAAGGTATTAGGAGGGGATCTTCATACTTCTACATGTGGATATCCAATTTTCTCAGTACCATTTGTTGAAGAGATTGTACTTGCTCAAGGAATTGATTTTAGCTCCTTTGTCAAAGATAAGTTGGTTGTAGATGCATAGGTTGATTTCTGGAGTTCCTCTTCCTTTCCATTGGCATATCCATCAATTTTTGTGATAGTGCCAGACTGTTTTGAATATAACTGTGCTGTAATACATTTTGAAATGTGGTATTGTTATGCCTCCAGCTTTGTTTTTGTGGTATAAGCTTGCTTTAGTTATTCAAGATCTCTTATGTTTGCATATGAATTTTAGCATCCTTTGTTTTTGATCTGAGATGAATATCCTTGGTATTTTGATGGTATCACCTTGAATCTATACATTACTTTCAGTAGAAGAGACATTTTGATTATGTCAATTATCAATTATTCCTATACATGAACATGAAAAAAATTTCCACTTCTGTGTCTTTTTCTATTTCTTCCTTTAGTGTTTTGTAATTTTCATTGCGCAGATCTATGATGTCCTGGATTAAATTTATTTCAAAGTGTTTGTTTTTGTAGCTATTATGAATGGAATTATCTTAGAAGTTTTATCAGCTGTGGCATTGTCTGTGTATACAAAGACTGTTGATTTTTGAATGTTGATTTTATAGCCTGCCACATTTTCAATTCTTTTATGAGCTCTAATATTCTTTTAGTGGAGTCTTTTGGATCCCCCATATATAGATTCATTTAAATAGATTGGCTTCCCCTTTCCCAATTTGTATCCCTTTGATGTTTTTCTTGCCTAATGACTTTGGCTAAAACTTCCAGTACTATACTGGATAGCAATAGTGAGTGGGCATTTTGTCATATTCTGGATGTTAGATGGAATACTTACAAGTTTTCCCCATTCAATAGGATGCTGGCCATGAGTTTTTTGTAAATTGCTTTTATTGTGTTGAGGAAAGTTCATTCTATTTGCTTAAAATTTTCATCATAAAAGAATGTTGTATTTTATTAAAAGTTTATCTCTGTCTCTTGAGATGATATGGCTTTTGTTCTTCAATTTGTTAACGTGATGTATCACTTTGGTTGATTTATGAATATTTGAACTGTCCCTTTATACTGGGGATAAATCCACTTGGTCCAGTTGAACGAGCTTTCTGAAGTGTTGATGGATTTGATTGGCTAGTATTTTGTTGAGAATTTTGCATCTATGTTCATCAGAGAAATTGGCTTGCAGTTTTCTTTCTCTGTTGTATCTTTTTCAGGTTTAAAAATTATGGTGATGCTGGCTTCATAGAAAGAGTGTGGAAGGATTCCATTCCTTTCAACTATTTTGAGTAACTTGAGAAGAATTCTTCTCAAGTTAATTCTTCTTTAAATGTCTGGTAGATCCAGCAGTGAAGCCATCCAGTACTGGGATTTTCTTTGTTGGTAGGGTCTTTGTTATTTATTCAATTTTCATTGTTGTTATTGACCTGTTTAGGTATTCTGTATCTTCATTGCTCAATTTAGGTAAATTGTATGCCTTGAAACCTATCCATCTCCTTTAGGTTTCCCAATTTGTTGTTTCATTGATCTTTTTGTTGTTTGGTTTCAATTTGTTTGTTTTCTAAATTTAATTAATTTTTTCTCCTAATAATTTTGGGTTTTCTTTGCTGTTGTTTTTCTAGTTCCTTGAGATGAATTGATAGTTAATATATTTGGTATCTTTCCAATTTCTTGATGTCAGCACCAATTGCTATAAACTTTCCTCTTAACACTGCTTTTGCTGTATCCCATAAATTTTGCTATGTTGTATTGTTGTTTTCATTTGTTTCATTTATTTTTGATTTCCCTTATGACCCACTCTTCATTTAGGAGCATGTTGATCAGTCTCCATGTTTTTGCATATGTTCTAGAGATTCTTGAGTTGTTGATTTCTAGTTGATTCAATTATGGTTAGAGAAGATACATGATGTAATTTTTATTATTTTTGAATTGCTGATACTCGCTTTATGACCTAGCATGTTGTCTATCTTAGAGAAAGTTCCATGCATTGGTGAGAAGAAAGTGTATTTCACAACTGTAGGATGATTAGTTCTGTAGGTATCTGTTAGGTTTATTTGGTCTATAGTGTCAATTAACTCTGTTGTTTTATTACTGATTTTTCTTTCTGCTTGATCTGTCCATTGATGCTAGTAGTGGGGCATTAAAATCCTGTATGACTGTTGTATTGGAGTCTATGATTCCTTTTAGATCCACTAACATTTCTTTAAAATAGCATGTAGCCTAGTATTGGGTGCATATACATTTGTTATAGTCACATCTTCCCATTGAATTGATCCCTTAATCATTCCTTCTTTGTATCCTTTAACTTTTTTTTTTTTCTGTAAAGTATGTTTTGTCTGATATTAGGATGGCTACACCAGCTCCCTTTTATTTCTGTTAGCATGGAATATCTTTTTCCATCCTTTCAATTTCAGTTCAAGTGTGTCTTTGCTGGTGAGCTGCATTTCTTATAGGCAGCAAAGAGATGGGTCTTGTTATTAATCCATCGGCCAAACTTTTAACTGGAATGTTGAGGATATTTACATTCAAGGTGGCTATTGATAAAAATGACTTGGCCTTGCCGTTTTTCCATACATATTCATATTGTTTACTTTGGACTTCCTTGGTACTCTCATTGGGAGATTTGTTGTTTTCATTTTTTTTTTTTTTTTTTTTTTTGCTTTTCATCTTCCGTAGTGATGACCATGTTTCTGTCTGAAGCACATTCTTCAGCATCTTTTGTAAGGCTGGATAAGTGCTGACAAATTCTATAAATTTATTTGTTAAGGAAGGTCTTTATTTCATCTTCATTCATAAATGAGAGTTTTTCAGGGTACAGTGTTCTGGGTTGAAAGTTTTTTTTTTTCCTCTTCAGACTTGGGATATATATCACCATTCTCTCCTTGCCTGTAGGGTTTCTGATGAGAAATCTGCTGTGAGTCTAATTGGAGTTCCTCTGAAAGTAATTTGGCATTTCTCTCATGCACATTTTAGAATCTTTTCTTTATATTTCAGTGTGGAGATTTTTACTACAATGTGTCGTGGTGAAGACCTTTTGTGGTCATGTCTTTTGGGAGTTCTGTGTGCTTCCTCTACTTAGGATCCCTATCTTTGTCCAGTTTATGGAAATTTTCTGTTACTATACATGTCAGTTATTTTCCTCCCTGTGATGGTCTTTATCTTTTGATTATGCCTATGTGGTTCAGTGTAGTATCTGCTCTTTCAATAAATACCCAGAGGCATGTGATGAGTGTGGTTCAGGAGCTCCATTCAGTGCTACAGTGTGAGGGGAGTGTCCAAAGTGACACACAAGTGAGGCATGGTAAATCTCTTTTTTAATCAGGGGGGTTTGGCTCACTTCATTGGCATATTCTCATGCTCACTTCTCCTCCAAGGAGACCTATGCTCAGCCGCTATCCTCAGTGGGTGCAATAATCATCTGCACTGCCACAAGAGCGACACAAAGGATCAATGCAGTGTGAGCATGGATCCTCTAGCAGTGACTCTCACCAGGCAGTCAGGGAGCTCCAAGCATATGGAGCCACCCACAATGTCTGCTCATAGATTCAGACACACCTTGCACCCTCCCATGCAGCCACAGTGTTTTCATAGTCCATCACAGTAACAAGGCTCCCAAGTCATGGTAACCCAGCCCCCTGTCAATTCTCTCAGCCAGACTCAGACTCAACTCCTCTCAGCTAGTTGCTGGGCATGTGGACTCAAGCTGACACAGCTGTACTGTGTGTCTAAAATGGCACCTTCCCTCTCAGGTAATTACAGGATGCTGGTGCTAGGTCATCAGTGAGAGAGAAGTATGTTCTCCCTTTTTATTCCTCTAGGTTGGAGGGACACTGTCCCCCACTGGGCTCCAGGCTAGACTCACATTAGGCTCTTCCTGAAGTGTAATTGCAATTGGCCTGGGCTGCTGCAGCCTGATCTCACTTCACTCTTCAAAGCTGGTGCTGAGGTTTTTTAGGCTACCGTGGTCCTGAACTGTGCACATCCACGTCCCCCACATAGATCCACACTGTTCCTTTAATTTGCAAGGAATTGCTTGCAGTTTTCTCCCTAACTCTTCCCTGAGATTGCACTCTCCACTTTTTTAACTATCTTTTTTTTAAAACTACCTTCCCCTACACTAGAGTAATGAGCTCCTTGTCTGTTCCGCCATCTTGGAATCTCTGCAGTAAATCTTTTACATCAAAATTTGTCAGGATTTTTGTAATATAGTCAATAGTATGCCTGTGACCTCCTTGCAGTTACACATGGGCATTTATCATTATATATTGTTATAATACATAAATAGCTTCCTAATGACCATAACCTGTCAAGGTGATAAAAACATGCAATTCAGTAATTGAAAGTTTAATAGAAAACTATAGTTGTCTCCATTTAAACAACTGGTAGTCATTTTAAATTACTCAGGTACCATTGACCACTGTTCATGAGTGTGGTGGCTGGCAACCACTTTTATGGATGAGTGCTTGACTTGTGGACATAATTACCTCACAAGCCAAGCACAATCTCCCTTATTTGTGGAATCTAAGAAAGTCAAACTCAAGTACAAAACAAAGTAGTGGTCGCCAGGGGCTGAGAGTGAAGGAAATGGGAAGATATTAGTTGAACAACACACATTTGCAGTTAGGAGATAATATACAGCACAAAAATGATGTGAATACATTATTACACAACACATAATTAATATGTTAATTATTTTTTAAAAACTATGAAAGATAATGAGCATGTTTTGATTTTCCTAAACATTCTGTAATGTATATGTACAAGGGGATTCCAAAAAGTTTGTGAAAAATGGGATTAAAAAATAAGATGGATTTTCCTTTTAAAAAGTCTCCTCACATATCAAAACATCAGCCTGCAGGCCTTGAATAAATGCAAATTTTGTTTGCCAATTATCCTCCAGTAACATTCAAAAAATCACCCTATATCAAAATGAAAATTAAGACTAACTTAGGAATCTAGGCTTATATCTTTGAGGTTGAGATGGTTGTCATGGAACAGAAACAATTTTTAAAACTTTCATAAATGTGACTAACGAAGATTTCTAATTTGAAAGTTCTGAGACAGATGACAGCCTGTCAAAGGAACATGTAAGGGCTAAGATAACATGCAAATACAAATTACAGTGTCCTCCTGCCCCCGAAAACCTGGACCAAAACCCTGAGCCAAATAAAATTGTGTTGTTTTTAACTTATGTTGTCTGTAACACTGTTAATACCAACAAAAAATGAGGTCAGACCCCTAAAAGGAGCTATGCTGAGTTGTCAGAGTCTGTGTACTGAGAACATTCTTCTGAAAAATTTAGAAGCAACCCTTGGAAGAAGAGGGAAACTAAGGACCCCCTAAATGACAGCTCCTCACTGCATGAACCCTGCACACAGCCCATATTATCCATAATGACTATCCTGTCCCCATGGCACAATCAGGGAATGCAAGGGGCTGCTGCCAACAGCTGCCCAGAGATGGCCTCTGGGCTCTGAGTAGGAAAGGAACAGGGCACCTGGAGTTCTGGATGCCAGTGCAGCCCATACACTGTGTAAAAGAGGGGGCCAAGGGAAGGGTTGTGCCAGCAGTGAGATGGGGCCTACAAACTCGAGATAACCTGTGGGAAGCCCGCATTCTGCCAGCATTTTCTGGTGACTTTCTGCCCATTTCACCTCCCCTCTCTCCTCAAGCCCAGCCCCAGACACTCGCCATTTCTGGGAAATTCTGGGAATTAGAAGACAGAGAACAGTGAACGCTGGCTACCTTCTGAGCTTCCCAGCGGTGGAGGCCCCTCCTAGGACTTCTATCTGCCTGGAACTGGAACACTACTATGATGTCAATATCCCTGGTGATTATGTAGCATTTATGCCACCAGACATGATTGGACAGCTTGTATTTCCATGAGTCATCATAAGACATAGCACATCATAAAAGTCCATGCACATCATAATAGACACAGACAACTAGCATCCTCCACAGCACCGACGTATCTTCAGGTCATGCTGGAACGTGTCTTTCTGAACTCTGTCATGCCTATAGTGGGAGGAATATTCTCTTCTCTGGTCCTGCCAACTGCTGGGCTCCCTCTGACCTCCCAGTCCATCATCCTGAGAGGATCCTACCTGGAGGTTGCAGTAAACTACTTCAGGTCAGTTGCAGTTTTCTGGTGGTTTATTGCCTTCAGAGCCTTTCTTTTTCATCATATATGTGACTCTTTTCTAGAGTCATCTGTGTATTTTTAGTATTTATTTAAAGAATGTTTAAAGATATCACATAATTTAATCTTTTTTCCCATTTCTCTTGCACTTTTTTTCTAGGCTGCCTATTATCCTTTACAATTATTTCCTATTTGTTTCTTGCTGGCACTTAGTATACTTTATAAATACACACACACACACACACATATGTATATATAAAATTGATCTTTCCAGTAATGTCATTTGTCTGTTGTATTTGTTTTTATTATTTTATGGATTATCTTTCTATATAAACATTATCCAATATATTCATTTTATGACTGAAATTGATCTTTATACCTTGTAATTTGTTTTTACTATTTTATTTTCCTTACTATCCTTGCAGTAGAAAGTTTGAGAGGCAACACAGACTCGTGGTCTAGGTTTACTCCTAGGGCAAAAAAAAAAAAGTTTCAGTGATCCTAATTACTTGCATTGTTTGTTGTAGGTTCATTTCATTGTTGATCAGAGTAAGGAAGTCACTGGCTTTTTTGTTGTTGTTCTGTTAGCAGTATCCTTTTTACCAGATGCTGGACTTCATTAAATGCCTTTCAACATGTAATCTAAATGATCATGTTATTTTCTTCTTTTATTTTTTACCTACCTGGATTACTTGTCTATGAATCTATAGCACTCTTGTTTTTTTTAGTATATCCTGCTTTCTATTGACATATTATGTTTTCTTATGTGATTTCATTTATTAATATTTTTCTGAGGATACTTGTAGCTCTGCTTATGAAAGGGATGCATTTAATAAAACTTATTTTTTTTTTTTTTTTTTTGACAGGCAGAGTGGACAGTGAGAGAGAGAGACAGGGAGAAAGGTCTTCCTTTGCCGTTGGTTCACCCTCCAATGGCCGCCGCGGCCGGCGCGCTGCGGCCGGCGCACCGCGCTGATCCGATGGCAGGAGCCAGGAGCCAGGTGCTTTTCCTGGTCTCCCATGGGGTGCAGGGCCCAAGCACCTGGGCCATCCTCCACTGCACTCTCGGGCCACAGCAGAGAGCTGGCCTGGAAGAGGGGCAACCGGGACAGAATCCGGAGCCCCAACCGGGACTAGAACCCGGTGTGCCGGCGCCGCTAGGCGGAGGATTAGCCTAGTGAGCCGCGGCGCCGGAAAAAACTTATTTTGTTATTTCAAGTCCTGGTCCACTTACATCATCCTCACTGTAATGCTAGTTTTCTCAAAGAAACTAAAACTAATATGCTTATTTCTGCTTTGGCTAGGTCTTTGAAATATAGCTTCATTTATCCTTCTGAAAAATTTTGGAGTATTCTGTAGCTCTGGACCTAAAGTTTTGATTGTGTGACTTTTTTTCTTGGTTGGATGTTTGAAGTTTTCAAAATGTGATTCAATTTACTTGGTTTATATAGGTGTTTTCCTATTTTGTTATATTTGTGTTTTGGAAATGTTATTTTCAAAATAGGGTGGATTTTGACTCCAAAGAGAAAAAAAATAAAATCATGGATAGGTCTTAGCACTGGAGCAAAGATTACCATAGCTAGAATAGTATGAAAGGCCTAAATAATGGATAATATTTTATCTTAAAATATAATAACAAAAAGTATCTTTCAATAAAGAAGCACAGAAGAGAATATTTAAGCTGAAGAAGCAAACAACAAATTTGAAGGTTATAATGAAGAGAAGAAAATATCAGTATATAATCAAAGGATAGAAGATGATTAAGGGGCTGGTGCTGTGGCACAGGGGTTAACACCCTGGCCTGAAGTGCTGGCATCCCATGTGGTTGCTGGTTCAAGACTCGGCTGCTCCACTGCTGATCCAGCTCTCTGCTATGGCCTGGGACAGCAGTAGAAGATGGCCCAAGTCCTTGGGCCCCTGCACCTGCATGGGAAGACCTGAAAGAAGCTCCTGGCTCCTGGTTTCAGAGTGGCACAGCTCTGGCTGTTGCAGTCAACTGGGGAGTGAACCATCGGATGGAAGACCTCTCTCTCCTCTCCTCTCCTCTCCTCTCCTCTCCTCTCCTCTCCTCTCCTCTCCTCTCCTCTGTGTAAACTGTGACTTTCAAATAAGCTGAAAGGTGAAAAAAAGTGAAACATGGTAAGTATAATTAATGATAATTTATTTTCCAAAAATGTTGAGAAAATAGATTTAAAAGTGCAGAATGATATGTTGATTCACTTCATTAAACCATTCCACAATATATACACATTTCAAAGCAATATGACAATGGCACTTCAAAAGTTTCATGTAGAATGGAATTAAAAAATTATTTAGAAAAAATTTCAATGCATGTATAGATTTTTAAAGCTTTTATTTAATGAATGCATTTTTCATAGGTAAAACTTTATGAATATAGTGGCTCTTTTCCCAACAACTGCCCTCATACCCCAACTCCTGTCCCACCTCCCAATCCCTCTCCCATCCCGTTCTTCATTATGGTTAATTTTTAGTTTAACTTTATATATAGAGGTTCAACTCTATGATAAGTAAAGATTTCAACAGTTTGCACCCCCCACACACAACACAAAGTACAGTTTGAGAACAAGTTTTCTGTTAATTCTCATAGTACAAAACTCATTAAGGACAGAGGTCCTACATGGGGATTAAGTGCACAGTGACTTCTTTTGTTCACTTAACAACACTCTTATTTATGATGTCAGTGATCACTTGAGGTTCTTGCCATGAGCTGCCAAGGCTATAAAAGCCTTTTGTGATGACAGACATATTCAGTATTTGGATAAGGACATAAGCAAAGTGGAAGTTCTCCCTTCAGAGAAAAATACATCCTTCTTTGATGACCTTTCTTTCCAATGGGGTCTCACACACAGATAACCTTCATGTAGGATATTTTTTGCCACAGAATCTTGGCTTTCCATGCCTGAAATGCTCTCACAGGCCTTTCAGCCAGACCAGGAAGACTTAAGGGTTGATTCTGAGATCAGAGTGTTACAGCTAATGTCATTCTAGGACTCTGCAGTGTGGACTGCTTCCCATATCGGACATTACCTCCCTTTAAATTCTGTCTATGGTTATTACCAGGCACTTAGTGTTATTTATATGATCTCTTTTATACTTATTCCTACCTATAGGTTCACTTTAACACCTAATATGGTCACTTTAACAATTAAGATGGCATTTTTACCAATGATTTTAATGGAATTGGAGTCCCATGATAAGTTTTAAAACTGTACCCTTAGAAGTAAGTCAGTGGGACTGTATGTAGACCTATACAGCTTTACAGTTATAAACTACCTCCTCCCTCTCTTATTCCCCCTCTTACTTTTAAAAAATATTCTTTCACTTATTTATTTTAAAGTCAGAGTTACACAGAGAGAGAAGGAGAGGCAGGGAGAAAGAAAGGTATTCCGTCCACTGGTTCACTCCCCAAATGGCCGCAATGATCAGAGCTGTGCCAATCCGAAGCCCAGAGCCAGGACATTCTTCTGGGTCTCCCACATGGGTGCAGGAGCCCATGGCTTTGGGCCATCTTCTACTGCTTTCCCAGGCCACAGCAGAGGGCTGGATTGAAAGTAGAGCAGCCAGGACTTGAACCAGCACCCATATGGGATGCCAGTACTGCAGGTGGTGGCTTTATCCACCACACCATTATGCCACCCCCCTTCTCTTATTTTTAACTGGGGTCTATTTTCAATTGAATTTATATACATGTAATTAACTCTGTTAATTAAAGAGATTTTGAAGAAGAAAAAAAAAGAATTAAACACAAATTAAAAACTGTTCCTCGACAGGACAAGGGTTATTCATGTCATTTTTTCTAAAAGTGGCAATTTCATTTTTACAGCTTTCATTTTAGGAGCACTATTAATTCTGACATATCAGGGAGAATACATGGTATTTGTCCATTTGGAACTAGCTTGTTTCACTAAGTATGAAGTTTTCCAGATTGATCCATTTTGTTGCAAGTGACCAATTTCATTTTTTACTGCCTTGTAGTATTCCATAGTGTACATATCCCATAATTTCTTTATGCAGTCTTCAATTGATGGGCATTTAGGTTGATTCCATGTCTTAGCTATTCTGAATTGAGCTGCAATAAACATGGAGGTGCAGATAGCTCTTTTGTTTACTGCTTTCATTTCCTATGGTTGAATTCCCAGGAGTGAGATTGCTGGATCTTATGGTAGGTCAATATTCAGATTTTTGAGGTATCTCCATAATGTCTTTCATAGTGGCTTTACCAGTTTGCATTCCTACTAAAAGTGGATTAGTGTGCCTATTGGCCACATATTCACCAGCATTTGTTGTTTGTTGATTTATCTATGAAAGCCATTCTAACTGGGGTGAAGTGAAAACTCATTGTGGTTTTGATTTGTGTTTTTCTTGACTGCTAGTGATCCTGAACTTTTTTCATGTGTCTGTTGGCCATTCACATTTCCTCTTTTGAAAAATGTCTAACTCCTTGGCCCATTTCTTAAGTGGGTTGTTTGGTTGTTATGGAGTTTCTTGATCTCTGCAGATTCTGGTTATTAATCCTTTTCAGTTTCATAGTTTGAAAATAATTTCTCTTATTCTGTCAGTTGCCTCTTCAGTTTTCTGTTTCTTTTGCTATACAGAAGCTTCTCAATTTGAGGTAATCCCAGTTGTTAATTTTGGCTTTGACTGCTTGTGCCACTGGGGTTTTTTCCAGGAATTCTTTGCCCATCTTGCAGGGTTTCCCCAATGTTCTAAGTTAATTTGATGGGGTGTGGTCATAGACTTAGATTTTTAATCCATGTTGAGTGGATTTTTGTGTAAGGTGTAAGGTAGGGGTCTTGCTTCATACTTCTGCATGTGGACATCCAGGTTTCCAGCACCATTTGCTGAAGGGATTGTCTTTGCTCCAGGAATTGGTTTTAGCTTCTTGAACAAATATAAATTGGTTGTAGATGTTTGGATTGATTTCTGGTGTTTCTATTCTGTTCCATTTGACTATCCATCTATTTTTGTACCAGTACTGTTATATCTTAATGTTAGCTGTCGTGAAGCACACCGGACACTGGAGTCAGGGAAAGGATTTATTGGGGAACAACCTACAGACCGGAGTGAAGGGGTGGTGAAGGAAAAAGGGAGAAAGAGAGTATAAGAGAGAGAAACAGAGAGGAGAGGAGCTAGCAAGGAGAGAAGATAAAGCAGAGAAGAGGAGAGCAGAGCCAAGAGACCAGAGGAGGAGGCTGGAGAGAGGAACCAAGAGAGCACGTGTTCAGGAACAGGTCCTTTTAAAACTTTGCCTGAGGGTGGGCAGGGAAGCAGGAGCAGCCAATCCCATTAGGATGGGGGTGGAGCCTGGCTCAGGTAGCTGGGCCATGTGGCCAACTGCACCAGTTTCCTAACATTCCCCCCTTTTGTTTTTTATAAAGCAAGGTTTGTATGGGATTACATTAGTCCCAAAAGTCCAAGAGGGGTAGAGGGACGATGATCTGTCTTTAGAGCTACTTCCTGCTGACATGGGACAATGATGTACTCTTCGCTGGCATGGGGTGATGTCTCAAGCCGCTGTCTCCTGGGTGGGGAGCCGAGTATATCCCTGTAGCAGCATTTGGTTGACTGCCTGGTTGCTGAAGGCCTTCCTTTGTTCCATTACCACCTGCTGTAAACACTTAGACACTGTAGTATAGAAGACAGGGTGAGAATAGTAACCAATGATTCTAAGAGTAGCATTAACCAGGTAATAAGAGGATTTTACAGAGGAGAGGAAGTGTAGGGGGGTCTCTGGACCCTTGTGAGGACAGTTTGATGGGTGTGGCTTAAAGCTGATTCCAGCCAAGACTGGGAGAAAGGCCACTCAACTTTTACAGGTAGCGGGGTTTGTCTGTAGAGAAATTTTGAACAATCATACAACATTAAGTGGGGAAGAGGACCATCAGTACACACAGGTTGGGAGTAGAGCCATTGGTGGTAGAGTAGAGGTTATGATTACAAAGGAATGAGGCTCAAGTGGGCTAGATACAGAGGACAGAGTTGTTATTAGAGAACCTAAGAAAGATGCTATCTGAGCTACAATTAAGTTTTCTGATTGAGAGGCAAATAGAACCTGACAGAAGGGGCTTGATAATAATCAGGTGGGCTTTAAAGCCTTGTAAATTATGAGGCCCAGATCTATCTCTTTACATAGGGTACATCCTAAGGGAGGTGAGAACCTCCTTGGGGAAGGCACCCTGTTGACTTCCATTACCTACCTGGCCTGGGAGGAGAGCTGGCCAGGTAAAGGCAAGTGGCAACTTCAACAGGAAATATACAGCTCTGCCTGCAGTGTTACTGACCCTACTTGGCCATTTCCTCAGTTGCAGTGGTCACTTCGAAAGCTGGGCCGAGTGAAGGGCTTTTCAGCTTAGAGCCAATAAGATCTGTGGCTCTGATCTGGGCATCCTTCGACTCCAGGGCAGGTCCATTTCCAGTGATCCAACTCTTGGCAGAGCTGCCAGGGCTCTTCACAAGCTGACCTCTGCTGAAGCCCAGGCTTTCCACATTGAAAGTTACTGCAGTATACTGGCCTGTTGGGTGTCCTTGAGGGCAGATCACTGTACAGAACAGCCATTAATAGGCCTGCCACCCATTGCTTCTGATGCCTAGCTTTCTTTTACTCCTGGTTTTTGTTAAAGCAGACCAGAGGATGCAAGTCAAGGGGTGCTCAAGTCCTATCTCTAATCTTGGTGCCCTAAACTACAGGTCTGTAGTCACAGGCATGTTCTGTAGTAGTTTTTCTGAGGTAGACAATGCCCATGGGGAAAACTATATTCTCACTTTAAAACTTTCTTTTCCCCTTTGTTCTGAAAGGGAGGGCTTTCCTGTTTACCTCACCGATGGTGAAGTAAATCTAGCTATGAAATTATAATTTAAGCTCTTATTTTGGCTATGCTATACAGAAAAATGTTAGCCATCTCTTTTATAAGATCTAAAATCAAATTTTGAATCTTGGAGATTCCTTCATAATAGAATTAGTTTCCCACCTTGAAGAGAATAGAGAAATGAGAGAACAAGTTGGGCGTAGAATACAGAAATGGGGGAGCAAGTGCCAAATCGCTTACTGACAACAGCAATATCACATGAAAACTTAGAAAGCAGTTTTAACCATTAGATAACAACTTAAGAAAACATTACCAGAAGGCCCAATGCCTTCCATAAATATTAATACATATATTTGGGAATATCTCTTAAATATCTAACATGATGTAGCTTGTTTAACCAGCAAATTAAAGCACAAACATATAAAATGTTTTTAGTTTTTTTCTATTAACAAGTTTAAAACATATGATACAGAGATTCAGGTCACACAAATTAAAATATATCTTCGAATTATTTTAGCTGTTTAAATGTATTGACAATCCTATCTATAAGCCAATAAAAGAAAATTTTTAGTAAATTTTCCCATGTAGACATACAATATGTATACACATACAACATAACAGAACAATAAAACAGTTTAATAGGTTTTTTAAAAATCTAACTCCTGTTTGTAAATTACCAATTGATTTGAATTACCTTTTGTTTTAGTAACCTCAGCTAACCATACTTTCTCACAGTTGGTACCTTTAATATATTATTGGCTTCATCTGTTTACAGAGCCATCCCAAAGTACTGAATACAACAGATGTGGCTGAAAAAATTCCATCAGATCCTATAGGAGGACAGCTAAGGACAGAACCAACAATGCTTTAGTTTTATGTGCAACAAATCTGATATACAAAACCGTGGATGACAAAAGACTTTAAGTTGCCACATTTAAAATTATAAACTCATTAACCAACAAGAGGCATTTGCTTACTTCACAGTATTTTTGAAAGCATCTGTAGGATTTTACAAAACATTTAACCCTTTTAGGCCTCTGGGGCTTTTTTACTAAGATAACTATTGTGCCTAGTAACACAAGATGATTAGACTTTTTAATTCTCAGACATTTGTATTAATAGCATTTTATATTATAGAAACTTAAAATTTAGTACCACTTCACATTTTGACAGTACTTCTAATATAGTCCAAATAGCCTGATTAGTTGGTGTCTCTACAAGATGAGACATAAGTCCTTTGATTTTTTCAGTTGGGCCCAAACTGGAAAAACCAAAGTCCAGAATTTATTGGAAATTTTAGAGTCCAAATTCTTTGAAACTTTTATTTTTGAATGTCAAAAAAATGTCAAGAACGTCAAGAAGGCTCAAAATCCAAAATATCTGGTTGGAATAAGATTTAACATATAGACCAAATTTGATCATTGTTACAAGGTAATTATTTAAATGTTTGAAAATAAGCACATATTTAAATAACCCATGGCTCTTAATAAAAATCCAGCTGTTTTTAAACAATTAGAATTTAACAGACATCAAGAGAATATAACAGATTACTTTAACACATTGGTTTAACAGAGAATCAGATTTTCTATATCCAAGAGAAATAGATTAGTATACTTGTGACGTTTTCCTTGGTTTACATTTTGAGATAAACTATTAAAAATATCCAAATTAAGATTAAGGTAACACATCAAATTTTAGCCTGCATTACTTTAAACAGTGTTGAACTATTTTCATAGACAGTTTATAAACTAACCCAAATAGTATTTAATAGAATATAACATGTTGAGTATACAATAGTTTTACCCAATTTAAATTAGCAGTTACACCTAAATGACTTAGGATGCTGATATATTTTTATTTGAATTTAATTGAAATTAAAATTGCATTCATCTAAGACAAGTGCTAATTACCCATAGCTATTTCATTGAGTACTGATTACCCGGAAACCTGTTAAAATAAATCGCAAAAGAAGTTCAGCATTTTATAAAGCAATAGTTTCAAATGTAGTAGTATTTCTAAATTTAAAGAAAAATTAGTTACAGTGAGCCAGATCCATGCTGGAAACCTGATTTTCCTATCTGCATAATAAAACAAAGAGCCAACAGAAGAGTGGGATACCTAATTTGTTTCTCAATAAGCAGGGAGCCCAAAAGGATGGGACTACCATTCCCTTGCTATTCTTATGGTAAGACTAGGACAAGAGAGGGACAAAAGACCAGTTGGAGACAATGGAGACGGCCATTCCCAAACTGTTTAGACAGAGATAGTAGACTTTGGCTTTGAGGAATAGATAAACAAGGGGCTTGAGAGAAGACTGAAGAGATTGCAGTGGAGGTGGGAGCAGAGGTTGCCCCCGCCCCCTGGAATTCGGCAGGAGGGGAGAGGTGAGGACACAGCTGCCACATGGGGGATAATGGTGCTGGAAATTCAGCCGATGAGGCCTCAGGAGGTGGCTGAGCTGGCACCTGTAGATTGGAGCGATAAGGAGGTTCATCTGCAGGATAATAGGATCGGGGCAGAAGAAAGGATTTTTTGCTCAGGCTTCTGCCCCCTAGTGCGAATCTTGGAGACCAGAAGTACACAGGGAAGGTTTAGTTCGAAGATAGGAAAAGGCTTGAACGGTGGAATCCCCTTCCATTTTCCCTGAACACTCACGGAAGTGATAAAGATGTTATCAGGGTCAAACTACTCCGACTTCCAATCCCTCAGGGCCAAATGCACCACCATAGAGGGGCCACTTTTGAGGGCTGGGGCCAATTTGAGAGGGACCCTATTACTTAAAAGGCAACCAAGAGGAGAATCAGATGGAATGCGGGAGGAGGAATTTCCCATGGCGACTCAGTAGGTCAGATCGGTGGACAGCAAGCGTCCTTGAAGTCCTGGCTGTCTGACTAGGAGAGGAATGGGAACAGAAGGTGGGGTCATCACCCAAGTGCCCACGGGAGCCCAGGGCCTAGCCTGAAAAGAGGTGAACAGAGATGGAGTCGTCACTCACACCCACTGTTGCCTGGACACAGTGTCCATAGAGGCTAAAGGCCTTAATTAGGAGTGGTGGCTAGAGTCCAGTGCCACAGCCTTTACAAGAGTAGTCAGGCAAGTATCCGACACTCAAATAGCAGTCGCCATGAGAGCTTCCCGTTCCGCATCTTACCTCAAAATTTGGAAGGCCGATGTGTGGATGGAGGTTGCGGAGCGTTCGGTGGCTTAGAAAGAGTTACGGAGATGTGCTTCGTGACTGGCAAAAATCCAGGACCCCAGAGCACTGGGGGATGCTGGATTACCAATACGAGGCTATCTGAGTCACAGCACCAATGTTACATCTTAATGTTAGCCGTCGCAAAGCACACTGGACACTGGAGTCAGGGAAAGGGTTTATTGGGGAACAACCTACAGACCAAAGTGAAGGGGCGGTGAAGGAAAAAGAGACAGGGAGACTGTAAGAGAGAGAGACAGGAGAAGAGCTAGCAAGGAGAGAAGATAAAGCAGAGAAGAGGAGAGAGGAGAGCAGAACCTAGAGACCAGAGGAGGAGGCTGGAGAGAGGAACCAAGAGAGCATGTGTTCAGGAACAGGCCCTTTTAAAACTTTGCCTGAGGGTGGGCAGGGAAGCAGGAGCAGCCAATCCCATTAGGATGGGGGTGGAGCCTGGCTCAGGTAGCTGGGCCATGTGGCCAACTGTGCCAGTTTCCTAACAAGTACAATGCTGTTTTGATTATAACTTCCCTGTAGTATATCTTGAAATATGGTATTGTGATGCCTCCAGCTTTGTTTTTGTTGAATGATTGCTTTAGCTATTCAAGGTCTCCTGTAATCCATATGAATTTTAGCTTTATTTTTTTCTAGATCTGAGAATAATGTTTTTGGTATTTTGATTGGTATTGCATTGAATCTGTAATTGCTTTTGTAAGAATGTACATTTTGGTGATATTCTTCCAATCCATGACCATGGCAAATTTTTCCATATTTTTGTATCTTCTATTTCTTTCTTTAATGTTTTGTAATACTTATCATAGAGATCATTGACATCCTTCATTAAATTTATTCCAAGGTATTTGATTTTTTCTAGCTATTGTGAATGGGATTGAACTTAGAAGTTCTTTCTCAGCCATGGCATTGTCTGTGCATACAAAGGCTGTTGATTTTTGTGTATTGACTTTATATCCTGCTAGTTTACCAAACTCTTCTATGAGTTCCAATAGTCTCTTAGTGAAGTATTTGGATCCCTTATATATATAGAATCATGTCATCTGGAAATAGGAATAGTTTGACTTCCTCTTTCCCAATTTCTCTCTCTTAGATTTCTTTTTCTTGCCTAATGGCTCTAAAATTTCCAGTACTATATTAAATAGCAATGGTGAGAGTGGGCATCCCTGTCGGGTACCAGATCTCAGTGGAAATGCCCTCAATTTTTCTCCAATATGATGCTGGCCATAGGTTTGTCATGAATTGCCTTGATTGTGTCAAGGAATGTTCCTTCTACAGGCAATTTGCTTAGAGTTTTCATCATGAAAGGGTGTTGTATTTTGTCAAATGCTTTATCTGTATCTATTGTGATAATCATATGGATTTTGTTCTTCAAATTGTTAATGTGATGTATCACATGATTTATTTGCAAATGTTGAACCATTCCTGCATAACAAGAATAAATCCCACTTGGACCAGGTGAATTATCTTTCTGGTGTGTAGCTGCATTTGATTGGTTAGGATTTTATTGAGGATTTTTGCATCTATGTTCTTCAGGGATCTTGGTCTATAGTTTTCCTTCTCTGTTACATCTTTCCAGGGTTTAGGAATTAAGGTGATGTTGGCTTCATAGAAAAAATTTGGGAGGATTCCTCCTTTTCAATCATTTTGAATAATTTGAGAAGAATTGGAGTTAGTTCTTCTTTAAATATCTGGTGAAATTCATCAGTGAATCCATCTGGTCATGCATGGACTTTTCTTGGTTGAGAGGGCCTTTATTACTGATTCAATTTATGTCTTGATTATGGGTTTGTTTAGGTTTTATATGTCTTGTTGACTCAATTTAGCTAGGATGTTTTGTACAGGAATCTATCCATTTCTTCTAGGTTTCCCAGTTGGCATACAGCTCTTTGTAATGGTTTCTGATGATGCTTTTTATTTCTGTGGTGTCTGTTGCTACATTTACTTTTCCATCTCTAATTTTATTGATTTGGGTCCTCTCATTTTTTTGATTAGTTGGGCCAGTGGTGTGTCAATTTTCTTTATTTTTTTTTTCCAAAACAACAACTCTTCATTTTGCTGATCTTTTGTATTTTTTGTTTCAATTCTGTTGATTTCTTCTCTAATTATTTATTTTCTTCTGGTTTTGGGTTTGGTTTGCTGCTGCTTTGCTAGATCCTTAAGGTGCATAAATAGTTCATTTATTTGGTGCCTTTCCCATTTCTTGATGCACGCACCAATTGCATAAACTTTCCTCTTAACATTGCTTTTGCTGTATCCCACAAATTTTGGTATGTTGTATTGTCATCCTCATTTGTTTCAAGAAATTTTTTTATTTCACTTTTGATTTCTTCTGTGAGCTATTGTTCTTTCAGAAACATGTGGCTCATCCTCCATATGTTTCCATATGATGTAGAGATTCTTGAGTTGTTGATTTCCAGCTTCATTGCATTGTGGTCTGAGAAGATGCATGATATGATTTCTTTCTTTTTTTTTTTTGGAATTTGCTGAGACTGACTTTATGGCCTATCATATGGTCAATCCTAGAGAAAATTCCATGCACTGGGGAAAAAATGTGTACTCTACAGCTGTAGGGTGGAAAGCTCTGTAGATATTTGCTAGGTCCATTTGGTATATAGTATCCATTAACTCTATTTTTTTCCTGTTGATTTTCTGTCTGATTTTTTTGATCTGTCCATTGCTGAAAGTGGGTATTGAAGTCTGTTGTTACTATTGTATTTGAGTCTGTATCTCACTTTTAATCACTCTATTAAATAGCCAGATGCCCTGTAATTAGGTGCATATACATTTACAATAGTCACATTTTCCTGCTGAATTGATCCTTTAATCATTATAAACTATCCTTCTTTGTCTCTTTGATAGATTTTGTTTGAAGTCTATTTTGTCTGATAATAGTATGGCCATACCAGCTCTTTTTTGGTTTCTCTTATCATGGAATAACTTTTTACATCCTTTCACTTTCAGTTTGCGTGTGTCTTTGTTGGTAAGGTGTGTTTCTCATAGGTAGCAGATAGATGGGTTTCCTTTTTTAATCTATTCAGCCAGTCTGTGTCTTTGTACTGGGGAGTTGAAACCATTTACATTCAGTGTGACTATTGCTAAATACTGTCTTTTCCTTGCCATGTTTCCTTAAATAGTCCTGTTTATGTATTTTGGATTTTGTTTGTACTTGTGCTGGGTCATTTTCTATGTTCATCTTCTTTTGTAGTGAAGTTCCTGTTTTTGTGTTTCTGTGTGTAGCACATCCTTGAGACAGTGTTATAGGGCTGGGTGAGAAGATAAAAATTATTTCAATTTTTATTGTGGAAAATCCTTATTTCTCCTTCATTCATAAATGACAGTTTTTTTAGGGTACAGTATTCTGGCTTGACAGTTTTTTTCTCTTAGGACTTGCAGGTGGCAGTTTTACCTTCTATGCCTGAATGCTGGCCCACTTTTATTCAAGTTCCCTTCTAAGATGCCTGGAAAAGCAGTAGAAGATGACTCAAGTACGTGGGCCACTGTCACCCTGTGGTTATCCAGATCATTGAGTTCCTCACTAATGGCTTCAGCCTAGCCCAACAGTGCTGTTGAAGCCATTTGGGAGTTAACCAATGGATGTCAGGTTAATCTCTCTCCCTCCTTCCCCCTCCATCCCTGTCATTCTGCTTTTCAAATAGAGTGAATCTTTTTAAAAAGGATATGCTGGTAACATTGGCATTATGGTGCAGCTAGTTAAGCCACTGCTTGCCATTTTAACATCTCATATCACAGTGACAGTTTGAATGCTGGTTACTCTAATTCTGATCAGGCTTCCTGCTAATTCACCTGTGAAGGCAGAAGATGACCCAAGTACTTGAGCCCTTGCCACCTGTGTGGGAGACACAAATTGAGTTCCTGGCATGTGGCTTCAGACAGATCCAGCTCTGGCTATTGCAGCCATTTGAAGTGTGAACCAGCAGATAGAAGATTTCTCTCTCTCTCTCTCTCTCTCTTTCCTTTCTCTGTGTGTATATGCGTGTGTCTTTCTGTATCTCCCTGCCTGTCATTCAGATTTTCAAATAAATAAAATAAATTTTTAAAAAAGGATATATTAGTGATGCACCTCCAAAATAGAGCACTTTATTTCAATCATGTTTTATAATTAGTTTAATTGAATATCATTGTGACTTTGAAAGTTAATTTAAAAAACTGTTATTGCTTTATTACTATGTTCATAAAGATTTCCTTAATTTCTTGCAAAAAATTTGATCATCTGCAGTACAATTGTATAACCTACATAATCATATATTAGAACATTGCCTAGCACATATTTTCCCGCAAAGTATAAGGTATTATTATTAGTATTAAAATGAAATACAGAAATAAACTAGAAATAAGCACTAAGCTGTAAATTAATACCAAGATGTATAATCTCAAACTTCTATGTTCACTATAATAGTCTCATTTATCTCAAAACTGACTTTATTCTGAATATTTTACAATATGTTAAAAATTAATATTTTTTTCATAAAAATCATGGCTGTATTGAAAACTTTCTAAGATCCTTCTAATTCTAAATATCTGATTCTTAAATAATTAGCATTTAATTATTTACATCTGGTTAAGCATCATAAGTCACTTTCAAATGACTAACACATATGCTTTTATATAGATATATGCTTTTCCAAGAATATAGTATATATATATATATATATATACTACCTACTTCACTTCCAGTAAAGCTGCCCTATCCAATAAATAATGCAGTTTTAACTGTTCAGTATTATACACAACTGTAAATGCCAATATCATAACAGTAGTTTAAGAATAATTACAAAGGAAGATAAAGATATGCAAAATGATAGGAAAGGCATTATACCATAAACAAATATACTTACTTCTAAAGTTGTAAGACCTGAATATTTAGAAAAGGAAAGCTAAGTATTTGATTGTCAGAATAACTCATATTGTGGCCAGTATAGAACTCATTTTCCGTTCCAATGCACCAATGGATTTGGGATTATAAGGAAGAAATAGGTTCACACATGCAAAAATTTTTAGCAAAACAAAGTATAGAAAGTGAATCTATGTCATCTAAACACATAATAATTGATGGTATTCCACCAAATACTTTCTGATTATTTTTAAATTTAATTGATGAATGAATTTTCTTTTCATTACAGAGCAAAGTAGTTATTCCATCTATGAAACTGAAAAAAGAATTTCTTAAAACTGAAAGAAATTGATGAATTCTATAAAATGTATTAATGTTGAGTGGGCTATCAGAAGGTATTTGGACACACAGACACACAGAAAATAAAAACATTTAAATTTTATTAAAAAAAAGGTCATAATAGTACAGAATCTGATACTGTGCACAAGATTCTGGATTTATTTACAATCTCAATTCGTTTTACATATGAGATTATCTGCTTTGCTACACTCAGAATATTTTAACCTATGCAGCATGTAAATATAATTTCCTGAAATCTTCCAATTTTCTTCCTACTTACCCTGAGTCACAGCCAATACAGGAATATGTCTGTGGCATCACTTATTTTTGGGATTTTGAAAAGAAGAAGAAATTCCTGATGAGTATAAACACTTTACAGCAAAGACCAAGGATATCCAAGGAATGTCAGAAAAGTCAGTTGAACAAGTGGAAAAATATCACCAATACTATGTCTTTCTTGCTTAAAAAGAGATAAGGGCTATTTCTCTTTCTTAATATAACTAAAAGAGGATATTCATAATGCTAAATAAAATTGAGTAAATTAGACACCAGAGCTAATACAACATACCAGCAAATACAAGTTTAAAAATTTTGATATGCACTTCCTCTACTCTTCATGACATAGCAGTGAAGAACAAATATAAAATTAGAAAAAAAATTCAGGTTAGGTTAAGGCAATTTTACCTGCTCTAGAATAAAAAATTTAAAATATCCAAACTGGAGGAATACATAATTACTTTTTTTTAGAAACAAGAAGCAAGAAAGAACTTTAAAGGCTACTGAAACAAAACACAGAGAGAATGGAAAATCATGAGCACAACTGGCATAGTGACATAATGAAAGATGGTGTAAGTACAATCATCAGAGTTAAGTAGCATCAGTTTTGACAGCTGAAAGATTTTGAGTGTAAAATAACAGCATGCAATTCGCTGAAACAAGAGAGAAAAGTCTGAGGGGGGAAAACATGATTTGTTAAAATATTTTAATGAAATAATTACATATAAACTCTAGAAAATGAGGAGTGAAAACCAGAGTTATGCCCAAGATCAGGGCAAAGGTAATAAAATTATATTTTCATACTCTCACTCAAAATTCCCATAAATTTGATATCAATATCATTATTCAAGGTTTTATGGCACTTTGATGCTAATTATATTTCCCATATAAGATGGGATATATATTATCACACATTTCTGAGATTAGGATGTGCTTACAAATGACAGGATGTCATAATTGAAATGTTTTTCATTTTTGTATTGCAAAAAATAATGGTGTATTTTACCATAATAACATCATGAAGTGAACAAAGTCATCATGGATTTACCTGAAAATACTATTTATTTCAAAATACTCACATTTTTAGTTAATGCACTTCAGATATTCTTTCAATAAAGAAATAAGGAAATGGTGAGCTCTTACAAGAACATGACAAAGTTAGCTTTCTGGGATTCTATTTTTTTTAATTTATTTATTTGACAGGCAGAGTTAGACAGAAAGAAAGGTCTTCTTCCATTGGTTCACTCCCCAAATGGCTGTTACGGCTGGTGTGCTATGCCAATCTGAAGCCGGGAGCCAGGTGCTTCCTCCTGGCCTCCCTGCAGGTGCAGGAGCCCAGACACTTGGGCCATCCTCCACTGCCCTCCCGGGCCACAGCAGAGAGCTGGACTGGAAGAGGACCAACTGGGACCAGAACCTGGTGTCCATATCAGATGCTGGTGCCACAAGCGGAGGATTAGCCAAGTGAGCCATGGCACCGGGCCCAAGCTTTCTGGGATTCTAAAAAATATTTAAAGCAAGCATTATCATATTACTTTGTAACATTATACCCAGGGAAGAAAGCTCAAAGTAATGATGACATTATGAAGGGAAAATTATGCTTACTTTCTAAGTCTTGGAATGATATTGACTTTGATAAATAATAAAAGCAGTATATGCCTGTTAGGTAAAAAACTGAAAAAAAAATCACAAATGCTTTGGTTCACTGAAACCATCAAATGACCATCACAATGTGATCATTTTATTCTAGAGGGCTACTAGAATGCCTTATTTGTTTATAATTCCGATTGTTAGAGAAACATGTCTCAAATAAGTGGAGAGAAAAGTCAACTCAGCCTACACACATATACATGCACTCACACTCTTAGGCTTTTCTTTTTTGTACTTGAAATTTATTATCCAAGATTTTTTTTAAAAAAAGCTTTATAAGTTCTTTAATTAAAAATTGGCCTTCTGGGTTCTATGTGTTCCTAACCACCTTAAAAGATGTCTTGAGATAAGGTCAAAAATAATAACATAAAATAACATTATATTCTATACTTTTGTATATTTTTGAAATTTGTATAATAAGCATATGGCACTTTTATTTATAAATATACAGTGATGAAATTCATGCCAAGATTTTCAAATGTGCTTTATCTTGAATTACAGGAATTTGAAGAGTGATTATGTTCTTTATCTTTTCTGTATTTTTCATTTTCATAGTTAAAATTAAACCCATTAAAATCATTAGTCATATTATTAAAACTTGTTTAAACCATTTGAGGTCAATGTATCCTATATAAATTTGGAAGAATATTCATAACTTCATTCAACTGAAGCTATTACTATCTGTACTTTATTGGTTAGAAAACTAATAGAGAATACACACTCTTCAAAAGATGTTTTATAGATTCAGTTAAAACATACTTAGGTTTAATTTGCCCATGAGATTTGCAGCCAACAGTTTTCATGGAATAAAGGGACTGATTAAGTCAGTCAAAACTGCACATTCAACCTTTGAATAATAAACTTTACATTTGTAACCCATGTCTGGTAAACAGAAATTCCTTTCTCTTTCATTTGTACTTGACAATATAGAACATTAGCATTAATCGATAAGGATGGGAATATCATAGGAAAAATCTAAGTGTTTTTCCTCTAGCATGTCTAGAAAATAGTCTAGTGTTCTATCAGTGAGTTAAGCCACCAACCACAGTGCCAGCTTCCCTTATGAGCACTAGTTTGAATTCCAGCTACTCCATTTCCAATCAAAATCCTTACTAATGTGCCAGGAAAAGCAATGAAAGATGAACTAAGGACTTGGGCTGCTAACACTCATGTGGGAAACTTGGATGAAGCTCTGGGTCCTTCTTTTGTAGGAAGTCCTGACCCCTGGTCATTGCAGTCATTGAAGAGCAAACCAGCAGATAAAAAATACATCTCTATCACTCCATCTTCCTCAGTAACTCAGTCTTTCAAATAAATACATCTTTTATTTTTGAAAGTCTAGTTTGTCTAAAAAATAGGTTATTCATTAATTAATTAATTTACTTATTTGAAAGTCAGAGTTACACAGAGAGAGAAGGAAAGGCGGAGAGAGAGAGAGGTCTTCCATCTGCTGATTCACTCCCCCAGGTGATCAGGAAGTCTGGAACAGTGCTGATCTGAAGCCAGGAGCCATTAGTTTCTTCCAGGTCTCCCACATGGTTGCAGGGGCCCAAGGTCTTGGAAATCTCCTGCTTTCTCAGGTCATAACGAAAACTGGATCAGAAATGGAGCATCTGGGATTTGAACTGACGCCCATATAGGATGTCATCACTGCAGGTGGTGGCTTTACCCACTACGCCACAGCACTGGCTCCTAAAAATTAGTTTTTGTGTGGAAGTTCATACCACCTCATCTAGAATGCAGGAGTGATAATGCTGGAGGATTAATAAATGACACCAGATTAAACCGTATTTTCAAGAAGCAGTTGTACTCTGAGTTAAATTTGTTCCTAAATTTTTCCTTTATATTTCCCTTAAAGATTATAAATTACACTAATCTACATTATTTTTGACCAATTTAATCTATATTTATTACAATTTGACAACTTATTCAAAATTTTTAGATGGCTTTTTTAAAAAAGATTATTTATTTGACAGGTAGAGATATAAACAGTGAGAGGGAGAGACAGAGACAAAGGTCTTCCTTCCATTGGTTCACCCCCCAAATGGCTGCTACAGCTGGAGCTAGGCCATCCGAAGCCAGGATCCAGGCACTTCTTCCCGGTCTCCTACGAGGGTGCAGGTGCTCAAGCACTTGGGCCATCCTCCACTGCCCTCCTGGGCCACAGCAGAGAGCTGGACTGGAAGAGGAGCAACTGGGACTAGAACCTGGGGCTCATATGGGATTCCGGTGCCACGGGTGGAGGATTAGCCAAGGGAGCCATGAGCCAGCCCCTTAGATGGCTTTTTTAAACTTTTATTTAATAAATATAAATTTCCAAAGTACAGCTTTTGGATTACAGTGGCTCCCCCCTCCCATTACTTCCCTCTCACCCACAACCCTCCAATCTGCTCCCTCTCCCATTCCATTCATATCAAGATTCATTTTCAATTATCTTTATATACAGAAGATCAATTTAGTATATATTAAGGGTTCAACAGTTTGCACCCACACTGAAACACAAAGTGTAAAATAATGTTTGAGTACTAGTTATAGCATTAATTCAGATTGTATAACACATTAAGGACAGAGATCCTACATGAGGAGTAATTGCACAGTGACTCCTATTGTTTTTTTTAATTAATTCACAGGCCTTTATTGGGATTCTGCTCCCGGCGAGGTTCCCCGGTCCCAACAGAGTTGGGGGGCCAGGGAAGTCGCACATCAGAGATTGGGAGGGCTCCTTTTATAGATTGAGGGCATGGGGGTTAAATGTTGAGGTGGGTCTGATACTCATTGGTTGACCTTTAGGCACCCGTGGGGACCTTGACAAGGACTTTTCTTCCCAAGAAGCACAGGTAGGGACTTCTCCATTCCCAGAAGTATAGGCCTTCCTTCCATGTGGATCCCAAAGCTACCATGCTGACCTTTTAATGATAAGAAAGGGGGTGATGATGAGTCTCTCTGGCTACTTCCTGCTGACTGGGGATATCACCTACAGGGACCCGCTGGGGGTATCTTGGGGCTCCACAGGGACAGGCATGTATGGATGGAGAAGCATCTGGTTGACTGCCTGGTTGCTGAAGGCCTTGGTTCATTCCATTATCACCTGCTGTAAACACTTAAACAGACACTGTAGTATACAAGTCAGGGTGAGAATAGCAACCAATGATCCTAAGAGTGGCATTAACCAGGTGATGAAAGGATTTCATAGAGGAGAGGAAATGAGGGGGGTCTCTGGACCCTTGTGAGGATTGTTTGATGGATGTGGTTTAAATCTGATCCCAGCCAAGACCAGGAGAAAGGCCACTCAACTTTTGCAGGTAGAGGGGTTTGTCTGTAGAGAAATTTTGAATAATTATACAACATTAAGTGGAGGAGAGGACCGTCAGTACACACAGGTTGGGAGCAGAGCCACTGATGTTAAAGTAGAGGTTATGATTACAAAGGAATGAGACCCAAGTGGGCTAGACAGGGTCTAGAACAAAGGACACAGTCATTATTAGAGGACCCAAGAAAGATGATGTCTCAGCCAAATAGAAACAGACAGAATGGGCCTGATAATAATCTGGTGGGCTTTAGGCCTTGTAAGTTAAGAGGCCCAGACCTATCTATCTCTTCACATAGGGTACATCCCAAAGGAGGTGTGAACCTCCTAGGGAAGGCAGCCTGTTGACTTCCATTACATAGCTGGCCTGGGAGGAGAGCTGGCCAGGTAAAGGCAGGTGGCATCTCTAACAGGAAATTTACAGTTCTGCCTGCAATGTTGCTGACCCTACTTGGCTGCCCCCTCAGCTGCAGTGGTCACTTTGGAAGCTGGGCTGAGGGAAGTTCTTTTCAGCTTAGAGCCAGTAAGATCTGTGGCTCCGACCTGGGTGTCCTTCGACTCCAGGGCAGTTCTGTTTCCAGTGATCCAACTCTTGGCTGGCAGAGCTGCCAGAGCTCTTCACAAGCTGACTTCTGCTGAAGCCCAGGCTTACCACATTGCAAGCCACCGCAGTGGACTGGCCTGTTGAGTCTCTTTGAGGGCAGAACACTGTACAGAACAGCCATTAATAGGCCTGGCACCTATCTTTATATTTATGATGGCTGGCTTTCTCTTCCTCCTGGTTTTTGTTAAAGGAGACCAGGGGATGCAAGTCAAGGGGGTGCTCAATTCCCATTTCTAATGTAAAAATCAAATTGTGCACCTTGGAGAGTCCTTCAGAATAGAGTTACTTTCCTACCTCAAAGAGAATAGAGAAATGAGAGAACAAGTTGGACTTAGAATAGAGAAAGGGGGATGCCAGTCCCAGATCACTTACTGACAATAGCAATATCAAATGAAAACATAGAAAGCAGTTTCAATCATTAGATAACAAATATAGAAGTTTCAACACTAGCTTTTTAAACTCTTTAACTGTTTTTTAATTTACCAATTGATTCAAATTACTTTCTGCTCTTAGTAACCTCAGCTAACCATGCTTTCAGTTGGTACCTATAATACATTATTGGCTTCATCTATTTACAGCGCCATCCCAAAGTACTGAATACAATTGATGTGACTGGAAAAAGTCCATCAGAACCTATAGGAGGACAGCTAAACACAGAACCAACAATGCTTTAGTTTTATGAACAGTGAATCTGATATATAAAACTGTATGACAGAAGATAAGTTGCCAAGTTTAAAATTATAAACTTATTATAAACTCAACAAGAGGCACTTGCTTACTTCACAAAACATTTTTGAAAGCATCTGTAGGATTTTACAGAACATTTAACTCTTTAGGCCTCTGTGCATTCTCATTAAGATCTAAGATTTCTTTTGTAACCTTCTGTGACTTCCACACACCCTCTTCAACTTACTTGAAACATTCCATCATTTCCATTCCAGTCTAGAGTAAACTAGCTATTAGGATGAAGTCAGTCTTACAAACCTTCTCCTTTCTTTATTCAAAATAACCCTTTCCATTTAATCCTTCCTTACCAAATGCACATTTCTATAACATTTTAACACAAATTTAACATGCTGAGTATACAAGTGTTTGCAATAAATTAGCAGTTACACCTAAATGACTTAAGATGCTGATATTAAATATCGCTATCTGAATTCAATTAAAATTAAAATTGCATTCATCTAAAGCAAGTACTAATTACCTATTGTTGTTTCATTGAGTACTGATTACCAGGAAACCTGTTAAAATAAATTACAAAATAAGTTCATCAAGTTACGAAGTGATATTTTCAAAGGTAGTGATCTTCCTAGATTCAAAGATAAATTCCTTCAAACTCAGTGTCTTTTTACAGTTACAGTTGCCTTTTTCCAAAGAATACCTTAGGCCCAGGATGTCATATTCAGTTGGCCATGTGGGGCATAGGCAGTTGACCTAAAACCCAGCAGACCAGAGGGGTGGGGTGAAGAAGGGAAAAAAAGAAGGAGAGTGTAAAAGAGACAAGAAAGGAGAGGAGCTAGTGAGGAGAGGAGAGCGAGCAGGAGGGAAGAGAGAGCCCCTATTGTTGACTTAACAAATTAACACTCTTGTTTATGGTGTCAGTAATCACCCTAGCCTCTTGTCATGCATTGCCAAGGCTTTGGAATCGAGTTCACCAACTCTGATCTTATTTAGACAAGGTCATAGTCAAAGTGGAAGTTCTCTCCTCCCTTCATAGAAAGGTACCTCCTTCTTTGATGGCCTGTTCTTTCCACTGGGATCTCACAGAGATGTTTCATTTAGGGTTTTTTTTTTTGCCAGAGTGTCTTGGTTTTCCATGCCTAAAATACTCTCATGGGCTCTGCAGCTAGATCCGAAAGCCTTAAGGGCTGATTCTGAAGCCAGAGTGCCATTTAGGACATCTGCCATTCTATGAGTCCTGCTTCCCATGTTGGAACATTTTCTCCTCTTTTATTCTATGTTAGTATTAGAGGAAACTAGTCTTGTTTATGTGATCCCTTTGAATCTTAATCCTATCATTATGATCAATTGTGAACTGAAATTGATCACTTGGACTAGTGAGATGGCATTGGCATGCCACCTTGATGGGATTGAATTGAAATCACCTGGCACATTTCTAACTCTGATTTCAGGCAAGTCAGATTGAACATGCCCCAAATTATATATCTCCTCCCTCTGATATTCCCAGTCTTATATTTAAAAGGGATCACTTTTCAGTTAAATTTCAAAACCTAAGAATAATTGTGTGTTAATTACAGAGTTCAATCAATAGTATTAAGTAGAACAAAAAAATTACTGAAAGGGATAAAGTATTAAGTTGTTCATCAGCAGAACAAGGGCTGATCAAGTCACTGTTTCTCATAGTGTCCATTTCAATTCAACAGGTTTCCTTTTTGGTTCTCAGTTGTCACCAACCAGGGAGAACATATGATATTTGTCCCTTTGGGACTGGCTTATTTCACTCAGCATGATGTTTTCCAGGTTCCTCCATTTTGTTGAAAATGACCAGATTGCATTGTTTTTGACTGCTATATAATATTCTATAGAGTACATGTCCCATAATTCCTTTATCCAGTCTACTCTTGATGGGCATTTGGGTTGATTCCATGTCTTAGCTAGTGTGAATTGAGCTACAATAAACATTAATGTGCAGACAAATTTTGTGTTTGCCAACTTAATTTCCTTTGGGTATATTCCAAGGAGTAAGAATGGCTGGGTTGAATGGTAGGGTTATATTCAGGTTTCTGAGGAATCTCCAAACTGACTTCCATAGTGGCTTAACCAGTTTGCATTCCCACCAACAGTGGGTTAGTGTCCCTTTGTCCTCACATCCTTGCCAGCGTCTGTTGTTGGAAGATATCTGTATGTGAGCCATTCTAACCGGGGTGAGGTGAAACCTCATTGTGGTTTTGATTTGCATTTCCCTGATTGCTGTTGATCCTGAACATTTTTTCGTGTGTGTGTTGGCCATTTGGATTTCCTCTTTTGAAAAATGTCTATTGAGGTCCTTGGCCCATCTCTTAAGTGGGTTGTTTGTTTTGTTGTTGTGGAGTTTCTTGATCTCTTTGTAGATTCTGGTTATTAACCCTTTATCAGCTGCATAGTTTGCAAATATTTTTTCCCATTCTGTCAGTTGTCTCTTCACTCTCCTGACTGTTTCTTTTGTAGTACAGAAACTTCTCAATTTGATGCAATCCCAATAGTTGATTTTGGCTTTGAATGCCTGTGCTTCTGGGGTCTCTTCTAAGAAGTCTTTGCCGGTACGTATATCTTGAAGGGTTTCTCCAATGTTCTCTAAAACTTTGATGGTGCCGGGTCATAGATTTAGATCTTTAATCCATGTTGAGTGTATTTTTGTGTAAGGTATAAGGTAGGGGTATTGCTTCATGCTTCTGCATGTGGAAATCTAGTTTTCCCAACAGCATTTGTGGAATAGACTGTCCTTGCTCCAGGGATTGATTTTAGATCATTGATCAAATAAAGTTGGCTGTAGATGTTTGGATTGATTTCTGGTGTTTCTATTCTGTTCCATTGGTCTATCCATCTGTTTCAGTACCAGTACCATGCTGTTTTGACTATAACTGCCCTGTAGTACGCCCTAAAATCTGGTATTGTGATGCCTCTGGCTTTGTTTTTGTTGTACAAGATTACTTTAGGTATTCGAGTCTCCCGTGCCACCATATGAATTTCAGCATCATTTTTCCCAGATCTGAGAAGAATGTCTTTGTTATCTTGATTGATGTCACATTGAATCTATAAATTGCTTTTGGGAGAATGGACATTTTGATGATGTTGATTCTTCCAATCCACAAGCATGGAAGATTTTTCCATTTTTTTTTTTTTTGGTATCTTCTTCTATTTCTTTCTTTAAGATTTTGCAAATCTTATTGTAGACATCTTTGATGTCCTTGGCTAAGTTTATTCCAAGTTATTTTTTTTGTTTTTGTGGCTACTGTAAATGGGGTTGATCTTAGAAGTTCTTTCTCAGCTGTGGCATTGCCTGTGTATACAAAGGCTGTTGATTTTTGTGCATTGGTTTTATATCCCGCTACTTTGCCAAACTCCTCTATGAGTTCCAATAGTCTCTTAGTAGAGTTCTTTGGGTCCCCTAAATAAAGAATCATATTATCTGGAAAGAGGGATAATTTGACTTGTTGCTTCCTAATTTGTATCCCTTTAATTTCTTCTTCTTGCCTAACAGCTCTGGCTAAATCTTCAGAACTATATTGAATAGCAGTGGTGAGAGTGGGCATCCCTGTCTGGTACCAGATCTCAGTGGAAATCCTTCCAAATTTTCCCCATTCAAGAGGATGCTGGCTGTGGGTTTTTCATAAATTGCTTTGATTGTATTGAGGAATGTTCTTTCTATAGCCAGTTTGCTTAGAGTTTTCACCATGAAAATGTGTTGCATTTTATCAAATGAGTTCCCTGCATCTATTGAGAAAATCATATGGTTTTTCTTCTGCAGTCTGTTAATGTGGTGTATCACATTGATTGATTTGTGAACATTGAAACATTACTGCATACCAGGGATACATCCCACTTGGTCTGGGTGGATGATCTTTCTGATATGTTGTTGGATTCTATTGACCAGAATTTTATTGAGGAATTTTGCATCTATGTTCATCAGGGATATTGGTCTGTAATTTTTTTCCATTGCTGTATCTTTCACTGGCTTAGGGATTAAGGTGATGCTGGCTTCATAAAAAGAATTTGGGAGGATTCCATCTTTTTCGATTGTTCTGAATAGTTTGAGAAGAATTGGAGTCAGTTCTTCTTTAAATGTCTGGTAGAATTCAGCAGTGCATCTATCTGGTCCTGGGCTTTTCTTGTTTGGAGGGCCTTTATTACTGTTTCAATTTCTGTCTCAGTTATGGGTCTGTTTAGGTTTTGTATGTCTTCCTGGTTCAATTTAGGTAGGTTGCATGTGTCCAGGAATCTATCCAATTCTGATAGATTTCCCTGTTTGCTGGCATACAAGTCCTTGTAGTAATTTCTGATGATTCTTTTTATTTCTGTGGTGTCTGTCATTACATTCCCTTTTTCATCTCTGATTTTATTGATTTGGGTCTTTTCTCTTCTTTTTTTTAGTTAGTTGGGCCAATGGGGTGTCAATTTTTTTTTTATTTTTTCAAAAAACCAGCTCCTCATTTGGCTGATCTTTTGTAATGGTTTTTGGATTCAATCCTGTTGATTTCTTCTCTGATTTTCATTATGTCTCTTCTACTAGATTTGGGTCTGGTTTGCTGCAGTTTTCCTAGATCCTTGAGATGTATTTATAGCTCATTTGTTTGGTGCCTTTCCAATTTCTTGATGTAGGCACCTATTGCTATAAACTTTCCTCTTAACACTGCTTTTGCTGTATCCCATAAGTTTTGGTATGTTGTTTTGTTATCCTCATTTACTTCCAGAAAGTTTTTGATTTCTCTCTTGATTTCTTCTATGACCCATTGTTCATTCAGGAGCATGTTGTTTAATCTCCATGTGCTTGAATATGCTCTAGGTATTCCTGAATTGCTAATTTCCAACTTCTTTTCCCTATGGTCTGAGAAGCTGCATGGTATGAATCTAATTCTTTTGAATTTGCTGAGACTTGCTTTATGGCCTAGTATGTGGTCAATCCTAGAGTAGGTTCCATGTACTGCTGATAAGAATGTAAATGCTTTATATGTAGGATGAAAAGTTCTTTAGATATCTGTTAGATCCATTTGGGCTATAGTGTCCTTTAAATCTACTGTATCCTTTTTGATCTTCTGTCCGGATGATCTATTTCTGAGAGTGGAGTATTGAAGTCCCCCAGTACTATTGTATTGTAGTCTAAGTCTCCTTTTAAGACCCTTAACATATTTTTTTAAAAATTTGGTGCCCAGTAATTAGGTGCACATACATTGAAAATCATTATATCTTCCTGTTGAATTGATCCCTTAATCATTATATAGTGCCCTCTTTGTCTCTCTCTACAGTTTTTGTGTTAAAGTTTATTTTTTCTGATATGAAGATGGCTGTATTCACTTTTTTCATTTCTGTTGGCATGGAATATCTTTTCCCAGCCTTTCCCTTTCAGTCTGTATGCATCTTTGTTGGAAAGCTGTTTCTTGTAAGCAGCAAATAGATGGGTTTTGTTCCTTAACCCAATCAGCCAATCTGTGCCTTTTAACTGGATAGTTGAGGCCATTAACATTCAATGTGACTATTGATAAGTAGTAACTTTGCCCTGCCATTTGCCAAAGATATTTCTAATATAATATATGCTTGGAACTTCCTATGATCTTTTACTGGTAGGTTTTCTTCCTTTCCCTTCTTTCATATTGATGGCCATGTTTCTGTGTTTCTGTGTGTAACACATCTTTAAGCATCTTTTGCAGGGCCGGACGAGTGGCCACAAAGTCTTTCAATTTCTATTTGCTATGAAAGGTCTTTATTTCACCTTCATTCACAAATGAGAGTTTTGCAGGATATAATATTCTGGCTGGCAGTTTTTCTCTCTTAGTACCTGGGCGATGTCTCACCATTCCCTTCTAGCCTATAGGGTTTCTGATGAGAAGTCTGCTGTGAGTCTAATTGGAGAGCCTCTGAGAATCATCTGACGTTTCTCTCTTGCACATTTTAGAATCTTTTCTTTGTGTTTCACTGTGGTAATTTTGATTACAACGTGTCATGGTGAGGATCTCTTTTGGTCATGTATACTAGGGGTTCTATGAGCTTACTGTACTAGGATGTCTCTGTCCTTCTCCAAACCCGGGAAGTTCTCAGCTAGTATCTCACTAAAAAGGCCTTCTAATCCTTTCTCTCTCCATATCTTCAGGAACTCCTAGAACCTGAATGTTGGTTTTTTTTCAATAGTATCTTGTAGATTCCCAACAATATTTTTTAGATTTCTAATTTCCTCTTCTTTTCTTTGGTTTGACTGTATACTTTCCTGTGCTCTGTCTTTGATGTCTGATATTCTCTCTTTTGCTTCACTGATTGTTTTTTAGGCTTTCAAATTCATTTGTCATTTGATCTATTGAATTCTTAATTTCATTTTCATTTCTCTTCAATATCACAATTTCATGTTCTACTAGTTTCTTCATTTCATTTTGATTCCTTAATTTCATTTTGATTCATGAAAATGAAATCTTAAGGGTTTCTTTCTTTTCTTTCTTTTTTTTTTTTTTGGACAGGCAGAGTTAGAGAGAAAGAGACAGAGAGAAAAGTCTTCCTTCCGTTGGTTCACCACTCTTGTAAGGATTTCTGCAGTTCAAGAATTTGTTTTTGAGAACTTCTAAATGTTATTATAATAATTTTTTTGAAATCCGTATCTTGCATTTCTTCTATCATCATCTTCATAATCTTGAATTACAGTATCTTGTTCATTTAGGGGCATAATAATGTCTTCCTTGTTCTTGTTTCCTTGGTCTGTGTTCTGCTTGGCATTTTGGAGATATTCTTTGCTTTCTTCTTCTATTGTTTTTCCTAACTGTGGGGGCTTTTTTGATTATACTATGACTCTAGATTAAGTGGACTGTCTGCGTTTGATGGATCCTTAGAGGCTTGAGATGGGTGTGGCCAGAGATCTCCATTCGGTCTTCAGGGTAAAGGGTGTGCCAAAGTTGACACACCTAGGTTAGGCATGGTAAATCTTTCTCTATCTCTCTTTATTCAGAAAAGAAGTAATTCCTCACAGCTTAGTGGAATTGAAGGCAGTCAGTGTCTGAGCTCTGGCCCCTGTGGGTTTAATATTTGTCTGCTCTGTCCCAAGGACCACAAAAAGGATCTGCGCAGTCCTCAATGTAAGCTCAGATTCCCTTGCAATCTCCCACTGGGTTGCCAAGGTTACCAAGTTTGTGGTGCCTCCCGAGAGTACTCAAGTCTCAGGCACTCCATTTCTCTCGCACACCCTCAGTTTTTTTTTTCAGTCTCAGTTCATAAGCTCCACACATTCATTAGGTCTTAACCTCCTGTTATTTCTCCCCCCAAGACTCCAGTTTTTCTGCTTGGCTGAGGGCAGGTGCAGCCCTGAGGTGGCGCAGCTTTTACATATGTCCAAAATGGCACCTGCTCTTTGTCTTGCTCACCATTGTAAGGTGAGTGGGTGAGATAATCATGTCATACCTGTCCTTTTAATTTATTTCTTTTTTCTCTCCTCTAGTTAGCCTGGTGAACTTTCCCCCATGGGGCTTCAAGCCTCATTCCCTGTAGGCTCTTCCTGCCACTTCCCTGCCTGCCAGTGTCTCAGGCTACAGAGGTTTTGCCTCACCTCCGTTTTTAGTGCTAGTGTGTAGACTCGGCAGCTGAGGTCCCCAGCCATCGGCACCTGTGCCCTCCACATAGGTCCACCGTGTCCCACTAGTTTCAGAAGAGTTTCCTCTGCAGTTTTTTTCACCAACTCTTCCCTGAAACTACAGTATCTCCACTTTTATTAAAGTATCTTGTCCCGGACTATCAGTGTGCTCCCTCCCTATTCCGCCATCTTGGAGGACTCTCCTACACTATTCTACGTCCTGAGAAACTGTTTAGTCCTCTGATTGACTTTAGTCACTATGACTTGTTGCTGCTGATAAGGAGAAAGCCTGCAGAGGAAATTGCCATAGGCAGACATTAAATAAACTCATGTGTATATCATTTAGGACTTCATGTGAGTTAAGCCTGAATAAATTTATTATCTGTGATTCAGTTTGTTGAAAAGAGAGCCTAGTTTCCCTTGCAGCTCGCTTACCTTCAGATTTTCTTGATGGTATAAATGAATCAGAGAAAGGCAATTCTAATTTGCAATTCTTTTCTTTCTTTATATTTTAATTTATTTAATGAACATAAATTTCCAAAGTACAGCTTATGGATTACAATAGCTCCCCCCCCCATAACTTCCCTCCCACCCACAACACTCCCCTCTCCCACTCCCTCTCCCCTTCCATTCACATCAAGATTTTCAATTATCTTTATATACAGAAGATCAATTCAGCATATATTAAGTAAAGATTTCCACAGTTTACACCCACACAGAAACATAAAGTGTAAAATACTATTTGAGTACTAGTTATAGCATTAATTAAACACCTAAGAGTAATTATGTATTAATTACAGAGTTCAACCAATAGTTTTAAGTAGAACATAAAAAATACTAAAAGGGTAAAGTATTAAGTTCTTTTTTGTTTGTTATATAGTTATTTTTTTATTTAACAAATGTGAATTTACAAAGTGCAACTTGTGTATTGTTGTGGCTTCCCCCCCCCAAGCCTCCCTCCCTCCTGTGGCCCTCCCCTCTTCCTCTCCCTCTCCCATCCTGCCCTTCATCGAGTTTCATTTTCAATTACCTTCATATACTGAAGATCAACTTAGTATATACTAAGCAAGGATTTCAACAGGCTGCACTCACACAACCGCACAAGGTATAGGGTATTGTTTGACTAGTAGTGTTGTTTTTAAGTTTCATAGTAAAACACATTAAGGACAGAGATCCTACGTGGGGAGCATGTACCCAGTGACTCCCGTTGTTGATTAACAATTGGCACTCTTATTTATGACATCAGCAATCACCTGAGACTCTTGCTATGAGCTGTCTAGGCTATGGAAGCCCCTTGAGTTCACCGACTCTGAACTTGTTTAGTCAAGGCTGTATCACAGTGGAGGTTCCTTCCTCCCTTCAGAAAAAGGTGCCTCTCTCCTTGATGGCCTGTTCCTTCTGCTGGGGTGTTGTTCACCAGGATCTTTCTTTTAGATTGTTTTTTGCCACTGTGTCATTGCTTTCCATGCCTGTGAGACTCTCATGGACCTTTTAGCCAGATCCGAATGTCCCAAGGTTTGATTCTGAGGCAGGAGTGCTGCCATTCTATGAGTTTGCTGTGTGTCCTGTTTTCCCCACAGGATCATTCTCTCCCTTTTATTTCTATCCTTCATTATTTGCTTACACTGGTCTTATTTGTGAAATCTCATCGACACATTCCCTATCTTTTTGATCGGTTGTGTATTTATACTTTTCACTTTACCAAGTGTGCTGGCTTTGGTACTGGCCTCCTTGGTAAGATTGAGTTGAAATCCCCTGGCACATTTCTAGTTCCACCATTGGAGGTAAGTCTGGGTGAGCATGTGCCAACTTATATATCTCCTCCCTCTCTTATTCCCACTCCTATGTTTAACAGAGATCTCTTTTCTGTTAAATTTTAAACGCCTAAGAATGATTGTGCATTGATTACAGAGTTCAACCAGTGGTCTTATATAGAACAAACAGAGCAACAACAACAACAACAAAAATACTAAAAGGAATAAAATAGTAAGTTGTTCCTCAACAGTCTAGACAAGGGCTGATCATGTCATTGTGTCTCATAGTGTCCATTTCACTTCAATGGGTATCATTTTAGATGCTCATTTAGTTGTCATCAATCAGGGAGAACATATGATATTTGTCCCTTTTGGACTGGCTTATTTCACTCAGCATGATGTTTTCCAGCTTCCTCCATTTTGTTGTAAATGCCCAGATGTCATTGTTTTTTTACTGCTGTATAGTGTTCCATAGAGTACATATCCCATAGTTTCTTTATCCAGTCATCCATTGATGGACATTTAGGTTGCTTCCATGTCTTAGCTATTGTGAATTGAGATGCAACAAATATTGAGGTGCAAATGGATCTTTTTTTTTCCTCCCCTTTAATTCCATTTGGGTAAATTCCAAGGAGTGGGATGGCTGGGTCCTGTGATAGTGCTATATTCACGTTTCTGAGGACTCTCCAAACTGTCTTCCATAGTGGCTTTACCAGTTTGCATTCCCACTAACAGTGGGTTAGTGTCCCTTTTTCCCCACATCCTCGCCAGCATCTGTTGTTGGTTGATTTCTGTATGTAAGCCAATCTAACCAGAGTGAGATGAAACCTCATTGTGGTTTTGATCTGCATTTCCCTGATGGCTAGGGATCCTGAGCATTTTTTTCATGTGTCTGTTGGCCATTTGGATTTCCTCTTTTGAAAAATGTCTGTTAAGGTCCTTGGCCCATTTTTATTGGGTTGTTTGTTTTGATTTTGTGGTGTTTTTTGATCATTGTGTAGATTCTAGTTGTTAATCCTTTATCTGTTGTGTGGTTTGCGAATAACGTCTCCCATTCTGTTGATTGCCCCTTCACTTTCCTGACTGTTTCCTTTGCTGTAAAGAAACTCTTCAATTTGAGCTAATCCCATTTGTTTATTTTATCTTTGATTACTCGTGCCTCTGGGGTCTTCTCCAGGAATTCTTTGCCTGTTCCAATATCTTGAAGGGTTTCCCCTATGCTCTCAATTAGTTTCATGGTGTTGTGGCACATCTCTAGTTCTTTGATCCATGTTGAGTGGATTTTTGTATAAGGTGTAGGTAGGGGTTTTGCTTCATACTTCGACATGTGGACATCCAGTTTTCCCAGCACCATTTGCTGAAGAGGCTGTCCTTGTTCCAGGGATTGGTTTTAGGTCCTTTGTTGAATATGAGTTGGTTATAGATGTTTGGGTTGATCTCTGGTGTTTCTATTCTGTTCCATTGGTCTATCCATCTGTTTTTATACCAGTACCAGCCTGTTTTGATTATAACTGCCCTGTAGTATGTCTTGAAGTCTGGAATTGTGATGCCTCCAGCCTTGTTTTTATTGTAAAGGATTGCTTTAGCTATTCTCGGTCTCCTGTTTCCCTATATGAATTTCAACATCATTTTTTCTAGGTCTTTGAAGAATGAATTTGGTATTTTGATTGGTATTGCATTGAACTTGTAAATTGCTTTTGGGAGAATGGACATTTTGATAATATTGATTCTTCCAATCCATGAGCATGGCAGGTTTTTCCATTTTTTTGTGTCATCTTCTTCTATTTCTTTCTTTAGTGTTTTGTAATTTTCATCATAGAGGTCTTTGACATCCTTGGTTAAATTTATTCCAAGGTACTTTCTTGTTTTTGTGGCTATTGTGAATGGAATTGATCTTAGAAGTTCTTCCTTGGCCCTGGCATTATCTGTGTATACAAAGGCTGTTGATTTCTGAGTGTTGACTTTGTATCCTGCTACTTTACCAAATTCTTCTATGAGTTCCAATAGTCTCTTATAGGAGTTTATTGGGTCCCCTATAAATAGTATCATGTCATCTGCAAATAGGGGTAGTTTAACTTCCTCCTTTCCCATTTGTGTTCCTTTAATTTCTTTTTCTTGCCTGATGGCCCTGGCTAACACTTCTAGGACTATATTGAATAGCAATGGTGAGAGTGGGCATCCCTTTCTGGTGCCAGTTTTCAATGGAAATGCCTCCAACTTTTCCCCATTCAATATGATGCTGGCCATTGGTTTATCGTAGATTGCCTTAATTGTGTTGAGGAATGTTCCTTCTAACCCCAATTTGCTTAGGGTTTTCATCACAAAAGGGTGTTGTCAAATGCTTTCTCTGCATCTATTGAGATAATCATGATTTTTGTTTCTCAATTTATTAATGTGATGTATTACATTGATTGACTTTTGAATATTGAACCATCCCTGCATATCAGGGATAAATACCACTTGGTCTGGGTGAATGATCTTTCTGATGTGCAGTTGGATTCAGTTTTCCAGAATTTTGTTGAGTATTTTTGCATCTATGTTCATCAGGGAGATAGGTCTGTAGTTTTTTCTCTGTTGTGTCTTTTCCTGGCTTAGGAATTAAGGTGATATTGGCTTCATAGAAAGAATTTGGGAGGATTCCCTCCCTTTCAATCGTTTTAAATAACTTGAGAAGAACTGGGGTTAGTTGTTCTCTAAATGTCTGATAAAATTCGGCGGTGAAGCCATCTGGTCCTGGGCTCTTCTTTTTCGGTAGTGTGTTTATTACTGATTCAATTTCTTCCATGGTATGGGTCTGTTTAGATTTTCTATATCTTCACAGCTCAGTTTAGGAAGGTTGTATTTGTCCAGGAATCTATACATTTCTTCCAAGTTCCCAAATTTGTTAGCATACATCTCTTTGTAGTGGTTTCTGATGATTCTTTTTATTTCTTTTCTATCTGTTGTTACATTTCCATTACTATCTTTGATTTTAAAGATATGGGTCTTCTCTCTCCTTTTTTTGGTTAGTTGGGCCAGTGGTGTGTCGATTTTGTTTATTTTTCAAAGAACCAGCTCCTGGTTTTGTTGATCTTTTGTATTTTTTTGTTTCAATTCTGTTTATTTCTTCTCTGATCTTTAGTATTTCTTTCCTCCCTGGATTTGAACTTGATTTGCTGCTGTTTTTCTAAATCCTTGAGGTGCATGGAGAGTTCATTTGTTTGGTTCCTTCTCAGCTTCTTGATGTAGGCACCAATTGCTATAAATTTTCCTCTTAGCACTGCTTTTGCTGTGTCCCACAGGTTTTGATAGGTTGTGTTATCATTTTCATTTGTTTCTAGAAAGCTTTTTATTTCTCTTTTAATTTCTTCAATGACCCACTGTTTGTTTAGGATCATGTTGTCCATTCTCCATATATTTGCATATGTTGCTTTCGAGTTTCACTGCACTATGGTCTGAGAAGCTGCATGGTATAGTTTCAGGTTTTTTGAAGTTTGAGGTTCCCTTTATGGCCTAGCATATGGTCAATCCTAGAGAACGTTCCATGAACTGGGGAGAAATATGTGAACTCTGGCTGTGGGGTGGAAGGTTCTGAAGATATCTATTAGGTCTATTTGGTCTATAGCATCAATTAACTCTGTTGTTTCCTTGTTGAATTTCTGACTGGTTGATCTGCCCATTGGTGAGAGTGGGGTGTTGAAGTCCCCTGTTACTATTGTATTTGAATCTATATCTCCCTTTAAATCCTTTAGTAATTCTTTCAGGTAGCCAGGCTCCCTGTAATTAGGTGCGTATACATTTATAATAGTAATGTCTTCCTGTTGGATATACTTTAATCATTAAATAGTGCCCCTCTCTATCTCTTTTAATAGTTTTTATGTTAAAGTCTATTTTGTCTGATATCAGGATGGCCACACCAGCTCTTTTTTGATTTCTGTTAGCTTGGAGTATCTTTTTCCATCCTTTCACTTTCAGTCTGCGTGCATCTTTGCTGATAAGGTGTGTCTCCTGAAGGCAACATATAGCTGGATTCTCTTTATTGATCCAATCAGCTAGTCTATGACTTTTGGTAGTAGAATTAAGACCATTCACATTCAGTGTGATTACTGTTAAGTACTGTCTTTTCCCATTCATGTTTCCTAAACGAGCTGTTTATGTATTTTGAACTTTGTTTGTAGGTTACTCTACATTCGCTTTTCTTTTTTTTGTAGTGAAGTTCTTGTTTTTGTATTTCTGTGTGCAGCATGTCTTTGAGCAAGTGTTGTAGGGTTGGATGCATGGATACAAATTCTTTCAGTTTCTGTTTGTGTTGGAAGATGTTTATTTCCCCTTCATTCATAAATGATAGCTTTGCAGGGTATAGTATTCTAGGTTGGCATTGTTTGTCTTTTAAAACTTGAAATATATCATGCAATTGTCTCCTTGCCTGTAGTGTTTGCGATGAGAAGTCTGGGGTGAGTCTGATTAACTTAGCCCTGAATGTGATTTGTCATTTTTCTCTGGCACATTTTAGGATTTGTTCTTGTTGTGTCACTGAGCTGAGTGTTACCACAATGTGTTGCGGTGAATTTCTCTTCTGGTCTACCCTGTTCAGCGTCCTGGCTATCTGTTGAATTTGCCTGTTGTTACCCAGCTGCCTTTGAAGTTTTCTGATATTATTTCATTGAAAACACCTTCCAATCCATTCTCTCTTTCCACCCCCTCAGGGACTCCTATTATCCGAACATTACACCATTTGATTGAATCTTGTAGGTCTCTGACAATATTTTTTAATTTTTTAATTTCTTCTTCCTGCATTTGAATTGACTGTATTATTTCTGGAAGTTTGTCTTTGAATTCTGATATTTGGTCTTCTATTTCACCTGTTCAATTTCCGAGGGATTCCACGATGTTTTTTATATGTTCAATTGAGTTTTTCAATTCCAGTATTTCATTCTGGCTTCTCTTTAGGATCTCTAATCCTTGGGCTTGCTTTTCGTTCAGCTCTCGACACTGTTTCTCATTATTTCTAAGTATTCTGATTATTAATTTTCTGAATTCTTTTTCTGGCATAGTTTCAAATTCTTCTTCTTCTTCAGCCTCTGTTATGGTTGGTTTAGCCTGCTCCATTGGCGAGTTTATATGTTCTATATTCTTATTGTGGGTTTTTTGTTTTGTTTTTTGGCATTCTGTCTGGGTGGTTTTTCAGGTAGACTGGTGTCAGGGCTTTGAGCTGTCCTCCCTCACTGCCTGCCCCTGCTCAAGGAGTGTCATGTCATTCCACTCCACCTTTGGGCTCTGCCTCTGAAGGTTAGTGCTGAGGCAGAGGCAGTTCTCCTTTAAGCCCAAATGTAAACAAACAAGATGGCTGCTTCCTGCCCGCTGCAGCTCTGATTTGGAGGAGGGATCCTAGCCTGTTTAGAGCCTCTATTAGTCCCCCTGAATTGCGCACTCTTTCTGCAGGTGCCACTCACTCTGTTTCATTTTCCATTTCCTCCCCCACTCAGTCGTGCATGTCTCAGTGTCCGTCCCAGGGTGGGTTGGGGGAGGGGCAGTGGCGGCTGTTACAGCAGTTCTGGGCAAGCGCCCTTCTCACCTTGGCTTCCAGCGCTGGTGCATAGACACTCCTGCTGGTGTCCTGCTCTTCATGCATCTGCGTCCTCTTCACAGGTCCACCTGTCTCCCCTGTTTCGGAAGAGCTCCCCTTTCCCCAAAACTACAAATTCTCACCCCTCTTTGAACCTTCCCTTCCCAGACCATCGGTGTGCTCACTCCCTATTCTGCCATCTTGGGATTTTCTCTTGCAATTCTTTTCTGAACTGTGACACTGCACACCCATCTCAGTCAGGTCTTGACAATTAAAGTCTTTTTCCTTTTTTTGTTCAAATCATAATCATAGTTTATATCTGCAGTTAAGATGTCACACATCATCTTTTGAAATTCACCCTAGATCATCTCTTTTAATTTTGAATTCCTTAAGACTTTTTACAATTTCCCTTTCTGTGAATATAAATTAAGTGAAATGAAAGTAAGGGAGAAATTGTGAATGTAATTGAGGGTAAAATGCTGAAGAAAAGGAAAATGCAGGTAAAGAGAAGGAAATGGTAGAAAATAAGAAGAGAACCAATCTTTACAGATTATTGAATACATGACCTGACAACTACTAAATCATCCCATGAACATTTGTTATGGTTTATGATATTTCTATTTGTGATATTTTAATATCATTTTATATTTAGTCTTAAATTATATTTCAAGTGGCAAAGAATTAGATATTTGTTTCTTTTTCAAATAATGTAACAAAATATTTTGCAGCATTTATTTGTCATAAGCTTACTTTTACATATAATTTTATAGAGTAAACTGATTCTTTCAACAGATTATTTTATCCTATTTTTATTTCTAAAATATCACATTACTTTATAGAATTGTGTACCACTGTGTTTTATAGACATTTTTCATATTTTTAATATATTTTATTTATTTGAAATGGGGAGCCACACACACACGGAGAGAGAGAGAGAGAGAGAGAGAGAGAGAGAGAGAGAGAGAGAGAGAGATTGAGATTCTATTGACTGGTTTACCCTTAAATGAATGCAACAGCTGGAGCTGGGCAAGGCCAAAGCTAGGACCCTGGATCTCTGCCTGGTTCTCCGTTGTGTGTTGCAGGGTTCTAAGCACACAGGCTGTCTTCCTCAGCCTTCCCAAAGTGCATTAGAAAGGAGCTGCATAGAAGTGGATCAACTGGGACTTGAATTCTCTCTCTGATGTGGGATGCCCATGTCATAGGTGGTGGCTTAATTCACCAAGCAACAATGCTAGCCCCCCTTCGTATCCTTTTAATGATTAATGTTTAAAAATTTAAATGAGTAGAATACTTTATGTATTGTAGTGTTTAATTTTATTCTTCAATAGCTATTTTGCATTGTAAAATGATACCTAAATTCATTAAAATCAAGTTTAACTTTCTTTTGTGATTATAAAATCTTTTCATTTTCTGATTCTTTAACTGGAAATAGACTATATAATTCAGATCAATGTTTATTTCCTAGGCCTAAAAATATTTGAGTATCTTGTTCACATCAGATTTGGCATTAGTTTAAAATGAATTTAGGATTGGATTAAGATGGAGCAGGGGCTGGCGCGGTGGCTCAATAGGCTAATCCTCCACCTAGCGGTGCCAGCACACTGGGTTCTAGTCCCAGTTGGGGCACCTGATTCTGTCCCAGTTGCCCTTTTCCAGGCCAGCTCTCTGCCATGGCCAAGGAGTGCAGTGTAGGATGGCCCAAGTGCTTGCGCCCTGCACCCCATGGAAGACCAGGATAAGCACCTGGCTTCTGCCTTTGGATCAGCGTGGTGCGCCAGCCACAGCATGCTGGCCGCGGTGGCCATTGGAGGGTGAACCAATGGCAAAAGGAAGACCTTTCTCTCTCTCTCTCTCTCTCTCTCTCTCTCTGTCCACTCTGCCTGTCAAAAAAAAATAAAAGCACAATGAGGTCATGGAAATGAGGGAAATGAGGAATTCAATAGAACAAATAAAAATGCAGTGACACAAACATGGTCATCATTAAAAAAGATGGTAAAGGCAAAAAATCTCCCAGGAAAGGGAAATCCAAAGTAAACAATAGGAATATTTATGAGAAAATGGCAGGGCAAAGTCATTACTTATCAATAGTCACTTTGAATATAAATGGCCTGAACTCTCCAATTAAAAGCCACCCACAAAGTTTTAGTTTCACAGTGTATTTACATGTTGCTTTTATAACTAGTAGACTGTTCCTGGATATGCTGGATAGTCTCCCATCAACTGCTTTACACTTCATATTCCTATAAGGCTTCAGTCCAGGGTCATCTGAAATCCTGAATCAAGAAGTCAATTCAGGTGTTCCACATAGGTGGTAGTTTCACAATCACTTGAATGTCCATGACTTTTCGCAGGGTTGAGGGAGCAGGAACCTGAATTCATAGGCTAAATTTATTTGAGCTTGGTTAGGCTCAAACTTCTATTCCAATCTCTTGTCTTTTTTTTTTTTAAAGATTTATTTATTTATTTGAAAGTCAGAGTTAGAGAGAATAGGCAGAGAGAGAGGTCTTCCCTCCATTGTTTCAATTGGCTGCAATGGCCAGAGCTGTGCTGATTCGAAGCCAGGCGCCATCTTCTACTACTTTACCAGGCCACAGCAGAGAGCTGGATTGGAAGTGGAATAGCTGGGACTGAAACTGGTACTTATATGAGATGCCGGTACTGCAGGCAGTGGCTCCACCCACTACACCTCAGCACTAGCCTGAGTCTCTTGTCTTTTACTTAAAGAATTCTAAATAAGGACAAACATGACATTCAGTATTTATTTATTTAAGACGTTTATTTATTTATTTTTTTAGAGAGTTCTTTTTTTATTTTTATTTTTTTATTTATTTTTTATTTATTTATTTATTTTTTTGACAGGCAGAGTGGACAGTGAGAGAGAGAGACAGAGAGAAAGGTCTTCCTTTGCTGTTGGTTCACCCTCCAATGGCCGCCGCGGCCAGCACACCGCGCTGATCCGATGGCAGGAGCCAGGAGCTAGGTGCTTTTCCTGGTCTCCCATGGGGTGCAGGGCCCAAGCACCTGGGCCATCCTCCACTGCACTCCCTGGCCACAGCAGAGAGCTGGCCTGGAACAGGGGCAACTGGGACAGAATCCGGCGCCCCAACTGGGACTAGAACCCGGTGTGCCGGCGCCGCTAGGCAGAGGATTAGCCTAGTGAGCTGTGGCGCTGGCCCTTAAGATGTTTATTAAAAATGGACTTCCATACCAGACTTTCCCTTGGTCTGTGTGGGGAAAGAGAGAGAGCGAATGAGACTCTCCCCTCACCAAGCTTCTTGTGATCTTCAAAAAGTGGAGTGGTTACATGGTCTGATTGACAGGTGGCTTGATAGGATTACATGGGTTTGAAGAAGGTGTGGCCTCAAGCTCAAGAACTATCAACCTTGGGGGCTGGTGCCATGGCTCACTTGGTTAATGACGAGACCAAGGCAACTTCAGCTGGCTGACAAGGTCACAGCAGAAGGTCTGTCTCAGCAAGGCATGAGAAGGACAGCTGTGGCCCTCTTGGTGGTTTTAGGTTTGATGGGAACTACAAGCTGGAGCTTCCTGGTGGTCCTGCTAATGATTGCTGTATTCCAAATTTTACGGAAGAGCACTTAGTCTCATAACCTCCAAAATGTCCATTGCCTGGTAGACCTTTAATCAAGCAGAATGTTAGTGTAGAAGAAAGGGTTAATGCCTTATGCAAGGTTGAGCTGTTTGTAGAAAAGAATTAAAAGGCAACAGGCTCTCTGGTATATGCTTCCCACTGGAATAAAGATAGATGTTAATAAAGCTTTAATTCACTATATGCTACAAATACTACAATGGTTAGGATGTCAAAACTGTAGAATAGATCTAAGTAAACCTTTAAATAAGTGCAATAAAGAAATTAAAGAATTACAGAAAATATTGCAAAGAGGGGATACATTTTAAAAAGGGCCTGCTTTGAACTTGGGGCTTCTAGTAAAGATTAGATTAGGAAGGTACTATTGTAGCTTATGTAGCCAATTTCTGCATAGTTCAGCAGCATTCGAGGCCTTGGCTTGTGTGGGCAGCCTGTTATCTTGCACCTGTCTGAGATTGTAACCCATGCTCTGAGTATGCCCTTGAAAATAAAAAAAAAAAATTGTAAGAAGAAAAAATCATTATGTGGCTTATGATATAAAAATAAAGTCTGGTGCTCAAAAGCCAGAGCCATGCCATCAGCCTTGCTGTGTCTCTCATTTCTTTGAGCACCGACACCTCTCACACCTTTGGGCCCCTGAACTAACTGGAGCTGGTCTCCGGCAGGTTAATCCTCCACCTGTGGCACCAGCATCTATATGGGCACCGGGTTCTAGTTCCGATTGCTCCTCTTCCAGTCCAGCTCTCTGCTGTGGGCAGAGGTGGGGGCAGTGGAGGATGGCCCAACTGCTTGGGCCCCTACAGCTGCATGGGAGACCAGGAAGAAGCATCTGGCTCCTGGCTATAGATTGGTGAAGCGCTGGGCATAGTGGCCATTTGGAGAGTGAACCAGTGCAAGGAAGACCTTTCTCTCTGTTTCTCTCTCACACTGTCTATAACTCTACTTGTCAAAAAAACCCTATCAACCTTGAATTCTCACACATTATATTCCCCCTTCAAAGATTCCTGAACCTTAATCTTAAGGGAATCCTGAAGGATATAAACTCATTATATCTTCTGTATCTACTTCCAGCTGATCATGGATGAAATCCCTGCCTGTATTGGGTCCAGAAGTCTCTTCATATTTCATCTAATGAGTCTATTTGATGAGCTGGAGATTTTTCAGTCACCACCAATGGTTGTGTTCCCTGAATGGTTATCATTATTCTCAGAAGTTGTTGAATTCTAAAACACACAAGTTTATCAATGAGTATTAGCAAAACGGTGGTAAAACAAATTGCAAGTGTAGTACACTTTAATATGGATCAAATCTATTTTATACATTCCCAGATAGTGGATGGTGATAGACTGTATTTGCAGATTGTGAAACCATTTATCCCAAGTATAGAGATTTTTAATGTCTCTTTCAGTAAACAAATTACTGATAGAGATGGCAAATTCCTTTAATCATTGCACATGTTCCTCCTTGCTCTATCAGTATATGCTCCAAGGCCTGTTGGTTGTTCATAACTACCTTAGAGGGTCCACAGATGTATTTGCTGTAAAATTTGGTCTGAAATGTAAACCAGATTGCCTAAAGCAATAGTCAAGTTTTTAAAATTAGCTTCATGTGGCACCCAGGACCATCTATTATTGTAATAGAAGAAGGCACTATGAATTTTTCCTGCCAATTACAACTCCCAGAGAGAATCAAAAGAAGAGGTGGGCACCTTATGTTTGCCTTAAAGTGCTGCAGTCCTGATGTGACAACAACAAAAGCTTTACTTTTGAAGAGGTATTTAAGAGTACCTAGAACTCCTAATAACATTGACCAGAAAGACCTGGTCACGAGATATTTCAGTCAAACTTTTAACAGTAAAACAAAAAGAAAATTCCAAAATGTGCATGACAGAAATGTCACATAAATTTCAAAGGATTTCCAACTACATTCACAGGTGACTTCTCATTAGAATCTCTATGGTCTATGAGAGAATGGAGAGATATAGTGTGAGTCTTAAGAGAAAAAAATCAGTCAACAGAGAATAGTATACCCTGCAAATTTCTCATTTCTCATTTATGAATAAATGTGAAGCAAAGACTTACCATAACAAAAAGAAACTGAATTTGTCACCACTCACACAGTCTTACAAAAGAAGTTCTTGTGATATGATTGGTGATTTACAGCCAAAAACTTTTCTGTAGTCATTACATTCATGAGGTTACACACCAGGGTGAATTCTTTGATGTATTATGAGTTGTGACTTTTGGCCAAAGTTTTCCCCTGTGTGAATTCTCTGGTGGATTATGTGTTGTTACTTATAGACAAAAGGTTATTCCACAGTCATTTCATTCATAAGGTTTCTCTCCCGTGTGAAGTCTCTGATGCACTACAAGATGTGACTTCTTGCCAAAGGCTTTTCCAGTTTCAACATTCGTGAGGTTTCTCCCCTGTGTGAATTCTCTGATGGATTGTAAGATGTGACTTATAGCTGAAGACTTTTCCACAGGCATTACATTCATAACATTTCTCCCCTATGTGAATTCTCTGATGCTTTATGAGTTGTGACTTATAGACAAAAGCTTTTCCACAGCAATTATGTTCATAAGGTTTCTCTCCTGTGTGAATTCTCTGATGCCTTACAAGATGATATTTCTTGCCAAGGACTTTTCCAGTTATTCAGAAGGTTTCTCCCCTGAGTGAATTCTCTGATGCACTATGAGATATGACTTATAGACAAAAGCTTTTCCACAGCAATTATGTTCATAAGGTTTCTCTCCTGTGTGAATTCTCTGATGCCTTACAAGATGATATTTCTTGCCAAGGACTTTTCCAGTTATTCAGAAGGTTTCTCCCCTGTGTGAATTCTCTGATGTTTTATGAGTTGTGACTTATAGACAAAAGCTTTTCCACAGCCATTACATTCATAAGGTTTCTCTCCTGTGTGAATTCTCTGATGCCTTACAAGATGAGATTTCTTGCCAAGGACTTTTCCAGTTATTCAGAAGGTTTCTCCCCTGTGTGAATTCTCTGATGTTTTATGAGTTGTGACTTATAGACAAAAGCTTTTCACAGCCATTACATTCATAAGGTTTCTCTCCTGTGTGAATTCTCTGATGTATTACAAGATGTGACTTCTTGCCAAAGGCCTTTCCACAGTCATTACATTCATAATGTTTCTCTCTTGTGTGAATTCTCTGATGCCTTACAAGATGTGACTTCTGCCAAAGGCTTTTCCACAGTCATTGCATTCATAAGGTTTCTCCCCTGTGTGAATTCTTTGATGGATTATTAGTTTTGACTTATAGCCAAAGGCTTTTCCACAGTCATTACATTCATAAGGTTTCTCTCCCGTGTGAATACTCTGATGTACTAGGAGATGTGATTTCTGGCCAAAGGCTTTGCCACAGTCACGACATTCATAAGGTTTCTCCCCTGTGTGAGTTCTCTGAAGAATTATGAGATTTGCTGGATTCTGTCCCAGTTGCTTCTCTTCCAGTCTAGCTCTCTGCTGTGGCCTGTGAAGGCAGTGGAGGATGGCCCAAGTCCTTGGGCCCTGCACCCACATGGGAGACCAGGAGAAAGCACCTGGCTCCTGGTTTCGGAATGGTGCAGCACACCAGCCGTAGTGGCCATTTGGGGGTGAACCAACAGAAGGAAGACCTTCCTCTCTGTGTCTCTCTCTCCCACTGTCTAACTCTGCCTGTCAAAAAAAAGTGTTTTCTAGCTCATTCTGACATCACCAGCCTGGGTATCTCCCCAGTTTTTTCTATAAACACTCATATGTGATAATTTGAGTTTCTGGAGGCTTTTGATCAGCTGTCTCTTATTTTCAATGAAATCTTCATTTCCTATGCCTTTCTTATCTTTTTTGTTTGAGTAAGAATCCATTCTTCAAACTCCACTCCCAAACAAATCTTCAACATTCAACATGAAACCATGAGCTTATTTGACCTTGGGATTCAGAATCTCAAGACTTTCTTGGTGAGTTTAGGATCACTTATTTTCATGTTTCTATACAAGTTCATGCTTAGCTTCAGGATTTCTGATGTCATTGCACAGACACTTACTTATGACCATCTCTTAGCATTTATTTATTTATTTATATGCTTGAGAGTCAGACAGAATTAGATAGAAGGGAGAATGAAACAGAAGATTGCCAGCCGCAGGCTTTCTCCTCCAATGTTTCTAGCTACCCATTTTTTCTTATTTTATATGAAAGGCACTGAGAAAGAGAAAAGAGAGAGAAAGAGAGTTCACATTTATTGGTACAGTCATGAGATCCTTAAAATAGCAAGTTCTGTGCCTGGCCAAAGCCATGAGTGGGGACTCAATCTGAAACAAGTATCTATTACTTCCACAACTAACAAGAACTGAAGAAAAGAATAAATGCATGAAAAAAATGTATTAAATATAGAGGACAAATCAGAATTTGGGGAATGTATCTAACCTAGAAAAAAAAGCCTTAGTTACATCAGAAAAAGGATTGTAATTTTTTTTTAAATCAAAGAACATCTTCATCAAGAACAAAAGAGTTAGAGATATAATGGCATCCCCAGAAACTCTAGAATTTCTTGTCTAATGCAAAAAAACAGCTGTCATCAGGAGTGACACTTGGGAAAAATTCATCGAAAGAGCCTCAGTCAACATCTGCTGCACTGCTTCTGCCTTGCCCTCCCTCATTATGTACATACTGACCTGGAAGGCTCTGATTTAGGCATTCATTCATCCATGGCTCTGCTCCTTGCTCCAACTTAAAGATCAAATCAGGTTTGGTAATGCAGTGCCCTATTAATGGAAACAATGTAAGATTTTGTGAAATCATTATCTTGGGTTATTTAAAGGACTACAGCTTATTCTAGGAACTATGCAACAAATGTTCCAATTTGAATCCTTTCCCAGATGGTAGACATTCATGGACTCAAATCCCATACCTGCCCATCATTAAACTTTATAAAGTGTTCACTTATTTTTCAAATAGCAAGAAAATGCTATCATTGGATATGTGATGGGTGTCACTCACCCAAGAAGAGCAGGCTGCTGTAGGTCTCCAACATCACATCCCTGTACAGAATTTTCTGAGCTTTGTACATATTCTTCCATTCCTCCCAGGTAAAGTAAACAGCCAGGTCTTCAAATGTTAGCATCACCTGTAATAGAACACTTCTGGTCAACATATTAACACTGTCATAAAACAAACACTGACAGTTTTTATCTTATACATAGGTATGAATGAAAAATGAAGGATGTGTTTTCATTTTAGAATTATTGAGCATTTGGACAGCCACACAGAAGCATTCAGCAGGGAGTCAAACCTATGGTGTAAAGACTGAAAAATGCCAAACGAAGAAAATAGGAGTTTCAGGTCACAAGGGGCTACATCTGTCAAGGGGAATTGCACAGCAGGCTGAAAGGAGGACAATATTGACTCCTGAATGAACTATGTTAAAGAGAAGAATGTAGAGTAATCAAGTGAAAAGATAAGAAACCATCAGTGGAGCTATGTTGGGAATGAACAGAGAAGAATTTCACCATGCAAAGTCACTTCAAATATGGCAGGTACAAAATATTTTTAAAAAGAGGACAGGCATTCATCTTGGTGTTTATGATGCCAGCTAAGATACCCTAGTTCTACCTCAAAGTTCCTAGGTTCAATTTCCAGTGCCAGTTCCAGTTTCCAGCTCCCAGCTAATGCTGGAGAAGCAGTAGTGATGCCACCAATGAGAAAGAGGTAGACTCTATTCCTGACTTCTGGCTTCAGTTCTGCCCAACCTTTGCTTGGTATGGCAATTTATGGGGTGAATAAGTGCATAGGGGCTCTCTTTTTATTTCTCTCTCGATCCATCAACTTCTTTCTCAATCAAGCTCATAAATATTTTTAAATAAGAGAGAAGATTCAAGTAAGACAAAGAATAGAAAATAGCTTTTGACTTTGACTATTCTTTTCTAGTAACATACATTTGAAGAACTGAGATAGCATTATACAAAATTGGGGCCGGCGCCATGGCTCACCTGGTTATTCCTCTGTCTGTGGTGCTGGCACCCCATATGGGCACTGGGTTCTAGTCCCAACTGCTCCTATTCTAGTCCAGTCTCTGCTGTGGCCCAGGGGGCAGTGGAGGATGACCCAGGAGCTTGGGCCCCTGCACCCACATGGGAGACCAGGAAGAAGCACCTGGATCCTGGCTTCAGATCTGCACAGTGCCACCAGCCGTAGCAGCTATTTGGGGAGTGAACCAAAGGAGGGAAGACCTTTCTCTCTGTCTCTCTTTCTCACTGTCTATATCTCTACTTGTCAAATAAATTAAAAAAAATTATACCAAATTAAAGTGAAAAAATGGAATTAATTGCCCAAAAACAGAACTTGGGAAAGAGTACAGTACAATCTGCATTTGTGACTGAGAGAAATGCATAGGGATTTGTTTAAGAACTCACAGTAGACACCAGCATTGTGGTACAGCCAGTTAAGCTTCCAACTGCAATGCTGGCATTTCATGTGAAGACTATTTGAGTCCAGGGTACTCCATTCCAATCTACCTCTGCTAAATTTCCTGAAAGAGCAGTGAAAGATTGCTTAAGTATTTGGGCCCCTTCAGCAAATCTGGAGACTTAGATGGAATTCCAGGCACTTGGCTTTTAGTCCCAGCCGTTGTGGTCATTTGAGGAATGAACCAGTAGAAGGAAGGTGTCTCTTTCTCTCTGCCCATCTCTCTCAATCTCTGTAGCTCTGTCTTTCAAATAAATAAGTAAATCTTAAAAAATAAAAGAACCTGTAGTAGATTCTTTTCCCCACACATTCCTGATCCTATCCCTGAATCAAATTTAGCTTCTCAAAACTATTAAGGACTGCATTACTTTAACAATTCAAAAACAAGCTTAACTGATTTGTGTTTTTTAGTACTAGGTAACTTTTACTCTTGCAGAATGTCAAGTGTTTATTTCCAGGGTAGCACACAAATACTGCTCACTACATCATCTTTGTTGTTTCAGGCATCATGGCCCCCAAAATTTAGCATATTGTATGCAAAGTTTCAACTTAAAACATGAGGCCGGCGCCGCGGCTCACTAGGCTAATCCTCCGCCTAGCGGCGCCGGCACACCGGGTTCTAGTCCCGGTCGGGGCGCCGGATTCTGTCCCGGTTGCCCCTCTTCCAGGCCAGCCCTCTGCTGTGGCCAGGGAGTGCAGTGGAGGATGGCCCAGGTGCTTGGGCCCTGCACCCCATGGGAGACCAGGAAAAGCACCTGGCTCCTGGCTCCTGCCATCGGATCAGCGCGGTGCGCCGGCCGCAGCGCGCCGGCCGCGGCGGCCATTGGAGGGTGAACCAACGGCAAAGGAAGACCTTTCTCTCTGTCTCTCTCTCTCACTGTCCACTCTGCCTGTCAAAAAAATAAAAAATAAAAAAAAAAAAATAAAAAAAAAAAAAAACATGAAACAAATGTATATTTTGCTAAGGCAACAGAAAGACTAGAGGCCAAATAGTTGTATCTTAGATTATTGTAATATTTCATAATCATGGCAAATTCATTATTCATCTTATTTGTGTACAATTCTCTGAGAATAAATTTTGTTTATTTTCCCATTTTAATTAATAAACTATTATAATTCTTCTAAAATGAAAACTGACAACAAGCTGAGCAGTAATTAAGAAAATCACTTATAGGGGATGTAATAATTTTCCTTAGTCTTGGAAATATATGATGGTGCCTAGAATCGTACCTGGAAGAGAAAACAAATGGAAGGAGTTAAAAGAAAACTTATCTGGTTTTCTTTTATATTGACTGGGAAAAAAAAGAATGTGATATAATGAATAAAGAGTAATGAACACATTAACCGAGGAAACATCAGCTTCCCTGTAGAGAAATGAATAAACATGAAAATATATAAAAAAACCACATCCACTTCTATTAAGTAATAGAGATTAAACAGAATTATTATTGGCTTAACAAAAGCATCATCTACAAATTTGTAAAATAATAATGTAATACTAATATAGTAAAATTTAAGAGTGTTCAAATAAATGAGGTTATCAAAGAGATGAACATTATACTGTCACTAAATTTTACACTGAAGAAAGTTATTTTGGAATTATCATTTTTCTATTAATGTAAAAGTATCACACAGGATTCCATATTTGTTGTATACATTAGGACACTTTTATTTATTTTATAGACCTGAAATTCTATAGAAAGCATGCAATTTACAGAGTCACATTTTTTGGCCAAAATTGCATCGGGACAAATATACATGGTGTATATTTAATGCAATACACTTTACCAGTAATGATCCCAAATGAAACCATTCCTTCACGTCTCTGGATTTCATTTTTCATTTGCTTACCCCCCTGGGATATCAGCAAATGTGATAGAAACAGATAGTTTATAAAGTATTTGCCTTCTCAGATTTTCCTTATCTTCTGGAAAGCCCTGGGTCATGCCCATTGAAAAGATAGGATTTTACCAAGATTCATCACAAACCACCAGACCTTTAAATGAAACCATCTCTAAGGCATGAGTGTCAATCAGTTCCTCAGATCAGTCCTTCTCTTCTTATCCCAGGCTGATGATAGGAACTGCCCAGCTGAGCCCATCCCAAAATATTGAATTAGAATTATAAAATCAAATGGCTATTTTTTAAGCCTTTGTATTTTCTGATTTGTCCTACATCAAATGCTGATACACCCAGGGGAGAAAATTCCATTATATGCAAAATAAAATTAATAGAACTTCACAATATCATGTAGAAGTTTCCATAAACATGGGACCTGCACTGCCACATGGCAAGTAAAATTGCCACCTGGAATGCAAGCTACCCCATATGGTTTGTATTCTGACTGCTCTGCTTTTGATCCAGCTCCCTTCTAATGGCCTGAGAAAAGTACTGGAAGAAGGCCCACGTACTTGGATAAATGTTACTAATATAGGAGACCCAGATGAAGCTCTTGGCCTCAGCCTGTCCCAGCCCTGCCCATTGCAGCATTCTGGGGGAGTGACTCAGCAGATGCAAGATTAGTGTGTCTCCCTCTCTCTATATATAACACTTTCAAATAATTTTTTAAAATATTAGAAAAAAGCTCCAATAAACATGATCTGTGCCTATCAATTGTATCTTAGCAAAGCTGCTGATGCTAAAAAAATTTAGTCCTGGGAAACATACAAATGAATTCATTGGAGATCATAAGATAATGCTTCACATTTCTGCTTATATGCGGTCATATTTTTTGTTTATATTTTAAGAAACTTAGCACATGAAATCTGATTTAGTGTAATTTTACTATTCAGAAAATAGAAAAAACAGTAATTTTCTGAAGCTGCATGTATACTAAATATTGGTCAAGACTTTCAAGAAGAAATTACAATGAAAGAGAAATTTTATGATATGCTTTTTGAAGTCACACAATACATACATAACATTAAGATCAAAAGGAAAGGCATACTCAGGGCAATCTTTTAAAGCAATACTTATTTGAAACTGGTGACAGTTTCTAAAATTAATCTGAAAAATACATGTGTTCTTAAATGAAGTGTGGCAAAATAGAAATCACCATCTGGGTTGATCCTCTTCCTGTGGTGTTGGCATCCCATATGGGTGCCAGGTTCTAGTTCCGGTTGCTCTTCTTCCAGTCCAGCTCTCTGCTGTGGCCCAGGAGGGCAGTGGAGGATGGCCCAAGTGCTTGGGCCCCTGCACCCACATGGGAGACCAGGAAAGAAGCTCCTGGCTCCTGGCTTTGGATCGGCATAGCTCTGGCCATAGCGGCCATTTGGGGAGTGAACCAATGGAAGGAAGGCCTTTCTTTCTGTCTCTCTCTCTCACTATCTGTAGCTCTACCTGTCAAATAAACAAAAATCTTAAAAAAAAAATCACCATCTAAAAGTTAGAATGCCAGGCATGTGCAAATCACGTGACACTACTCAAACCACTTATCTCCTGAAATACAATTTATTTCATCTCTTTGACATGCAGAGACCCTCACAGATGTTCCTGGAGCTACCAGGAAGAATTACTAGCAGCATAGCATTACTATGCAGCAGCATAACTCTAGATACCAAGTGTATGGCAGACTAGGTTTCACAGACCTCCTTTTCTGGAAATCATGAGAGCAGAATGAAGTAATGGGCATGTGGTAGGAAGCAATGTAGACAGTGACTCTCTGACATGAGAGTTTATTCCTCCACCCCAGGCCATACCCTCATGATCACTTAAATAAGTTAGGCCCCTGCCTGTATTTCTAATACATTCACATTTTTTCTTCCAATATCACCTGGGCTTTCATAATTTATGGATGAGGTAAGGTAATATCAACTAAATCTTGTTCATTCTGATCAGTGTGATCAATAACTGTTTGGACCGTGCAAATCTAGGATCTTTGAATTTCAGTGACTTTTTTCTCTGCTCTGAAGCAGTAAGGTATTGTCTCAAGGCATCAAGTGTTATTTTGTCAGAAATGATTCTTATTCCTGGAGCTTCTTTCTTCATGTGTTATAAAACCTACTCACTTCTAAAGAAAATGGGACTGTCACCCAGTACCCAAACTTCCATGTTCCTGGAAATTAGGTGTTGTATAAACATCTATAACCTCAAATGAGTAGTGCTGACAGTCTACACAGTGTAGGAAACCAGAAAGTTCTTTTGGAGAAGATTTACCATGACCCCCCACAAATGCAACTGCCACATAGTGTAAGTCAGCCTGCACATATCTCACAATTTCTCAGGGAATGTGGGAACATTTCACTAGTACTACTAATATAATCATCTTACAAATGAGTAAACAGTGGCAGAGGTGCAACCTACATTCACCCCCATACACCTTTCAGCTAAAATGGTCTGAAAACCCACCTCCATTCTGTGGCCATCTTGGATGAGACAGTCTATAGGACTTGTGGAACTACCTTCTGTACACCTGGAGTCACACTGGTCTTGTGTCAGTACATCATTTGACAAAAAAAATCCTTGAAAGCCCAATCTAATTCACCTTTTCTCCAATGCTAGAACTGAGGATCTACCACTGGTGTCTCTTCCTGGACCAGCCAAGATCTTTATGATGCATGTGAATGACAGATTCTAACACCTCAGACCCATGACTGTCGCCTATACCAGCAAGAGACAGGCACGTGTACTGCTCTCCAAGGTTCCTTATAACTCCACACTAACAATCATAGACACAGAAACCACCCACACAGTACTTGAGTAATGTGAGGAAAGCCCAGCACCAGGAATTCTATGAAGATGGTGGTAGTGGTTGGAATGGAACATGCTGAGAAGACAGCCAAGAAAAAAAAAAAACCCAAGGGCTCTTTTTAACAAAATACATTCACAGAAGAAACTAATATTCCTAAAAAAAACTATTTTTAATTCTTTAAAATGGTGCTTGATCTTACCTACTAAAATAATTGTGGGCCATCAATGGATTGTATTTCACATTGAGGAAAATTATTCTAATACTTTAAGTGGATTAATATGGCTGGAAAACAAAGTGAGTATCTTCTGAAATGTTTGTGAATATTTAAAATTGCAGTACCTGGTAATTCTATACCCAAAAGTTACTGAAATTGATCTATTTATCACTTCATCCAGTCATCTGTAACAAAACTTTATTTTTTAAGAACTGCACTTAATTTGTGGTTTCTCCCACAAATGAGGCAAAGACATGAGGATGTCATGGAGCCCCTGCTTTTACTCATTTTACTGTCTCAATGAGAATGGGCATGAAATTATGATCAACTTCTTGGGGATTTGGGTGGTAGTAGCATAGGCCATTGACTCTTGGCCCATAGCTATTGATCAGTTTTCTATGTATAATGTATTAATTGTGCTGTTCAAATTCCTGTATCATCTTTAATCTGGTAATTGCCTTTCAGTGACTTTATTCTACAAATTGAAGGAGGTCAGTCTTTTTTTAAAAATATTTTTTAAAGATTTATTTAAAGATTTAAAGATTTATTTATTTATTTAAGAGGCAGAGTTACAGAAAGAGAGGCGGAGACAGAGAGGTTTTCCAACTACTGCTTCACTCTCCAAATGGCCACAATGGCCAGAGCTGGGCTGATCTGAAGCCAGGAACCAGGAGTTTCCTCCGGGTCTCCCACACTGGTGAATGGGCTCAAGCACTTGGGCCATCTTCTACTGCTTTCCCAGGCCATACTAGAGAGCTGGATCAGAGGAGGAGCACTGGGGCATGAACCAGTGCCCATGTGGGATGCTGGCACTGCAAGCAGATTCTTAATCTATTATGTCACAGTGCCAGTGCCAGGACCTCAGTCTTGAGCTTCCATCTTAAGTAATTTCACCTCAGACATAGAAACAAATAATTTCTTAGTTCCCAGCATCATACTATTTAAACAGAAAATCAAGTTGCAGGCATAAGAGAACTACAGTGGTATAGTGGATTCCCATGTCCTTTCCAGAAGTTTTTGCTCTCTAGCCACATGCCTCTGCGAGCAGAAGTTGCTCATTTTTGGAATTGGAGATGAAGATAATGTGGGAATTTCTGAGAAGAGAGAAAGTGGGAAGGCTACTCTAAGTTGTTGACTGGCCTTTTACAACTCACTTCCTCTCCCTGGGTCTTAGTTAAACCTTCTGGGTAATGACTGGCATTTATAATTTCAAGCACTGAGTCAGAGAGATGAGCTGTAATACTTGATTAGTACTTATTGAAGAATGAAAAAGATAGTCCCAGTGATATAGAGAGTGGTGACCACAGAGTCCCTCAAGGACTAAAATTTGAGGTCAATCTTGAGCTACTCATCACTAATGGAAATACACAGTAATGTACCAACCTGCATTGTCTCATCATGTTTTATTTTCTAATAATTTGATTCATTAACATATTTTGTAAAAACAGAGATTGAATGGCACCTTTCCCCACATGCACAAAAGGTCTATTTCCTGAATTAACTATATTAGGTCAGTAGACACACATTTTCTTATAAATTAATAGCCATATGCACAAATAAGTATAGAATGTATCATGCAGAAAAGTCACATTGTATGTGGAAATTAATTTGGAATATTACACTTACTGTGTAAAGTGAGTATTAAGATTCCTTTTGTTATAATTTCAATACTATCTGATTAACCTGCAACCTGCATGTAGATGGATCTGTTATATTCCTCATAGTGATTTATTTTAAAAAATATGAATAGTGGATATCATATGGAGCTCAGACTTTGTTATCATTTTCCTACTCATCAGTTTTAGTTTCAAAATATTCTGTCTTATGGACTGCTGTATTGATTTTACATGTACACTACAATCAGTAATCTATATTCTAGTTTGTGTAGGTGTACACAGATAATTTGTTGGGTACATGCATGCACCCAGGTTGGTAAGATAGTATTAAAATAATAACAAAAGGAATCCTAACACTCACTTTACACAGTAAGTCCTACTCAGAGTTGGCTGCCCATGAGGCAGACATCTGGGTGCTTTCCGTCGTGATGCACTGAATTGTGTCTCTCCAAAGTTTCTATCTTCAATCTCTAACCTGCAGTGTGACTTTATGTGGAGATGGTGCCTTTAATGGCACAATTAAAGTAAAAAAAAATCAAATGTGTGAGACCCTAACCCAGGCTGATAACCTTAAAAGAGAAACAAGAGATGGACATGAACAAAGGAAATATGAGATGACACAGCAAGATGATATCTGACTGGAAGCCAGGGAGTTGTCAGGAGAAAGCAAACATACGACACTTTGATCTTGGACTTCCAACTTATAGAACTATGTGAAAATAAATGTCTTTAAACAATCCAATGTTCAGTAATTTGTTATGGTGACTTTGGCAAACTAAACAAAGTCTACCTCTCTCTGTATTATCTGCTGCCACCTACATGATCCACACAAGTTTTCAGAGAAATACGAAAATTACAAATTGATGGGGCTAGCATTGTGGTGCAGCCAGTTAAGCTACTGCCTGTGAGGCTGGCATCCATGTGGGTACTAGTTCAAGTCCTGACTGCCCCATTTTTGATCCAGGTTCCTGCTGGTGCACCTGGGGAAGTGGTGGAGGATAGTCCAAGTACTTGAGGCCCTGAATCTACAAGGGATATCCAAATGAAGGTCCTGATTCCTGGCTTCATACTGGCCCAGCTCTGGCATTTGTAGCCCTCTGGGAAGTGAACCAGCAGATGGAAGACATTTTTGTCTTTCTCTGCCTCTCCCTATCTCTGTGTAACTCTGCCTTTCAAAAAATAAATCTTTTAAAAAAAGAAGTAAACCATAGCTTTAGTATCTAAAGACCTAAACCAGAGAAAGAGAAAAAAAAAAGATTAAAGGAAAGACATAACAAAAATGTAGATGAAGCTAGCACTGTAGCACAGTGGATTAAGCTGCTGTCTACAATTCTGGCATATTGTACATGTGCCAGTTTGTGTCCTAGTCACTCTACTTGTGATCCAGTTACCTGATATTGGACCTGGGAAAGCAGCAGAAGATGACCCAAGTGTGTGGGCTTCTGTCACCCACATGGGAGACCCAGATGAACCTCCTGGCTTCAGCCTGGACCACTCTTAGCCATAGCAGTCATTTTGATCAATGAACCAATGAATAGAAGATCTCTGTGTAACTATGCCTGCCAAATTAATAAATATTTTTAAAGATTTATTTATTTGAAAGGCAGAGTTTCAGAGAACACATAGAGATCATCCATCTGCTACTCCACTCCCCAAATGGTAGCAATGGCAGAGGTATGTCAACCAGAATCCAGAATCCAAAAGCTTCTTCTGGGTCTCCCACATGGATGCAGGAGCCCAAAGACTTGGGGCATCTTTGGGTGTTTCCCCAAGCACATTAACAGGGAGCTGGATTGTAAGTGGAGCAACTGGGATATGAACCAGTGCCCATATGGGATTCTGACACTGCAGGTAGAGTCTTTATTTGCTAGACCACAGCACAAGCCTAAATAAATATTTCTTTAAAATTTAAAGGAAAATGCAAGATTTCTAAATTATGGTTGTTCATATGAATACATTCTGAAAAGTACATAACTTGATCCAAATTAAAATTTAAAATTTATTTTTAAGATATTGATTCTTGTGTCCCTACACCATAAGATATACATCAACTTTCACAGGTTTTATTGTGCACTTATTCATGAAGTTTCATAGGTGTAATCAATAGTGAGGCTCAAATAACAGTCCTAACCAGGGATCCCACTAAATTTAAGCAGGGTATTCAACAGAAATTTTTAAAAAGTTTAAAAACATGTATCAGGGCTGGCACCGTGGCTCAATAGGCTAATCCTCTGCCTTGCGGCACAGGCACACCCAGTTCTAGTCCTGGTCGGGGCACCGGATTCTGTCCCGGTTGCCCCTCTTCCAGGCCAGCTCTCTGCTGTGGCCAGGGAGTGCAGTGGAGGATGGTCCAAGTGCTTGGGCCCTGCACCCCATGGGAGACCAGGATAAGTGCCTGGCTCCTGCCATCGGATCAGCGCAGTGTGCTGGCCATGGTGGCCATTGGAGGGTGAACCAACATCAAAAGGAAGACTTTTCTCTCTGTCTCTCTCACTGTCCACTCTGCCTGTCAAAAAAAAAGTATCAGAAGAAAAATAAATAATTTACTTAGTGCATCTCACTATAACTATAGTATTGCCTAAATTTTCAATAGTCAGAAGTACTCAAAAAATCCAGCAGGTGGCAGAGATGGTCTAGCATTTTGAGTAATACAGTTTGTAAGTTATTTGGCTAGAGAAAATAAGAATTCATAGATTACAAACTAAAATAATTAAGGTGGCCCTATAAAAAAAGCTCAAAGAGTTCAAGTATTAAAATTTATTACCTTAGACTTAATTATCAAAAAGGTAATTATTTCAACTATTCCCTATTTGGCAGCCCAATTTTATCTATTAAATCTGGAAAAAATAAATAGCACCTCATGTTAGATTACTAAAATCTTAATGCTATGTGCCACCCATATGTCCACTGTACCTTATATCTAATATCAATGTATCTGATATCTTTCATCAGATAAATGATGTGTCTCAACTATTACAAGTATGGAGACTATTTTATTCAAAGCTTTTCCAAAAGCTCCTCAATCTCTGCCTTCACTTTGAAAGGACACTTCTAGGATATATATGGCACCTCATTGATTTTGCCAGCAAACACAATTTTTTCAATGGGAATAAATCATATTGATAACATCCTCCTTGAATGACACTATTTGACACATTGTGAAGAACAAACAAGGCTAATATCTTATAGTCCTTGGGTTTTTGTATACTGCATATTGTCTACTAGGACCCTGGCCATGGATATAGAACAATAAAACCTGAGCATGGCTACTAAGACCTCTTTACCATAGAATGGATCCAAACTTGGCATACTCCATGTGGCAGAGGGGATGGCCTCCAATGTCTACTGTCTATGTCCAGATGTCAGGTTATGGCAGGAAATCACCTCTCTAACAAATAAGAAAAGCTATTTAAGTTCAGCTGGACACCATTCTTCTGACTGTTGATATAGCTACTGTTGGTCTGTTGGTTGCAATACAGAGACCTAAAGTTGTCAGAGACATTATCACTGGCAAACATGAAGCTATGCTAACAAAGCATAAACCAAGAGTTCTGGCATAATGTCTATTTTAACATAATTGCTCAGAACTCCTCTAGCCCAAACCTTGGAGAGTTGGAAACTGTTATACTCAGCCTACCCATAAATGGAACATTGTGCCAGGTGGGTTTTGCATACTTGAACTGCAAGGAGAGTATCACAAAAATTAATGCTCCAAACTGATCCAGCTCTCTGCTAATGTGTCTGGGAAGGCAACATAGGATGTTTCAAATGCTTGGGCCCCTGCACTCATGTGGGAGATGTGGAAGAAGCTCCTGGCTTTTGATATCAGCCTAGTCTAGCCACAATCATTGCAGCCATTTGGGGAATGAACAAATCAGAAGAAAGATCAATCTCTCCCTCTCTCACTCTATGACACTTTCAAATGCATAAATCAATCTTTTAAAAAGTAGATCATTTCTCAGCACTTATCATGACTGTCAAGGAACAATTTAATACTTTATCCCTTTTAGTATTTTTTTGTTCTACTTAATACTATTGCTTGAACTCTTTAATTAACACACAATTATTCTTAGGTGTTTAAACTTAACTGAAAAGTGACCGCTGCTAAATATAAGACTGGGAATAAGAGAGGGAAGAGATGTACAGTTTGGCACATACTCAATCAGACTTGCCCCAAATGGTAGTTAGAAACAATACAGGGGATTCCAATTCAAGGTGGCAAGTACCAATGCCATCTCACTAGTCAAAGTGATTAGTTTCAGTTCACAATTGATCATAATGATAAGATTAAGAGTCAAAGGGATCACATAAACAAGACTAGTGTCTGCTAATACTATAGATACAATTGAAAAGGCGAGAATGATCCAACATGGGAAGTGGGATACACAGCAGACTCATAGAATGGCTGATGTCCTAAACAGAACTCTGGCCTCAGAATCAGCCCTTAAGGCATTCGGATCTGGCTGAAAAGCCCATGAGAGTATTTTAGGCATGGAAAGCTAAGACAGTCTGGCAAAAAAAAAAATCTAAATGAAAGATCTCTGTGAGTGAGATCCCAGTGGAAAGAACAGGTCTTCAAAGAGGAGGTACCTTTCTCTGAAGGGAGGAAAGAAGTTCCACTTTGACTATGACCTTGTCTAAATAAGATCAGAGTTGGAAAACTCAAAAGGCTTCCATAGCCTTGGCAACTCATGACAAGAGCCTAGGGTGATTACTAACGCCATAAACAAGAGTGTCAATTTGTTAAGTCAACAAAAGGAGTCACTGTGCACTTACTCCTCATGTAGGATCTCTCTCCTTAATGTGCTGTACATTGTGATTTAATGCTATAACTAGTACTCAAATAGTATTTTTTACTTTGTGTTTCTGTGTGGGTGCAAACTGTTGAAATCTTTACTTAATATATGCTAAACTGATCTGTATATAAAGAGAATTGAAAAATGAATCTTGATGTGAATGGAATGGGAGAGGGAGCGAGAGATGGGAGGGTTGTGGGTGGGAGGGAAGTTATGGGGGGGGAGCCATTGTAATCCAAAAGCTGTACTTTGGAAATTTATATTCATTAAATAAAAGTAAAATAAATATTAAAAACCTTAAGCAAATTGGGTATAAAAAGATCATTCTTAACACATTCAAGGCAATATATGATAAATCTTCAATAAGCATCATACCGAATGAAAAAACATTGGAAGCATTTTCAGTTAGATGTGGAACCAAAGTTACTCATTCTTGCTATGCTATTCAAAACAGTTCTAAAAGTTTTAAACAGAGCAATAATCCAAGAAAAATAAATCAAAGGGATACAAATTAGAAAGGAGAAAGTCCAATTACCCATTCTTGCAGATTACATAATCCTATATATAAGGAAACCAAAAGACTATTGGAACTCATAAGAGAGTTTAGTAAAGTTGCAAGATATAAAATCAACACACAAAATATCGTGACAAATAGAAGAAAGTGCACACAAGGAAAAATATTCCCTATTAATAAATTGAAAGAATTAATATCACCAAAATGTCTGTGCTACCAATAGCAGTATTTAATTTTTTTAAATTGTATTTTGCTTTATTTTAAGGATCCACTCATTTATTTGAAAGGTAGATTCACAGGGAGGCAGAGACAGAGACAGGCAGGGAGACAGACAGAGGTCCTCCATTCATTGGTCTATACACTCAGTAAATGAGAAATTTAAAGATAAACTGCATTTAACCAATATGGTAATCACTAATGACCTTGGGAAGAGCAATTTGAGAGGAATAATTGAAATACAAACAAGACTTCATTAAATTGAATAACATTGAAAAGAAAATGACTTAGATGCCAATATTAATGACTTTTTTGAGAAATTTTAATTGATAAAGAGAAGGGCTGGAATTGTGGCACAGTGGGTTAAGCTGCCACATGCCAGCATCCTATGTGTCAGTTTGTGTCTAGGCTACTCCACTTCCAACTGATCTCCCTGCTAATGCCCTTGAGAAAGCAACAGAAGATGGACCAAGGTCTTGGACCCTTGCCTCAGACTTCAGTCTGGCCATGCCCCAGCTGTTGTGACTCTTCAGGGTGTGTGCCAGTAGATGAAAGATCTCTGTATTTTCTTCTCTCTGCCATTCAAATAAATAAATTTTAATAAAAAATTAATAAACTGATAAGAAGCAAAAAACCCACAATATTATGTCATCTTATCCCAAAAATATAAAAAATAACTGCTTGTGATGATGTGGGAAAAGATAACTCTCAGACACTGTGGGTTAAATTGCAAATTAGTTCAGGTGTTATGGAGAACAGTATGGCCATTCTTCAAAAAAGATAAAAATTGATCTATTATATGACATACTTATCATACTCCTAGCTATATATCAGAAGGAAATTAAACTTTCATATCAAGGAAACAGCAATTCTACTATAGTGACTATAACACAGTTCACAGCAGTCATGAACTATAACCAATCTAGCTGTCTATCAATGAAAAAGTGGACAAGGGAACATCATTTAGACACAAAAATATACAACATTGTTACATTTTTCAAAATGTATAAAAAGAGATAATTAAATTAATTGAAATAAGCCAGATACAGAAACATAAATTCTCAGTTTCCTTGTCATATATGGAAGTGAAAAAAGTGGATGTGAACATAGAATTTTGATTATTAAAAACTGAGAAGTGTGGAGGCTAGGGAGAGAGGGGGAATGGATAACAGGTAGCAAAATACAGTGAGGCAGGAGTAACTTCTGTTCCATAGTATAGTTAGAAGACAACTGTGTACATATTAAATACTGTATAAAGAACTCAAGGACAGGAGCTGGTAGGCTCAAAACATGAAGAGGAAATGGAAACACTAGTTGTCTAGCTTGATCAGTTTCTATGGTATATATGTGTTTAATATTGTACTATCCCCTATAATAATGAATAGCACACATTAATCAAAACTGTTTCAATAGAATTTTAAAAATCAGAGGCATTTGTATATACTAACAATGAACTATTTGAAAATGAAATTAAGAAAACATTTCCATGTATAACAGCATAAAATACAGTTAGGAGACAATACACTCTATGCCTGTCACTGATTATTGAAATATACAGCTCCAAAATCAGCAGATCAAGATGGCCTTTTCACTATAACTTTCTGATCAGCCTTTACATAATTTGCCACCAGATAAACTGGTATTCTGAAAATGTTAGTGTTGCTATCAAAATACACAGAGGGTCATTAAACTTTTATCTGTGTTTCACACTTAAAATATAGACTATGGGTGGGTATTTAGCCCAAGAGTTAAATAGCTTCTGTCCTTTATTGGAGTACCTGAGTTCAATTCCTAGATATGGATATAGCTCCTGACTCCAATATCTTGTTAGTGCAGACCCTGAGAAGCAGTGCTGATGACTCAAATGATTGGGTTCATGAAACTCACATGGAAAACCAGTATTGAGTTCTTAGCAACCAGCTTTTGCCATGATCCTTACCATGGCATTTGTGTACATTTATTTAATAAATTAGCAAACAGGAATCCTCTGTCTCAAAGTCTTTTAAATTAAATAAGAAAGTAATTCAAAGAAAAAGAGATAGATTTAGATTCCAGGTCACAAAAAGGAGTGTGATAAGTGTTAAATGAAAGTATAATGAAATATTTATTTCCATCTGATCTAATGGGTAAATGTTTATTCAAAATGATATTAAAAATGACCTGGGTAGTTGTAGCTTCTCATAGTTAAAATCAGTTATAGAAGAGTGGGCATCATGGTGTCACTTTATGCAATGGCAGTATCCCATACGGGTGCTGATTTGTGCCCCAACCGTTTTACTTCCAATCTAGGTCCCTAATAATAACCTGAGAAAAAGCAACAGAAGTGGCCTGATTGGGCCCCTGTCACTCCCATGGGAGACCCAGATAAATGACTTCAGCCTATTGCATCCTCAACTTTTGTAGCCAAGTGGGGAGTGAACCAGCAGATAGAAGATATCTATCTCTGTAACTCTTTCAAATAGAAATTAAAAAAAAAATCATGGAAGGGGCAGGCACTGAGGCATAGTGGGTAAAGCCACCACCTGCAGTGCTGGCATCCCATAAAGGCACCGGTTCATATCCCGGCTGCTCCATTTCCTATCCAGCTCTCTGCTGTGACTTGGGAAAGCAGTGGAAGATGGCCCAAGCCCTTAGGCTCTTGTACCCACATGGGAGGCCCAGAAGAAGCTCATGGATCCTGGCTTCAGATTGGCACAGCTCCGGCCATTGTGGCCATTGTGAACCAGTAGATGGAAGATCTCTCTCTCTATGCCTCTCCTTCTCTCTCTGTGTAACCTTGACTTTCAAGTAAAATAAATAAATCTTTAAAAAAAAATTTATAGAAATGTGATTTGAGCACCCAATAGTGAACTGCTAATTGCAAGTGAGCTTCAGTTATAAATGTATATTATAATTTCTAGGAAAAACATCAAAAGAAAATTTTAGGAAAAACTGATCCTTGATATAGCATAATAGAGAAGACAAAATGAAATCCTATCAAAATGAGATATGTATATTTGGAAGAGTGGGTAACAGGTTACTCATCACATGTAGTAGTACCTGTGTTTGAATCCTGAAGAACTAGACAATGGCATTAAAATATACCAGAGTGTCTGTATGCTATATTACCAAGGGTACCCATTCTTAAACTAGGTGCCAACAACTGGTAACAGGGTCCAGAGATTCTTCCTCTGCTACATAGAAAGGTAATACCAAGACACCTTTCTCTGGTGAGAATACAAATTGATTCAAAGGGGACAATTCTTATATTTGGTCTTAACCAAAGGCAAGAAGAGAGATGAGCACATATCATATTGAGTCAATGGTAAGGCTCTATTCCTCAATCCTAATCCTGCAAAGAACTCAGACAATGGCTACAATCACCTCTGATGCTGCATGAGGAGCAAAGGGATCTAATTTGGAAGATGACTAGGAATGAGGTGTCATGACCTGGCTCCTATCATGCCATCTTGAAGAAAAAAGTCCTCATAGAAATGACAACTCCCAGAGCTGGCTAAATGGAATTTATACTGACAAATCACATCTGCTTTCTGTCCACTCCATTTTGTTTACTTAAAGAAAACAGCAAGCATTTGATCACTTTTAAGTCTCTTCATTAAAAAAAATATTTATTCACTCATTCATTCACTTGAAAGAGTGAACAAAAGAGGGGAAATGCACAAAAAGATAGATAGACAATCTTCCATCTGTTGGTTTTCTTCCTAAATGAAACTGGGCCATGCTGACTCAGGAGCCAGGTTCTCTCATACTGCTGGACAGAATAGAAGGACTTGGACCATCATTTGTTGCTTTTCATTCTTCAGCATTAACAAGAAGCTAGACTGGAGTGGTGACAAGATTCCATGTACTCCATCATGGAATGAAGACATCCCAAGTGTAAGCTTAATTCACTGCAACATAACACCCACCATAAGGCTTTCATTTTTAAACTCTTTTCACCATGTAGCTTGCAATGAGTCTGTGATTTCTGGATTATGAGATTTAAGTAACCATCACTTAATTTTTTAAATAACTTATTCATTGGGGCTGGCACTGTGGTACAGTAGGTTAATCTTCCACCCATGGTGCTGACATCCCATATGGGTGCCAGTTCTAGTCCCAGTTGCTACTCTTCTAATCCAGCTCTCTGCTGTGGCCTGGGAAAGCAATAGAAGATAGCCCAAATGCTTGGGCCCCTGCACCCACATGGGAGACCAAGAAGAAGCCCCTGGCTCCTGGCTTTGGATCAATTTAGCTCCAGACATTGTGGCCATTTGGGGAGTGAACCAACAGAAGGAAGACCTTTCTCTCTGTCTCTCTATCTCTCAAATAAATAAACTCTTTAAAAAATAAACTTATTCATCAGATTAATTTTGTAAACAAATGACTTTTCCAACAACTGTGACTATACTCCCATTCATTTCACCATTCAGAGGAAGCATAACCAATTAATTGGTTCTGGATCCAGGGGAATCATCTTTCTGCATTAATTCATCACTTCAATTTTCAACTTTTAAATGCCAAGTTATGGCCCTTTCCCATAATATAGACTTCCAAGTTATTTTTTCAAAATAAACGTTATTTTAAAAGATTTTCAGATTTACAGAAAAAATTGCAAAGACAAAAGTATTTACAGATATCCCAGACCCCAGTTCCAACTATTACTAACATCTCATATTAACATGGTACACTTACCACAACCAATGTGGTACTACTTATATACTATTTTCTTTTTAAAATATTTATTTTCATTTGAAAGGCAGATTTACAGACAGAGAGGGAGAGGTCTCTCATCCATAGTTCACTCCCTAAGTGCCTGCAATGATGACTGGGGCTGGGACAAGCTGTAAGGAAAAGGGGGCAGAAACAGGAGACAACTAGAACACATTTATTCAAAGAAAATAAAGTTGGAGAGGTTTACCAAATACCAGTGTGCATGCAGACCAAACACATGGCGGAGAGCAAAGACCCCAGGAAGCTGGGCCTTGTTATAACTTAGGTGGGCTAGGGGTGGGGTGGAGGACAGTAGGTAGAGGTGAGCTTTTCCTCACAGGTTTTTCAAGTTCATTTGTGGGCTGTCAAACCTGAAGAAGAATGCAGGGGGTGGGGTGGGAAACAAGACAGAGTGTGAGACAATGGTCTCTTGAAAGAAGGCAGGGGTAACAAAAACCTAAAATGACTGAGGCTTATGCCCTTGTTCCATGAATCCTTTTTTTTAATTAATTAATTTTTTATTTATTTTTTGACAGGCAGAGTGGACAGTGAGAGAGAGAGACAGAGAGAAAGGTCTTCCTTTGCCATTGGTTCACCCTCCAATGGCTGCCGTGGCCAGAGCGCTGCCTCCGGCGCACCGTGCTGATCCTATTGCAGGAGCCAGGAGCCAGATGCTTTTCCTGGTCTCCCATGGGGTGCAGGGCCCAAGCACCTGGGCCATCCTCCACTGCACTCCTGGGCCACAGCAGAGAGCTGGCCTGGAAGAGGGGCAACCGGGACAGAATCCGGCGCCCCGACCGGGACTAGAACCCGGTGTGCCGGCGCCGCTAGGCGGAGGATTAGCCTAGTGAGCCGCGGCGCCGGCCCATTGTTCCATGAATCCTGACTCTGAGTATAGATAAGGAGAAGGGGCGCTTTTTTTTTTTTTGGCTACTTCCTGCTGATATGAAGCATTGAAATGGAATGGGGTATCTATACTCTGGATCAGATTGATTGAAGAAGAGGAATCTTGTGTTGTTCTTGCATGATGGCTTGGTATATAGCAGTTGGATGCTCCTGTAATCATCTTTGAAGTATGTCAATTATACATGGTAGGTATAGGAGCATTATGATTATGGGGCTAAAAGGAGAAATTAGAAATATTGCCCCAAGTGGAAAAGATGGCCAAAATGATGAGGACAAAGGGAGATGTAGGAAAGCAAGAGTCCTGTCCATAGTGTGAAAACAGTTCTATGCCTGAACACTCCTGTTTTCTTTAGTGTGTATGTGCTGGCAAGGAGCTGTAGGATGGTGTCAGTCTGGCTTGCTTCTAGTCCTGGGCTCCCTCATTTCCTCCCTCTGCTTATGGAAACCCTGGCTGCTGTCAGAGGTTAAGGTGAGGACAGCTCTTACTTCTTCAAGCTTGAATAGGGGTGATGTAGGGACTCGAGTCAAGACAGGATTCTGGCAGAAGGTGGCTTTTCAAGGGGCTGCAAAATCAGCTCACAGAAACTGTCTCCATTTGAGGTTTCATGTGCATGGCCATCTAGAATTCCATTGCTTCACATCTGAAAGAAACAAAGCTAAACATGCAGATTAGATACACAGGGTAGAAAACTAAGAACAGAGTCTTTATTAGAGTATCTAAGAAAGGTGCTGTCCAAACCAGGAGGGAGTTTTCCTACTGAGAAGCAAACAGAATCTGACAAGAGGGGCTTGATAATAACCAGGTTGGCAATAAGGCCTGGCCAGGTATATGTGAGGCCTAGACATAATTATATCTTTACATGGGTTACCAGAAGAGACATCATAAGGGGGGTCAGGACTGTGGTGTAGCAGGTAAAGCCGTTGCCTCTAGTGCTAGCATCCCATATGGGTACTGGTTTAAGTCCCAGCTGCTCCACTTCTGATCAAGCTCTCTGCTATGGCCTGGCAAAACATAAGAGCATTGCTCAAGTCCTTGGGCCCCTGCATCCATGTGGGAGACCCGAAGAAGTTCTTGGCTCCTGGCCTTGGATCAGCACAACTCTGGCCATTGTGGCCAATTGGGGAGTGAACCAGCAGATGGAAGACCTCTCTCTCTGCTTCTTCTTCTCTGTGTGTAACTCTGACTTTCAAATAAATAAATAAATCTTAAAGAGAGCCCCAGCATCATAAGGGAGGTGTGAATCTCTTTAGGGAAGACACCCTGTTGACTTCCATGACTAGTTAGCCTAGAATAGTTGGCCTAAATATGTTAGTTTTGAATTGGTGGCATCTCTAAAAGGAAATTAAAGCCTGCAATGTTATTGATCCTAGGCCATCACCCCAACAGTGATGGTTAGTTTGGCAGCTGGACAGAGGGCTTTTCCAGTTTAGAGGGGACCAATGGGGCCTGCAGCTTTGACCCAGGAGTCCTTCTACCCCCAGAGCAGTTGTTTCCAGTGGCCTTGCTCTTAGCAGAACTGGCAGGGCTCTTCAGTAGCCAGTTTCTGTCACAACAGCTGCTGGCCAAGTGCCCTGACTCCTCATATTGAAAACAGGTGCCATTTGGGAATGGACCAGCCTTGTTGGGTCTCCCTGATGGCAGACCACCATGTAAAGCAGCTGTTATTTAGGCTGTCACTTATCGTTATATGGCTCCTGCTGCTTAGCTCACTCCTCTTTTCCTTGTCCTTTTCCTATTAAAATAGACCACAGGGTCAGCCTTTAGGAATGTCAACCAAGGGGGTGCTCAATCCCATCCCTAATCTTTGGTGGCCTGAGCTAGAAACCTGTGGTCACAAGCATGTTATGAGAGAGTTTTTTCTGTGAGATAAGATGATGCACATAAGGAAAGCTATGTCCTTCCAGGTAAAAGCAAATATTAAGACCACCTTATGCAAACTGTCTTATAAATTTTGAAGTAAATAATAAGACTTTCTCTCCCTTAGTTTGGTTTGAAAAAAGATGGCTCACCTATTTATTGCCTCCATGGCAGTTTCCAATGTTCAAGAGAATTGAGAAATGAGGGAACAAGTCAGGCTTTTCAGATTGCTTACTCTTAATAACTTAGCATCAATTGAAAGCTTAGCAAACAATTTTTTAAAGATTTATTTATTTGAAAGTCAGAGTCACACAGAGAAAGGAGAGGCAGAGAGAGAGAGAGAGGTCTTCCATCTGATGGTTCACACCCCAGATGGCTGCAACGGCCGGAGCTGTGCTGATCCGAAGCCAGGAGCCAGGAGCTTCTTCCGGGTCTCCCATGTAAGTGCAGGGGCCCAAGGATTTGGGCCATCTTCTACTGCTTTCCTAGGCCATAGCAGAGAGCTGGATCAAAAGTGGAGCAGCCGGGTCTCAAACCGGCATCCCATATGGGTGTCGGTGCTTCAGGCTGGGGGTGTTAATGAGCTGCACCACAGCGCCAGCCCCAGCAAACAGTTTTAACTGTCAAGTAGTTACCAAAAGTTCCAATGCCTTCTATAAATTGTAAGAGTACATGTAGGCACTGGAACTGTGGTACAGTGGGTTAAAGCCCTGGCCTAAAGCACTGGCATCTCATATGGGCACTGGTTCTAGTCCCAGCTGCTCCTCTTTTGATCCAGCTTTCTGCTATGGCCTGGGAAAGCAGTAGAAGATGGCCCAAGTCCTTGGGCTCCTGAACCCACGTGGGAGACCTGGAAGAATCTCCTGGCTCCTGGCTTTGGCTCTGCATAGCTCCAGCCATTGGGGCCAACTGGGGAGTGAATCATCAGATGGAAGACCTCTCTCTGCCTCTCCTCTCTCTCTGTAACTCTGTTTTTCAAATAAAAAAGTACATGTAGTTGGAAATATTTCTTGAATATATAACACAAGCGTAAGCCAATTAAAACAGAGCTCATCATAAATTTTCCATGTAGACATACAATATGTACACAAGTATAATACATAACACACTACAAAAGAGAACAACAAAAGAATTTCAGTAATAGCTTTTTTTTTAAAGATTTATTTTATTTATTTGAAAGAGTTACAGAGAGAGGTAGAGACAGAGAGAGGTCTTCCATCCACTGGTTCACACCCCAATTGGCCCCAATGGCTGGAGCTGTGCCAATCCAGAGCCAAGAGCCAGGAGCCAGGAGTTTCTTCCTGGTCTCCAACTTGGGTGCAGGGGCCCAAGCAATTGGGCCATCTTCTACTGCATTCCCAGGCCATAGCAGAGAGCTGGATTGCAAGAGGAGCCAGAATTAGAACTGGCACCCATATGGGATGTCAACGCTTCAGGCCAGGTCTTTAACATGCTGCACCTCAGCACCAGCCCCAGTAATAGCTTTTTAAAATCTTTAACTGCCTTTTTAAAAATTTCCACCAGTTGATTAGAATTACTTCCTACTCTTAGTAACCTGAATTAACTAGACCTTTCTAGGTGGAACCTATAGTCCATTACTGGCTTTATCTACTTACATAACTGTCTCAAAGAATTGAACATAATAAAAGTCAGGGGAAAAGTATTGCCATACCTTGAAGAGGACATATTTTAAACACAAAACCCACAATGTTTTAATTCCCATGAGCTATAAATCTGAATTCTAGTTCTTGGAAGAGAATACAAAACTGTGGATAACAAAAGACTTTAAATAGCCTTAGTTAAAACTATAAGCTCATTAACCAAGAAGAATAGGCACTTGCTCACTCTATACAATACTTTAGAAAGCACCTGAGTGCAGCACTGGCCATGGTGGCCATTTGAGGAGTGAACCAATGGAAGGAAGACTTTTCTCTGTCTCTCTGTCTATAACTCTACTTGTCAAAATAAAAAATAAAAAATACAAAAAGTAAGCACCTGTAAGATTTTGGAAAACATTTATCCCTCTTAGGCCTTTGAGCCTTTTTCATTAAGATAACCATCATGAATGATAACAACAGACAATCATTAAACTTTTGTAACTTTTGGACATTTGTATTGGTAGCATTTTATAGTATCATTACTTTAGCAACATTTCACATCTTAACAGCACCTTTAATATAATCCAAATAACATAATTAGTTGATGTCTTTACAAGATGAAAGATATATCCTTTGACATTTCCAGGGGCCCAACTGGAAATATTGAAGTCCAAAGAATTTGGAACTTTGATTTTGAATGCCTGTCAAAGATGCCAAGAAGGCTTAAGATATCTGATAAAAATAGGAGCCCTCAACATCATGATATAATATAAACAAGACTTGATCATTGTTACAAAGTGATCACTCAAATGCTTTAGAATGAGTATATATTAAAACATGCCATGAGTCTCTTAATAAAAATAATTCAGTTGTTTTTAAACAATCAGAACTTAAAGAGACAGAGAATACAAAGATTACCATAATAGGATACAAAAATTAATGTCCCTTTGGTCTGTCATCATTAGCACATGGAATTATCTCATAACTTGGAATAATTTTAAGAGTCAAAAATAGGGAAGAGAAGAGAAGCTTATTGAAGAGCGCTTATTGAAGCTGTTTAGAAAATTGACAGTCACAAATTAAGCAAAAAAATATTAAAAAGGGGTGCTGTAATATTTCAAAATAGAGATTAAGACTATTTCCAAATATTTCTGCTTTCTTTATTCAGATTGACCAGCTGCCAGTGTGCACACAGACTGAACATGTGGCAGAGGGCCCAGATCCCAGCTGTCTGCGAATTTTTTATATCTTAAGTGGTCTGGGGGTGGGGGTAGGGGGCAGTAGGTAAATATGAGCTTCTCCATACAGGTTTTTTAAGTTTTCTATGAGCTTTCAAACCTGAAGAAGAATGTAAGGTTGGAATGAGAAATGATACAGGATGTGAGACTGCTTCTTTAAAGAAGGCAGGGGTAAAAAGAACTTAAAATGACTGAAGCTTATTTCTTTTTTTGTAAACAAAATTTATTTATTTTACTTGAAAGTCACAGTTACACAGAGAGAGGAGATACAGAGAGAGAGAGAGAGAGAGAGAGAGAGAGGTCTTCCATCTGATGTTTCACTCCCCAGATGGCCACAACAGCTGGAGCTGCATCAGTCCAAAGCCAGCAGCCAAGAGTTTCTTCTGGGTCTCCCATGTGGGTGCAGGGGCCCAAGAACTTGGGCCATCTTCCACTGCTTTCCTAGGCCTTAGTAGAGAGTTAGATTGGAAGTAGAGCAGCGGGGTCTTGAATCGGCACCCATATGGAATGCCAGCACTGCAGGCGCAGCTTTACCTACCACACCACAGGGCCAGTCCTGAGGCTTATGTCCTTTTTCCATCATTGGCCAAAGCCAAAAAGATCCCAGAACTCCATCTGCATTCCCACATGTGCGGTAGTGGTCCCAGGCACTTGGGCCATGTTCTGTTACTTTCCCAGGTGCATTAGCATTAAGATGAATTGAAGTGGAACAGCTGAGACTTCAATGAACACAGAGGTGCGATTGCTTGCAATGTAGTTGATAGCTTAACCCACTGTGCCACAACACTGACCTGATATTGACATACCATTAACTAAAGTTTATATTTTCATTTCCTTTCATATTACATAATATCCTTTTTTCTGTTCCAATAACTCCAAATTATTATTTGATAATCAGAATCTAGATCTTTTAATTATAAAAATAATACATGGAGCAGTATTGTGATTCTGCAGGTTAAGCTGTTGCTGCTTGGAATGGCAGCATCCCATAATAGAAAGCCTGATACGAGCCCTGGCTGCTGTTTCAGCTTTCTGGTAATCCAGCTTCCTGGTAATACACTTAGGAAGGCAGAGGAATATGGTCCAAGTGCTTGAATCCCTATCAACTATGTGGGAGACCCAGATGGGGTTCCTGGTCCTTGGATTCAGCCTGGCCTACCCTACTTATTATACCCATTTGGGGAGTGAACCAGTAATGGAAGATATATCTTGGGGTGCTGGATTCTTTCCCGGTTGCCCCTCTTCCAGGCCAGCTCTCTTCTATGGCCCAGGAGTGCAGTGGAGGATGGCCCAAGTCCTTGGGCCCTGCATCCACATGGGAGACCAGGAAAAGTGCCTGGCTCCTGCCTTCGGATCAGCGTGATGCGCCAGCCACAGCGTGCCGGCCGCGGTGGCCATTGGAGGGTGAACCAATGGCAAAAGGAAGACCTTTCTCTCTGTCTCTCTCTCTCACTGTCCACTCTGCCTGTCAAATATATATATATATATATATATATATATATATATCTCCCTCTCACTTTCTCAGTCTCTATCTTTAAAAAATACATCTTTAGCAATAATGTAAACATTAGCTATTAAACATTGCAGAAGAACGTAAAAATATAAGCATTATTCCTTTCTTTCTAGGGAGTACTAGTCATACTTCCCAGAACAAACTACTCTTAAAAGATGCTTACATTCCATTCTGAGACTTCCATATGCATGTATAGAAAGGTACTCTAAAACATCATAAAAAATGGAATTAAATTATTGTCTGTTTTACTGTAATTAGTTTTTAAGCCCATGCATACAAGGTTTCAAAACCATTTGGGTGTATTATGAAAAAATTGAATGAATTTCAATTTTTGCAAAGTTATGCCAGCTTTTAACTCCATTTTCCATGAAACTTTTGAAGTGCCTTCATAAAGATATATGTGCATGGGGCCAGCATTGTAGTGTAATGGTGAAGCCACTGTCTTTGATGCTAGCATCCCTTATGGTCACTCGTGTGTGTCCTGGCTGCTCCACTCTTGATCAAACTGTCTGTGAATGTGCCTGGGAAGGCAGCAAAAGATGGTCCAAGTCCTTGGCTTTGGCACCCATGTGGGAGACCCAGTTGGAGCTCCTGGTTTTAGCCTGGCCTAGTCACAGCCATTGCAGCCATTTGGGGAATGCATCAGCAGATGAAAAACTCCTCCTTTCCTGTCTCTCTAGCTTATGAATAAAATGAAAATAAGTAAATAAAATTTAAAAATATATATATACACATGTCCTTTTTTTCTTTGCAAAGTGACATTTTTTCGGTACCTTGTTTTACTTAAAAGCACTCTGCCCCTAAATCATCTTTCAGATCATTATATATTTAGTATTTCATTGTACAGATATACCATAATACCATAATGTATTTTTTTTTATTTTTGACAGGCAGAGTAGACAGTGAGAGAGAGAGACAGAGAGAAAGGTCTTCCTTTTGCTGTTGGTTCACCCTCCAATGGCTGCTGCGGCCAGCGCACCACGCTGATCCGAAGGCAGGAGCCAGGTGCTTATCCTGGTTTCCCATGTGGGTGCAGGGCCCAAGCACTTGAGCCATCCTCCACTGCACTCCTGGGCCATAGCAGAGGGCTGGCCTGGAAGAGGGGCACTGGGACAGAATCCGGCACCCCAACCGGGACTAGAACCCGATGTGCCGGCGCCGCAAGGTGGAGGATTAGCCTATTGAGCCATGGCGCCGGCCACCATAATGTATTTTATCAATTCTCTATCAATATATATTTGTTTCTGTTTTATTTCCATAATGAACAATATTACAAAGAACTTACATGGCTTTATGTATTTGACCAAATATATGTAAGATAAATTCCTGTAGTTGAACCATACCAAAGAACATTTGCATTTAAAGTATTTCATAGAGAGATCTGTCAAATTTTTCCTCCAAAGAGACTACTGCATTACACTCACACCAATGAGTGCAAGAACCTGTTTCCTCACACCTTCAATAAGTGTATGTGTGATCAGTCAGAATTCCCTCAGATGTTTCCAATTTACCATCTCTTTTGATCTCTATCTTCAAGCTTTCTTTTCTCCTTTCTCACTCTCTGATCACACTTAGTTTTCTTAGCAAACTTCTCTGTGAATATGGTTCTGCACTTATTTCCTCTATACTCACTTTCTTCATTACCTTCTCTCATGCATCCAACCTCACTTTTCCTGCTCACAAACTTCCTGTATAGCTTCCCTGGAGCTCAGCACAACTGAACAGAAAATGGGTTCTCTTTCCCTGGCCTTCAAACCTGCCAGCCTCCTGAACCAATAGAGAAAGTTAATCAGAAAACATGGACATAATTAATCTGGGTCACATTATAAGAAGAAATAAATTCCTATTGGTGTAACCACAGGGAAAAGCCATCTAGAAAAATTCTGTATTGTCTTTTGTTAAAATCTGGGGCTGGTGCTGTGGCATAGCCATAGTAAAAATTCCTGCTTGTAGTGCGGGCATCCCGTAAGGGTGCCAGTTTGATTCCAGGCTACTCCATTTCTGATCCAGCTCCATGCTAATGAGCCTAAGAATGCAGCAGATGATGACCCAGGTGCTCAGGCCCCTGCTCCCATGTGGGAGACCTGAATGAAGCTCCTGGCTCCTGGTTTCAGTCTTGAATGGCCACCTTGGCCATTGTCATTTGGGGAATGAACCATCATATATAAGATCTCTCTCTCTCCCTCTTTTCCTTTGTTTCTCCCTCTCTGTAACTCTGCCTTTCAAGTAAATAAATAAACCTTATAAAAAGAAAAAATATATATAGATAACTTTAAAAACAATGGAATCTTTTTTTAAAATATTCCATACTACATAGAATTCCTGTCTTTGAATCAATAGCTCATGATTTTTATTCATTATTCCTTCTTTGGAACTGGGGTGGGAATAGACAAAAAAGTAGATGAGAAAGAAAAAGAAAAAAACCTAAAAGTACCAGATTGGACAGGAAGACTGGAGAAGAGGGAATAAAAATAAGGTTAAGAAATAAAGCCAACTTCTTAAATTGTTAAAAACACAAATGAATAAAGGAGGAAATAGGCAAAGAAGTATGGTTATGTTCTGAGAATTGTATCTATTAAATACATGGAATCTGTTCTCTTTATATTAATAAATATAAATGTTTAAAAATTAAAACCTTTTCTTCTTTTATTGAATCACCCCAGTGCCTCACTCCAGCACTCTAAAAGCAGAATTCAAAGGCAAGCATGGGTTGCAGGGTTGGGACAGAGTGGAAAGGGCAGTGACAGCCTTATTCCTCTAATGGCAACCTCTGCACCCCGACTTGTGACCAATCAGCCAGAATCTGCTTCATAAAATAAACCACTTAGGGGGAAGGCTCAGAGAAAATCAACGACCTCACTATCTCTTTGCCTATGAAGCATCTTGGAAATAAGCATGCTGCTGAAGAAAATGAGATTATGGCCAAGTTATGTATAAAGAACACAAGGATATAAAGTTGTGAGGCAGTCTGGTGATTTATGAGCACTCACATTGAACTGCAGATGATGGAAAGGGATGGATCACAGAATGGGAGCTAATGTAGACAGCCCAGCCAGAAGTGATCAGCAAGCCTTTAAGTTGAGATTTATGAGTATTTGCAAAGTGTACAATGAGTTCTACATACAGCAACAGTAATTTTTTTTCTATAGGACATAAGGTAAAATATTTTTTTCAATTTTTTAACTATTTTTTCATTTCCTTTGAAAGGCAGGGGAAGAGGGAGGAACAGAGATTTCTTCCATTTGCTGGTACCTCCCCAAATGCTCACAACAGCTGAGAATGTGCCAGCCTGAAGCCAGAATCCTGGAACTCCATTCAGGCCTGGGTGAGTTCAACTGATCCCAAGGACAGAGTCCTTGGTGATATCTGCCTCTATAAAGACACATCTCAGTATAAAATAAACACTTCCTACTGAAGGCTTTTGGGATCTAAGAGAAAACTTTAACTGCATCACAGATGAGAGCAAAGCATTGACCCAGAGGCTGCTGTAAGCCAACAGGTTTCCTGCCTACCTGAGAATCAGCCTGCTCACTAGGGAAACCAAGGAAAAATGATCAAGCAAAGCCACTTGGGACCTGTGAGTAGGGTCCATCTCCTGAGTGAGCGAGAAGGAGGAGCCAGTCATGGGCAATTCAGGGCCCCCTTAACCCTGGAATGGGTGCATAAACTAGCCAACTCCAATTTAGACTGAGTGAACAGACCAATAGGCTGGCCAAAGATTGCATCAAGGGGCCAGCACTGTGGTGCAGTGGGTAAAAACCACCCCTATCATGCCAGCATCCCATATGGGCACAAGTTCAAGTCCTGGCTACTCCACTTCTGATCCAGATTTTTGCTATGGCCTCAAAAAGCAGTAAAAGATAGCCCAAGCCCTTGGGCCTCTGCACCTGCATGAGAGGCCTGGAGGGGCTCCTGGTTCCTGGCTTCAGATCAGCCCAGCTCCAGCCATTGCAGCCATTTGGGGAGTGAACCAGCATATGGAAGATGCCTCTCTGTCTCTGCCTATCAAATAAATAAATAAATCTTAAAAAAATTGTGTCATCTATTCAGAAATTTGGATACAAGAGTGACCTAAAAACTGGCTCAATCCTGTTCATTGTGGCCATTTGAAGAGTGAACAAGCAAATTGAAGATCCTCATCCTTCTTTGTCTCCCTCTTCCTCTGTAAACCTGCCTTTAAAATAAAATGCTCAATTCTTAAAAAAAGCAAAGGGTAAAAGAGGAGCCACATGTAAATAACAGAGCAAAGCTACAGTTGTGCCTTCTTCCTTAAGTGGGAAGTCTCCAGCTTACAGACATTGACATAAAAGACACACCTACAACATATTTCAAAATAACAGATGAGAGGTTTATAAGGCAGGTTGATTTTAAGATGACTTTTATTGTAAAGTTACACTATCAATAGGCAGATCCCTTTTAGTGCAACCAAGTTAACCCAGTGCCTAATTCAAGGAAACAGCCTGAAGATGTGCTGACAGTGGAGATAGCTGAAATGTCTCTGTTACTCTTCTCAATATCATAAACAGAAGGAAAAAAGGTACTCACGTCTGTGATTATAAAGAGGATAGAAGCACCCCAATTTCAGAAGAGGGGAGAAAACCTCAGATATAGTTTTCTTAATAAAATAAAATAAATCTCAGACTATAATGTGGGTTGATAAAAACATCATCAATTCATCAGTTCTCACCAGGATCCAGGAAAACTGCTCATGTGAGCCAAACAATGGTTTAGTTCCCATTATGGGCAGGTGTAACCCAACCAGGAACTCAGAGAATATGACCAAGCTTTTCCAAGATGAAACATGAACTATGAATCAGTCACAACAAAACATCTATGTCTAGTGCTCAATGTGAGCCCCAGAATTATCACCCAGCAAACCTGTTGGGTCCCAAGAGAAGTCAGCTTTTTAGCCTTGCAGTCACAAGGAAAACACAGCTACTTGAAATGCTTTATGGTAACTAATAACATCTTTGTACTTCTCTGAAAAACAAGGGCTGACAGTTATGAAAATAGAATTACATGTAGTCTACCAGATGTGAATCAATGGAAAAGCTAGAAAATAATGTCAAGACCAGAGAAACATAATGAGAAAAGCAATGAAATGAAGGATGGATGAGTTTCTTCAGCCCTTTTCCTCCATCAAATTCCCTAGGAACCTACACTTGTTAACGTAGTGGCATTCACTCCACTGCCAAAACATTGGAAGGTAAGACAAGTTGTCTACTTGAAGTTGCCCAATGTGAATCCATCAGTCTTTTTCAATGGCCAGTGTCACACAAGAAGCAGTCTTGCTAGGGAGAGGCCAAGTAGCACTTTGGATCAAGGCAGTGACTATTGCTGGGCCATCATCCCCATTGCAGACCAGCAGAAACAGCAGAGAGAAAAAGTGGAGAAGAATGTTAGGGAAGAAAAAAAAAAAGGAAACCTCAATTTGTGGAAACTCCATCTTTCTGGCTTACAGATGCTCAGACAAGAGCCACCACAGGCTTTAGGAGCCACTGGGAGGCAGCAGCACATCATGATCACTCAGAAAAGTCAACAGACAGCTTCCTGTTGTCTATACATAGCTGATTTTGGTCTGTACACAATCCAGGTGAAATGCACCTGAATCAAGTAAAGAAAAAGACTTACAAAAACCTTTCAAATACAGTATTCCATGGGAAATGAATTTTGCAAAGCCAAGTCACCCAATAGAGTAGATGGGGTAATCTATATTTTAAAGAAGTGCCATTCATGATAGGCCTGATAGTCAGAGACCAGTTTTGAGTTTTACAATTCCCCCATATATGCATCCTCTGTTCATCTCCCCCAAGAAAGATCAGACACTGAAGAATCTCCACATCATGCACATCTAGAAAAGAAAATCGGTACATATGAGTTGGTACAAACTGTGCACAAGGATACCTCATGCACACTGGCCATAAACATGCATCTCCACATGCCATTTAAGACTGGTCACAGAAACAAGTTCTCTGAGCCAACAGTAGCAACATTATTTTTGATGCACACAACTCTCATCACACAGGATTCCCATTTCTCTTTCTGAGAAGTAATAAAACCATTTCAACCACATGATTGACATATTTGACAGAACTAACATTGTTGTGTGTCTTATAGGAGCCAGGTTAAGGGATTAAATGCCTTACATCATATCATTTATACCTTATATTAATTCTGGAGACAATATCATCAGGAGTTTACAAAGAAGAAATTGAGTTGCAAAGAGTTCAGCATTTACCCATGGTGATATTACTGAAAGATCTGGGTTCAAGGTCAACCAAAATCTAATAGTGGTTTAGGAAATCTTTCTTTTGTCTTGGGGCTCAGTTTCTAAAACCCTAGATTTCTCATCTGGAAAAACAGTGAGAAATAATCTACACTATAGAGAACCACCAACAATTATAACTTATAACTTGTCTAAAAAAGGAAGGAGATTCAAAGTTGCTATTATTCCATGGTCATTTTTTCTTAGGTTTAATATCAAGAAAGCATATGTAAGTATTTTTAAGAATATGTGTGGTTTTTTTTAAAGTTTTTAAGTAAAAATGTAACTGGATAACTGGATGACATGGAGTTCTATGTTTATGATTACTTCTGTCCATTATAGTCCATGGGGTTAGACTGTTGCTGGATTAGGAATGCTTAAATTTTTATCCATTTACTTCACACAAGTATTTACTATGTTAGGGAATAGTCTTTCACTAGATTCCTCTTTCTTACCAAATTCAAAATCTCATGAGGACAAGAAATGTGTTTGCATTGATATTGTAACTCAGCATCTTGACAGTCTCTTAATTGAATAAATAATTGAAAATATAAAAAATAAAAAATAAGATTTCTGACCTCCAAAAACTGTCTAGTAGAGGATTCAAGCCTATTTGATGACTGCCACAATTAGATGGATATATAATTTGTTGTTCTGATACAAATTTGATCATAAAAGGGGAATATAAATCACTACCCAGGGTTGAAGTGTATAAACAGATCATCCAGGGCCATGAAGGTTAAATGTTCACCCTAGCTTTGTAAGACATTCCATTTATTTATTTAATAAGCATTTATTGAGCAATCTTCTGTGTGGTGTGTTGATAGAACAGCCACTTGATTTCCTTAGCAATTGGAGTAAGATATCCTGAGCAACCAGATATGAGCAGAGAGAGTGGGCTGAATCATGAAAGGTTTTGAACACAAAAGTAAAAAGACAAAAGGCAGGGAAGTCAGTTAAAGAGTCTTTTACAGGTAATTTAGTAGGACCTGCACCAAATGTGAATGAAGAAGAGGCAACACATTACAGTGAGATCTAAAATGTAGAATCGACAGTATTTCAATGCTTGAATATGGTAGATGAAGGCAGAAGGAAACTCCTGTGCAAATCTTAAATTGGATTTTATTATTTAAAGTAGAAGATGTTCTCAGTGCATAATGCTCATCAATAATAAATGTCTACCTCCAATCAACTTATAGGTTTACCATAAAACCAGGACACAGTCTCACAGATTGATGCTATCTATAAGCCATAAGTCAATCATCAAACCAAACATTTTTAACTGCTACCATATACAATAGTCCTTATTATGATGCAGTTACTTAGAAACTAGAAGACATAATCAGTGTCTATAAGAACAATCTAAATAAAAAGTTAAATTAAAAACCCATAAAATTATGTCATTCAAAGCTGAATTTGGCATACCTCACTAATTCACAGTTCATGTATCCACCAACCTCAAGTACTCAATGTGCAATGAAGCAGAAAATAAGTAAGAATTTTCCATAATAGACAAAATATGCATTATAAAGTCCAAGTGAGGTGTCATGCCACTGGGTCAGTATCATGGCTCTTAAATAAACTCACTGTGTTTTGGCTACTCTGGTGGGAGTGGATGGGCAAAAAGAGAAGAATAAAGCAATAGGTGTGAACAGGAAATGAAAAGGGCTCCAACAACAGTGCTGCAGAGCTCTGTGGGCCCTAACTAATGTAATATGCAGGCAGGATTTTTTTTTTATTTCTAGGAGACTGCCATGCTCTCACTTGTCATGGAACCATAAGAACTGAGCATAATCAGAGCATTCAGGGCCAGCATCCACAATTCACTTAGTGAGAATGGAGCACAGTAGCTTAGCTTCATGGATACCAGCAAGCCTCACTCATTTGCTGCATTATTCTATCATTCTGTTTGGAGCCATTGAAGCAGGAGAGCACAAGGTGCCAGGAGCATGGTGTGTGGGTGTCTCATGGTGGTGATAGCTGTGCAGAAGGAGGGGTGGCAGAGGAAGAGATGAGCAAGAGCCCCTAGCACTGTGGGAGTGAGGAACTGAGGAGGGAGGAAGACAGGGGTGACTTGTCTGCATTATGCCTGGTACTTCCCTGGATATAATTGATACAACATGAATGATGTGTATATAATGCTTACCATAAAGGCACTTACATTCCTGGGGGACAGATGACAAAGATATAAATAATTACAAAAGAATGTGAAAAACTCTGTAGATGCACAGTAGAATCACCTACATCATTTGTTGATACTATCCCCATGGCAGTCAGGAACCATTGGGTTAAGATCAGATTTCAGAGGTAGCAGGTCCAGAAATGATACTTTTGTCTGATATGAAGATAGGCAGATGATAGATAGAGGTACGGTTGTTACCTGTGAATGGCAGGGTTCTTGTCTTTGCACAAGGAAGAATTCAAGCATGAGACAGAGAGTAGTGGAAAGTAAAATAGCAAGGTTTATTAGGGAAGGGACATCCGTAAGAATGGATGGGCACCTCTCCAGACAGGACCTGAGAGAGTGCCCAGTCACTCAGACTGAGGAGAGCGGGGTTACATGGCTGAGTGGAGAGTACACCTGGGCAGGCCAGGTGGGTGGCTCTGCAGCAAGGCAGGGGGCTGAGCTCGCAGTCCAGTTGAGGCCGGGTTTTTTTTTTTTTTTTTTTGACAGGCAGAGTTGGACAGTGAGAGAGGGAGACAGAGAAAAAGGTCTTCCTTCCATTGGTTCACTCCCCAAATGGCTGCTATGGCTGGTGCACTGCACCAATCCAAAGCCAGGAGCCAGGTGCCTCCTCCTGGTCTCCCATGTGGGTGCAGGGCCCAAGCACTTGGGCCATCCTCCACTGCCTTCCAGGGCCACAGCAGAGAACTGGACTGGAAGAGGAGCAACCGGGACAGAATCCAGCGCCCCAACTGGGTCTAGAACCCAGGGTGCCAGTGCCGCAGGTGGAGGATTAGCCAAGTGAGTTGTGGTGCTGGCCTTTTTTTTTTTTTAGGCCATGGGTTTTTAAGGGGATGTGTCTTGCCTCCCCACCTCTGCTCCTCTTGGAACAAAGGACTTCTTGGATATAAATAGAAAAACTCCTATGTGAGTTTTCCCCCCGAAGTTATCAGACAGGAGGAAGCCTGGCTGGCACCACCCTGGTTAGAGGAAGGGCAAGCAAGACCCCCTGGAGGATCAGGATCTGAGCAGGATATTTGAAATGCAGATACTGGGCTGCATCTGGAAGATTATCAGGCAGAAGGGGTGGGGACCCCCACCTGGCAGGTAATCAGGTAGAAGGGAGTAGGGCAGGATGCAAATACTGGGCTGCCCCTGAAGCGTTATCGGGATGACTTTGAGATGCATATGCTGGACATAGATGTCTTCTCTTTAGGCCTTTGTCACACACACATAAGCTCATATCTGACTTCCTACCTAACATGGTAACTTAAGCTGGGGCCAGACCATGGATCCTAACTGGGAGGCTGTCAAACCCATCATTAACCTGGACAAGTCTGAGCTCTCCCAACCTCTATCCTGGTGCCCATATCTTTGCAGAGAGGCATTACCAAGAAAGAGAAACTCATCTCTGTCTTAGGCTGACTAGAGGGACTGTAGGAGCTCCCCATATTTGAGGCCAGAATCTTTGTATGCAGAAGTTTTCTCTTTCATGAGAAGGCTCTTTTCTAGCATTTTCTTCTTAGCATGAACCTCTCTTGCCACCAGTTCTCCCACAGGCCCACATCAGAGGGCAGATGATAATGACTTGTTGAGTGCACAGAATATTGAGGTGTCTGTCATCTAAATAGAAGATTCATCTTAAGAGTCAAAACTCACCTTATGGGTGTACTGTAAGGTGAGAAAACTGAGGCAGAGAATTTTGGTCATGCTCAACTTTAGAGTCCTCCTTAAAAAGCAAAAAAAAAGGAAAGAAAAATATCTTGCATAGCTCAGAAATGCCCAGCTGCCCACCATATGAGTACATGCTCCTGGAAAATGATATATCCCCTAAAACCAGAAGTAGGGACAGGCACCATCTTTTTTTTTTATTATTTATTTAGTAAATATAAATTTTCAAAGTACAGTTAATGGATTACAATGGCTTCCCCCCCATAATTTCCCTCCCACTCGCACCCCTCCCATCTTCCGCTCCCTCTCCCATTCCATTCACATCAAGATTCATTTTCAATTATCTTTATATACAGAAGATCGATTCAGTATATATAAAGATTTCATCAGTTTGCACCCACACAGAAACACAAAGTGTAAAATACTGTTTCAGTACTAGTTATAGCATTACTTCACATTGGACAACACACTAAGGACAGATCCCACATGAGAAGTAAGTACACAGTGACTCGACAGGCACCATCTTGACACCCTATAAAGCATATGGAGAGAAAAAACCCGACCCCACTAGAACCCATTTTTTAAAGGATCCAGCAGAAGTCTCAGAGGCTGGCCTCATCATACATTTGCCCACAGGGATGCAAGACACAGAGGGCATGAAGATGTATTGTGAGTTGTGACCTTGTGATAATGATTGCAGCTACTGACACACTAGGAATGAGTGATAGGCAGCAGTCTAAACTATCCCTGCCTCTGTCTGGCCAGCACCATAGCATGCATGGACAGAGCCTGCACCTGGAGTGCCTGCTGAGGCCAACAGATACATGGAGACCTACAGTCAGAGGAAGGAGAAAGCACTGCTGCAAGGTTGGAGAGTTGCCATAGCAACAATATTTTCAGGGGTGATGTGACAGGGGCCGTGGGAAGGTGGGCTGGTCTCCTGATCCTATGTCTTTCTTCTTATGCACCTCTAAGCTTAGCTGAGCCTGGGTTGAGCCCAACAACCTGGGTGGGTGATGCTGAGAGGCCACCAGATGAGATTCTGGTTAATGTATGCAGGTTGTGAGTCACAGTGCAAAGAGTATGTGCAACACTGGGTGTTAGCCAATGTAGTAACCCACATGCAAGATCTGAATGAGGATCTGACACAGGGAGAGTAGGGAATAGGGTTTGCAAGACAGTCTGGTGAGCAAGTGAACAGGCTGACTTCTTACCTGAGACTACTAGAGAAGGAGAGGAGAGGTTTGCAGGCTAGAAACAGAGTAAAGAGATAGCAGATAGTACATCCCATTTGCCCCCTCCTCAAGGTTAGTAGTTGACCTCTTTGTAAATCTGAATTGGTAGTAGTGAAATCAGAAAAGACCCCCTAAAATTTACACTAAAATGTGGTCCCTTATAGTTCCCTAGAAATGCTATCCGGGGTGCCACATGTGCTACCGGAATTTGGGGTGTCTTTTGATTTCACCATGGGCTTATTAATAAATCCCCAATATTAATAAGCCCAAGAGGGTTCTTGCCTAATATTTAGAGAAGAATTCTAAATACTGGCACAGATAAACAAAGGCAGCATGCAACATTTGAAGCTTTTATTTAGTGAGAAAGATGCATAGGAGAGTGAGAGTTTTATTTGAGAGAGAGAAGTGAATGGGGGTTCATACCGAGCACCAGGAACCAGCCATGTGGAAGAGCATCTAGGCCAGGAAGCCTAGAGCACATGGCCTTCAGGTGCGGGGCTACAGCAAGCCCCCTTCCTAGCAAGAGGTCAGGGAAAAAGAGCCCTTAGGCCATACCGTGTCCTGGCTGTTAACCCACTTCCAAAGGGGAGTGGTTAATTAACTTGATTGGCTGGTGGGCACCCAGGTGTGGCCAGGTAGGGGAAGGAGGCCACTCAGGGGCATGGCAAAGGCATCAGGTAGGGGAATAAGGTCACACAGGGGCATGGCAAAGGCGTGGTCTTCCAGTTCGCAAATCTAACAATTTTAACCTGTATGCTGCCTATTTCAGTAGTAGTGATGTTTGAAGTTGTGAAGAAGGGACTAATGCAGCTAACATTCTGCCTGTCTTTCCTGAAAAAGGCCCAGCAAATAATATGTTCTTAAAACAAAAATAGGCATGCATATAGTGTGAGGCTTTACTGAGAGTTCTTGCAAAATATAAGTACTCCTTGCAGACTTGAAACATGTTATATGTGTGGCCACTCACTGGGATTTGGAGTTTCATCATTAGGGCTGGATTTTGCCTCTGGTGGAGCACAAAACTGTCTCTATTATAGTCTCTGGCCACTCCTATTGCATTTACTTTTGTTAGTCATTTCTTCAGGTCCCCAGCTCAAAGGCACCAAACATGAATCTCTTTAGCTAAAGATGAAAATCTATCTGAACTGCAATAGATTGTAATTGGCTAAATTTTCATTACAAAGTTTCTACCAGAACTTGCCTTCATCAAAGTCTGCTTTATTCTGACTTTTTCATGCACAGTGATGGAGCAAGGACGAAAAGCCTTAAATCCATGTTAACCTCTCACTTACATAACAAGCAGTCCCTTGTTTCCCTACCTTGCTAATACAACCCCACCCTGCATTAATTATTCCTGCCGTTCCTGGCCTATTGGACACAACACTATTTGAAGACTCTTCATATCACTCTAAGAGCTCTCCATCTCCTCCCAAGCTGTCTCCCCCTTCTCAGATCAGCCTCACAGTCCAGCCTCAGTCTAAACCCCTCCCATCTCACACTGTTATCTCAAAGGACCTTTAAAAGTTGCCCAAACTCTTTCTCTGTCTTAGCAGCCCAGCTTTAGCTCAAACCTCCAAGTCCCTTCCAGCCCCTTTGTATTATATAAACCACTAGTCTGTAAGGGAGGGTGTTCTTTTTTGCTATGTGTTCACTGGCAACTCTCTTTCATGAATTCACCTGAGAGGGAGCCCCTCCCAGGTTTTATTCTTCCAAATAAAACTGGTCTGACTGTGGCTTCATGCTTTCTCCTCTTTCCTAACTCACAGCATGTCTTGTTCGGTGGGCTTGTGTTTGGAGATTTAAGTATACTACCTCAATCTCCTACAATTTAAAAGCCAATTTTGCCGGTGCCATGGCTCAATAGGCTAATCCTCCACCTTGCGGCACCGGTACAGCGGGTTCTAGTCTCGGTAGGGGTGCCGGATTCTGTGCTGGTTGCCCCTCTTCCAGGCCAGCTCTCTGCTGTGACCAGGGAGTGCAGTGGAGGATGGCCCAAGTGCTTGGACCCTGCACCCGTATGGGAGACCAGGAAAAGTGCCTGGCTCCGGGCTTCGGATCAGCACAGTGCACCGGCTGCAGCGGCCATTGGAGGGTGAACCAACGGTAAAGGAAGACCTTTTTCTCTGTCTCTCTCTCTCACTGTCCACTCTGCCTGTCAAAAAAAAAAGCCAATTTATAAACAAGGACTTGGAGTGTAACTCTACTAATGTGTTTCTGTGATCTAAGAAACCCTCTTGGCTACTTTTATTGGGAGGTGGGTGTCAGGAAGGGAGTTGCTGAGAAGAGAGTGATGAGATTTCCTTTATGAATTCTGTGATGCTTCACTAAAGCTTTTAACACTTTGGTGATTTAAGCTCTTCAGATTAAAATATCATTAACAATTCCTACCCAAAGATGCTGAAAATAATCAGCTATCTAGGTCATAGACCTTGGCTGTGTTCTTTATTCAACTTGAAATTTCTAAAGAGGACTTCACTTAATGTTTTCAAAGTGAAGTTTTCAGGAAGAGAAGACAAAGAGCTATGCTTTTTTCCTTTACTTAGTAGTTGTGTTAAGAAAAGGGAGTGTGAAACCCAGGGACTGTTGGGAGGCCTGACCTCCTAATGGCTACCCCATGATTTCCTACAGCTTTTTTATGTGAATGAAATCAGATGAGAAAGGGTAATGTGCAAGAAAGAGGACTCTGGCCATCAACATATTGTCCATAATAGAGACTAGGGTGCATGAGGAGTCTGCAAGAATTCCATTAAAAAATGTATATAAGGGAAAAACTAGATACTGATTTTTAAAAATTATACCAACATTAACTTACCTTTTAACTCCATTTCTCCTGTGAACTTTTTACAATCCTTTTGGGTATAGTTTGCACTATGTGAGGTCTAGAGCACTCTGGGGATACAGGGGACATTATTATGTCTGAGACTGGATCATGTGTTGATTGCACTTATAGGCTCAGAGTATGGAAACTCAAGTGTGGCCCATTGGACTTAGCCTGATGGGACAATAGTAGTAATAAAGGCAAGCTAGTACTGAGTAATTACTTGCCAGATATGGTTCTTAGCATTTTAAACGTGTTGCCCTATTTCATTCTTGCTTAAATGGTAGGTATTATTATTATCATAATTTTACATGTGAAGAAGAACAGAGATTGCCCAAGATGCTATTGGTAAGAAGTGGAAAAATCAACATTCAAACCTGGAAGGATTCCTTAATGATGATGTTTAATTTTAGTTGGATGTGTCAGAGTCTAGCTGACTGTACATACTCTGTATTGTCTCTGCACAGTGGAGGAGGTTAAGACTTTCAAAAGTCATTATACGTGACTTAACTTGATGGAGCTAGAGAAGAATCTGAGGCCCAAGGGACTTTTCCCCCACCTTGGATGAGAAATCTAAGAATCCTGGTGTCTCCCGTATCAGCCCACTTTCAGAAGTGGTGATGTATAGTTCTTTTGCATTCTGCCTTTCAAAGGGATGTTGGCCTTTTTCCTCTCCTGGAGATTCCATAGTGAAACACAAAGCAGCCTGGAATGATATGCTTTTCATTAGTTTGAGCAGTGCAGTAAATGAATGACATTGAATTAGGGTGGCTGAGAAAAAGAAGGAAAAATTTAAACAGCAGTTTTTTGCAATAATTCTTTGATAGCTGACATCGAAGTATGTTTCTAGAATGAACAAGGTAAGGGTATACTGTACATGGTAAACTGAATAAGCAATAACTTTATCATAGCCTTATCAACTGAAAATAGAGAACTATAAACATTATTTTTTAATGCTTATATAAATTAGCTTTCACTTAGACACTTTAAACCATACTTTTCTATTACATAGTTCACCCACTTCTTGAGAGTCTGCTATTCAATTGATCCAGTGGCAGAATTATCATCCAGCTTGAGTCACTCTACTGAACTATCAACAGTACTTAAAGAAGAATTCTAAAGCAGAGGTTAACATTAAACCAATATTTTGATTTAAAATGAATGTAAAATACACCAGAGATCATGGTGCATAAAGCAATTTTGAGTTTACATGTTTATAATGTTTCAATGTTTAAAATGCCTTTTCTTCTTAAAGATAAGGTGTAACATGTACATATGTATACAGCCATCTCTATACACTGGATCGCAGTTGTGCTCCTGGTGAATCTTTTCTCCCCAGATGCACTTAGAAAATTCATGGGAGCACCACTGCTTTAAGACCTTCTTCAAAAAATATTACACAGTAAGACAGAAAAACAGCTGGGACACATTATTAATTTTTCAAGTAATGTTATGTACAGTTTTATTCCCAACAGTAAGCTTAGAACTATAAATATACAATGTAATTAACATTAGAAAATAAAACTGTTACAGGTAATGGGGAGAGGGCATAGAGAAACTATTTTCCTGCTACTAAAAGAGAAACAAAGGGAGGGAAAAGCCTAGGATGTCATCCATTCAGCATGCTTGTCTTAAATTTTTTACATATATTTCTACATTTTTTCAATTAAACAAAGTACAGATAATTCTTTAAAAATATCAAGTTGCTTCCCTAATAGCTACTTGCCTTGCCAGTCAAATTCACTTTATGTTAGGATTTAAAAAAATAATAAAGGTCAAGATGAAAAACCATTATCATTCTGGTTCCAAATTATCTAATTTGTCCTTTCACCAAAACTGGTAATTTTTGAAGTTTTGCTGCACATGAAAAGAAGAGGTGTAGCAGAACATGATTTAAAAATTTGTTAAAAAATTAACAGAAAATCACCCTTGAAGGAGCTTTCCAAAAGACACTGTAGGCAACAGTCCAGTTAGAAATATCAGCCTTGAAGAGGTAGAAAATTTGAGCATATCATCTGAAGACAGTTTTGGCACTATCTTCTCTCTCATCAGGATCAACATTTTCAAGTAAGACAATTTCATGATAGCAGGAAACCAGGTTCCATAACTGAACAAAAAGGTGCTGGTCAACTCCCATGTCTCAATAATTAGTCTATTACATAAGAAACAGAACATGGTCAAGGACACATATGCATTTGATTTATTTTTGTCTGTTTCCATTATCAAGTTTATTCATAAGTGAATTTTATATTAATAAATATAAAAAGGCATCATTCATAGCAAAGATACAAGCCAAACCCCTGCAATAAAACCTTCTATTTTCATAAGTATCAAGCAAACAACAGGGAAATGATTTGGTGCAGCTTTCTTAAGGGATCAGAGAAAGGACATTGTTTTAAACAAAAAAGGCAAGATCAATAACCAACAAACAATATCAGTTTTACAGAACTAGATGATTCTGTAACCTTTCTCTTTGGGTTCTTAGCTTTTAAACTATAGATCACCCTGAAGAAGTGGCAACTAATGACATGTATCACCATCACAATGACAGAGGCCAGCTGAAGTTCAACTTAGTCCTGCATTGTTTCATGTCATTTAAGTATTTCTAGCATAGGACATGATACAGAACAAAACTCAAAGTAGGAATAAAAATATTATTCTGCAGTGGAATAAAGGCAAAATGTTTAAGAGTGTTAACTTTTAAAGTTTTAAGCACTCCTGTTCAACCAGCATTTAAAAAATTATATAATCATAAAACCGGCAAAGGTTAATGGGAAGACAAAGAAGTACAAATATGTGAAATGATGAATTAGGTTAAGAGTTACTTTGTACTGATTGATGTTTATACTGCTTCTTGGGGCTGATGCTGTGGGTGCAGTAGGTTAATCTTCCTATGGCCTGAGAAAGCAGAAGATGGCCCAAGTGCTTGGGCCCATGCATCCATGTGGGAGACGTGGAAGAAGCTCCTGGCTCATGGCTTCAGATTGGTGTAGCTCTGGGGAGTGAACCAGCAGATGGAAGACCTCTCTCTCTGTCTCTGCCTCTCTCTATAACTCTGTCTTTCAAATAAATAAAACAAATCTTAAAAAATTATACTGCTTCTTCATGAATCTTCAATAACTATCATAAAAGTTACATGCAGACTGAGGGCAGTCCTGTTACAGAAAGTAGAAAATGAAACAAAACAAAAATATAAAACTAGGAAACAATGGTTAAACTCCAGAAAATAGTTTTGAGATTCCTTTTCATTAATGAGGGTAGTGTTTCCTTTTTTGGTAGAGACCTGGTTCAGTTTGATAACCTTCATTAATTTTGTCCAGGAACATCAGTAGTGGGATCAATTCCTCCAGAACCTGTCTGTGCATTTTTGATGTAAAGATGACAAACATTTTATTGCTGGTGCGTTGACTGAGATGTGGTTTTAGTTCATCCCCAATCACTGCATGAACAGCCACCAGACAGAAGACACCAGCTTCCTGAACACTGCTCTCTGAGTTATCATAACCCTGTATTAGGCCTAGCATAATTTCTGGCAAAAGTAGGTTAAGGGGTTCCTTGGACTTTCTATCACTTTTGTTTGCATTTTGATTGCAGCCAGGTTAATTGGGTAATCTGTAGTTTGGATGATAGGACCAGGCACTTTGATACATTGCCCTGGACTAATGGAAGTAGCTAACACTGCTGCAGCATCCTCAGTAGATCTCATCACCTCCTTATGAGGATCTTTATGTGCTTTCAATGTTTCCATTCTGCATAGCTTGCTTGCTTATTTATTTATTTATTTATTTAATGGGTAGAGTTATAGACAGTGAGAAAGAGAGACAGAGAGAACGGTCTTCCTTCTGTTGGTTCACTCCCCAAATGGCTATCATGGCCGGTGCTGTGCTGATCCGAAACCAGGAGCCAGGTGCTTCTTCCTGGTCTCTCATGTGGGTGCAGGGGCTCAAACACTTGGGCCATCCTCCACTGCCTTTCTGGGCCGCAGCAGAGAGCTGGACTGGAAGAGGAAGCAATCAGGACTAGAACCCGGTGCCCATATGGGATACTGGCACTGCAAGCAGAGGATTAACCAAGTGAGCCATGGTGCCAGCCCCTCTGTATAGTTTTTAAGTCTTGCTGGTTGATGCCTTAGGGTTTCTTTCAAAACCTTTAATTCCAAAGTCCTGATTGTTGGCTCTTTATCCCCAAGGGTTTCAAGCAATAAAAGCAATATTGTTTTGAAATGTTCATCCCAAACACTGAAAGATTTTTCCTATGCCAGTTTCATGAGTTCATAGAGGGTGACTTTTCTTCCACACGTTCCTTGTGATTAGGCAGCTCCTTCAATAATTCTGCAACTAGGTCAGAATGGTCTAGGAAAAGATCATCAGGAAACTGGTTGGCATCATAATCACTGGAATTTATAAAATCTCCTGGATCCATCTGATTGACTAGTTTCTATGTAATTAAGGATAGCAACCTTCACCTTCAAGCTTGGTGCTTGGGTCTGATCAACTGTTAATCTCACTAGAATATTAAACTGGAGATCAATTGGAAAAGATTCTCTGGTGATATCAGGGGTTTTCTGAACTTTTGCCGGAACAGATCCAAGCAAGTCAGTACCCATTTTATAAGTAGCTGTGTCAGCAGCACAAATGATAAATCTTGAGGATAATCCTTGTGGACCTGTATCAAATCCACTAAACTCTCCAAAAACATGTTGAACACCCTGCCATGAGGATCAGCAAATATTCTTGTGAATACATCATGTAATCTTTTCAGTTCAACTTGACTTGAGGTTCTCTGATTTTTTTAGTAAGTTCTGCAGACCCAGAAGTCCTTCCTTCCTTTCTGACCAATTTAACTAGCACATCTATTAAGGACTTTTGCAGCATCTTCCATCTGCCTCAGAAATGTAGGAATACTACCATTTCAAGAACTATATGAGCCTTCTAAACAAGCACCAGACACATTGCTGTTGGCATCATCATCTGAATACATTCCATATGATTCATATCTTTGAGCAGGTTTTTCAGGGCATCTGTTACTGCCTCTTCCACATTGGAACCCGTGTTCAGGACATGCAATGCACTGACAGAAGATGACTGTCAGCTTGATTGGCTGATCTCATACCCTAGATGCAAGGGCTGAAAACAGCCAACAAGACTTGCATTCCGGCTCCTTTCCTGACTTGCTTCCTGGCTGCATACCTGACTCATACTTGGTCGAGGAATATGACAACTATGGGCAACTGAGAGCCTTGATGGACTAGCCTCTCTGCTACATCCCTGGCTGCCTGGTATCTTTCTTCTTTTCTGCACTGGGGGCAAATTGACCAGGACTCTTGGAACACCAGAGCTCAGGATAACCTGACTGGCTACCAGGTTGTGACTGGGAGAACATTTTCATTCAGATTTGTCCTCTAGAACCCATCTTGGCATTTTCCATGCCAGTATGTGGTGCCGAAAGCTCTGCTATCACCTGGCCTAGGGAAGCATAGGAACCTGGATTTAGGGCACCTGCACCCAACTGCCCACTTTGCACAGACTGTTCAGAAGTATGATGTGCCTTGGCACCAGCAGCAGCATTCACATCAATGTCACTTTGTGAACACTGCAGACTTCCTGGAAGGGAACTGACTTTGCGGCTACCTGCTGATACTCTTCCAGCCACAGCTGACAGATTTGCTGTAGACCATTTGGAAGAAAAAAGGCAATTGAGGCTTTCTTGTGAGCTAGATGAGGACCTGTCTGATTGTGGAAGACATGCTACACTGCTGGAACTCTTTAAGTAGGCTTGAAGACTTTTGATAAGATGGTTCAAGGGAATTATACAGTGTCTCAGCTTCACCAGGAAATAGGTTCTAAGACCCATATATGTGTTTCTTGTTTCTACTCTTGCCTCAGCATTAGCATCAGCATTATGAATCGCCTTCTTAATAGTTTTGACCAAGTCAGCTGCATATCTTTATAAAGAATGAGTCTGCCACTCTTGCAACAGCAAATCTAAAAATTCAAATGAATGCCTCCTCACAGACTGATTTTGATGTGCAATTGCTTGTTATTAAAGGTATAAGTCTGGGCACATGAGTATTCTGAATGATGAACATGATTGCTGCACATCCAGAAGTTGCCATGACTGTTCCAGCTATGGTAATGCAAGCTTCCTGAACCACTTGAGATCTCAAATCCTTAGCTGAAAGTTTAAGAGACCCATCAAACAAGTGTAAATGTTGGAAAAAGCAATCATATTGTGCAGCTCCAGCAACCAGCAGTGACTGGCATGCTGATCCCAGTCATGTTTGTCATCTGAAAAAATTTCACTGATTTTATTTAAAGTTTCTTCAAGTTCTTGACTAGAACAGATCTGAGTAGAAGGGACATCTGTAAAAGCTTTTATAAAATCTTCCTTGTCAACTGCTCCAGAAACTCCTTTTGAAGCATCTCCAACCTTAGGGCCACCTGCTGAACCAGGTTTCCTTGCACTGTTGACAGGGTTTCTGGACATTTTAGGTTCAGGAACCTTGAAGGCTGAAGCAGCTGATGATGGCCTATTTCCATTCAAGAGTTTTTCATCACCAAAGCTTTTATCTTTGCAGACATTCAAAATCATACCATCTGAATTTTGCACTTCATTAATTTTGGCAACAATCATTTTTAATCTAGCAGATGGAATTCCTCTTGTTAAAGATCTACTCACACTTTCTCTCCCACATGTCTATATATCTCCACTATAGCCAATATTGCAGCTTCTCTCACTTGACTATTAGAATCCCCAAATAGGACACACAAATGTGGTACCAACTTGCTGAGGACTAATGGCTAAGTCCCAAAAGTGTTTAATGTTTCAATAAGACACAGACACATGCTTTTTCATAATTAAAAATTCTTGAAGCCAACAGTCAATTATACATACATAGGTGGTGCTCTTTCATTTAACTTCAATATCACTGAGCTTCATCTCAAACTTTATTTTTGGCATTTTCCATTCTATTAAGGTTTCAATAATCATTGCTACGTAAGATTTAAATTGTGTTGAAAATTTATGAAAAAGGCACTTAAAATTGCCAATCCCATTAATGATACCTGATAGTTGCTTGACCTCATCCAGCCGGTGAGCACATTGATGATTTTGGCTTGGTGGCTCTGGTCCTCTTCCAGGTCTGAGATGGCACTGAGGGTACTGAGATCAGAAGGAGCTCCTGGATGACCTGCAACCTGCTGCCGCTGACCTACTGCAACACCTGGGCACTGAAGTACTCCATGCTGCAGGGTTCCATGGCTGCAGTTAGTGAGGGCCAACTTTCACCCAGCCTCCAGTGCAGGTCAGTGCCAGGAACCCACAGGAAATGCCTTGCCCACCAGAGGTGTGGCTCCCAGGGCTAGGCTGGCAGTGAGAGCAGTGCCAGGTGCCCAGTGGCCCCCAAACTAGTCAAAATTGGCACCCCCTGGGCTCCAGCCTGCTTCCATTGCCATTTCTGTGCTAGGAAGTGAAATTTATTGTTTGACGATTGAGATAGTGAGAACTGTAGGTGTTTGGTTTAAAAGGGGGAAAGGCACAAAATTGCTGCTTTTATTGTTTCTATTTTTTGAAACTCGAGTTATTTATAAGTAAATTTTAAGCCTTGATTTTTTAAAAGATTTTTAAAGATTTTATTTATTTATTTATTTGAGAGGTAGAATTATAGACAGTGAGAGGGAGAGACAGAGGGAAGGGTCTTTCTTCCATTGGTTCACTCCCCAAATGGCCACAATGGCTGGAGCTGTGCTGATCTGAACCCAGGAGCCAGGTACTTCTTCCTGGTCTCCCATGTGGTCACAGGAGCCCAAGTACTTGGGTCATCTTCTGCTTTCCCACACAATAACAGATAGCTGGAAGGGAAGAGGGGCAGCCAAGACTAGAACCAATGCCTATATGAAATGCTGATGCTGCAGGTGGAGGATTAACCTACTGTGCCATGGCTCCAGCCCAAGCCTTGATATAGATAGATATAAAGACAGAGTAACAGAGAGAGGTAGAGACAGAGAGATCTTCCACCCTCTGGTTTACTCCCCACATGGCCACAATGGCCGGAGATGCTCCAATTTGAAGCCAGGAGCCACAAGCTTCTTCCATGTCTCCCAGGCAGTTGCAGGGGTCCTTGAACCATCTTCTACTGCTATCCCAGGCCATAGCAGAGAGCTGTATTGGAAGAGGAGCATCTGAGACTAGAACCAGTGCCCACATGGGATGCTGGCACTACAGGCCCGGGCTTTAACCCACTGTGTCACAGCACTGGACCCTGATTTTTATATTTAATTAGGCTTCTGAAGGTCAGGCATCTTGCAAATTTCAAAGAAAAAGTGTCAAGAGAAAATAATTTTTTCACATATTTAGAAAAATTTTTGAGAATTTCAGCAATGCTCCCATTACTACTGAATTTGTGTTTTCTTTTTTTCTATATTTAAATAGTCCTGTAGTTATTCAGGGCCTCTGGGGAGAGTGAGTCTGACTGAATGCAGCAAATGAAAAAGCCTAAGGCTGTAGTCACCTGTGCTCTCCGGGCCTTTTTCAATCCCCCAGCATGCCAGCTCCTAGTGTAGGGGGATGGGAAATTGCCAGAATGTCCTGAGCAAACTCCCCTGTGGTGGACATTGTTTTCACACTGAGAGAAGGGAAGAGGCTGTGCAGAGATGTCCAAACTGAGACAGGAAAGCCAGGGACGAGTGATCAGTAATGAGGCTGAGCAGAGAGCCTTGGTCTGTTCCCCTGAGCTTTAATGTGAACAATGGCCACTCAGTGTTCACAGACTTTCCAACCTTCTCTCTTTTGAGCTTCAGCACTCCATCTACAACGGAAAGCCAGTGTTGCTTGCTGTTTTGAAAATGGTTTGGGAGACTCAGAGCTGTAATAATACATCAGGTACTGGAATGAAGGTTTTGAGTTTCCTGTAATAAGTACTGTGACTTAGAAGAGGGAGGCAGATACATGGGAGATGGAAGAGTTGCAAGGGCATTACTAAAGACTAGTTAGGGCAGGGCCACAGTGGACACAGTACTGGAGGAGTAGCCAGGCTTTCTCATCTTTACTTTCCTCCCCGAAGTTTTAGATGCATCTCTGTTTTAAATTCCACCATCTTTTCAGAATATAACAACTCCCTTTCCTTGTATTTACTTTCAAGAGCAAGGAAAAGGATAAGTTCCCATTTATTTTCTCCCTGTTCTGTTCAAGATTTGTGCTCCATATTCACTATAATGTTGATGGCCATTGCATTGATACATCCATTATAACAATAGCATCATTCCCTCCTCAGAGGCATCACCACTTTTTAGATTTTGAGACCATGTGTGTCAAGCCACAAATTCATCCTCAGGTAGCTGTCACATCATAGCTTCTATAAAGCTGAGGTAGGAAAGGGGGCTGGGGGTGGTTGTGATTCCTGAGACCCAGAGGAGCTTTATCATAGCATCCTGGATTTTTCTGACTTCTCTGGAGTCTACTTTAGAAGTTGGACCTGCTTCAGGCATTCTAGGGTGAACAGACATCACAGTGGGCCTGAGAGGTCTCAAAGAATAACTGGGTGCATTTTTTCTCTCTGCTTTCAGCTCTTATGAATTGAAACATATCCTTCTCTTCCATCCTTTCTCTCTTTCCCTCCATCTACTTTCTGATATGTTTCTTGTTCTTTTAAGTGCTGTTGCAGCCAATCTCTAAGATGATCCCCAATGATCCTTACCAGTATTCACACCCTTTGCACACTCACTGAGTCTGAGACAGCCCTGTAGAAATAGTAGTATGTCATGGAAGAGATGACATGTGACTTTTGAGGCTGTTGCAAAGACCATTCCAATCTGCCTTGGATCAATTCCTCTGAGGGAAATTCTCATGCTGCAAGGACACCCAGGAAACCCTGTGTACAGGCACAGGTATGTAGAAATCAGGATATAGCCAAAGTCCAGTGACAGCTTGTCAATCATGTGAATGAGCTTTAAGTGAGTCCATCAGCCTCATTCAGGCACTCAGATGACTGCAGCTCCAGTGGGTGTCTGACTTCAGCTCCAGCAAAGACCCTGCATCACACAGCTACTCAATCATTTTCCACATTCTCAACTCACAGGATCTGTGAACAATAATGAATGATCTAATGATTTTTGAAGCCAGAGTTGGGATAATTTCTTGAGAGCAACATTAGATAGCCTATATAAGTACATTTTGATTGTTGGAAAAGAAAATTTCTTGGCTTGCTTATTTTCTTTTTTAACTAACTGTGCTCAAAGGCTTTTTTTGTACCTCATTCAGTTGTTCTAGAAGCATGCAGTGGCAGCAGGGAGGCATGTGCATTATGATCCTGAAGTGCTTGGTGTGTACTTTGAGGGCAGCTGCAGCAGTTATTATATTGTGGATGCTTTGGTTGTTCCTGGCTTATAGGACTATGACTGTCTTGCAGGCCTACACCATTGGGCTGCATAAACCTATTGCTGTGGGAGCTGCTTCTATAGTAAGCAGGAGGGGAAGAAGAAAACCTCAACATTGGGCACTTGGGAGACAGGAGGAATAGGACCCTTTCAAAGAAAAAGGGGTTCATATTTTTTAAAGCTTTCTTTTTTATTTGTATTTATTTGTTGAGAAGACAGTTATAAAGAGAGCAGGAGGAAGGGAGGGAGAGAGAGGAAGGGAGAGAGAGTGAGAGAGAGAGAGATCTTTCATCCACTGGTTAACTCCCCAAAAGGCCATAATAGCTGGGATTGGGCCATGTCAAAGTGAGGATCCAGTCACTCCATCCAGGTCTCCCACATGGATGGTAGGACCTCAAAAATTTGGACAATTCTCCACTGCCTTCCTAAGTACATTATCAGGGAGCTAGATCAGAAGTAGAGTAATCAGGATATGAACTAGTACCCATATGAAATGCTGGCACTGGGGGCTGTGTCTCAACCTGGAGGCTCAATGTCAGACACTGGGCTCATTTCTTTTGGTTGATTTTTCTAGGTTCTTTCTTTAGAAATGTAGAATATTGTCAGATAGCTCTGTGGTGTAGCAGGTAAAGCCGCTGCATGTGGAATCAACATCCCATATGGGAGCCAGTTTATGATCTTTCTGCTCTACTTCCTGTCCAGCTCTCTGCTGATGTTCCTGGGATAGCCCAAGCACCTGGGCTCCTGAAACCCTATAAGAGACCAAGAAGAAGCTCCTGACTTCAGTCCAGCCAAGCTCTGGCCATTGCAGCCATCTAGGAAGTGAACCAGTGGATGGAAGATGCGCTCTCTCTCTCCCTCTGTCTAAATGTTTTTAAATGAAAACAAAATAGTTAACAGAAAATATATACCAGAGAGAGTTCAGGTGACATAAAAGGATCAGTTCCACATCAGTGGACACACAAAAAAGTAAAAGTGGCATATTTTTTTAACTTTTATTTAATGAATATAAATTTCCAAAGTACGGCTTATGGATTACAATGGCTTCCCCCCCATAACGTCCCTTCCACCCGCAACCCTCCCCTTTCCCATTCCCTCTACCCTTCCATTCACATCAAGATTCATTTTCAATTCTCTTTATATACAGAAGATCAGTTTAGCATACATTAAGTAAAGATTTCAACAGTTTGCTCCCACACAGAAACATAAAGTGAAAAATAATAGATGATTTTTTTTAAATGATGATGAAATCAGATCAGACCTATTGTCATGTTTAATCCCAGTGAGAGTCAAGTTGGGAATTGATAATTTTTTCTTCTTTTTTTTTTAACAGAAGATCAGTTTAGTACACATTAAGTAAAGATTTCAACAGTTTGCACCCCCATAGAAACACAAAGTGGAATATACTGTTTGAGTACTCGTTATAGCATTAAGCCTCAATGTACAACACATTAAGGACAGAGATCCTACATGAGGAGTAAGTGCACAGTGGCTCCTGTTGTTGACTTTACAAATTGACACTCCTGTTTATGGCATCAGTAATCTCCCTATGCACCAGTCATGAGTTTCCAAGGCTATGGAAGCCCCTTGAGTTCTCCGACTCTTATCTTGTTTAGACAAGGTCATAGTCAAAGTGGAGGTTCTCTCCTCCCTTCAGAGAAAGGTACCTCCTTCTTTGAGGACCTGTTCTTTCTACTGGGATCTCACTTGCAGAGATCTTTCATTTAGGTCCTTTTTTTTGCCAGAGTGTCTTGGCTTTCCATGCCTGAAATACTCTCATGGGCTTTTCAGCCAGATCGGAATGCCTTTAGGACTGATTCTGAGGCCAGAGTGCTGTTTAGGACATCCGCCATTCTATGAGTCTGCTGAGTATCTCGCTTCCCATGTTGGATCACTCTCCCCTTTATTTATTCTATCAGTTAATATTAGCAGACACTAGTCTTGTTTATGTGATCCCTTTGACTCTTAGACCTATCATTATGATCAATTGTGAACTGAAATTGATCACTTGGACTAGTGAGATGGCATTGGTAAATGCCACCTTGATGGGATTAAATTGGAGTCCCCTGGTATGTTTCTAACTCTACCATTTGGGGCAAGTCAGCTTGAGCATGTCCCAAATTGTACATCTCTTCCCTCTCTTATCCCCACTCTTATGTTTAATAGGGATCACATTTCAGTTAATTTTCAACACTTAAGAATAACTGTGTATTAATTACAGAATTAAACCAGTAGTATTAAGTAGAACAGACAAAAAAAACTACTAAGAGGGATAATGTATTAAGTTGTTCATTAACAGTCAGGGCTATGCTGATCAAGTCACCGTTTCTCATAGTGTCGATTTCACTTCAACAGGTTTCCTTATTGGTGTTCAGTCAGTTGTCACCGATCAGGGCGAACATATGGTATTTGTCCCTTTGGGACTGGCTTATTTCACTCAGCATGATGTGTTCCAGATTCCTCCATTTTGTTGCAAATGACTGGATTTCATTGTTTCTTACTGCGATATAGTATTCTAAAGAGTACATATCCCATAATTTCTTTATCCAGTCTACCATTGATGGGCATTTAGGTTGGTTCCAGGTCTTGGCTATTGTGAATTGTGCTGCAATAAACATTCGGGTGCAGACCGCTTTTTTGTTTGCCAATTTAAATTCCTTTGGGTAAATCCCAAGGAGTGGGATGGCTGGGTCGAACGGTAGGGTTATATTCAGGTTTCTGAGGAATCTCCAGACTGACTTCCATAGTGGCTTGACCAGTTTGCATTCCCACCAACAGTGGGTTAGTGTCCCTTTTTCCCCACATCCTCTCCAGCATCTGTTGTTGGTAGATTTCTGTATGTGAGCCATTCTAACAGGGGTGAGGTGAAACCTCATTGTGCTTTTGATTTGCATTTCCCTGATTGCTAGTGACCTTGAACATTTTTTCATGTGCCTGTTGGCCATTTGGATTTCCTCTTTTGAAAAATGTCTATTGAGGTCCTTGGCCCATCTCTTAAGTGGGTTGTTTGTTTTGTTTTTGTGGAGTTTCTTGATCTCTTTGTAGATTCTGGTTATTAACCCTTTATCTGTTGCATAGTTTGCAAATATTTTTCCAATTCTGTCAGTTGTCTCTTCACTCTCCTGACTGTTTCTTTTGCAGTACAGAAACTTCTCAATTTGATGCAATCCCAATAGTTGATTTTGGCTTTGACTGCCTGTGCCTCCCGGGTCTTTTCCAGAAATTCTTTGCCTGTGCCAATATCTTGAAGGGTTTCTCCAATGTTCTCTAATAACTTGATGGGTCAGGTCATAGATTTAGGTCTTTAATCCATGTTGAGTGGATTTTTGTGTAAGGTGTAAGGTAGGGGTCTTGCTTCATGCTTCTGTACGTGGAAATCCAGTATTCCCAGCACCATTTATTGAATAGACCGTCCTTGCTCCAGGAATTGGTTTTAGATCCTTGATCAAATATAAGTTGGCTGTAGATGTTTGGGTTGATTTCTGGTGTTTCAATTCTGTTCCATTGGCCTATCCATCTGTTTCTGTACCAGTACCATGCTGTTTTGATTACAACTGCCCTGTAGTATGTCCTGAAATCTGGTATTGTGATGCCTCCGGCTTTGTTTTTGTTGTACAAGATTGCTTTAGCTATTCGAGGTCTCTTGTGCCTCCATATAAATTTCAGCACCAATTTTTCCAGATCTGAGAAGAAGGTCTTCGGTATCTTGATTGGTATTGCATTGAATCTATAAATTGCTTTTGGGAGAATGGACATTTTGATGATATTGATTCTTCCAATCCATGAGCATGGAAGATTTTTCCATTTCTTGGTATCCTCTTCTATTTCTTTCTTTAAGGTTTTGTAATTTTCATCGTAGAGATCTTTAACGCCCTTGGTTAAGTTTATTCCAAGGTATTTGATTGTTTTTGTAGCTATTGTGAATGGGATTGATCTTAGAAGTTCTTCCTCAGCCATGGCATTGTCTGTGTATACAAAGGCTGTTGATTTTTGTGCATTGATTTTATCTCCTGCTACTTTGCCAAAGTCTTCTATGAGTTCCAATAGTCTCTTAGTAGAGTTCTTTGGGTCCCCTAAATAAAGAATCATATCATCTGCAAAGAGGGATAGTTTGAGTTCTTCCTTCCCAATTTGTATCCCTTTAATTTCTTTTTCTTGCCTAATAGCTCTGGCTAGAACTTCCAGAACTATATTGAATAGCAGTGATGAGAGTGGGCATCCCTGTCTAGTACCAGATCTCAGTGGAAATGCTTCCAACTTTTCCCCACTAAATAGGATGTTGGCTGTGGGTTTTTCATAGATTGCTTTGATTGTATTGAGGAATGTTCCTTCCAAACCCAGTTTGCTTAGAGTTTTCATCATGAAAGGGTGTTGTATTTTATCAAATGCTTTCTCGGCGTCTATTGAGATAATCATATGGTTTTTCTTCTGCAGTCTGTTAATGTGGTGTATCACATTGATTGTTTTGCGCACATTAAACCATCCCTGCATACCAGGGATAAATCCCACTTGGTCTGGGTGGATGATCTTTCTGATGTGTTGTTGCATTCTATTGGCGAGAATTTTATTGAGGATTTTTGCATCTATGTTCATCAGGGATATTGGTCTGTAATTCTCTTTCAATGCTGCATCTTTTTCCAGCTTAGGAATTAAAGTGATGCTGGCTTAATAGAAAGAATTTGTGAGGACTCCCTCTTTTTCGATTGCTCTGAATAGTTTGAGAAGAATTGGAGTCAGTTCTTCTTTAAATGTCTGGTAGAATTCAGCAGTGAATCCATCTGGTCCTGGGCTTTTCTTTGTTGGGAGGGCCTTTATTACTGTTTCAATTTCTGTCTCAGTTATGGGTCTGTTTTGGTTTTCGATGTCTTCCTGGTTCAATTTAGGTAGGTTGCATGTGTCCAGGAATCTATCCATTTCTGATAGGTTTCCCTGTTTGCTGGCATACAAGTCCTTGTAGTAATTTCTGATGATTCTTTTTATTTCTGTGGTGTCTGTTGTTACGTTTCCTTTTTCATCTCTGATTTTATTGATTTGGGTCTTTTCTTTTTTTAGTTAGTTGGGCCAATGGGGTGTCAATTTTGTTTATTTTTTCAAAAAACCAGCTCCTCGTTTGGCTGATTTTTTGTAGTGTTTTTTTGGATTCAATGATAAGTGGTAACTTTGCCCTGCCATTTGGTGAGAGGAGAGAGAGAAACCCGTGTCCGTACCAGTCACCTTTTTTTTTTCTCTCTCTCTCTTCCAGTTAGCCTGGTGAACTTTTCCCCCCCCGGGGGTCGTTCCCTCTAGTCTCCTCTCTCCACTTGCCTGCCGGTGTCTCGGGCTATTGAGGTTCGGCTCACCTCGCGTTCCAGCGCTGGTGTGTTGAGTCTGCCGCTGGTGTCCCGAACTGTGAGCTCCCACGCTCTCCACGCAGGTCCGCTGTGAATCACGCGTTCCGGAAGAATTTCTTCTGCTGTTTCCTCCCCTACTCTTCCTTGAACCTGCAGTATCTCCACTTCTATTAAATTGTCTCTTCCCGGACTATCAGTGTGCTCCCTTCCTATTCTGCCATCTTGCCTCCTGTTCCATATAAATAAAATACATGTTTAAAAAAAAAAGAACACTCCAGTGGAAAAATGGATGAAGGATATAAAGAGTTAGAGACTGAGGTGTTTCCAATGGCCAGTAACCTCTGAGAGCTAAAAGTGGCATATTTTACCTTTAGCAGACACCACAGCCACTTTACTTTTCCCTTCTTCTCTTTCCTATTCTCCATTGAAGAAATGATTTGCCATTTGGGCACTGGAATCAGGGCTCCTGAAGCCTCAGAAGACACGATATGTATAAGGAAATGTCCCGAAGGAGGAAACTATGGGTGAAAGGGAATACCATTTGGGAGTTGCCCACGCCATATTTTTTCTGCTTCTTCCTCCTTCCTGTGCTATGGAGTCATCTCTACTTTTTCAAACACGTAGGCTTGAAGTGGATTATAAATTCAGATAATTATGGAGCTTTGTTCTCTTTTCCCATCCATGTTCCTGAAGATAAAGTCTTATCTGTGCCTCATCTTGGTCCACCATGGCCATTTTACATCTTTCTCTCAAGAATATTTATTTGCTTATTTATTTAAATGCTTATGACATAATGTAGTCCATATTTTAAAGACCTGTATCACCAATTTCCTTTCTAGATTTAGGCACCAAGGCCTTCCAGACCTAGGCCAAGTTAGTTCATGCAGTTTACCAGGGTGCACCTGATTTTTTCCCTATTTATTTATTTATTTGAAAGGAAAAGTTACATAGAGGCAGAGACAGGGTGGGGAGAGAAGATTTTCCGTCCACTGGTTCATTTACTGAATGACCCCAATGGCTGGAGCAGGGCCAATCTGAAGCCAGGAGCCAGGAGCTTCTTCTAGATCCATGTGGGTGCAGGGGACCAGGCATTCAGGCCATCTTCTGCTGCCTTCTCAGGCCATAGCAGAGAATTGGATCAAAAGTGGAGCATCCAGGAATTGAACCAGTGCCCATATGGAATGCCAGCACTTCAGGTGGTGGTTTCACCCACTATACCACAATTCCAGCCATGATTTATGCCTGATTCAAGATTATCTTCAGAGGCTAATGTTGTGGCATAGAAGTTTCAGCCACTGTCTGTGAAACTGGCATCCCATATGGGTGCCAGTTTGAGAACTGACTGTTCCACTTCCTATCCAGTTCCCTGCAAATGTACCTGTGAAGGCGGCTTAAGATAGCCCAAATATTTGGACCTCTGCCATCAAGTATGAAGACAATCCTGGCTCCTGGATTTGGCCTGGCCCAGCCCTGGCCATTGCAGCCATGTGGGGAGTTAACCAGTGAACCAGGCCAAACCCATGAGGCAGGAACTCAATTTGGGTTTCCCACTTGGGTGTCAGGGTTCCTAGTACTTGGGCCAAATTGTGATGCTTTCCCACATGCATTCACACTGAGCTATATTGAAAGCAGGACAGGATTCAAAGGCACTACCATATGGGATGCTAGCATTGCAGACAGTGGCTTTACCTGCTGTACTACAATGCCAGCCTTACATAGAAGATTTTTGCCTGATTGTCAGATAATCAATGAGCAAATAGTCTGCAGTACTGAGTAATAACTTACACATATTCATAAGGAAGAGGAAATTCTGTCAGATCCACTTAATTTGTTGTAACAGTGATGGGTTTGAGTAGATTTAGGACCAGTGAAAATGAAATGCATCTTGACCTCAGTAAGCCTCCACAATGCTCTGAACTAAGGTGAGAACATGACTTTGAGGTCAGAAATCTGTTTGACTCTCATTAGATCATCTCAGGAAAGAGATGGATAGTTTGAGACCTGACAGTGGCAGTTTTTTTTTCTATATTTTATTTTTTTTAATTTTTTTTAATTTTTATTTTTTTGACAGGCAGAGTGGACAGTGAGAGAGAGAGAGACAGAGAGAAAGGTCTTCCTTTGCCATTGGTTCACCCTCCAATGGCCGCCGCGGACAGCGCACTGCGCTGATCCGATGGCAGGAGCCAGGTACTTCTCCTGGTCTCCCATGGGGTACAGGGCCCAAGGACTTGGGCCATCCTCCACTGCGCTCCCTGGCCACAGCAGAGAGCTGGCCTGGAAGAGGGGCAACCAGGGTAGAATCCAGTGCCCCGACCGGGACTAGAACCCGGTGTGCCGGCGCCGCAAGGCGGAGGATTAGCCTAGTGAGCCGCGGCGCCGGCCAACAGTGGCAGTTTTAATTCACCTCATTTTTCAGTCTTCTTTTGAGTTTGCAGATAGTGAGGCCATAATAGTATTCAGAGAAAGCTTAAAAGGTGAATTGGAGAAGTGAGTCCCAGATAGGGTGACATCCCTTCTGTGAAGTCATTATCAGTCAGATTTTCATTAGAGGCTGTGCATTGGTTAGCTCTGGTCAGCAAAGGAAGTGCAGAAATTGGAAAAGTTCAGAAGAGGAAGAAAATCATTATGTTATTGGTTTACTTATTAATAATTCAAGATTAATAAGCCAAATGGGTTCTTTTTTCTTTTTATAGAAAGCTTTTATTTAATAAACATAAATTACATAGGTATAGCTTTTGAAATACAGTGATTCTACCCCCCCACATACCCCCATTCCCATCCCACCTCCTACTCCCTCTCCCATCCCATTCTTAACATTCATTTTTAATTATATTTATATATGGAAGATCAACTCTATACTAAGTAAAGATTTCAAGAGTTTGCACTCACACAGGCACACAAAGTATAAAGTACTCTTTGAAGACTAGTTTTACTATTAATTCCCATAGTACAACTCATTAAGGACAGAGGTCCTACATAGGGAGCAAGTGCACAGTGACTCCCATTGTTGATTTAACAATTGACACTCTTACTTATGACGTCAGTGATCACCCATTAAAGACAGATATCCTACATGGGGAGTAAGTGCACAGTGACTCATGTTGTTGACTTAACAAATTGACACTCCTGTTTAAGTCATCAGCAATCTTCCCAGGCTCTAGTCATGCGTTGCCAAGGCCGTGGAAGCCCCCTGAGCTCTCTGCCTTTCACCTTATTTCAACAAGTCCATAGTCAAAATGGAAGTTCTCTCCTCCCTTCAGAGAAAGGTACCTCCTTCTTTGATGGCCTGTTCTTTCTACTGGGATCTCACTTGCAGAGATCTTTCATTTAGGTCCTTTTTTTGCCAGAGTGTCTTGGCTTTCCATGCCTGAAATACTCTCATGGGCTTTTCAGCCAGATCCAAATGTCCTAAGGGCTGATTCTGAGGCCAGAGTGCTGTTTAGGACATCCGCCATTCTATGAGTCTGCTGTGTATCCCGCTTCCCATGTTGGATTGTTCTCTCCCTTTTTTTTCTATCAGTTAATATTAGCAGACACTAGTCTTGTTTATGTGATCCCTTTGACTCTTAGACCTATCATTATGATCAATTGTGACCTGAAATTGATCACTTGGACGAGTGAGGTGGCATTGGTACATGCAACCTTGATGGGATTGTATTGGAATCCCCTGGCACATTTCTAACTCCACCACTTGGGGCAAGTCAACTTGAGCATATCCCACATTGTACATCCCCTCCCTCTCTTATTCCCACTCTTATATTTAACAGAGATCACTTTTCAGTTAAGTTTAAACATCTAAGAATAATTGTGTGTTAATTACATAGCTCAACCAATGGTATTAAGTAGAACAAACAAAAATACTAAAAGGGATAAAGTATTAAATTGTATATCAACATTGATGACAAGGGCTGATCAAGTCATTGTTTCTCATAGTGTCCATTTCACTTCACCAGGTTTCCTATTTGATGCTGGGTTAGTTGTCACCAATCAGGGAACAAATATGATATTTGTCCCTCTGGAACTGGCTTATTTCACTCAGCATGATGTTTTCCAGATTCCTCCATTTTGTTGCAAATGACCGGATTTCATTCTTTTTGACTGCTGTATAGTATTCTATAGAATACATGTCCCATAATTTCTTTATCCAGTCTACTTTTGATGGGCATTTGGGTTGATTCCAGGTCTTAGCTATTGTGAATTGAGCTGCAATATACATTAAGGTGCAGACAGCTTGTTTGTTTGCCAATTTAATTTCCTTTGGGTAAATTCCAAGGAGTGGGATGGCTGGGTTGAATGGTAGTGTTATATTCAGATTTCTGAGGAATCTCCAGACTGACTTCCACAGTGGTTTTACCAGTTTACATTCCCACCAACAGTGGGTTAGTGTCCCTTTTTCCCCACATCCTCTCCAGCATCTATTGTTGGTAGATTTCTGCATGTGAGCCATTCTCACCGGGGTGAGGTGAAACCTCATTGTGTTTTTTTTTTAATTTTTTTTGACAGACAGAGTGGACAGTGAGAGAGAGAGAGAGAGAGACAGAGACAGAGACAGAGAGAAAGGTCTTCCATTGCCGGTGGTTCACCCTCAAATGGCCGCCACGGCCAGCACGCGGCGGCCGGTGCACCGTGCCGATCCGAAGGCAGGAGCCAGGTGCTTCTCCTGGTCTCCCATGGGGTGCAGGGCCCAAGCACTTGGGCCATCCTCCACTGCACTCCCAGGCCATAGCAGAGAGCTGGCCTGGAAGAGGGGCAACTGGGACAGAATCCGGCGCCCCGACGGGGACTAGAACCCGGTGTGCCAGTGCCGCTAGGCAGAGGATTAGCCTGTTGAGCCGCAGCGCAGGCCTCATTGTGGTTTTGATTTGCATTTCTGTGATTGCTAGTGATCCTGAACATTTTTTTATGTGTGTGTTGGCCATTTGGATTTCCTCTTTTGAAAAATATCTATAGAGGTCCTTGGCCCATCTCTTAAGTGAGTTGTTTGTTTTGATGTTGTGGAGTTTCTTGATCTCTTTGTAGATTCTGGTTATTAACCCTTTATCTGTTGCATAGTTTGCAGCTCAATTACTTCTCTGTGGTCTTTGTGTCTAGAGGCCTGAAACCCTAATACCACCGTGAAGCCAAATGAGCAGGAGGCATCTGTTGGAGGATGAGCATGAGCCCCATGAGAGGAAGGGTGGATGTGAGGACACCAAACACTGTTAGGTGGGCTGCATAGTATGGTTGGGGCCAGAGGCCGGGGCAGTGCTCTGGCATGGCTTAGAGTTCCTAAAAACAAGATTTCATAGAGTAACAGGATATGACCATTTCTGGGGTGAGGAAAAACAATACGAAAAAATGTACATTTGGAATTTTTACTTCTTTTGCTTCTCTACACTGCCTCACTAAATAAATCTTTGCACTTTGACACACCCTTGTCCAGTAAAGCTTCAGGCCACAAGGATACATTTTCACTCACACATGCAGCCTCTCACATCAGCACTGGTGCGCTAGACTCTGTAAAAATTTTTCAATCACACTATTTGTTTTTAAACTTGAGTCAATATAAACCTTGTTCAAAATGTTATGAAAAAATATAGATGTTTACACAAGGCAGGCTATGGCAGGACACTGGGGGTTCTCCCCCTCAGGAGGCCCCAGGAGGAGGGGCTAGAGGCACAAGCTTCCTTGTCTCTGTCTCTTCCCACCACCCTTCCCACCTTATCCCCCAAACCAGCAGCACCCTGCCCTGAGTAAGTGCATTCACATCTGTTCCCCTGAGAAGTAGCTAGGTGAACTTTGCCATTTCCCCCACATCCTTGGAGCAGGAGCCAGGAGCAGCCAGGCCATCTCCCTTGCAATTGTCACCCCTCTGGGCCAGACCCAAGGGACACTGCTCTGTACAATTAGAGTCCAAGGAAGTGTCAGCTCATCATGTCATTGCTATTCATAGGCTGGTCCACTTCTAATCCAGTTTACTGCTAAAGAACCTGGAAAAGCAGCAGAGGATGGCACAAGTGCTTGGGCTCCTGGACCCATATGGGAGACCCAGTGAAAGCTCCTGGCTCCTGAGTTTGGCCTGACCAAACTCCAGCCATTGCAGCCATTTGGGGAGTGAACCAATTGATGGAGGACATTCTCTCTCTCTTTCTTTCTCTCCATGTATGTGTGTCATTCTCTCTGTGTGTGTCCCACTCCTTATTTTTACTTTTATGTATTTGAAAGGCAGAGTTACAGAGAGAAAGAGAGGGAAAAAAAGTAAAACAGAAATATCTTCCATCTGCTTGTTCACTCCACAAATGGCTGCAACAGCCAGGACTGGGTCAAGCTGAAGCCAGGATCCAGGAGCTTCTTTGTAAATCCCACATGAGTGCAGAGGCCTAAGTATTATTCTGCTTTCTCTGGCACATTAGCAGGCAGCTGAATCAGAAATCACATGAACTAGTGCCAATATGGGGTTTGGGCATTGCAGGTGATGGCTTAACTGGCAGCCAGCAGGGCAAAAATATTCCAGAGATGCCATTTCCTGCTTCCTCCTTCTTCCAGAAACCTCTAGAGCTTGACCATTTGACCAGGTCCAGCCAAAAGTACAGCATTCTTAATGAGCCATTTGCTTATTTATGTTTATTTTCACCAGCATAAGAATCCATCTACTGAACATCAAATCGAATTTGAGATTTTACCTTGCAATACCTTGGGTCAAGTTCTATCCAATATACTTTTCACTAATTCTGAGATTTCAGATTCCCCTGTAAGCTTGAAATATAGAAGGAGGGCAGATGGCATCAGGGTACTTTCACTGGCTACTGCTCTGGCAAGATCAAAAGTTTTTATTCTGACTCCTTTCAATATTTAGATCTTAAAGACACCTGATCTCCAAACTTGTCTTCAGCTTTTCAGCCGTATTTCAGGAAGACATGAAATCAGCATCTACCTTGGAATGGTTCAGATCCTACTGAAAAAGAAAATTCTGAGCAGATGGGTCAAAAAGTATTCAAAACTCCTTTTATTTCATGTTAAAACAGATCTTCATTCCACAAAGAGCTTCTGCCTTCTTGTTCTAACATGCCGTCTATGCTGGGGCGTGTTGCTGACTGCACTTACACTCACTCGTAACTGTGATGAAAATGTCCATTCTTACATAATCATTTCACCCTAGAAGATTTCAATATATCCTGCTCTTTGAATAATGGCTTCAGAAGTTATTTACCATGGTTGTTTTATTAAATGTTCTCAGGGGAGCACACTCTCCTGTAGCAGGACAGGGCTGCAATTCTGTCTGCCTATGCAGTCTGGGTGAGAGCACACCCTCCCAACAGAATGCAGCAGCAGAAGGCAGCAGGGTGGGTAATTGGTAACTGATGGTGAATACTGGTTTTGGGAGTTCAAGATTGTGAATAAGATTCCGGATCCTTATACTGTGTGATAGGGATCAGTTTGCTGTCCCTCATCCTGGAGCATAGGGTTTGGTTTTTCCTGTTCATATGATGGGCTTTGGTTAATGTATTGCTGTGTCTACATGCTTGCTAGCTTGTGGAATTTCCTGTATATGCTAATAAAAAGTGCTGGCCAAGAGATATCTGGTGGCATGCCCTTCTGATGGAGGTTCCCGTGTTCCACCTCTTCATTTGAAACACCCCACAACACATTATTTTGCATCACAACTTTTGGTGCAGTCCTTAGAATACATTTCAAATTGGGACCAAAATTTTCACTGAGTAATATTTGGTGGGCCAAATGGAACTCACCCCTCAGAGGTACTTGTCTTCTAACTCCCCAATTTCTCATGATCTGAACAGAGGACAATGGCAGATAGCCTAGCTTATCTCATTCATTCTAATGAGAACTGGAGTTCAGGCCTCACTGATGTGCTCCTGCCTTGGTGCCGTTGCCACTGGTCAACCATCCCTGTCCCTCAAGCTACCCAGGGACTACATTGATAATTTTTGCTTCCAAGAAGTCTCAGCAGAGGTAAGTGCCACTGACCCTTATGGTATGGCTATTAGTTATGTCTCACAGTGGTCTAGAGATGTCCATGCAATGCTAGCTTCTGAAGAATCCCACCAATAGATAAAGCAATGCTCTAGCTTAAGGTTTGACTACTCACTCTGATGTGGGCTACACAAACAGGTTAGAGTCCTCTTGGTAGGTTATGCCCATAACAAAGCAAGGGCTTGAATCTCCAAAGGCACTAAAATCCTTGCTACCATCTGTGATTTAGGAAATTGTCAGGGATGCCTGGTACTTTTTTCTTCTCTTTTTTCATTTGATTAGGCCGGCACTAAGGCAAGGTCAAATACTTTGCCTGTATTTCTTTCCCAGTACAACCTAATGGGCCATGGTAAACTTTCACTTTCTCATAATCTGGCTCTAAACCTTTACCTTCCACCATTTTTCTGTGTCTGTAATTAGCTTACCCAATTTTGTGATTGCATTTTGTGTACCTGGTTTATTGTTTTTCTAAATGTGGATTCAGCAGAAAACTTCTCAGAGGGGCACTTTTCTCCTAAACCCCATGAGGAATTAGCAATGTTCTGCCTCCTCTCTTCATTAAGGCAAATTCACAGGGAAACTGTTGACCTGAGTTGTTCCATGCCAGAGCTGATTGCTGACTTTAACCTTTGGGAGTTCATGGATACTGAGAGCCAAATACAGACACTCAAGAGGCCCCTTATTTTTATTTTTTTTTTAACTTTTATTTAATGAATATAGATTCCTAAAGTACAGCTTATGGATTACATTGGCTCCCCCTCCCCCAATGACTTCCCTCCCACCCACAACCCTCCCCTTTCCCACTCTCTCTCCCCTTCCGTTCATATCAAGATTCATTTTCAATTTTCTATATATACAGAAGATCTGTTTAGTATACATTAAGTAAAGATTTCAACAGTTTGCACCCACATAGAAACATAAAGTGAAAAATACTGTTTGAGTACTCGTTATAGCATTAAGCCTCAGTGTACAGCACATTAAGGACAGAGATCCTACATGAGGAGTAAATGCACAGTGACTCCTGTTGTTGACTTTACTAATTGACACTCCTGTTTATGGCATCAGTAATCTCTCTATGCTCCAATCATGAGTTCCCGAGGCTATGGAAGCCCCTTGAGTTCTCCGACTCTTATCTTATTTAGACAAGGTCATAGTCAAAGTGGAGGTTCTCTCCTCCCTTCAGAGAAAGGTACCTCCTTCTTTGAAGACCTGTTCTTTCCACTGGGATCTCACTCACAGAGATCTTTCATTTAGGTCCTTTTTTTTTTTTTCTGCCAGAGTGTCTTGGCTTTCCATGCCTGAAATACTCTCATGGGCTTTTCAGCCAGATCCGCATGCCTTAAGGGCTGATTCTGAGGCCAGAGTGCTGTTTAGGACATCCGCCATTCTATGAGTCTGCTGTGTATCTCGCTTCCCATGCTGGATCACTCTCCCCTTTATTTATTCTATCCATTAGTATTAGCAGACACTAGTCTTGTTTGTGTGATCCCTTTGACTCTTAGTCCTTTCATTATGATCAATTGTGAACTGAAATTGATCACTTGGACTAGTGAGATGGCATTGGTACATGCCACCTTGATGGGATTGAATTGGAGTCCCCTGGTATGTTTCTAACTCTACCATTTGGGGCAAGTCAGCTTGAGCATGTCCCAAATTGTACATCTCTTCCCTCTCTTATTCCCACTCTTTTATTTAACAGGGATCACATTTCAGTTAATTTTCAACACTTAAGAATAACTGTTTATTAATTACAGAATTAAACCAGTCGTAGTAAGTAGAACAGACAAAAAAATACTAAGAGGGATAACGTATTAAGTTGTTCATTAACAGTCAGGGCTATGCTGATCAAGTCAACGTTTCTCATAGTGTCCATTTCACTTCAACAGGTTTCCTTTTTGGTGTTCAGTCAGTTGTCACCAATCAGGGAGAACATATGATATTTGTCCATTTGGGACTGGCTTATTTCACTCAGCATGATGTGTTCCAGATTCCTCCATTTTGTTGCAAATGACTGTATTTCATTGTTTTTTTACTGTGGTATAGTATTCTAAAGAGTACATATCCCATAATTTCTTTATCCAGTCTACCATTGATGGAGAGGCCCCTTATTTTTAAATTTCAGTAGCTGGAATGACCAGTTCTGTATGAAAGGTCAGATCAGTATCCATATTCAGGTGTACCTGGTATCAAGACATCAAGGATTATAGTTTTATTTTTGTAATTTATTTGAAAGGTAGAGCTATAGACAGTGAGAGAGAGAGAGAGAGACAGAGAGAAAGGTCTTTCTTCTGTTGGTTCACTCCCCAAAGGGTGGCAATGGCCTGCAATGCACCGATCCAAAGCCGGGTGCCAGGTACTTCTTCCTGGTCTCCCATGCAGGTACAGGGACCTAAGCACTAGGGCCATCCTCCACTACCCTCCCAGGCCACAGCAGAGAGCTGGACTGGAAGAGGAGCAACCAGGACTAGAACCCAGTGCCCATATGGGATGCCGGCACCACAGGTGGAGGATTAACCTACTGAGCCACAGCGCCAGCCCCTCCAGCTCACTTCTAATATGCCTGGGAGTGCCAGCCTATAGTTTTATTTAGGAAAAATCTTGCCATATTTGGGTACCTATTAAAAGTTACCCCAGGGGCCAGTGCTGTGGTATAGTGGGTAAAGCCATCACCTACAGTGCTGGCATCCCTTATGGGCACTGGTTTGAGACCAGCTGCTCCACTTCTGAACCAGCTCTCTGCTATGGCCTGGGAAAGCAGTAGAAGGTGACTACAAGTCCTTGGGTCTCCACACCTGTTGGGAGACCCAGAAAAGACTCCTAGCTCCTGGCCTCAGATTGGCACAGTTCAAGCCACTGTGGCCATCTGGGGAGTGAATTAGTGGATGGAAGACTCCCCCCCCAATAACTCTGCCTCTCAAATAAATAAATCTTTAAAAAAAGTTGCCACAGAGGACAATCATCATGATGCAGCAGATTAAAGTGCTACTTGAGACATGCATTTCATATTACAGTGTCAATCAAGTCCTGGCTACAATACAAGTCCCAGTCAATGTGCCTAGGAAATACCTCAGATGATTGTGTTTCTGCCATGCATGTGTTAGAATCAGATGAAGTTCCAGGTTTCTGGCTTCTACATGACCCAGCCACTGAGGTTGTGGCCACTTAGGGAGTCTATCAGCAGATAGAAGATTTCTCTCCTCTCTCTCTTTCTCCCTCTCACTCTGCCTATCAAATAAAAAAGTAAATCTTTTAAGATGTCACCCTTGAGATATTAAGAAGTATCTCTGAGAAGGAGGTCTAGAATGGGAAGGGCTAATCTCTTGCTGGAAGAGTATACTGGGCTGCATCTCCCAGCATTTGAAGGCCTTTGGATACTTCCCATTGACCTAGAAGATGATCTTTCTCTGTAGCATAGCCTGGCTGCAAGGTTCATCAAAGGACAAGAAATGATGGCCAGAAATGGGACTCAACATTTGAACAGTACATTACAATCAAACTTACACTGTAAAAGGACTAGGCGGCAGGAAGAACTTCCCCATGTTCAGTGCTTTTGGGAACGCTATAGCTTACATTTCTACCATTCTGCATAAATGGCAACATTTCAGTAAGTTTGCAGAAATGGTTGCTAAAAGTCATGTCCTTAGCTAGTGTTTTCCCACTGTGCTAATATAAAACAGCCATCCAGTTACTCCATTAATTTTTTAAAGATTTCATTTATTTATTTGAAGGTAGAGTTACAGACCATGAGAGGGGGAGACTTCAAAAATCAATTTTGATATTGAAGTGATGCTGGCTTCATAAAAAGAGTTTGGCAGAATTTCATCATGGGTAATATTATGGAAGAGTTTCAAAAGTATCAGACTTACTTCCTCTTTGAATGTTTTATGGAATTCTTTTTTTGTTTGTTTGTTTTCTTGACAGGCAGAGTTAGACAGTGAGACAAAGAGAGAGAAAGAAAGGTCTTCCTTTCCGTTGGTTCATCCCCCAAATGGCAGCTATGGCTGGCGTGCTGCAACTTGGCGTGCTGTGCTGATCTGAAGCCAGGAGCCAGGTTCTTCCTCCTGGTCTCCCATGTGGGTGCAGGGCCCAAGCACTTGGGCCATCCTCCACTGCCTTCCCGGGCCACAGCAGAGAGCTGGACTGGAAGAGGAGCAACTGGGATAAGATCCCAGCACCCATATGGGATGCCAGCACTGCAGGTGGAGGATTAACCAAGTGAGCCATGGTGCTGGCCCATATTGTGCATATCTGGGGAGTAAATCAGTAGAGGAGAAACCTGGACAGAATCTCGCTCCCCAACCAGGACTAGAACCCGGGGTGCCAGTGCTGCAGGTGGAGGATAAGCCTAGTGAGCTGCGGCGCCGGAATTCTTTAGTAAAGTCACCATGTCCTGCATTTTTCCTTGCTGGAACACTTGATTATTGCTTCACTCTCACTGTTTGTTATGTGTCTGTTCAGGGTGTATTTTCCTGATTTAATCTTGGTATGTGTTAGGTATACAGAAATTTATCCATTTTGAGATTTTCAGTTTCTTAGAGTTCATCAGAGTAGTTTCTTATATCCTTTGAATTTCAGTGGTGTCTGTTGTAATGCCTGATTTTTCATCTCAAATTTTATTTGAGATTTTTCTTTATTTCTTTGTTAGTCTGGCTACAGGTTTATCTATTTTGTCTTCTCAAAAACCCAGCTCTTCTTTGTTAATCTTTTATATTTTTAAAATTTGAATTTCATTTATTTCTGCTTTAATCCTTATTACTTCTTGCTCCCTGCTGATTTAGGGTTTGTTTTTTTCTTGTTTTTCCAAGTCTTCAAGATGCATCATTAGATATTTAATCTGAGAGATTTATTTTTTAATGTAAGCATTTAATGCTATAAATTTCTCTCTTACTATTGTTTTTGCCGTATCCCACAGGTTTTTTTGTTTTCATTTTCATTTATTTCAAAAATATTTGATTCTTTTTAATTTTTTGAAATTTTTTGAAATTAAAATTTCAATTTTAGCAGCTTGTTTATTAATTTCCAAATATTTATGAGTATTCTATTGCTTTTATTGTTTATTTATGGTTTTATTCCCTTATGGTCTGAGAAGACACATGGTATGATTTATTTTTTTTAAGATTTATTTTATTTATTTGAAAGACAGAGCTACACAGAGAGGTAGAGACACAGAGAGAGGTCTTCCATCTGCTGGTTCAATCCCCAGCTGGCTGCAATGGCTGGAGCTGCACTGATCCGAAGCCAGGAGCCAGAAGCTTCTTCCAGGTCTCCCACATGGGTGCAGGGGTCCAAGGACTTGAGCCATCTTCGACTGCTATCCCAGGCCATAGCAGAGAGCTGGATCTGAAGAGGAGCAGCTGGGACTAGAACTGGTGCCCAAATGGGATGCCAGCACTTCATGCCAGGGTGTTAACCCACTCACCACAGTTCCAGCCCCCAGGGGTGACATTCTGATTGGCCCACTGAGCCTTGGAGCCATCACACATAGCTAAGGCACATAGAAAACAAGGCATGTGTCAGATCAGAGGTTGGCCCAACCTCCTGGATATATGGTCGTTTGCATAATGGTTATCAGCTGACTCCATGGTGCCAGCCTTGAATGGAGTTCCAATATGGGTGCTGGTTCTAGTCCTGGATGCTCTTCCGATCCACCTTTCTGCTATGGCCTTGAAAAGTGGTATAGCAGAGAGCAGGATCTGAAGAGGAGCAGCCGGGTCTCGAATCGGCACTCATATGGGATGCTGGTGATTCAGACCAGCGCATTAACCACCTGCACCACTGCTCCAGAACCCACATGGTATGATTTCAATATTTTTAAATTTGTTGAGATTTGATTTCTGGCGTAATGTGTGGTTTATCCTAGAAAATGTTCAATGTGCTGATGAGAAGAATGTGTGTGTTGCAGCTGTTGGGTGAAATGGCCTATAAAAGTTAGGTCCATTTGCTTGACAGTATGTTTCAACTTGGAGTATCTGTATTGATCTTCTATCTGGATTACCTCTCCATTGATGAGAGTGTGATGTTGAGGTGACCATTATTATTGTATTGGGGTCTGTCTCTCCCTTTATATCAATAGTATTTGCTGTAAATATCAGGGTGGATATATATTCATGATAGTTATGTCTTGTTGAGTTGAAATCTGCTGAGAGCTGCTCACAATCTTAAGGTAGGAATTAATGAAGGGGTTTCCAGTGCTGTGGTGAAGCAGGCAATGTCACCACTTGTGACAAAGCATTGGATGGTCGAAGCATTGGTTTGATTCTGGCTGCACTGCTTCCAATCCAGAACCCTGCTAATGCATCTGGGAAGGCAGCAGATAATGGGCCAAGTACTCAGGCCTGCCACTGACATGGGAGACCTGAACTGATATCCCAGCTTCTGATTTTAGCCTGGCCCAGCCCTGGCTGCTGTGGCCCTTTGGGGATTAAATGAGTAGATGGAAGATCTCTTTCCCTTTCTGTCTGTATGCCCTTCTCTCTGTCACTCTTTCTTTAAAATCAGTTAATCTTAAAAAAGAATCAGTAAAGAACACCTGGCACATAACCACCAACACTAACACATTATCATTTTTGGGATCCAAATGTTACCGACATTTTTTGATAATTCATGAGATGTATTATTTTCATAATGCTAACAGAAAGTCAAATAACATGTCCTAAGAAGCAGTCAGATAGTGACTGAGCTGGGAATCAAACTTTCAAACTTAAATGGTTCTCCTGTTTGTTACTCTGCTACATGGCTAAAAATACTTAACCTGGTTCAAATAAAAAGTACTCCATATTTAGATTTAAAAAAATTATTGCATTTCACATGTGGATAAGTAATTACTTCTATTTCACTCTATAATTCTAGAACAAGTGGTTAAAGCTGAAAACCACATATGTTTTTTAACTGTTTAATCATTGTGGTCAAGATAGGTGGTCCAGGGTGGTGCAGAAGGGAGCAGATGACCATAAACAAATGTCAGTCTGTCCAGATCTGAGAAGTTGCTGCTGGGGGAGAGGAAGAACATGAGATCCACACCTCCACCTCTACCTCATGGTGCTTCAATCTGAGCTGTAGGCTTCCCAGTGATATCAATGGGAGGTACATACTATACAGGTGAGACACCTCTGCAGTGGTGCTAGGTGATTTTTTAGGATTTATTTATTTATTTGAAAGTCAAAATTACACAGAGAGAGGAGAGGCAGAGATGGAGAGAGAGTAAGAGATCTTCCATCCAATGGTTCACTCCCCAATTGGCCTCAACATCTGGAGCCAGGAGCCAGGAGTCTCCTCTGGGAATCCCACGCTGGGGAAGGGGCCCAAGGACTTGGCCATCTTCTACTGCTTTCCCAGGCCATAGCAGAGATCTGGATTGGAAGTGGAAAAGCCAGATCTCGAATTGGTGCCCATATGGGATGCCAATGCTTCAGGCCAGGGCATTAACCTGCTGTGCCTAAGCACTGGACCCAGCTAGGTGATATGAAAATTGGAGTCCAATAGAGAAAAATTGAAGATCTTAGGGAAGCTTCCCAGTGTCTTCAAGCTCTCAAGTCTGCACCAAAAGACCAGGTGAAGGACAGGTATCTGTCTATTAGGTACCTCTTAAGTTTTTTGCCCAGTTTCACCAGCTAGCACTAAGAGATGGTTATTATCATCTTGATTTTCTAATGAATGAATTGGACATCATGGTAGATAGGCAATAGTCCCAGGTTACACATGAGTAGAGGAACAGAGTCTACTCTGTGCAGTCAGGCTTTTGTCCATGCTTATTATCCTGAAGTACAAGGCCTGCCTCTGTTCATGGAGCGTTGACCAACTTGGCATAGGAATGGACAACAAGAGCTTCACACCCAGGCACACAGAAAACTGAAATAATTTCCCAGAATCCCTCCCTTTTGTTTCCTTAACATTCCACCTGGTGTAGGTCAGATGTATTATCTCTTTTAAAAAACTTCATTCCTTATAAATCTTCAAAATAATTGTGTTTACACTCAGTAACCTGAAAGTGGTCAATGGTATTTTGACACCATTGTCACTATCACCATCATCTCGTGTATTTCTGCTTAAAGGCTTTGGGCCACTGTTGTTATAACCATTTGTTCTCATGTTCAATATTTCCAATCTTAGGTCACTGGGAACCTCTTCATTCCAGCCCTATTGGGGTTTTATTCATCCTACTAATGCAAGTGAAGTTTCTTGCAAAAGCCCCTCATGCTGTCTTTATGTTTCTTCCTAGAGCACCCAGTTGTGTGGCCCACTGTAGGAAAATGAAACCCTCATGAACATACATCAAAGAACTACTCCAAGGGTATAAAGTTAAAGACTTTCTTACTAGAAAACAGAAAGTAGTTGAGTGTCTTTATTTTCCTTTAGCCAAAATAAGAGTTTTACAATACATATCTCCAGAATAAAGTCATTAAAAGCATCCCAAATGGGTCTATCAGCTTTTATTTATAGTATTATGACAGCTGTTCTTAAATGAGCACACTCTTCTCTCTCTTATTCAAACATATCTTAAACTCTGATGCTTACTGCCGATGCAGATGCAAGAATCTGGCCTGGAAGGGAATCTGGAGATCATGCCACAGTGAGGCCCCATTTTTCCTGTGGCTTGCTCCAGCCATCTTAAGTAGAGTTTGCAGGATGTGGAATATAGACAGGATTCAGAAAATCCTTTCTTTTCTGGCACTTGCAAACAAACTCAGAAGGCAGGAGACAGATCATATGTATATATTCTCTACCAATGTTGATGAACATGGCAGAATTCAAGCAGGGGCTGTTTTATGGTGCAAAGTAATTTCCTGAACAATATGTGGCAAAAGTAACTGAACCCCCTTAGGAAGGCCAGAAATAGGGATGACCACATAACAATTTTTAACAATTGTTAAAAGTCCACAATTTCTAAAAATCCTGGAAAGTAATCTCTAGCACATCTCTGGATACCTCTTTACACCATAAAAAAGAAAACCAATACAGGTGCTATGCATTTTTTCTCTGAGAGTAAACATATAAAATATTTGTGTGGACCATAGCATGCCAAGCAGTATATTATGCGTTCATATTAATGGCTAAAGTCTTTGGGTAGCTGCAATATTGGGATGACTGATATAAGTGAGCTTGAACCTATCCATGTATGAATTGCACCCTTGTTTGGCAATTGTTCCCAAAGCTGTCCTTTTTAAATGAAATGGTTCTTTTGGCTACTAGGTGGTCGTGTGGTACCAGGGGAGAATGTCTAATTTGTCAGAATGGGAAACATCTGCAGCTCTTCTGAGTCCCTAGAACAAATGCTTCATTATAATAATCAAAATTTGATGATAAACAAATGTGTCTTGGCCAAATCATGCTGAGTGAGGAGGATGGAGGGGGTGGAAAGTAGGTAAATATAGAGAACTCCATTAAAAACCATTGGTGGGAATATATGAAAGTAGGACAAATCACAGGCATTTCATTTGACACAATTCATGTCAGACAATTTGGAATTAAACAGTGGCCATGATTTAGGTGAAAAAGAGCATTTCCTCAGATTAGGATTATAGTTATTGTTAATGTAATGTTTAGAATTAGGAGTAATATTAGGTTTAGGATAAGGGCAAGCTTGGAAGCTTCAATTAGCATTAGGATTAGATAGTATTAGAGATATTGCTAGTAGAGGGAGTGTTTGTATTTAGCATTAGGGCTTGAATTAGCATTGAGTCTAAGGTTAGACTTTGGGCTAGGTTTAACATTAAGTTTATATAGCTATGGTAGAGTTAGGGTAAGTCTTAAATTTATGGTTGAATCCTTGGTTATGGTTAGGATTATGATTGGAGTTAAACCTAAGGTTATGGTTAAGGTCATGGCTCATTTTACAGTTGGCTTACTATTATGATGAATGTTAAATTTAGAGTTTTTGCTAGAGTCAGAATTATACTTATGGATAGGTTTATGGTTAGGTTGAATGTTAGAGTTAAGAGAACAGTTAGTGCTAGGATTAGGGTTAGGGTTAGGGTTACATATTTTATAAAAGATAGTGTAGTGGCTCACGTTAGGATTTCAACTAAGTTATATTTTGAGTTAGGGTTAAAGTTAGAAATGAGAATAAGATTATTGTTAGGGATAGTGTTAAGTTTAGGTTTAGGGCTAGGGGTACAGTTTTGGTCGTGGCTAGAGTTAGGGTTAGGATTAGCCCAAGTTTAGAGTTATAGTTAGGGTTAGAATTAGGACTAGATTAATGATTAGTGTTAGTGCTATGGTTAGAGCTGGAGTTAGATGTAGAATTAGGATTAGTCCAAGAGTTAGGGCTAGCTTCAGGGTCAGGGTTATTGTTAGATTTACAACAAGGCTTAGGTTTAGGCCTATGCTTAGGATTCCTTTTAATGTTAGTGTGAATGTCAGGTTTAGGCTTGGGTTAAATCTAGGATTTTGGGTGTTACTTCTGTTTAGAGTTAAGGCTGGGGCTACCTAGTGTTAGATTTAGTGTTAAAGTTAGGGCTGTGGTTATGGTTAGATCTAGATCTAGGGCTAGGTTTATGTTTGTGGTTGGTATTAGGCTTAGGATTGGGTTAGGTCTAGTGTTGGGTTTTAGTTAGGGTTATAGTTAGGGTTAGAGCTTGGCTTATGGTTAGATTTAGGAATAGAAAAATTTTAGGATTAGGGTTAGGGATAGGATTAGAGTTAAGTTTAAGGTCAGGATGAGGGTCAGGGTTAGGGTTAAGAGGTAGTCCTAGGGATAATGTAAAGATTAGAATGAGTGCTAGAGTGAAAGCTAGGATTAGGGTAAGGGTAAGTGATTGTTTTAGACTAAGAGTTATGGTTAGGGATAGGGATAGAACATGCTTTGGGTTAAAATTAGGTTTTGGTCTGTGGTTAATACAGATGTTAGAGTTAACATTTGGATTAAGTTTCGGGTAAGTATTAATGCTAGATTTTTAGGGTAGTTTTAGCATTATGGTTAGGTTTATTGTTATAGCATGGGCCAGGTTTGGATGAGATTTGAGTTTATAGTTAGATCTGGTATAAGTGCTCTTCTTTGGATTAGGGTTAAGCCTAAGACTAATGTTAGGATTTGCTTATATTTAAAATTAGGGTAAAACTAGATTTATGCATAGTACTAGGGTTAGGGTTAGAGCTGGTTTTAGGTTGAAGATGAAGGATAAGACTAGAACTAGGTTTTGTCTGAAGCCAGGGATAAGACTGTGTTTAGTGTTAGTGTTAGGGTTAGGGTTATTGTTAGGGTTAGGATTAGAATTAAGTTAGGTCTATATTTAGATTTGGGCTTAATGCCATAGCTAGGGCTTGACCTAGTTATTGTGAAAGCTAGGTCTAGGGTTAGGTTTAGGCTTTAAGATTAGAATTATGACTGGAAATAGGGTTGACTTCAGAGTTATGTATAAGGCTAGGACTGGGATAAAGTTTAGTGATCAGGATAGGGTTAGCATTAATCCTAGGATTAGATTTAAAACTCTTGTTAGAACAAGTGATAGTTGTAGGCTTCAGGCTAGAGATTAGGGTCAAGAGATAGATTTAGGTTTATTATTAGCATTAGGCATAGAGGGAGGTTAAATCTACTACTGGGCTTAGGGTTCAGTTTAGTGTTGGCATTATGGCTAAGGTTAGGATTATGCCTAGCATAACCTGATGAGTAGGGTTAGGGATTGGGTTAAGGCCACTGATAAGATCAGGTTTAAGCATTGCAACCGGTGTAGCATTGGGACTGAAACCATGATTATAACTAGGGCAAAGGCTATAGTTTGGGTTATGGTTACTGTTCGGGCTATTGTAAATTTAAAACTAGTGATTAGAATTAGGATTATGGCTAGAATTAGCACTATGCTATGACTTTGCTGAGATTCCAGGCTAGGGACAGCTTTATGATTATGGTTAGAATTACAGTTAGGGTAATTATTAGAACTGCATTTCAGATTATACTTTGGGTCAGTGTTAAGGTTGTGGTTAGGGTTTGGGTGAAGGTTTAGTCTAGGTTTAGGTTTAGAGCTAGAGATTAGATTGCAGTTATATTTGGGGTTATAATTAGGGTTAGGGTTTGAGATACATTTAGTTTTAGAATTAGGATTAGGTTGGTGGCTACTAATAGGAATACAGTTGCAGTTATGTTAAGGTAAGGGCTAGTGCTAGGTTAATAACTAGTGCTGGGGTTAGGTTCAGGAGTAGGATTAGTTTTATGGATAGTGGGTTGGGTAGGGTTCTGTTATATATATAACCTTCAGTTATTGCTAGGATTTGGCCTACAACTTGGATTATATTTAATGCTATGGTGGCATTTAATTAGTATTAAGTTTGGAGCTAAGATTGGACTTAAGATTAGAGTTAGGGTCCGGCACTATGGTGTAGTGGGTAAAAGCCACCACCTAGAGTTTCAGCATCCCATATGGTAACTGATCCATGTCCTGGCTGCTCCACTTCTGATCCAGCTCTGCACTGTGGCCTGAGAAAGCAGTACAAGATGGCTCAGGCCCTTGCACCCCTGTACCCATGTGGGAGATCCGGAAGTAAAGAAGCTCCTGGCTCTTCACTTTGGATCAACCCAGCTCCAACCACTGCTGCCTTTTGGGGAGTGACCCGGTGGATGGAAGACATCTGTCTCTCTTTCTCTTTCTGCCTCTGCTTCTCTGTAACTCTGCATTTCAAATAAATACATAAATCTTTTTAAAAAGATTAGAATTAGTATTTGGGTTTGGACTAGGTAAGGGCTAGGGATAGGTTTTGGCTTAGTGTTGGTGCTAGTGTTAGGGTTAGGGTCATGCTTAATATCAGGGCTAGGGTAATGTCTAGGGTAGAACTATTGTTAGAAATACCAATGGGGTTTGTGTTATCATTAATTATGGTTAGGGTTTCCAATATTTTAAATACCATTTAGATCCACCATATTGGAAAGAACTGTTGTGCCTTAATTCAGTTCAAAAAGTAGTTTGTTCCTCAATTAGATCAGCAATTCCACAATGAATTTTCTGTTGATTGATTTATGTACTGAAGACTTCATACACAGCACTGTATGTACTTAGTAAGCAGGCCATTTTTAAAATTTCAAATGTCATGTACATGAGCCACATTAGAAAACTTGTTGTGCCTGATGTCACTTCAAAGAATATTATTACTCAATAATAAAATTGTTGCTACATTGATATTTCTCTGTTCTTTAGGTACATAGGCTGCAATGAGCAACAGAAAATACATGAATGTTTCCATAAAGTACTCATTTTGTTGAAGATCTCTCAAGGTCTTGAGTTTATACCCAGCTTAATTAAACATTACAGGGGCCGGCGTCATGGCTCACTTGGTTAATCCTCCACCTGCGGTGCCAGCATCCCATATGGGCACTAATTATAGTCCCTGTTGAACCTCTTCCGGTCCAGCTCTCTGCTGTGGCCCCAGAAGGCAGTGGAGGATGGCCTAAGTGCTTGGGCCCCTGTACCCCCATGGGAGACCAGGAAGAAGCCCCTGGCTCCTGACTTCAGATCAGCGCAGCGCCAGTCATAGTGGCCATTTGAAGGGGTAAACCAAGTGAAGGAAGACCTTTCTCTCTGTCTCACTGTCTCACTCTACCTGTCAAATAAAAAAATTAAAATTACAATCTTAGATTTCATGAAACTAGAGGCTAGGTTTATTTTCATATTAGACACACTTAGTAAACAATGTGTTTCCCATACTTCAAATAGCATAAACATATTATAACAGAAATAGCTGTTGTTTCATGTTATTTCAAGAAATAGAATTAATTCCTCACTTAGACTTTGGTTACTACATTGATTTTTGACTGTATTTACATCAATTGCTTTAGTTACACAGCCCCTCATATGCAAAAAAAATATACACCTGACAATAGAGGAGAATTGAATGCTATTTAAAGATGTGTTTTTTCCCAGAATTTTTTAAAGATTTATTTATTTGGGGCTGATGCTGTGGCACAGTGGGTTAAAGTCCTGGCCTGAAGTGTTGGCATCCCATATGGGCACCAGTTCTAGTCCCAGCTGCTCCTCTTCTGATCCAGCTCTCTGCTATGGTCTGGGAAAACAGTAGAAGATGGCCCAAGGCTTTGGACCACTGTTCTCATGTGGGAGACCTGAAAGAAGCTCCTGGCTCCTGTTTTCAGATCAGCTCAGCTCTGGCCATTGTGTCCATCTGGGGAGTGAACCAGTGGATGGAAGACTTCTCTCTCTGTCTCTATGTCTCTCTGTAATTCTGTCTTCAAATAAATAAAAAAGACTTACTTTATTTATTTGAAAGTCAGAGTTACACTGAGAGAGAAGGAGAGGAAGAGAGAGAGGTCTTTCATCTGCTGGTTCACTCCCCCAGTTGGCGGCAATAGCCAGAGCTGTGTTGATTCAAAGTCAGGATCCAGGAGCTTCTTCTGGGTCTCCCATGTGGGTACAGGAGCCCAAGGACTTGGCCATCTTCTACTGCTTTCCCAGGCCATAACAAAAAGCTGGATCAGAAGTGGAGCAGCCAGGACTTGAACTGGCACCCATATGGTATGACTGCACTGCAAGAGGCATCTTTACCCACTATGCCACAACACTGACTGTTTCCCTGAAATTTTTTCAAGGAATATAATTTATGCCAGTGTAGTAGATTACATTAATTTTCCTTGCCAACTCAAGAGAAAGCTCAACAACAAATGTCCTTAGTAAGCATTGTGCTGTCCAGTAAAGAAATGCACTGTACATGTGTTGTATCTGAAAGATATGCTAAATTAAAGCTACTATAAAGAATGCAGTTGAAATATACATTGCACAGGCTTACAATGTTGGTTTTCCTAGAAATGTTAAGTGAATTCCCTGTTTTAACTACATAGGCATGAATAACAATATATTTCCGATGTTTCAAATGCAGAGTAGTTTAATCATACTTGAAAGAGTAGTGGTGCCTGAAGTTACCATAGTTTGTGTCTCAATTGGAGCCCACTAGCAACATTGATTTTTCTTAGCTAGTTCTTTTATCTCTCTCTTTCTCTGTGTGTATATTTTGTAGGCAATAATTGTACAAATGTCAGAATTCAGTTCATGTGGGTGTAAATGTAAAAGAATGTTTTGCCTGCACTTCTTTCAAGAAGTGGAGTTTGTACCCTGTTTATAGCTTGTTTAGTATGAGCTTACAGGATTAGGTTTCAATGTGAATTTAAAGGAATGCTTGTCTTAAGCCTAGGAACACTTAAGAAGCATTGTGCCTTCAAATATGAAGACGTGCATACATGTGGAATACTTGAAAGATCCAGTGTACATGAAACTGGCATAATGAATTTGCAGTGCACAACAGAAAACACTTGCAACAATATTTTTCCTGAAAAAGATTAACTGAATTCTCTTTCACTACACAGTGGTTAGTGCATAATACATTTTCCATTATTCAAACATTGGTTAAATAAATCATACTTGAAATTTCTGTGGTGCCTTAAGTTATAATAGCAATAGGATTAGTGTCTCAATTTGAACACAGTAGCTACATTTATTATTCTTTGAATACTCATTAATTGGCTTATGAATATAAATCTTAATATGTAGCAAGAACAAAATCAAAGAAAGCAGAGGAAATGAATGTTACTGGATAACAGTGTTTCACCTGAAGTTATCTGAAGGGATGAAATTTCTCTGCAGTGTCATACCAGCAGACACCATTAGATTACAGCACTAGTTCTTCATGCCAAAGTAAGGGAATACTTGTCTTTACAGTGTATGCATTTAGCATTGGGCTTTCTAACATGAAAACACACTGTATGAGTGTAGTACAAACTGCAAAGGGGGGATCCTGAGAGGAGCCCATGAACGCATGAATGCACACACCCTGGTCATGCGGGGAATACGAGACAGCCCATGCGCCGCTCAAGAGGGCCTCACGGGACAGTCCCTACCCCAGCTATGAGCTCATCCCATGAATGGCCACGGTTCTGCTCAGGAGTGGATCACACCAACAGCCCCTGGGAGTGGGCCTTGACTTTCAACCCCCGCTCATTGGGAAGCCTCTACAGTGCAAGCCGCACAAGGGAACCCAAGCCCCGAGCTTCCCGAAGATAGTTTTTGGAGCTCGGTTATGGCCCACAGGTGTGTTCCTAAGTATAACCAATGCCTCTAGCTAGGACTGGTGGAAAGTGTGGGGCAACAGGCGGGCTCCTAAGACAGCTGTTTGGGACATCTGGGGTCCTGCAAGCTCCGTGTGCGGATGGCAGACAGAAGCTGAGTGGGGCCTGGCCTGGCCATCTGAACAAGGGCCGATCCTCAACCAGCAATCACCAATCTGCCCTGCAGTTGGTCGGGGGCCTCAGGTGAGCACTGTCCCAAGCTCTGCATGTTTTGGCGTGCAGTGCCACATGTGTTCTTCTAGCCAATACCCTAATGAACCTTGCCCTTGCTCTAGAGCAAGCAGGCCTTTCAGACTTCCCGCTGAAGATCAGGGGATGCCCCAGGCCAGAATAGTCAGGCTATCATCTGGAGCCTGCCTCACTCGGGTGCAGTGGCTTCATGGGCTTCTCAGGCTGCCGGGAGCACAAGCAGGATTCTTTCTCTGGGAGGTAGTCACAGGATTACTCCCAGCATCGCGAAATGTCTGATGTGTCAGAAATCCAATTATCCAGCAGTTTGCTGGACCATAACAGGTCATCACTGAGGCGCATTGGCTGGGATCTGAAGGGGAAGATGAGGCAGTCCTTTGATAGGTGTGCTCTAGGAGCCCGCCTGGTGCCACAAACAGGCCACAGGAACTACCTAGAGGCGGTGGATGGCCTCAGGAACAGCCTGCAGGGAGGTAGGATTGTTGCGGGGTTTGAGAGGAATTCAGTGAGGATGGCCAGGACTGGCCCCACTTGGCTCCTTTCTGCCATTCGCACGCCATGCCTGCAGGACCCCAGAGGTCCCAAGCGGCTGGCTCTAGGAGCCCGCCCAGTCAGTGCTCCAAACTGGCCACAGATGCTAGCTAGAGGCAGTGGCCGGCCTCAGGAACACACCTGTGGGCATACCCAAGCCCCAAAAACATTCTCTGCAGGAAGCTGGTGGCCCCAGGCACCCTCCTCCGGCTTGCTGGCTTGTGCATGCGCCATAGAGGCTTCCCTGTACCAGGGGCTTGAAGGGAAGGGCTGGTTCCCAGGGGCTGCTGGTGTGACTCACCCACTCCTAACATGAACTGTGGCCATCCACGAAGGATGAGCCTCCTGTCCCACGATGGCCTCCTGAGCCTGAGCGGTGGCGCATGGGCTCTCTCATATTCCCCGCGGACATATCGTGGGACCAGGAGCCAGTCCGCGGCTTGGCTCCCGGAGAAGGAGGCAGAGCGGGTGCTCCAGGCAAGCTGAGAGACCCAAGAAGCCACTGGGCGTGGGCAGGAGGCAGGCACAGAGGAAAGGCTAAAGATTTGGCCTAGGGCAGGGGCAGGGCCCACCCCAACCCCCACCCCCAATCTGCTGAGGGGAGCATGGGAGGCCCAGGAGGTCTGGTTCCCTTAGGGCCTAGGGCAGGAAGCACACACAGCACTGCACTCCAAGACACCCCCGGAAATGGCTGCTGGAAACAGTGCTGACCTCAGGCCCCTGGCTGCCTGCAGGGCGGTAGGCAGGTTGCATGCTTAGGAGCGGACCTTGGAAAGGACCACCGGATCTGGCCCCCCTCGGCTTCCATTTGCCATTCACATGCGGAGCCTGCAGGACCCCGGAGGCCCCAAGCGGCTGGTTCTAGGAGCCCGCCCAGCCAGTGCTTCCAACTGGCCACAGGTGCTAGCTAGAGGCAGTGGCCGGCCTCAGGATCATGCCTGCGGGTGAACCCGAGCCCCAGAAACATTCTCTGCAGGAAGCTGGCGGCCCGGGCACCCTCCTCCGGCTTGCTGGCTTGTGCATGCGCCATAGAGGCTTCCCTGCACTAGGGGCTTGAAGGGAGCGGCCTGTTCCCAGGGGCTGCTGGTGTGACCCACCCACTCCTGATGTGAACTGTGGCCGTCCTCACGAGATGAGCTCATAGCTGGGGTACGGGCTGTCCCACGATGGCCTCCTGAGCCTGAGCGGTGGCACATGGGCTCTCTCGTATTCCCCACAGGACTGGAGTCTGGGCACTCATGCATTCCTGGTCGCCTCCCAGGATCCCCCGACCACCCTTAGGATGGGATGAGGCGCAGCCCCAGGAAAGCTTTGCCACCTTGTGCGTGGAGGCCCGTGGGCAGCAAGCTCCATATGCCCACAGCCGGGCCCGGCACTCCAGCCTGCTCGGACAGCTGGCAGCATAGAGATGGGAGGTCTCACGGCCTAGCCAATAGCTCCCAGCGCACACTCCCAAGGCCTCTGGTTGCAGTTCCCAGGAGCATGGAACTGGCTGTGCCTCGGCTGGCTCTGAAGTAACACCTTGACAGTAGGGACTCCATTTTGGAGCACTTGAGACTCCATTCTGGGAAGGTGCCCCCCAACACCATGAGACTCTGGTCTGAAACTATGATCTAAAACAGTAGAACAATAGCAGTCTACTACATCACACTTAGCAGAGCATAGAAACCTGCTAGCATGATCTCTCAAGCTTAGAAGTGGATAGGCTACACCTGGGTTAAGGATAAAAATTTAATTTGTCTATGTCCTATATATGATTAAAACCAATACCTGGATTAATATCAGGATTATAATTCATATTGTTAAGAGTGTAGCTGGTGTTGTCAAGATTATAATTGATGTTAGGAAACTGGCACAGTTTTAGCCAGGTGGCCACATGGCCCAGCTACCTGAGCCAGGCTCCACCCCCATCCTAATGGGATTTTCGGTGCTCTGCTTCCCTGCCCACCCTCAGGCGAAGTTTTAAAAGGGCCTGTTCCTGAACACATGGTCTCTTGACTCTTCTCTCTTGGTTCCTCTCTCTAGCTGCCTCCTCTGGTCTCTTGGCACTTGGTTCTTCTCTCTTGGCTCTGCTCTCCTCTCCTCTCTCCTCTTCTCTGCTCTATCTTCTCTCCTTGCTAGCTCCTCTCCTCTCTCTCTCTCTTACAGTCTTCCTCTCTTTTTCCTTCGCCGCCCCTTCACTCCGGTCTGTAGGGTGTTCCCCAATAAACCCTTTCCCTTACTCCGGTGTCCGGTGTGCTTTGCGACGGCTATCATTAATATATAACAATTGATACTAGTTTTGCATAGGTTTTAGGTCAGCTTGACCCCAGTAACCATGTATTCCCCCCTGTTCCTAGCAACCATGTATTCCCCTCCTGATTTTGTGGTTTTTGCCTTTATAAACCTTGTAACTTTGAGCCTCAGGGTCGAGAGTTCTTTGGGGCATGAACCCACTCTCCACCGCCAGCAATAAAGGACCATCAGATTTTATCAATGTGTGGTGCTCCTTTGTTCACACTTGCTCAGGTACACCATTTTGGAGGCCCCAGTGAGATACGGAGACCACCTCCAGGAAGACCTCGCTCCAATCCTTCCAGGTTGGTGCTCTGGCCATAGGGGAGGCACCCCCTGATGATGTTCCAGGGCCCCATGTCCTGATTCATCACCCTGGGAGGCTCGGCTCGACCTCTTCACTGACCAATTGGCCTTAGGTCCTCTGGTAAGTCGACTCCTGTTTTCTGGTGGTGCCTTCTGAGTATTGGAGGTCTGGCGAGATGCCAATACAGTCTCCGTTCCACTTGAGCACAACAGTGTTAGGACGGGAGACTTTGGTCTGGTTAAAGAAAGGCCTTTCCTGGATGTATTGGTTTCTGTTCCTGTTTCGTGGCCACTTTCTGATGCACTGTCTGCATCCTTAATCCTGGGAGGTAAACTCTTCTCCCTGTCCTGCCTGTTTGTCTCCTTTATACCCTTGTCTCTGGAGTCTCTCTGTCCCTTCCCTGAGCATGGGCTCTGCTCAGTCTAAGGGGACACCTTTTCAGTGTATGTTCAAAAATTTCTCTGTCAAATCTAAAAAGATTGCTGCCTTAAAAATTGCCTTGTAACTTGCCAAAGTTTTGTGGCTTGGTTTTTACAGATCTGGATGAAAAATAACAATGAGTGATCAGCCCTGATGTGGATATTTCAATCTCTGGTTTATGTCATTGATTTCTAGCTGGAGTTTTATAAAAAGAGTAAAATTCCATGTAAATATAATTTTGACCTTAATTCAGATAAAGGTATGATACAATATCAACATGTTAAGTCAGTGAGGTGTAACTGCTAAGTATAAATCAGGTAAAGGAAAATGAAGTAAATGTGTCTAACAAAAATGTTTTCATTAGAGCCCATATATAAAAAAAATTCAAGACTGCTTAAAAGTAACTAAGGTTAAAATTTGATGTGTTATCTTATTTTAAAAATGTCTTAATTTACAGATTTTTAAACAAATATTTTGATATAAATCTAGAATTCAGCAGATAAAAAGGCCACAAGTATAAAACTGTTCCTGGTTAAAAAAAAAAAGCTTCAGTTGTAAAAAGAGGTTTTTTAAAAAAACAAGTTTAAGTTGTAAAAGGTGTAAAAAGGTCACAAAAGATAATGAAAAATTTTCTGGATACAAAAGCTATTAATTAAAATATGATCCTCTTTTAAACCAATAAAGTTTTTGTAATACATATACTGTTAGTATTTTTAAATAGTCTTTAAAATTTGTTAAACTACAACATATTCTTTTAATCATTTTTATTTAATTGGTGACTCTGCCGTTTTCTAGCCGGATCCAGTAAGCTCTCTTCTCTTTCCTGGTTCTGACTCTGTTACAATTGTTCCAAGTTGTGGGAGGATTCCATGGGCTAACTTGTATTTAAGGATTTTATTTCCCATTTTATTGACAAAGAAACATCAATTTTGTATCCTATTGGTATTCTCTGTCTCTCTTTTAATTCTGATAGTTTAAAAACAGCTGTGTTTTTATTAAAAGAATTATTGTTTGGTCAAATATATACTCATTCTAAAACATTTAAATGTTCACTTTGTATCAATAAAATCTGGTCTACTCATACAAATGTGCAAAAGTTACAAAAGTCTAATAATTTTACTGTGTTATCAGTCACGATGGCTATTGTAATAAAAGGAGGCCCAGAGGACTAAAAAGGGATAAATGGTTAATAAAATCTTACAGGTACTTGTTAAAATAGAGTGTGGAGTAAACAAGTGCCTCTTCTTGTTGTCTAATAAGTTTTTTTAAATTTTTTTTTTTTGACAGGCAGAGTGGACAGTGAGAGAGAGAGAGAGACGGGTCTTCCTTTGCTGTTGGTTCACCCTCCAATGGCCGCTGTGGCTGGCGCGTTGTGGCCGGCGCACTGCGCTGATCCGATGGCAGGAGCCAGGTACTTCTCCTGGTCTCCCATGGGGTGCAGAGCCCAAGCACTTGGGCCATCCTCCACTGCACTCCCTGGGCACAGCAGAGAGCTGGCCTGGAAGAGGGGCAACCGGGACAGAATCTGGCGCCCCGACCGGAACTAGAACCTGGTGTGCCGGCGCCGCAAGGCAGAGGATTAGCCTATTGAGCCGCGGTGCCGGCCCTAATAAGTTTTATAATTTTAACCATGACCACTTAAAGCCTTTTGTCATTCACAGTTACTGCTCATGAAAATTAAAACATTGTTGGTTGTGTGTTTAAATGTGTCCTCTTTTAGGTTTCAAAGGACTTCTTTTTCCTACCTTTATTATATTCAGTACTTTAGTATGGCTCTACAAATAGATAAAGCCAAAGTTTAACAGGTTCCAATTAAAAACCTATGGTTAACTCAGGTTACTAAGAACAAAAAGCAATTCTAATTAATTGGTAATAAAAAAACAGTTAAAGATCTTAAAAGGCTGTTACTAAGACTGCTTTATTGGTCTATCCTGTAATGTATGCTACATGTTATATGTGTGTACATATTATGTCTACATAAACAATTTATTAATAGCTCTCTTTTAATTGACTTATAAATATAAGATTGCTCATAAATTTAAACTACTAGGTTAACCCAAAATACATTTTTAGTTCACATTACCTAAATAAATCTCTGTCTCAGGTGTTTTAAACTTGGTGTTTAAGAGAAACAAAAAAATTTTAAAGTCATTGACATGTCTATGCTTGGGTTGGCTTGTCAAATAAGTTACACTTGTGTTAGATATTCAAAAAATATTTTCAACTACAGGTACTCTTTTTTTTTCTTTTTCTTTTTTTACAGGCAGAGTGGACAGTGAGAGAGAGAGAGAACGGTCTTCCTTTGCCATTGGTTCACCCTCCAATGGCCACCATGGCCGGCATGCTGTAGCTGGTACATCGAGCTGATCTGAAGGCAGGAGCCAGGTGCTTCTCCTGGTCTCCCATGGGGTGCAGGGCCCAAGCACCTGGGCCATCCTCCACTGCACTCCCGGGCCACAACAGAGAGCTGGCCTGGAAGAGGGGCAGTTGGGACAGAATCCAGCGCCCCGACAGGGACTAGAACCCGGTGTGCCAGCGCCGCAAGGCGGAGGATTAGCCTATTGAGCCGCAGCGCCGGCCAACAGGTACTCTTATAATTTAAAAAAGACTTTAGACTTTTTGGTAAATACTTTCATAAGTTGTTATTTAACAATTAAAGTTACTTACTAATATTAAATTATTAACAGTAAGTAATCTAAAAAGCCTGTATTCTCTTAAAGATGAGTAACTGATTCTATTCTAAATTCTCCATCAGGACATACAGTTTGATCTTCAAAACTTATAAAAATAATGGCTAACATTTTTCTGTCATCGTGCCTGGCCACATATAACAGCTAGATTTATTTTGCCATGGATATAGTAAACAGGCAAAACCCCCCTTTTCAAACCAAACTAATGGAGAAATATTAATTGGTTAAAAATGGTTTGGATAAAGTGGTCTTCATGTTTGATCTTATACATGCCTGTGACAATACATTTCTAGCCCAGGCCACCAAAGATTAGTGATGGGATTGAGCACCCCCTTGGCTAACATCCTAAAGGCCTCTATGGTCTACTTTAACAAGAACGGGAAAAAAGAGGAGTGAGCTGGACAACAGGAGCAATGTAAGAATAGGCCAATTAGTAACAGCTGTACACAGCGATCTGCCATCAAGGAGACCCAACAGGCCAGTCCACCCTAAATGGCATTGGTTTTTGATGTGGAAAGCCGGGGATTTGGACAGACAGCAGTCACGACAGAAGCCAGCCTCTGAAGAGCTCCAGCAGCTCTGCCAGCTAAGAGCTGGGTCACTAGAAACGGAACTCCCCTGGAGTCAAAGGACTCCTAGGTCAGAGCCACAGACCTTGTTGGCTCTAAACTGGAAAGCCCTTCACCCTGTGCAGCTTCCAAAGTAACCACCACCATCAGGGAGACAGCTTGGGTCAGTAACATTGTAGACAAAGTTATAGATTTGCTTTCAGAGATTCTGCCTATTCCATACTGACCTCCTATTCAGTCCAGCTCTGCTCCCAGGCCAGCTAGGAACTGGGAGTCAACAGGGTGCCTGCCCTAAGGAGGTTCACACCTCCTTTATGATGTGTCTTCCTGTACCCTATGTAATTAATAATGACCCTGTCTTTTGTTTTAGACCCTGTGTATTTAATCTGCTTGTTAGATTTGTTTTCTCCAGATTTAAAGCACTACGACTCTGGCCAGCACCATGGCTCAATAGGCTAATCCTCCACCTGCGGCGCTGGCACCCTGGGTTTTAGTCCGGGTCAGGGCGCTGGATTCTCTCCCGGTTGCCCCTCTTCCAGTTCAGCTCTCTGCTGTGGCCCGGGAGTGCAGTGGAGGATGGCCCAGGTCCTTGGGCCCTGCACCCACATGGGAGACCAGGAGAAGCACCTGGCTCCTGGCTTCGGATCAGCATGGTGCACCGGCCGCAGCACACTGGCCTCAGCAGCCATTGGAGGGTGAACCAACAGCAAAGGAAGACCTTTCTCTCTGTCTCTCTCTCTCACTGTCCACTCTGCCTGTCAAAAATAAATAAATAAATAAATAAATAAAGCAGTACATCTCTAGATGGCCATGCATATGAAACCTTGGATGAAAGAAGTTTCTACAAGCTGACACTGCAGCCCCCTCAAGAGGCCACCTCCTGTTGGAACCCTGTTTTGGCTGCCACTCCCCACTCCATACCCTAAGGGGCCCCCAGGACAACGACCCCCTGTCAGCAGGAAGTGGCCGAGATTGACTCCCTGGGTTCCTATAATAGTAGGGTGTGGATTTAAAGAGGGGGAGGACTGAGGCTGTCTGGTTGGGCTAAGTGTCTGTGGACCTCTCAGGCTATAACAGAATGTCTTGTACATACAGACTGTAAGCTGTGAACAAAAGTTTTACTCCGAGACCTGATCCTAACTCTTCCCACTGTAATATTCTGTACCCAAAACTAGCAATAGGGGGGCTGGGTCCACCAAAACAAACACTAGCTCTTAGCACCTCCCATTCCAGTTGTAATCAAAAGACCCCAGGTGAGTTCTGGCCCTAGTTGAGTTCAGTGTGCGGGCACTGCTGCCCTCAGCAAAGCAGCCTTGGTTCTGGGTGAGCTAAGTACTTCCCAGATGCCAACATCAGCCAGCACCAATCTTCTATTAATCTGTTACCTATTACTTTACTGTGAATATCCTTCCTGATCCATATGATGTGACTAAATCAAGCATTTGATTAGTCTCAAAACACAAAGGGGGGAATGAAGTAACACCTTGACAGAAGGGACTCCATTCTGGGAAGGTGCCCCCCCACACCATGAGACTCTGGTCTGAAACTATGATCTAAAACAGTAGAACAATAGCAGTCCACTACATCACACTTGGCAGAGCATAGAAACCCCCTAGCATAATCGCTCAAGCTTGGAAGTGGACAGGCTACACCTGAGTTAATGATGAAAATGTAATTTGGGCCAATGCCACAGCTCAATAGGCTAATCCTCCACCTAGCAGCGCTGGCACACTGGGTTCTAGTCCCAGGCAGGGTGCTGGATTCTTTCCTGGTTGCCCCCCTTCCAGGCCAGCTCTCTGCTGTGGCCAGGGTAAGCAGTGGAGGATGGCCCAAGTACTTGGGCCCTGCACCCCATGGGAGACCAGGAGAAGCACCTGGCTCCTGGCTTCAGATCAGTGCGGTGCGCTAGCCACAGTGCGCTAGCCATGGCGGCCATTGGAGGGTGAACCACCGGCAAAAGGAAGACCTTTCTCTCTGTCTCTCTCTCTCTCACTACCCACTCTGCCTGTCAAAAAAAATGTAATTTGTCTATGTCCTACATATGATTAAAACCAATACTTGGATTAATGTCAAGATTATAATTGGAATTGTTAAGATTGTAGCTGGTATTGTCAAGATTATAATTGATACTAGTTTTGCATAGGTTTTAGGTCAGCTTGACCCAGTAACCATGTATTCCCCCCCTGTTCCTAGCAACCATGAATTCCCCTCCTGATTTTGTCTTTATAAACCCTGTTGCTTTGGGCTTGAGGGTCTAGAGCTCTTTGGGGCATGAGCCTACTCTCCACCGCTGGCAGTAAAGGACCACCAAATTTTATCAATTTGTGGAGCTCCTTTGTTTGCACTTGCTCAGGTACAACAAGACGAAGGTCTTATCTAAAGTGACACAGGAACATAAATGACATTTGAGGGGTCAGCGCTGTGCTATGGTAAACTAAGCCTCTGCCTGGGGGACCAGCATGCCAGATGGGCACCAGTTCCTGTCCCGGCTGCTAGTCTTCTAATCTAGCTCTCCAATTATGGCCAGGGAAAACAGTGGAGGATCACCCAAATTCTTGGGCCCCTGCACCCACATTGCATACCCAGAAGAAGCTCTTGGCTCCTGGCTGTGCTTTGGCTAAGCTCCCACCCTTGCAGCCATTTGGGGAGTGAACTAATGCATGGAAGGCTTTTCTTTCTGTCTCTTCCTTTCTCTGTCTATAATTCTTCTCAAATAAGTTAAAAAAAATTAAAAAAAGGAATGGACTTGGAATGACAGAGGTTATTGTAACTTAAACTGAAGTTTGATCTCATATGGAAGTGCCTGTTCAATCTTTGCTGCTCCAGTTAAGATCCCTGCTAATGCAATTGAGAAAGCTGTTGAAGATAGTCCAAACATTTGGACAGCTGCATCCAAATGGGATTCCCTGATGAAGCTTCTGGGTCAGCCTGACCTAGCCCAAACTGTCTGGCAGTTTGGAGAGTGAAATAGCTAGTGGAAGATCTCTTTCTCTCCCTCTCTCCTTCACTCTGCCATCTTCTACTGCTTTCCCAGGCCATAGCAGAGAGCTGGATGGGAAGGGGAGCAGCTGGGACTGAAACCAGTGTCCATATGGAATGCTAGCACTGCAGGTAGCAGCTTTACCCACTATACTATAGCGCCTGCCCCAAGAATGTAATTTTCAAATAGTCTTACCTTACTTGCAAAAGGATTAGGATAGTAGTCACCAGTAAAAATTTCAAAGAAAAGTGAAATTCAACAGTGAAAAATTCTGTTCACCATGACATCACATTCTTTAAGCACCATTGTAGATTCTAGCCTAGATTTTCCCAAGAAAGATGGATGTCATTTTTTGATCAATGACAAAACACTTTGAAAATTCTGAAGTTTATTCCCTTTTCTCTGAAGTAAATTTGAAACTAAACACCGTTATATTTTACATCCACTAATACATGGCTCATAAGTAATAAAATGAAATAATAAAACTTTATCATTTTAATTTCATCATTTCAAAAGAAACTATGAACGTTGTAGAAAAAGACTACCTATCATCTATCATCTACCTATTTGTCCTACACTAAAGAAAGGCTGATGCTCACAGAATTGGTTAGAATTTGAAAACAAGATCCTGAAATTGTTAACACTTGTGCATTCCCTTGAGCAAGACAGTGCTTTAGGAATACAGGGGACAGAGCTGTGGTGTTATGGGCTGGGCCTCCCCTTGGGTGATGTCACCCCATATAGACACAGGTTCTAGTCCTGGATGCTCTTCTTGCTGGGATCCGCATCATCCAGGATGGTGCCAAGGACCTAGGACTACCTCAGACCTCTGGGATCTTGCCATTGTGCAAACTCCAGCTCGCTATTCCTCCAGTTCAAGGTCGCTTGTGAGCAACCAAACTTGGATGTAAATAGACTCCATGGCTGCTCCAGACTTTCCTTCAGGAAAGCTGCTTTCACTGAGAGAAACTCTTGGGTTTTCAGGACTCTCAGCAGCAGTGGTTCCAGGCTTCCAGGGCAATGCCAAGTCAAGTAGGCTGGCATCAAATAGGACACAAGGTTCCCATGGGCTGTGCAAATTTCTCTGGCATGTGATTTCCTCAATGCACCAGCTTCTGAGTTGGTGAAAAATCATGGCTTCTCTTGAGTTAGAGGGAGGACTTGAGAATGGTCAAGGTCTTGGTAGTTCAATGAGCCACACTCAAGGACCTGGAAATCTTCCTTTTGTCCAAAGTCTTCTGGCAGTGCCAAAGGGTTCTGTGTGTCCCCTAAGAGGTGGGCTCTGGAGGGAGGGGGACGAGTGGCAGAGCAGAGGCAGCATCTGTCCCACTGTCCCCAAGCATGGCCAGGCTCAGAAGGGAGATTAGAACCAGACCTGCGGAAGGCTGATGGCAAGGATTCCCAAGACCTTTGTGGCTGAGATCCTGGTGCTCTCTTACAGGCTTGCATGGCGCCTAAACCATGATGGGTCCACCTGCCCCAGTCCTGACAGGGCCCCTGCAGCTGTGACAGAACCAGGCGGCCTTCTTTACACTGTGCTACCTGGAAGAAGCCTGAAGTGGGAGGAGCCTGTGAGGCCAGAAATCCCAGAGAGGGACTGCCCAGGAGCAGGTGGGCAAGCTGCAGTGTGGCGGCCTTAGCACCAGTCTACCAGGTAGTGTGTGTCCTGTGCTGCAAGTGGACTGATTCAGAGGGTTAGGGTCAGGGACTTCTTGCACTGAGCAGCTGTAGTGCTCCTTTACATGGTGAAACAGTTTTGAAAATCTAGGGAGCTTTAACAGTACACAGGGAGAGCTCCAGGCCAGAAGGCATTTTGTGAGGCTCTGAGGAGCTAAAGAAGGTGGCTCTGGGTTTTCACAGGGCTGGTGGTATGCCTGGAACTCTAGTCTTGGAAGAATTAGAAAACCTTGATCAATTAAACCCAGCTGGTGAAGCCCATGGCAAAATTCAGAAACGCCTCTGAGGCTGGGCTGTGGGGTCACAGCCGCCTTTATTCCTAGCAAGAAAATTAGAAGACTGTCAGATTTTTTTGGTTCACATGGCCTACTCGGCTGAGTTCCTAAGGGGAGCCAATAGTTTCTGATTTTCTGACACCAGTAGGATTTCTAAGGTAACAGTTCCGAGCAACAGGAAAATGGTCAGACCCCATGGAGGAAAAGACAGGGACCCCTGATTGAGAGGCAGCTGAGTATAGAAAAAGGGTCATCAGAGCTGACCAATAGCCTCACATGGGTGCCTCCTACTTATGGACCCCTGCACTCAGACACTCTTCATATTAGTGCAAAGGAAGGCTTCTGGAAGACAGAGTCTTTGCAGTAAGAGTGCACAATTAACATGGAAGTCCACAGATCCTGCCAGAGCAGGGACCCTAAGGAAGAAAGGGGACTTTCTCCCAAACTGCCCATGTTTGCTAAAGATAAAGTAAGAAAAGGTAAATTAATAGCCACCCAACAAGCTGTTAAAACACAGGCTGTGAGTGCACATCTCATGACACACGTGACACCCCATAATAAGAAACACCATCGACAGTGAGATAATACCATGTTGTAATCCCAAGGTTGTAGAAATAAAATGAAATGCATTCAAGGCTGGAAGGAGTGTAACTTGAAAAAAAAATACTTTTTGGCAAAATCTGAAAACTTTCCCTAGGGTCAGGAGATGTGGTGCTGGTGGTTAATATGCCAGTTTCAACACAGATATCCCTTACTGAGATTCAGTACCATTCCCTGACTAGACCCCTTCAACTAAACCTACTTCTGTGTGCAGACACAGATTAACTACCTATCCAGATTAACTTGCTACTTGCTCTGAAGACAAGGCTCTTTCTCTGTCCTCTCTCTCTGTTACTCAGCCTTTCAAATAAATAAATCTTATAAATTAAAAAAAATTTTTTTACGGAGAAACTGAGAAAACACTTGGAGTACCTATCAATATCTAAGTGCATATGAACCTCAAACTTGTGGTAAGATATATGTAAACATTCACAAAACAGCACAAAGATACATTACACATAAGGAAGTACATTGCAACAGGAGTTTTCACCTCACCTTTCTAGATGCAATTTAGTTCTAACTTGATTTGATTTTTCGCTTCTTTGAAGGAAAAACAGAAGATATCTGTCATCTGTTAATTCACACCACAAATCCCCACAAAGTTATAGCAAAGCCAGGATAAAGCCAGCATGTGCTTAGAGTGTGTAATAAGAGAAATCTCTGTGGTCTCTGCAGTCATGAAGGGCTTCCTGAAAAAAATCTTTGAGCTGAGATGTGATGAATAACAAGGTCTTGTCTAGATTATTGCCTTTCAGGCATTTGCATCTCCCTAAAAGGCCAGATTTGAAAAAAAACCTATGCAAACTTCATTTTACTTAGTAAACTGAGAGACTAGACTTTACTCTTCTACACCAGACATATTCAAATATGAGAATAAAATGTTCTTGGCATGTGGATGTGTCTTGGTAGCATTCAACTAAATAGAAAAAGCAAGATCCCAAAAACCACATATTTTATTATTTTATTTGCATAAAATGTTTAGAATATACAAATACATAAAAGTAACAGAGAAAAAGAATTGTCAGGTGATGGGAGGAGGTATGCCCAGGGAGAGTATATGCTAATAGATACTGAGTTTATTTGCAGGATGATGAAAAAGTACTGGAATCAGATAACTGTGATAGTTGCAAATCTCTTTATTAAAATAAATTTTAATAGAAAAAGTTCATATATTCATTGTGGTTTTATGTTTTATAACAATACTGTAATTATGATTATACATATGTAATTATGATTATACATTAAGTTACAATGTGCTCAAAAACAATCCTGATGTCTCACATGAAAACATCCCAGGACAGTAGTTTCCTCCGTATGAGAGTTCTGAAAAGTAGGTTGAAACATTACAATGTATGAAGGAACATTTGTCAGCATCATAGAAACCCACTGTTCCATGGTCAAAATCCAAAAACACCCCAACCATAAATATCCAGGGGCCTTATCACAGGCCACCAGGGTGGAACACTAGTGGGGAGGACATAATGGTTGTTACTCTTCAGGGAGGCCAGAAGAAATGATTCTTCAAGATTAATAATGTCACTGGTATCACTTGTGCTAGAATCATTACAGACTCCCAAAATCCAATTGCAAGAGGATAATGCATCCACCTCCCAGTAAAGTTTTCCAGAGGTGAAGGTCTGAGAACCCAACACAGCAAAGCACTGTGCTCTCTGGGAATGGCTGTGAGCACCACAATGTTCTTCTCCAAATATTGCACTTCTGAGATCCTCAGAGAGCCTTACATAGTGGCAGGCCACTTTCTTCCTAAGACCATTATCCACTGCAGAAAGAGAACAAACCAATCAATGAATCAACTGTTTTGACTGCAATGTTAACCTTCTTAATTTGCTGTTCCTTTACCTGATTCTTATCAATAATTAAAAATATTTAGGTATATTCCACATCACACAGAGTTGTATAGAAAGACTTCATTTCCTTCATAGATATGATTCTACTTTCCACTGCTTCTTCATAGCCATACTTAGTGCTGCCTTTAGTGTTGGAGAAGGTTTATGTAAACCTTCAGGGTTGGACTTGGAGTATCTGTGATGACCTGTCTCCACTACACCATGGTATCCTTCTAACTAGGTGTCTTGGCTGGCACAGGATTTGTGATTACTGCGTTATCATTTGAAACCACCACTTTTGGTTAAGAATGTTATACAGAGGGCTCCAAGATGGCAGAATAAGGAGGGAGCTCACTGATAGTCCTGGAAAAGATAGTTTAATAAAAGTGGAGATACTGTAGTCCCAGGGAAGAGTTAGGGAAAAAACTGCAGAGAAAACTATTCCAGAATTAGTGGGACATGGTGGACCTACGTGGATGGCACATGCACTCATGGTTCAGGACCCCAGCTGCTGAGTCTATGCACCAGTGCTGGAAAGGGAAGTGAGGCAAAACTGCAGTAGCCCGAGACACTGGCAGAACAGTGGCAGGCAGAGCCTCAAGGGAACAAGGTTTGAAGCCCCATGGGGGAAAGTACACCAGCCTAACTAGAGGAGAGAAAAAAAATAACAAGGACTGGTACAGACACAATTCTCTCTCTCCACTCACCTTACAAAGGTGGGGAAGATAATAGAGCAGGTGCCATTTTGAACATACGTAACAGCTGCACCAGCTCAGGGCTGCACCCACCCTCAGCCAAGCAGAAAAACCTGACTCTGGCAGGGAGAAATAACAGGGGATTAAGACCTAGTGAATGTGTGGAGCTTATGAATTGGGACCGTGAAAAAAACACTGAGGTGTGTGGGAGAACTCATGGTGTGGCTGAGATGTGAGTAGTGTTGGTGGGAGATGCCACAAATTTGGACAGCTTTGGCTAAGTGGTGAGAGACATTGCAGGAGAATCTGAGCTTACACTGAGGACTGCATAGATCCTTTGTGTGGTCCTTGGGACAGAGCAGACAAATATTACACCCACTGGGGCTAGGACTCAGGCACTGGTTGACATCAAAGAGAAGAGCTCAGCTGAGCAGAATTACTTCTCTTCTGAATAAAAGAGAGAGAGAGAGAAAGATTTACCACACCAAACCTGGGTGTGTCACCTTTGGTACACCCTTAACCCTGAAGAACTGAACAGACATCTCTGGCCATACCCATCACAAGCCTCTAGAGATTCATGAAATGCAGACAGTCCACTTAATCTAGAGCCATAGTATAATGGGAAAAACCACCACAGTGAGAAAAAAAGAAGAAACCAAAGAATAGCTTCACAATTCCAAACAACAAAGGCAGAAACTGAGGAAACAAGAACAAGGAAGACATTATGATGCTCCGAAATGAACATGACACCCCAGTACAAGATTATGAAGATGATGAGATAGAATAAATGCAAGATATGGATCTTAAAAAAATTATGGTAAGGACATTTGGAAGTTATCAAAAACAATTGCGTGAACTAGAGAAATCCATTCAGGACAGGACAGAAAATCTCTCTCATGAAAATGAAATCTTAAGGAGGAATCAAAATGAAATGAAGAATTCAATAGAACAAATGCAAAATAAAATCAGTGAGATAGAAGAGAGGATATCGGACTTAGAAGACCGAGTACAGGAAATTATACAGTCATACCAAAGAAAAGAAGAGGAAATTAGAAATCTAAAAATACTGTTGGGAATCTACAGGATACTATTTAAAAAAAACAACATTCATGTTCTAGGGGTTCCTGAAGGCATGGAGAGAGAGAAAGGATTAAAAGGCATTTTTAGTGAGATACTAGCAGAGAACTTCCCGGTTTGGGGTAAGGAAAGGGACATCTAAGTACAGGAAAAACCCACAATAAACATGACCAAAAGAGATCCTCACCACTACACATTGTAAACAAACTCACCACAGTGAAACATAAAGAAAAGATTCTAAAATAGGCAAGAGAGAAACATCAGATTACTCTGAGGAGATTTCCAATTAGACTCATGGCAGACTTCTCATCAGAAACCATATTGGCTAGGAGGGAAGGGCGAGATATAGCCCAAGTACTAAGAGAGAAAAACTGCCAGCCCAGAATATTATATCCTGCAAAGCTCTCATTTGTGAATGAAGGTGAAATAAGGGCCTTTCATAGCAAACAGAAATTGAAAGAATTTGTCACCATTCGTTCAGCCCTGCAAAAGATGCTTAAAGATGTGTTACACACAGAAACACAGAAACGCGGTCATCAATATGAAAGAAGGTAAAGTAAGAAAAACTCCCAGTAAAAGATCACAGGAAGTTTAAAGCATATATTAGAAATATCTTTAGGGAAATGGAAGGGCAAGTCACTACTTATCAATAGTCACATTGAATGTAAATGGCCTCAACTATCCAGTTAAAAGCACAGACTGGCTGAATGGATTATAAAACAAAACCCATCTATTTGCTACTAACAAGAAATACATCTTTCCAACAAAGATGCATGCAGACTGAAAGTGAAAGGTTGGAAAAAGATATTCCATGCCAATGAAAACCAAAAAAGAGCTGGCATAGCCATCTTAATATCAGACAAAATAAACTTTAACATTAAATCTGTTAAGAGAGACAAAGAAGAGCACTATATAATGATTAAGGGATCAATTCAATGGAAGATATAACGATTATCAATGTATATGTACCTAATTACAGGGCACCGCTTTATTTAAAAATATGCTAAGGAACTTCAAGGAGACTTAGACTCCAATACAATAGTATTGGGGGTCTTCAATACTCCACTTTCAGAAATAGATCAACAGGACAGAAGATCAACAAGGATACAGTAGATTTAATCAACACTATAACCCAAATGGATCTAACAGATACCTACAGAACTTTTCATCCTACACTTAAAGAATACACATTCTTCTCAGCAGTACATGGAACCTACTCTAGGACTGACCACATACTAGGCCATAAAGCAAGTCTCAGCAAATTCAAAAGAATTAGAATCATACGATGCATCTCCTCAGACCACAGTGGAATGAGGGTGGAATTTAGCAACTCGGGAATCCCTAGAGCATATGCAAACACAAGGAGACTGAATAAGATGCTCCTGAATGAACACTGGGTCATAGAAGAAATCAACAGAGAAATCAAAAACTTGGAAGTAAATGAGGATAACAACACAACATACCAAAACTTATGGGATACAGCAAATGCAGTGTTAAGAGGAAAGTTTATAGCAATAGGTGCCTACATCAAGAAATTGGAAAGGAACCAAATAAATGAGCTTTCAATACATCTCAAGGATCTAGAAAAACTGCAGCAAACCAGAACCAAAACTAGTAGAAGAGAAATAATTAAAATTAGAGAGGAAATCAACAGAATTGAATCCAATTAAAAAATTACAAAAAATAAGCCAAACAAAGAGCTGGTTTTTTGAAAAAATAAACAAAATTGACACCCCATTGGCCCAACTAACTAAAACAGCAGAGAAAAGACCCAAATCAATAAAATCAGAGATGAAAAAGGGACTGTAACGACAGATACCACAGAAATAAAGAGTCATCAGAAATTACTACAAGGAATTGTATGTCAGCAAACAGGGAAGTCTATCAGAAATGCAACCTACCTAAATTGAACCAGGAAGACATAGAAAACCTAAACAGACACATAACTGAGGCAGAAATTGAATCAGTAATAAAGTCCCTCCCAACAAAGAAAAGCCTAGGACCAGATGGATTCACTGCTGAATTCTACCAGACATTTAAAGAAGAACTAACTCCAATTCTTCTCAAACTATTCAGAACAATTGAAAAAGAGGGAATCCTCCCAAATTCTTTCTAAGAAGCCAGCATCACCTTAATTCCTAAACCTGAAAATGATGCAACATTGAAAGAGAATTACAGACCAAATTCCCTGATGAACATAGACACAAAAATCCTCAATAAAATTCTGGCCAATATAATGTAACAACACATTAGAAAGATCATCCACCCTGACCAAGTGGAATTTATCCCTGGTATGCAGGGATGATTCAATGTTCACAAATCAATCAATGTAATACACCACATTAACAAACTGCAGAAGAAAAAAAATGGGATTATCTCAATAGACGCAGAGAAAGCTTTTGATAAAATACAACACCCTTTCATGATGAAAACGCCAAGCAAATTGGGTATAGAAGGAATATTCCTCAATACAATCAAACAAATTTATGAAAAACCCATGACCAGCATCCTATTGAATGGGGAAAATTTGGAAGCATTTCCACTGAGATCAGGTACCAGTCAGGGATGCCCACTCTCACCACTGATATTCAATATAGTACTGAAAATTTAAACCAGAGCTATTAGGCAAGAAAAAGAAATTAAAGGGATTCAAATTGGGAAGGAAGAACTCAAACTATCCCTCTTTTCAGATGATATGATTCTTTATTTAGGGGATCCAAAGAATTCTACTAAGAGACTATTGGAACTCATAGAAGAGTTTGGGAAAGTAGCAGGATATAAAATCAATACACAAAAATCAACAGCCTTTGTATACACAGGAAATCCAAATGGCCAACAAACACATGAAAAAATGTTCAGGATTACTAGCCATCAGGGAAATGCAAATCAAAACCACAATGAGGTTTCACCTCATCCCGGTTAGATTGGCTTACATACAGAAATCTAGCAACAACAGATGCTGGCGAGGGTGTGGGGAAAAAGGGACACTAGCCCACTGTTAGTGGGAATGCAAACTGGTAAATCCACTGTGAAGGCAGTTTGCAGATTGCTCAGAAACCTGAATATAACCCTACCATACAACCCAGCCATCCCACTCCTTGGAATTTACCCAAAGGAAATTAAATTGGCAAATAAAAGAGCCATCTACACCCCAATGTTTATTGCAGCTCAATCCACAATAGCTAAGATATGGAATCAACCTAAAAGCCCATCAACAGTAGACTGGATAAAGAAATTATGGGATATGTACTCTATAGAATACTATAGAGTAGTAAACAAAAATGAAATTTGGTCATTTGCAATAAAATGGAGGAATCTGGAAAACATTATGCTGAATGAAATAAGCCAGTCTCAAAGGGACAAATATCATATGTCCTCCCTGATCGGTGACAACTAACCAAGCACCAAAAAGGAAACCTGTTGAAGTGAAATGGACACTATGAGAAACAATGACTTGATAAGCCCTTGTCCTGACTGTAAAGGAACAACTTACTACTTTATTCATTGTAGTATTTTTTGTTCTGTTTAATACTATTGGTTGAACTCTTTAATTAACAATTATTCTTAGGTGTTTAAATTTCACTGAAAAGTGATCCCTGTTAAATATAAGAGTGGGAATAAGAGAGGGATGAGATGTACAATTCAGCACATGCTCAATCTGACATGCCCCAAATGTTAGAGTTAAAAACGCACCAGGGGATACCAATTCAATCCCATCCAAGTGGTATGTACCATGTACCCATGCCATCTCACTATTCAAAGTGATCAGTTTCAGTTCAGAATTGATCATAATGAAAGGATTAAGAATCAAAGTGATCACATAAACAAGACTAGTGTCTGCTAATACTAACTGGTAGAATTATAAAGGAGAGAATGACCCACCATGGGAAGCAGGATTCATAGAATGGCAGATGTCCTAAACAGCACTCTAGCCTCAGAATCAACCCTTAAGTCATTCAGATCTGGCTGAAAAGCCCATGATAGTATTTTAGGCATGGAAAGCCAAGACACTCTGGAAAAAAAAAACACCCTAAATGAAAGATCTCTGTGAGTGACATCCCAGTGGAAAAAACGAGCCATCTAAGAAGGAGGTACCATTTGAGTATGACCTCATCTAAATAATATTGGAGTTGATGAACACAAGAGACTTCCATAGCCTTGGCAACTCATGACAAGAGCCTCAGGTGATTACTGATGCCATAAATAAGAGTGTCAGTTGTTAAATCAAAAACAGGAGTCACTGTGCACTTACTCCCCATGTACGATCTCTGTCCTTAATGTGTTGTACTTTTTGAATTAACAGTATATTAGTACTCCAACATTACTTTATACTTTGTGTTTCTGTGTGGGTGCAAATTGTTGAAAACTTTACTTAGTATATACTACGTTTATCTTCTGTATATAAAGATAATTCAAAATGAATCTTGATGTGAATGAGATGGGAGAGGAAGTGGGAGATGCGGTGGTTGCTAGTGAGAGGGTGGTTATGGTAGGAAAAAGCAACTATAATCCAAAAGTTGTACTTTGGAAATTTATAGTTATTAAAGAAAAGTTAAAAAAAGAAATCACCACATTTTCCCAGAGGAATCATGAACTCTTCATGGTAAACCAAATTCGCTAAAGCAATATGGTGATTGTAAAGCATTATAGTAATTGAAGAACATCTTTTTCATTCTTACAAATTCCTGGATCATTTTGAATAAATTATTCATTTCCTTTCAAAGTTTTTCCTGCTGGCGCCGTGGCTCACTAAGCTAATCCTCCGCCTTGCAGCACCGGCACACTGGGTTCTAGTCCCAGTCGGGGCACCGGATTCTGTCCTGGTTGCCCCTCTTCCAGGCCAGCTCTCTGCTGTGACCTGGGAGTGCAGTGGAGGATGGCCCAAGTGCTTGGGCCTTTCACCTGCATGGGAGACCAGGAGAAGCACCTGGCTCCGGGCTTCGAACTAGTGCGGTGCACTGGCTGCGGCCATTGGAGGGTGAACCAATGGCAAAGGAAGACCTTTCTCTCTCTCTCTCTCTCACTGTCCACTCTGCCTGTCAAAAAAAAATTTTCCTGCAGAATAATTGTGAGTTTTAGCAACACGGAATATATTCTTATATATTTTACCCCCTTACTTATTGGAAATGGCAGTGGTTGAGACAATAGTATTGAGAATACTAATGTTTTTCCTTCTTTTTTATTTCTCTGAAAATAGTAATTTTGAATAAAGTGGAAATGTCATATTTTCACAAGTTGACCTAATTTGAGTCTCAGATTTGAGATATTGAAGGTAATAGAAAATTACAAGGCTGTCATTGCAGTGTAATGAGCTCATTGTCCTCCTGCTAAACCAGTATATCATGTGGGCACCAGTTCATATCCTGGACCCTCCACTTTTGTTACATCTCCGTTCCGATGGCCTATGAAGCAATGAAAGGTGGTCCAAGTTCTTGGGCCTATGAAACTCACATGAAAGTCCATTAAAGATCCTGACTTCCAGATTCAGCCTGGCCCTCCCTGGTCATGAGGCCATTTGGGGTAAAAACCCCAAAATGGATGGCAGATCGCTCTCTCTCTCTCTCTCTCTCTGTGTGTGTGTGTGTGTGTAAATTTGCATTGGAAATAAGTAAATGAATCTTAAAAATCAAAGAAGAAACTTACAATAGAAATCGTGAATATAGTCAATAAAATCAACTTCCATAGAAACCATGTTTATGTCACTTGGCTGTGAAGCTGTCACAGTTGCAGCCCAAGCCCAAGTTTCTGCTGCTGACCACTTGCACTGCACCTGCACCAACCGCACATGTGTGGACAGTGCTTCTAAGGTGACTCCCCTTCAAGACAGCTCAACCTCATTGTGCCTATGTTGCCATGTTGAGCAACAACATGGAAGGACACATTTACATCTTGGGATTCACGGGGTAAAATCACCACCCTCACAGTCTCCATTCTCATACATTTCCACTCCATTTCCATAAATCCCCATCTTTCTGTCTAGTTTAGGATCCCAGAGAATCCACATGGCTCTGGAGGCATTACTCGCCCAGGACTCCTCAGCAACACATTCCACCATGGTGTGGCCATGTATCTTGGGCTGTGAGCATTCAGAGAGAGGCTCATAGTCTAGACTTGTCAACTTCATTGAGGATCCCTTCTGCTTCTGTCTGGGCCACAGGGACCTGCTCCTGCAACCTGGTGACCTGGTTCAATCGGTCTTGTCTGGAAGCAGCAGCCAACTTCTTGAGCACATCATTGGTTTTGAAGTTTGTCTTCTCTGACATCTCCTTACACATTGGGCAGCACATGGGAGTCTTGACTTCCTCCCAGTTCAGGGAAAGACAAGATCTACAGAAGTTGTGCCCACAGTCTATGGTGACTGGATCTAGGAAGAAATTCATGCAAATTGGGCATGTGAGTTCCCGCTGGAAGACTTGCAACGTGGCTGGATCCATGACTCTAGGAAGATCCTTTAAAAAACAGAAAGAAATAAAGTTGTTCTTCCCCGATGAGAGAAAGCAAATATCTGCGTACAGTTTCTCCCCCTACTTGCCCCCATAGAAAAATAGACATCATGAATGGAGACATCTTGGGTCTACAAGCTGACAGGACTAAGAAAGTACTACATGTATTATGGTTGTTTAAAGTAAGATCCTGGGTTGGTACTTGGCACAGTAGGTTAAAACCCTGGCCTGCAAGGTCTGCAGATGCCTGGCAGTTTGAGTCCTGGCTGCTCTACTTCAGAACCAGCTCCCTGCTGATTTGCCTGGGAAGGGAGCAGAGGATGACCCACGTCCTTGGGCCATTGCCCCCACTCACAGGGAGTCCCAGAAAAAGATCCTGGCTCCTGGCTTCTGACTGGGTAAGCTCTGGCCATTGGGACCTTTAGGAGAGTGAACCAGAGAATCAAAGACCACTAATTCTCTCCCTGTCTCTACCTCTTTATAAAACTATTTCTTTCAAATAATTAAAAAAAAACCCTTCAACTAAATAATGAAAAAGTGTGTAACAAATCTTTGGAAAAATTAAAGATTATGTAAAAAATGAGATGATTCCAAGGTTTATTTTCATTAGCTCATTGGCTTAGAAACAACACAAGATCAGTATTTCTTTCTGAATCTCTCTTCCTCCTCCTCCTCCTTCTTCTCTCTCTCTCTCTCTCTCTCCCTTTCTTCTCTGTTAGTCATTCCTCCAGGACTCATTGGCTTTAATGGTCAAAAAACCATGGGGTTCCATACAAAAAGTCTATATGCCCTGTCTTCCAACTCACAGAGGGACTTTTCTGAAGAAATCAATTAAGAGATTAGGCTCAATCTACATTTGTTTGATTTAATCAGTGTTAAGCTGAATGCTCGACTTCTAAAACATTAAGCAGGTGAGTTTCTTTTTTCAACTTTAACTCAAGGCCTTTTCTTCAAGTAATAAAATACAAAAAATCATATTCAGTTTGAGAAAATATGATTGTCCCAGAGTCAGTTCATGTCATCAGAGAGATTGTCACATTCTGGAAATGTGAACAGTCAGCTACAGCAATGGGCAGCAATTGCCCTATTGTTTCTGTTAATGTTTATTTATTTATTTGATGGTTAGAGTTACACAGAGAGAGAAGGAAAGGCAGAGAGAGAGAGGGAGAGAGAGAGAGGGGAGAGAGAGGTCATCCATCCACTGTTTCACTCCCCAGTTGGTTACAATGGCTGGAGCTGTGTCGGTCGAAGCCAGGAGCCAGGAGTTTCTTCTGGTCTCCCATGTGGGTACAAGGGCCCAAGGACTTGGGCAATCTTCTACTGCTTTCCCAGGCCACAGTAGAGAGCTGGATCAGAAGTGGAGCAGCCAGGACTACATCCAGCACCATTATAGGATGTCGGCACTGCAGGCGGCGGCTTTACCTGCTATGCCACAGTGCTGGCCTCTGCCCAGTTGTTCTTTAAATCAAGCCCCAACAATGATAATGAATACTGGATTTCCTTCCAATTCTAGAATAGCCATTGATGCAGATAATGAGGCATGAATGATTCATCCTTATTTTCTCAAAGAGACAGATGTCATATCTTGGGAGCACTTTTCTGTTGGTTGGCTCTATTTTGAATATTTTCCACAATTAGTCTACAAAGCAAGGTAGCACACTCTGAAATAATGGTTTTCAAATTATTTCAACACATTTAGGAATATTTTGATTTGTGTAAAAGCTACTATTCATTTCTCAGTAACCACAGGAAATTGGTTCCACCAGACCTGGGCAGATACCAAAATTCACAGATACTCAATCCCTTATATAAATGGTATGGTGTGGAACTTGTTGTGGCTTAGCAGGTAAAGCTGCCACCCGCAGTACTGGCAAGCACATATAGCTGTCATTTGAGTCCCAGCTACTCCATTTCTGATACAGCTCCCTGCTATGGCCTGTGCATAGCCCAAGTCCTTAGGCCCTAATACCCACATAGGAGACCTGGAGGAGGCTCCTAGCTCCTGGCTTCAGATTGGCCCAGCACCGGCCATTGTGGCCACTAGAGAGTGAACCAGCAGATGGAAGAAATCTCTCTCTCTCTGACTTGTGACTTGTGTAAAAATTAAAACCAGAAATCTTTAACAACTTACAATCTAGTAACGCGTAAAGACATATAATAAAAAGTCAAATAATTTATCACACAAATCAATATATATGAATGTTCTAATCATGGATACTTTCCTTACTGATATAATTTAAAATAAGTAGGAAAGGCACAGGATAGCTTTGAGAAAACATCTGTAACCTGATCGTTAAGCTTAAAGTACTTTTGTAAGAGAAATTTAACATGAAAGTCTATCCTCTAAATTCGATACTCACAGTGTGTGCTTTGGGAGGTCTCGCCTCTGGAAGGGCAGATGTGGTTGGTCTTTCAGCTCTCCAATGCACAGCTGCTTCCAGTTCAAGATCCTCTCTTCTGGTCTAAACTCCTCTGGGTGTGTCCCCTTTTATAGGATTTCACCTGACCCACCCACCAAACCCACTCACTGAGAGGGTCTCTGTCTTCAGAACTCATTGGATTTGCATGATGAGGTTACAGGGAAGGGGAAAAGTGATTCAATGGACTAGCATGGTACAGAAAACAGTACCCAAGGGCTAAGAGACAAGTAAAATGTAGACTGGGTTTAGGAGATTTGGGGAAGTTGACTGGATGCAAATGGTTCCGCAAGAAATTTTCACTGAGGGCTGAGAGTGCCAGGCTTTGGAACAAGCTGACACTGGCAAGACGTTAGAGGGTGGTGGGAGAATGGAAGAAGTCTCTGTGGCTCTCCTCTGCCTCGGAGGAACCACCTCTTCCATGCTGCCGCTCCCCTTGCAAGACTTTGGTCCTGTTGTAGTTTACATCACAAACCTCCTGCACCCATAGTTAGGCTCCTTCAGATGCTGCTTTCTGGGTTGTTCCAATTCTGTGAATGTCTGCCATTATTTTTTTTTCCTGAAGTGCCCCCAGATCTCTCTCCATGGACTCAGATGTTTCCTTAAATGGTTAACTTAGGGGATGGCCTTCTGCATAGTGTGTTAGGTCACCACTGCTCACAATGCTGGCCTTCCATGTGGGAGCTCTGGTTTAGTCCAGCTGCTCAACTATCAATCCAGCTCCCTATTTTCATGCCTGAGGAAGCAGTGGCAAATGGCCCAAGAGTGTGGCCTTCTGCCTCCCACTGGGAGACCTGGAATAAGCTCTGGCTCCTTCCCTGCTTAGACTAAACTATTATTAATCACCCTGGCTACAACGTAATATTTCTGTAGAGAAATCATTTTACACATTCCACAACAGGATTTTCCAAAGGCTTCCTTGCCAGAACTTCATCGTTTAAAGCATATGGCATAAGGAAAATAACATAAATTTATTAATTTATAAGATACAAAATTATAATAGGCAAAAATTTTATAATTATTTATTTTTTGTTTTTTTTTTTCACATAAAGAGTTAGACAGTGAGAGAGAGAGACAGAGAGAAAGGTCTTCCTTCCATTGTTTCACCCCCCAAATGGCCACCATGGCCACAGCCAGGAGTCCGGTGCTTCCTCCTGGTCTCCCATGCAGGTGCAGGGGCCCAAGCACTTGGGCCATTTTCCACTGCCTTCCCAGGCCACAGCAGAGAGCTGGACTGGAAGAGGAGCAACTGGGACTAGAACCCGGCACCCACACATTATGCTGGCACCACAGGCAGAGGATTAACCCAGTGAGCCACAGCACCGGCCCCTATATTTATTTCTTAGACACATGAACCTGACCTGAGCGCAATATAGGACTGCTTATCGCTGAGTTATAAAATAAAAATTCCTCTATTTTCACAGTTTAAGGTAAAAAACTTGAATCCATTTCTTTGGACCCAGTACTCAACTGATGATTTGAATTGGTCCTCTGCAACTTCTAGGAATGGATGCTGGGTACGGTAGGTGGTTCTGAGTTCCCTGGGCTCTGAAGGATCAGAAGGTTTCCACAGCCCAGTCAACACCATGTCTCAGAGCTGAAGAAACCTTGACTGGGTGAGGTCTCTATATGAAGATGAGCAAGCCTCGCCCTGATGTGGTTCTGGAGGCACTGAGGCCTGGGGGGAGGGGCACTGTTTCCCATCATTCTTTGGGTGAACTCCTTTCCAGGTGATTTGGTTAACAGCCATTGGATCAATCTCAAATTGCAAAAGTTCTCTTGATTGAAATGAATAATTATTTGAGAGTTGATATTCATAAATATTTGAAATCCAGATATCCTTTTATTATACCCACCAAGAGGTTATTATGTCAAAAGCCTATGTTAATAGAAAGGCAAATTATATTTCTACACTCACAAATCAATACAAGGAAGTTATGTGTAGGGTTGGCATATCAATACATATCAATGAAAGCACATCTGGAGATATAACACTGAAGAAGCTCCTGGGTCAGCCAAAACAGCCCAAACTGTCCAGCAGTTTGTAGAATGAAACAGCTGATGCAAGATCTCTTTCTCACTGTCTCTCCCCCTCATTCACTCTGCCTTTCAAAGGACTGAAAATAAATTTTTTCCAAAGATGAGGGCTTCAATCCATTTCTAATATAAACTTGGCTCCACAAAATGACTTACCCATGTGCTTTTAGTATATGAGATGGTTTTAATTGTTTTGTATAAAATCAGACAAATAGATACCAAATAAACCCTCAGATAATCTGGGGTCTGGTTGGGGATAGGCGAGGAACAAATTCCTCTAAAGTTTTTACACTGTGAAGCTTTACATCAATAAACTGGTTATTTGAACCTTGGACTACCATTGCCTCCAATTCCTGGGTGGGTATAAAACTTCCAGTTTTGATAGACCTAAATAAGCAGCTATGTTTAAAATGAAACTTTGAGGCCAGTGCTGTGGCTTAGCAGGTGGAGTAGCTGCCTGCAGTGCTTGCATTGCATATGGGCACTGGTTCAATCCTGGCTGCTCCACTTCAGATGCAGCTCTCTGCTGTGGCCTGGGAAAGCCATGGAGGATGGATGGCTCAGTCCTTGGGTCCCTGCACTGGCTTGGGTAACCTGCAAGAAGCTCCTGGCTCCTAGCTTCAGATCAGCATGGGTCTGGCTGTTCAGGCCAGTTGGGGAGTGAGCCAGTGCATGGAAAACCTCTTTCTCTCTCTCTGCCCCTTCTTCTAACTCGGTGTAACTTTGGCTTTAAAATAAAATAAATCTAAAAAAACAAACAAACAAACAAACAAACTGCAATACGCCACTCACAAAGAAAATGAGAATGTATATTACCAGTGAAGGTTTTATATATATATATATATATATATATATATATATATAAAATAAATAATTAACTACCCATGTAAAAGCATTTTAATAAGACATACATTTTTCTTAGAATTCCCAAAAATTGCTATTAGTTATGTAGTTTAAATGAAAGGATTTCATTGTTATGTGAAAGAAATGCATATGGGGCTGGTGCTGTGGTGCAGTGAGTTACCATCCTAGCCTGAGGCACTGGCATCCCATATGGGTTCCAGTTCAAGACCCAGCTGCTCCACTTCAACCCATCTCTCTGCTATGGCCTGAGAAAACAGAAGATGGCCCAAAGTCCTTGGTCCTCTGCACCCATGTGGGAGACCTGGAGGAAGCTCCTGGCTCCTGGCTTAGGATCGGTGCATCTCCAGCCATTGCGGCCAGTCGGGGAGTGAACCATCTGATTGAAGACCTCTCTCTCTGTCTCTCTCTCTCTCTCTCTCTCTCTCTCTCTCTCTGCCTCTCCTCTCTGTGTAACTCTGACTTGCAAATAAATAAACAAATCTTGGCCATGTGTTTTATGTTGAAATATTCATATGTACAGCTTATTTCCCAATTAATAAGTATCGTATTTCAAATAGTGTTATTTACTAATGGAATTAAAGAAAAAACTCAAGAACTGTTTTCTAGCCAAGAAAGTACAAGTTTTAGGTTGGTCTCAATACATGCTATCCAGTGGTAGGCATTTGGCACAGCAGTAAGTATCTTGGGCACCTGTACCCCGTAGCAAAGTGCCTGGGATTCAGTCCCATCCCAGCTTCCATCCAGCTTCCTGCTAATGCACACCTTGGGAGGCAACAGATGCTTTCCCTAATATATGGATCCCTGCTACCCATGTGGCAGACCAGGATTGGATCCTGGCTTCTGGCTCAGGCCTGGCCAAGCCCTGGTTGTGGGTATTTGGAGAGTGAACCAGCAGATGGAGCATTTCTCTGCCTCTATGTCTCTCTTTTCAAAGAAATATAAACATATATATTCAAAACTATTGAAACAATTAACACTCCACATCAACCAAAACCCTACTTCACACAGTGTGTGATATGTCCAAGTTCTTTTTCTTATTTTTCTCTGTTATTTGATTTTTTTTTCTGTAAAGCCCCTTGAACCCTCTAGTTTCTCAGTTGAGCAAATCTCAATTCATTGTGCTTGGTTTCTTCTGTTAGTTTTCCTTGCAAAGTCAAGTGAAGTGATTCCATGGGCAGAAAACATTTGTATGGAGGCCATAGAAACAACATTCATTGATCAGATTATTCTCTTTCTGCAGCGGATCATGGTCTGAAGAAGGAAGTGGCCCACCACTATGTAAGGTTCTCCGAGGATCTCAGAAGTGCAGTAGTTGGAGAAGAACATCGCGGTGTCCCCAGCCATTCCCAGAGAGCAGAGAGCTTTGCTGTGTGGGGTGCTCAGACCTTCACCTCTGGCAAGCATTACTGGGAGGTGAATGTGTCATCCTCTTCCAATTGGATTTTGGGATTTTGTTATGATTCCAGCACAAATGATACCCATGACATTATTAATCTTGAAGAAGCATTTCTCCTGGCCTCCCTGAAGAGTAACAACCATTACGTCCTCTCCACCAGTGTTCCACCCTTAACTCACTATGTGGAAATGCCCCTGAGTAGGGTTGGGGTGTTTCTGGATTGTGACCATGGAACAGTGAGTTTCTATGATGCTGACATAGGTTCCCTCATACATTGCAATGTTCCAACCCACTTTACTTCTCTGAATCCCTTTTTTTGCCTTGATCCCCCAGGAAATGTCAGGTTCAATGATGATTCTTTGTGAACTCCCATACGGAGGAAACTACTGTCCTGGGATGTTTCTATGTGAGACGTCAGGATTGTTTCTGAGCACACTGTAACTTAATGAGCACAGTGTAATCATAATTAGTTATAAAACACACAGCATACAACCACAATGAATATATGAACTTTTTCTATTAAAATTTATTTTAATAAAGACCTTTGCAACTCTCATAGTCACCTGATCCCAGGACTTTTTCATCACCCTGCAAAGAAACTCAGTATACTCCCCCGGGCATACTTCCCACTCCATCACCTGACAATTCCTTTTCTGCTTTTTCTTTTGTGGATTTGTATATTCTAAACATTTTATGCTAATAAAAAATGATGAAACATGTGGCTTCTGGGTTCTTGTTTTTCCATTTAGTTGAATGCTACCAAGGCACATCCACATGCAAAAAGCATTTTATTTTCATATGTGAATATGTCTTGGGTAGAAGAGTGAAGTGTCATCTCTCTCCGTTTACTAAATAAAACAAATTTGCAAAGGTTTCTCTTCAAATCAGGCCTCTTGGGGTAGATGCAAGTGCCTGACAGGCAATCATTTTGACCAGTCCTGATCACGCATCACGTCTCTGCTCAAAGATTTTTTCAGGAAGCCCTTCATGACCATAGAGACCACAGTGATATCTCTTACTACACACTCTATGCATAACATCCAACATCACCAATCACCTCCAACGTGAATTCAACAAACTGATACTTAGTGATGTCTGCTTGAGTGCAAATTCCAAAATTTACAAATGGAAAATCTTACCTGGTGCTGTATTGCTATTACCCTGAGTACTGCTTCGGACATATTACACAAAACAAATGTAGTGATTAAGTGGACTAAGGAACAAAGAAAGGATTAGTATTAACAAAGCTACTCTAACATCAGGAATGTTTGGCTTATTGGTTTCAGATCCACTTGCAATGGCCACATCTCATATTGGAGCACCTGGGGACATGTCCTTCTCCTCTCCAGATTCTAGCTTCTTGGTGACAATGGGCACTGTGGGAAGCAACAGGAGATGGTTCAAGCACTTACATGGAAGACCCAGAAATACGTTTCTAGGAAGCTTTGTCGTAGCCCAGTCCTGGCCATCTTGGGGGAGTGAATTGGCAGATGGGAGCTCTGTGGGCTTAATATTAGGTAATTTACTAACTCAAGTCACTACTAATTCAACTAAGTGTGATGGTCAATTCTTTCTTAAATTGTCCAAAATCAACGCTATTTTTGGGTGAGAAATTGAAGGTGTTAGAAGATGAGACTAGTTTTTTTTCCCCCCAAGACTACAAAGTTTTTGTTTTAGACATGAAAACATCAGGGGATGGGTGGGTGGGTGGACAGTTTATTGTGAAATACAAAAAAGCAATGATGCCAGCAAATGAGTTTCTACTTTAGGCTCTCAACCAGAACACAAAATGACAGGATTTCCTCTTCAAGTTTAAATAAAGAAATAATAATAATAAGAGAACTACCATGAAGACACCATCACATTAAAATCTCTTTTTTGGGGTTGAAGCACTACGATCCCTTTCTGCATCAAAAATATATTTCCCAGCACTTGTATTTTAACTTTTCTGCCTAGTTTTCCAAAGTGTATTCCCTTTCCTGTTTTCTCAAGTAAGAAAATGATGAAGCACCATGTTTAAACCAAGACAAGGTTGCAGCTGAGCCTCTGAAAAACCTGAAAGATCATTATTTTGTAGTTCACTGGCCTCTAGGTTTTCTTTTTTTAGGACTTTTTAAAAATTTTTTAAAGCTTTTATTTAATGAATGGAAATTTCATGGGTGGAAATTTAGTGTTCCTTCCTCCGGTACCCACCCTCCCATACCTACTCCCATTTCTTCTACTCCCTCCCCTATCCCATTCTTCATTAAGATTAACTTTTAATTAACTTTATATACAGAAGACCAACTCTATACTAAGCATAAATTTCAACAGTTTGTACCCACACCCACCGGACACACACACATACAACATCCAAAGTCCTGTTTGAGAACAAGTTTTGTAGTTAATCTCACAGTACTTTGGTAAGGAGCTACAGGGAGAGGGAGAAGGAAGGGGATGGAGTTGGAGAGGCAGAGTTATGCCATCTACTGATTCCTTTCTCAAATGGCCACAATAGTTAGAGTTGGGCCAGGCCAAAAAAAGGAGCTTGAAACTCCTTCCAGGTTTCCCACATGGATTCAGGGACCCAAGTATTTGGGTCATCGTTTGTGGATTTCCCAGGTATATTAGCAGCTGGAATAGAACTGGAGCACCTGGGAATCAAACCAGCCCTCATGGAATGCCAGAGTTGTGAGTGGCAACTTAATCAGTTATGCCACAATGCCAGCCCCTCCTCTGGTGTTTTTTTTTTAATAAAAATTTATTTATTTATTTGAAAGAGTTACACAGAGAGAGAAGGAGAGGCAGAGAGAGAGAGAGAGAGAGAGAGAGAGATATCTTCCATCTGCCAGTTCTCTCCCCAAATTCTACATTGTGTGCTAAAAATATTTGTATCTCATTAGTAGCTCTACCCTTTATGTATGATGGCCATTTTTGAGTGCTTATTTTGTTCCTAGAAATCTTAACAAAGTATGATTTAAAGTGATTGTCTAGATCAAAAATCTGTTTTGAAGCATTTACAAGTTTTATAGCACAAGTTTCCTTTTCTAAATATGTTCACTGTGAGTATCAGAAACAATGGTAAATAATAGTAATGATTTGATCTCATCTTCTGACTTTGAAGCTAATGGCTGCAACCATAAACATTATTTTAGCAAATCATTTGAATTAAATTAAATATTAAGTAAATGTCAGGTTTACATGTATTAATTTTTATATTTTTTAAGTATTTATTCATTTTACAGGCAAAGTGACAGAGAAAGGTAGATCCTCCATCCACTGGTTCAGTCTCTAAATGGCTATAATGGCTGAGACTGTTCCAGGCCACAGCCAGGAGCTTGAAACTCTAACCTGGTCTCCCTCCTGGGTTGGGGGGTGTCCAAGTACTTGAGCCATCTTCTGTTTCCTTCCCAGGCATATTATCAGGGAGCTGGATCAAAAACAGAGAAGTCTGGGCTCAATCACAGTTGATTTGGGTTGCCAGTGTCATAAGTAGTACCTCAACCAGCTGTACCACAATGTTGGTCCTAGTATTAATTGGTTTTAATCTATAATGTTTAGGAATTTTATCAAATACCTTTTCTTATATATCAGTGCAATTTATTCACCATGGATTAATCAGGAATCTCCAGAGAAACAGAATAACAAAAACTTGTGTTTCTGATTCAAAGCTTGTACTGCCACTGTCTCTCCAGAACCACTCACACAGGAAGGGGAGGAGATAGGAAGGGAATGAAAGTGCTTTCCTTATCACTTGTGCTGGGTTTCCTTTCCAAGGAAAGATCCAGCTCAGTTTAACTTCAAGGCTAATGCCTTAAACTACTTGCTGCATTGGAATCACCTGCAAGGCTTGTTAGACTACAGATGGCTGAGCCTCAACTGTGGAGGCTTCGTTCAGGAGCTTGAATTTCAAATCAGTTATAAGATGCTGCTTCTGGTGCTGGTCCCTAGACTGTATTTTGAGAACCTCTGACTTAGCCTAATGTTTATTAAAGATGATACTTCTAGGTTGCACAAAGATAAGCAATTACAATAGAATATTCCTGGATAACACAACAGAATTCCAGGATGAGAATTTTGCACTGTAGCTTGTGGTTGTGGTAAGGATAAGGGAATGGTGGGACATGCAGTCCCTTAAGGCCCTACAGCTACAGCACCTGTGGAGGGCAGTGGGATGCCTAGTGTGCAGCACACTTGGTTTCCAGGGTCTAACAGGGGTGGGGAAATTTTTTCTGCCTGGAGCCATTTGGATATTTAAAACATCATTCACAGGCCATAGAAAATTATCAGTTTAAAAATTAGTCTGTTGAATTTCCAGCCCTGCCTGTGGTTGCCTTAAGGCCAGATCAAATTATTTCATGGATCTTTTGTGTGGTCCAGGAGCTGAATCAGCTCTGCCCCTCAAACAAGACACAAGATGCAGCTCTGTTGTTCAGGAGTCCAGAAAGCCCCACCTTTGAAACACCCATTTCCCTACCTAAATCTTCAACCAACAAATGAGCGGGAAACAGTCCCTCACTATAAGGATTCTCAAAGTATAGTTCTGTCAACATTGTCATTAATTGCTCCCTGCCCTCTTGTCATTCTTTGAGTTTACAGGATAGTTTTCCAGGGGGTAGTGTGACTTGCAGTATTACCCAAGATTGAAGGACAAGCAGCTATGAGAGTCCAGATTTTTTTTTAATTAAGCAATACATTAAGGAGATTTTCAAAAATAGAAAACAATATCACTATCTTAATTTTTTATATTTGTGGTCTTAGAAAATATAGTTACAAAATATTTTGCTATAGATTATAGTGTTACAACTTATTTCTTTTTTTTTAAAACAGAATCATTGTTTTATAGAGATACTAGGAGAAAAGTCTGAAATTCTTAAAAGTAAAAATTTAACTGCAAAGATCACAATCCACCTTATTTTTAAAATCAAATTTACAAAACGCAAGCACAACATAAAATAGGAAAACCCCTATATAAACCCAGAAAGTTGAATCACATTTTGAAAATTCAAAGAACCAAGCAAGAAACGAAACCACAGAATCAAAATTTCAGGTCCAGACTTACAGAATACTCCAAACTTTTAAGGAAGAAAAATAAATCTACATTTCCCATACCTACACAGAGTAGAAAACACAAAGAATATTTTAAAATTTCCTTTGGGAAACTGATATTACATTGATGTTGATGTAAGGGTACCAGGACATGAAATAAAAATCAAGTTATTTAAATGCATCCATTTCATAAGCCAAGCTATAGGTATCCTAAGCAAAATATTAAGGTAATAAATCAAATTACATAAGAAAATACATCAATAGCAAGAAGGAGATAATTTTAAAAATGTACCAATGGTTAAGGTTGTGTTACAACTTATTTCAAATGATCAGTAAATGCATATTTAATTATTTTCTAGTTTTATTTTAGAGCATGTCATTAAGAAACCCATTTAGCCAATGCTTTGGGGGACTCTGAATTATTTTGTCAGCTTAGTTGTATAATTTACATACCATATGGTCACCTACCTCATGTATGCAGTTTTATGACTTTTAATACATTTTTCTTAAATTTATCTTATATAACCAGTACCACATCCAATTTTGGAACACTCCCATTCTCCTGAAAAGACCTCCTCCCTTGCTCTTTTAAGTTAATCCCTACTCCATTTCAAAGCACCAGGCAACAACTCTTGTGCATTATAGTTTTGCCATTTTAGAAATATCATATATTTCATTATACAATATGTAATTCTTTGCATTTGATTTCTTTCACTTATCACAATGTTTTTGAGATGCATAATAATTGTGTTATTTTATTCTTTTTTTGCTGAGTGTTACTCCATACTAGGAACATATTACATTTTATATGTCAATTCTCCAGTTAACGGACATTTAAGTTGTTTCCAATTTTGGGCTACACAGTATAATATTGCTATGAAATTTATATGCAAGTCTATAATTTATTAGTGTAGTTATGGGTAGTTACTTAGGGGCTAAGTTGCTGGATTGTTTGGTATAAATACTTGATTTTTTATAATTACACAGCTGAATAGAGAAATAACCATCAACACTTTCCCAGAGGAAAAACAATGCAGGAGTCTACAGAGATAGTTCTTATAGATGAGATTAAGGTGAGCAGAATGGTGCGATTTTGAGTTTCAACTTCCTTTGGGCAAGTCAGTGGTGATCCTTGCCTCTGTCCTGCTAAAAATAAGATAGGACTGCTTGAGAGCAATGTTCTCAACAGTCCTTGATTTATTATCTTTTTCTAGTAAACCTGTAACTTTGAGACCCTTAAACTAAACTTTGATAAGAGTTCGGGGTGGGTGGGTGGTAGAAGTCAACAATGCACAAGACCCCGAGTGTCAGTAAGGAAATTGCATTTTTCTCAGCTCTTGCTCCTGCTTCTCCTCAGGATATCCAAAGCCTTCCTTTGGGGTTGCTCTTTAAGGAATACTTCATCTTCAGCACCAACCACTAAAAGCAGTCCCGAGGAAAAGGTGCCCAACTTCAGCCTCTAGTGCTCCTTCTAGTTTGGATGGTGTCTTGTAAAACTTCATTTTTTATAGTCAGTGATAGAAAAGCTGATTGGGCAGTAATCATAGCCAATGAAGTTTATTGCTAATTGAAAACTTTCCTCAAATAAGGGTACAAAACTTTTAAAAAGAAAATAAGAAAATGTGGCTTTAAAAATGCATTACCTGGATAGTGTGAATTATTCATGGTTCCAAGATTTCTCAAAATATATGTATATGATTGTAGTCTGTACAACTTAAATAATTTTGTTTGAGTTCATGATGAAATACTTAAAATTCAATTTGTCTATAGGTTCACAATGGAAGGATAGATTTAGACTAGGATATTAAAAATATTCACAGGTAATGGTAATATGAAAGATGAAACATAAAATTATTGGCTGTTCCATGAAATAAAATATATTATGATTAAGAGGGAGAAATAATAGATTGAAAAAAGACATGAAAAATTGGTGATGAACAAATTATTATAACACATTAAAAAAATAAAATAAAGACTCAAGAAAAAGAATATCAAAGACAATAACAGTTACCAGAATAATCTTGAACTTCTTTAGCTTTCACAATTAAAGGGAAATTTACAGTCCCATAGACTTCCATAAAATGTACAAAATATATTAACTGGTGAATGATTACCCTACCCTAAGGTCTCTCTGAGAAACTGTGTACTTGAAAGTTCCCATGACAACTTACAGAACTTTGAGGAATCTGATGACCTCACAATGTAAAATACAAGCAAGATGGCTTCCATTTCACTTAGCAAATTCTGACTTAAACTAAGATATAAAAGATACATGTAGGTGGTAGAAAGTCAAAAACCAATGCTGGCCCCATAAACTCATTCTTAAAGAATAGAGCCCATAAATATTCTAATCATAACTACATTCCTTTTCTCAGAGAGCATGTAGATATTAATATTACTAATTTAATTTCATAATTTTTTTCTGCCTTTTTATTATTTTAGCCTGGGTTTTTAATAGAGGAATTTGCATTAACAAGTATTAGCTCCCTAACTTAGTTGATGGTAGAGGTTAATCACATTTACAAAATATACACTACTGGGTGGTTTATTTGAAGATAAAAAATACTGGATATGAGTAGGAAGCATCTTGATACAATCCAAGTTCAAAAGTTTTGAGAATAGGACAAATTTCAAGATATTTAACAAGTAAAACAAAAGGAATATTGTTGCATTAGGTATGGAATTTTGAGGGAGAGATAAGTCCTAAGATAAGTCCCAACTGTAAGTACAAGAATTCTAACTTGTGCAGCTAGCTCAGTGGGAAATAATTAATGATTAAAGATAAAAGAACTTAGGCTGGCATGTGGCCCAATAGGTTAATCCTCCACCTGTGGCGCCAGCACCCCGGGGTTCTAGTCCCGGTCAGGGCCCAGATTCTGTCCTGGTCGCTCCTCTTCCAGTCCAGCTTTCTGCTGTGGCCAGGGAGTGCAGTGGAGGATGGCCCAAGTCCTTGGGCCCTGCACCCGCATGGGAGACCAGGAGAGGCACCTGCCTCCTGGCTTCGGATCAGCGCAGTGTGCCAGCCGCAACGGGCCAGCTGCAGTGGCCATTGGGGGGTGAACCAACTGAAAAGGAAGACTTTTCTCTCTGTCTTGCTCTCACTGTCCACTCTGCCTATCAAAAAAAGAAAAAAAAAAGATAAAAGATTTGATTTCAGTTTAAACACTAAGTTTTCTAAACCTTAAATACAAGAAAACCTGAAATTTTTAATGAGAAAAAAATGAAATTCAAAATTATTTTGTGCACTACATTTGAAATTCCTGCTTGTTTCTTCAAATATGCACTTTGAAATTCCTGCTGGCTGAAGAGCCCTTATGCATCAAAATAAAAAGAAGCATCTGAATAGAAGGCTGGATTGTATATACACATTAGGAAATTTTTAGTGTAAGAGAGTTGGAAGCATAGAACAAAATGGCTGAGAATTGAATCAGATCTTCATTCCAGCATTGAAAATATCCTGCAGTTAATATTTTGGAGGAAAATGTTGCCTTGAGAAAGAGACCCAGAGGGAACAACCAAAGATAAATGATGGATTTAAGAAGTTAAACAGCAAACAGCTTCATGAAGAATCAAGTGTTTAAGAGAGTGTCTTATATTATTGAGAATTCAAGTAAGATGAGGATAAGAAATGTCCACTGCATTCCATGTGTTCAATAGTGATTATAATAATTATTTCACATAATAAGCAGAACATATAAAAGAGAGGGAAGAAATAAAGCTTTATTTAAGAATATGTTAAGCCAAAAATTATGTGTTCATTTCCTTATCTTGATTATTATATGAATGTTTTTTAACTGTTTATTTGTTTATTTGAAAGGCAGAGTTACAGAGAAGCGGAGGGAGAGAGAGAGGTCTTCCATTCATTGGTTCACTCCCTAAATGGTCACAAAGGCTGGAGTTGGGCCAATCCATTGCCAGGAGTCAGGAGTTGTCTTCCAGGTCTCCCATATGGGTGCAGGGGCCCAAGGTCTTTGAATTCTTCTACTGCTTTCTCAGGACATAGCAGGGAGCTGTATCAGAGTTAAAATGTAACGAGTTTAGCAAAGAATCCCTGAAAATTTTTGAATGAGATAAAATGTGAATAATTCATAGAAAGGTTTTTCCATATATATTATGAAAAGTGAAAATAAAGAAAAATAATATTGTGGTGTACATATACAAAATAGTATAGCAGAAATATCAGAAAAACACATTTTATTTTTTCTTGTAGCTATTTGTTAACTTATTTATTTAATGTTAGATTAATCTTACAAGCATAAAATAAATGGAAAGTAGATCATCATAATAATTAAAAGAAAGAATAAGAAATGGAGGGGGAAGGAAGGTAGAGGCATGAACAGAAGGGAGATTAGCATGGGAAATATAACTATGCTCCTAAATTTGTATGTATGAAATACATAAAATTTGTTCACTTTCAAATATTTAAATATAAAAAATGAATAACACATTTTAAAAGGAGCTGTTTTAAATATAACTAGGTACTGAAAAATGCTTTAAGTGTTGCTAGAAGTTATATATTTTAGACATTTTAAAATTGTAAAATTTACAACTATGTGATGCCATGATGGATGAGATGAATCTCTATTTAGTTCTCATTGTGCTCTGTTTGAATGACAAACATTTTCAGAGTTAAGCACAGAGAATGAATCCTGGATTCTCTGAATGAAGTTCACAATCCCTGATGTATTGGGTGAAGAGTTTTTCCTGTTGCCTATTATTAGCTATGTCCTTAGTTACTGAGAGAAGCTGGGAATATGAATGCCAACAAGTATCCATGCTCTTTATTTTTTTCAAATTAGAGATTGAATGTACCCAAAACTAAAGTCTAGAACTAGGTTACATTCCTTCAAGTGCAAATAGATTATTCTATTTAGTTCTCCATATAATAGTCATTATAAATAATGTCATAATACAATGAATTAGAAAAATTCTGACAGTTTTGCATATATATGATTTTCTCCATGTTAATTATTATAAAAAATGCAGGGTATCTGTTATTGCAATGAGATTTTTTTCTTGAACTATCAGATAGTTACTGGATTATTCTTTGGAGATTGCTGACTCAACTCAAATGAAACCTAATACATTTCAGTGATGGATAGAGTAGTAAGGAACAGATAGAATTAAGAGAGACTCTAAAAGCCAAACCTTGAAATCCACACATATTGGGGGCAGGTGCTGTGGTGCAGTGGGTTAAAGCCATGGCCTAAAGCACCAGCATCCCATATGGGTGCCAGTTCTAGTCCCGACTGCTCCTCTTCTGATCCAGCTCTCTGCTATGGCTTGAGAAAGCAGTAAAAGATGGCTCAAGTCCTTGGGCCCCTGTACCCACATGGGAGACCTGGGGGAAGCTCCTTGCTCCTGGTTTCAGATCAGTGCAGCTCTGGCCATTGCGGCCATCTGGAGATTGAACCAGTGGATGGAAGACCTCTTTCTCTCTCTCTCTCTCTGCCTCTCTCCTCTCTGTGTTAACTCTGACTTTCAAATAAATAAAATAAATCATTTTTTTTTTAAAAAGAAACCCCCTCTGGCCTCAGAATCAGCCCTTAAGGCATGCGGATCCGGCTGAAAAGCCCATGAGAGTATTTCAGGCATGGAAAGCCAAGACACTCTGGGAAAAAAAAAAAAAAAACTAAATGAAAGATCTCCGCGAGTGAGACCCCAGTGGAAAGAACAGGTCATCAAAGAAGGAGGTACCTTTCTCTGAAGGGAGGAGAGAACTTCCACTTTGACCATGGCCTTGTCTAAAAATTATCAGAGTCAGTGAACTCAGGGGGCTTCCATAGCCTTGGCAACTCATGACAAGAGCCTAGGGTGATTACTGAGGCCATAAACAAGAGTGTCAATTTGTTAAGTCAACAACAGGAGTCACTGTGCACTTACTCCTCATGTAGGATCTTTGTCCTTAGTGTGCTGTACATTGAGATTTAATGCTATAACTAGTACTCAAACAGTATTTTTCACTTTATGTTTCTGTGTGGGAGCAAACTGTTGAAATCTTTACTTAATGTATGCTAAACTGATCTTGAGTATATAAAGAGAATCGAAAATGAATCTTGAAGTGAATGGAAGGGGAGAGGGAGTGGGAAAGGGGAGGGTTGCAGGTGGGAGGGACGTTACTGGGGGGAAGCCATTGTAATCCGTAAGCTGTACTTTGGAAATTTATATTCATTAAATAAAAGTTAAAAAAAAAAGAAACCCCGCACATATTAAAGTGTAAGAAAGGATTTTAACAGCAGGAACTGTGATCCAAACTATTTATATTCGTGGTAGTGTCTAAGATAAAGAGACTGGATCACAGTCCATCTCTACACAGAGAATTCTTTTTTTTTTTTTTTTGACAGGCAGAGTGGACAGTGAGAGAGAGAGACAGAGAGAAAGGTCTTCCTTTTGCTGTTGGTTCACCCTCCAATGGCCACCACGGCCGGCGCACCGCACCGATCTGAAGGCAGGAGCCAGGTGTTTATCCTGGTCTCCCATAGGGTGCAGGGCCCAAGCACTTGGGCCATCCTCCACTGCACTCCCTGGCCACAGCAGAGAGCTGGCCTGGAAGAGGGGCAACCGGGACAGAATCTGGTGCCCCGACCGGGACTAGAACCCAGTGTGCTGGTGCCACAAGGCAGAGAATTAGCCTATTGAGCCATGGCGCTGGCTACACAAAGAATTCTTAATCAACCCTGCCACAGGCCCTGAGATAAGGAAGCAGATAATGATGCAAAACAGAGCACCACATTAACAAAGAAAATAAAAAATGCAGAAAAAGAAAAAAAAACTCCACTCTCTTGATTAAAAGTAAAAGATTATGATACATATGTAATTCCAAGGTGTCATTAAGAAGAGGAGTAGGAATAAAACAAGAAGTTGCTAGGAATAAAATAAGAAGTTGCATGATTGATATTGCATCTCCTAAAATTGGTTTAGCTTTTTGATTTGTTGTGTATTTAGATGCTTGATGCTTTTCAGAAATCAAATCTTATAAAATAAGAGGACTTAAAAATAAATAATGACAAAACATTTAGAAGACAGATGTTAGTAGAGGGACATAGCATGTTCCTAACTACAAAGACTCAGTTTTGGGAAGGTGTCTTTACTATCCAGTATGATGTAGTAATTGATACAACCACAGTAAAACTTCCAACATGTTATTTGAAGGAATGTATAATTTGTTTTAGAGTAGGACTCATTCTGGCTAATATAAAATATTATTGGCCATACCTATTTGTCTGAAACAGAAAATTACGTGTCTCATAATAGTTTTTAATACTTATTTGTTCACTGAATGTATAAACCCAAGTCATAGCATAGAAAATTTTAGTTTAATAGTACACATTTATAAGTACTTTTTGAGAATAAAATGATGTTTTCATGAATATGCTACATAGGGGAATATAAGAAACAATAGCATTGTTTACTGTATTATAAGAAAAGATGCTGGTATGAATTTGGAAAGATTTCCTGAATAAAAATTTTTTTACTTGGTGTCCAAAGAAACAGAGGATGGCAGTTTGTGTTAACTAGCAATGTGGTCCTTGAAGTGGAGGCTATGAATAAGAGAGAAATACTGAATCTGGGCTTATGACATTCTCACCAAGTGTGGATTAGTGTGTGAAGTGTCTGTTTTGTCATTAGGCTGACATGGGGGTGATACTGCTGTGTACCACAGGACCAAAGGGAAGGTAAGGGTGACTCTGGACATCTTTTCCATCTTGGCCTCCAGTTCTGGGCTACCTTTCTGTCCATAAGTGATAAATTATTTTAGTAAAAGTAGTTAGGAAATCTCTGTGTGTGCTCTTGGATAAAGTATATATGAAATGCAATAAACCTAATGAAATAACTTGTGATTTCCTAAAATGGCAGCTTTGAAGACAAAGCCACACCATCTTGCAAACAGTATTACATTAAAAGATGGCATTCAAGGGACCAGTGTTGTGGTATAGCGGATAAAGTCACAGCCTGCAGTGCCTGCATCTCATATGGGCACCAGTTCAAGTCCCAGTGGCTCTACTTCTGATCCAGCTCTTAATGTGGCCTCAGAAAGCAGTAGAAGATGGCCCAAGTTCTTCAGTCCCTGCACTCACATGGGAGACCTGGAAGACACCCCTGGCTCCTGTCCTTTATTGAATTGGTCATACTATTATTTAAATAATCTTCAACATTTTACCTGTTCTAATTTTTTAATGCCTCATCTCTATTATCACAGTCTACACCTGACATTCTCTCAGACCCAGGCCCAGGGAGTTACTGGTATGGGGTATCTAGAATGTTAGTGGCAGTAACATCAGCAGAAGCTGCAGACTACGGGGGCTGTAGGTACAGCAGTGTTCATCCCTCAGGGACAGGTGTTCTGCTTAACACTCTTGTGGAAGAAACATCTTGAGCCAGGCTGCCCACTTGACTGGGTCCTTGTCCAGCTCCTTCTGCTATTCTGTTGCAGCCTGCATCTCTCCTCATAGCTACTCCTGCTGTCTTACCCCTGAACAGGCTGATGGCTGCAGGCCACAGTTGGTCTCTGGGTTGGCCTATAGTCCTTGTTGTTGGGAGCCAGGTTGAGATTGTGAAGTTGGTCTCAGCTTAGCCTCCAGTATGCAAATGCACTACACAGGGCTGGTCTCCAACAGCCACACCCATTTTCTTTAACTCTCTTCCCAGAATGTTCCAGAGAGTCAAAACAGGGGAGTCCATCATGACTGGATTCTTAAAGTGTGTGAGAAGACCAGAAGACCACATGAAGAAAAACAAAGCACAGCTTCAGGAGGCTGGGTGTGCTGCCACAGATGGTGCTGCTTAGTCCATGCAGTGTGTAGTGGAGAGGATCATCTGGGAGCTCCCCAGTTACAATGCCAAGAATGCTATAGATCTACACTGAGGTGTACAAATGGCAGGAATTGGTGCTCACAGCCTTGAGGACACAATTCATACAATCCAGGTCATAGATGGACTCTGCTAACAGGGATCCTCCAAGTTGGTGTTACTGCACACAGTATTTGCACTCAATTCAGCAGCGTTAGGGGGACTATGGGCTGTAGAGAACATGATCCAAGTATCAGGGGCACCTGTTAGCTTTCTGAAGCACTGAAGTTTGAAGGCACCATGACTGATGCACTGGAACACAAGTGCCTGCTTTCTGGCTGAGGCTTTGAGCTTGGTCTTGCTGATAAAGACTCCAACAAACACTCATTCATAGAAGTTGTCCCTTACATGAGCAGTGGCACCACAGAGCACTGGCAGCAGCTGGTCTGGAGGTTCAAACTGCAAGATGAGCCTCAGGGCCATTTCGTGGCAGACCCAGCACTTGAAGGCTATGGTACTGAACTTGCTACAGCAGGTCTCTCAGCTGCTCCCTACAAGCACCACCATGTTTATTCAGGTCAGGCACAGTATCCTTGCAGCCTGCAAGGCTACATCCAGGAAGGGGGCAGAGCTGCCTAGGGATCCAAGTGGATGACATCATGCAGCTCTGTTCACTACCCTCTGGAGCTGGTGATACAGCGTTCAGGGTGGGACTGTATCAGATGTACCACTTCATTGAGCTTCATATGGCAGCATATGAGACTCATGGTCCTGCAGGGACATCATTGGTAACCACGGATTGGAGCTGGGGCACCTCCCAGATGATTCAAATGCATTGCCTCCAGAAACCACAATGCCCTGGAGCATTCTCAGGCCTCCCTCAGATTTCCCCTCACAGCAGCTGTTGAAGGTTGGTCTGCAGGCTCAGGTTTCCACACTCTTTTTGTTTCAGCCCTTTCCTCAGTTTGCTCTGACTAGTCCACAACCTGCTTCTGTGGGCCCTTCCTGGCTAGCAAGCTAGTTGATCACAACCCACTTCAGATCCCCATGAAATTCCTGTACAAGGTGCTAGAAGACCTTATTGGTGGTGGGGAAGGTGATTGTCACAACCCCCCTCAGTGTGTGGTGCCTCCTGAACTTCAGGTGGACTCTCTTCCATGGAGCACTCCATGCCTTTCTCCATCGCTGCTGGATTCAGTGATGCTTGGGGATGCCCCTGCATAAACTGGGCTCCACAGAGACTTCTTTTGAAAAGTAGAAAACTGAATTAGTCTCTGCACGTTTCCCCTGCTTCTAAAATATGATGTAATAATATGATTAAATATACCTGATGTGATATTCTAGAATAATCGTTCATGCAGTTTAATTTAAAACATGTATAATACTATGTCAAATAACCTTGTTAGGATAAAGACCTATTGTTTTAATAGATCAATAGTAATATTATTCTTAAATTTATAAGACACAGAGAAATATGAACATACAGAGCACCACCTACTGGTTCTCATAAAATGCCCACAATGGCCAGAGCTGGACCAGGATTAATTGGGATCTTAGAATTCAATCCAGATCTCCTACTTCATTGAGGGAATCCAGTTTTTGAGCCATCTCATGCCACATCCTGAGGGGTGCATTAACAGGAAGCTACAGTTCAGAATGAAAATGTGACTCAAGCCTAGGATATGGAATGCAAACTCTGATATGGAACTCAAACATCCCAACCTATGTGTTATTTGCTAGAACAAATGATTATCCTGCAAGTATTTTTATTTGTAACTTTTTCATACATTTTTGCCTATAGAAATGTAGAAGCAATGAATACTCTCATGGGTTTAATACTGCTGTTCTTTATTACACAGAAAGGCTATTTCTGCTTTGATATTTCTTTTTAAATACTACATATGATTTTTATCATATAGCTTTTTTATTTTATGTACACAAAGTAAATAGTATCTATGTAATTTCTTTAATTATTTTCATTTAAAAAAAGGATATGTGCATCCAAAATATTAGCACAAGATTTTTATTGTGGAATCATAGTAAATATTGCGAGCACCTCTTCAATTATTTTTTTATTTATTTTTTTAAAGGCAGAGTGGACAGTGAGAGAGAGAGAGAGAGAAAGGTCTTCCTTTGCCGTTGGTTCACCCTCCAATGGCTGCCACGGCTGGCGTGCTGCAGCCGGTGCACCGTGCTGATCTGAAGGCAGGAGCCAGGTGCTTCTCCTGGTCTCCCATAGGGTGCAGGGCCCAAGCACTTGGGCCATCCTCCACTGCTCTCCCTGGCCACAGCAGAGAACTGGCCTGAAAGAGGGGCAACCGGGACAGAATCTGGTGCCCCAACCAGGACTAGAACCGGGTGTGCCTGTGCCACAAGGCAGAGGATTAGCCTATTGAGCCGTGGCGCCAGCCTTCAATTATTTTTTGTCTGAGAGTGAGAAACAAGCCAATAGATATAAATAGAAAGAGAGCTAGACATCTCCCACACACATGTTCACTCCTCAAATGCCTGCAATAGCCCAGCTGAGGCTGGGACCAGATGAAAAGTCAATCTAGGTTCCCTACTTGATTCATCACTTGCTGCTTCTTAGAGTGCACCTAAGCAGGAAACTGAAATGAGGGGTAAGTGTTGAGATTCAAACTCAGCATTCCACCATGGAATGCAGGCATCTCAACTATTAGGGCAAATGCTCACTTCATAATTTTAAGCTTATTTTGGCTATTTACTCAAATAGAAAGTTCTTTTAAAAATGATTTTAGAAGGGCTGATGCTATGGTATAGTTGGCTTAGCCTCCTCATGTGGTGCCAGCATCCCATATGTGTTCTGGCCCATGTCCTGGCTGCTCCTCTTCTGATCTAGCTCTCTGCTAGGTCCCAATGCAAAACAGATAAAGATAAATACTACACTTTATCCTACATGTGTTGAAGCTAAAAAAGTCAATCTGAACACAAAATAGTGATAATTGTAGGATGGTAAGTGTGTATGTTAGATTAAAGAAGGTTGAATAATGGGTACCAAATCAGATTTTGAAGGAATATGCTTGGGACCCTGTACCAGCATAGGAGACCCTAAAGAATCTACTGGTTCCTGGTTTTAAATTGGCCCATCTCTGACTATTGCATCCATTTAGGTAGTGAACCAGCAGATGGAAGACCTTTCTAGCTATCTCTCCCTCATCTTCTGTACTCTGCATCTCAAATAATTAAAATAAATTCTGTAAAAATTACTTTAGAATAATATTTTTTTAAATTATTGTAATTGTACATATTTATGGGACATGACAGGATAAGGGAACACCTCAGGTTAGTTAGCATTTTCATCTTCTTAAATATTAAAATGATTTTCATAATAATTGAAGATAATTATGACATATAATGTGAAATTTCAACAAATGTACATCATGTGAACTGGTAAAATCAGTCATTAACATTTTCCCATCTTTGCCTTTAATTGATGATTGTGGCCTATCAGAACCCCTCTTTTTATTTGCTCAAAAAATATCTAATAGGTTATTGGCCGGCGCCATGGCTCACTAGGCTAATCCTCAGCCTAGCGGCGCTGGCACACCGGGTTCTAGTCCCAGTCGGGTCGCCGGATTCTGTCCCGGTTGCCCCTCTTCCAGGCCAGCCCTCTGCTGTGGCCAGGGAGTGCATGGAGGATGACCCAAGTGCTTGGGCCCTGCACCCCATGGGAGACCAGGAAAAGCACCTGGCTCCTGGCTCCTGCCATCGGATCAGTGCGGTGCTTCGGCCACAGCACCCCAGCCGTGGCAGCCATTGGAGGGTGAACCAACGGCAAAGGAAGACCTTTCTCTCTGTCTCTCTCTCTCACTGTCCACTCTGCCTGTCAAAAAAAAATCTAATAGGTTATTGTAAACTATAGCCATCCCACTCTGTTGTTTAACACTAGGAACTTATTCCTTCAAAATCTGATTTGGTACCCATTATTCAACCTTCTTTAATCTAACATACACACTTACCATCCTACAATTATCACTATTTTGTGTTCAGATTGACTTTTTTAGCTTCAACACATGTAGGATAAAGTGTAGTATTTATCTTTATCTGTTTTGCATGTTTGAAGTGACATCAAATCCAAATCCATCCATTTTGCTGAAAGTTACAGAATGTCATCCTTTTTATGGCTGATAGTATTCCATTGTGAATATGTACTGCATTTTCTTTATCCATTCATCTGGTAATGGACATTTAAGTTTATTCCATAGCTTGCTATTGTGAAGAGCACTGCAATAAACATGGGAGTTTGGGTATATTTTTAATAGAATTATTTCATTTCTTTTGGATATATACCCAGCTGGATCTTTTTATGAAAAATAGTAAACAGCTAAATGCTAGAGCCATGAGCCATAAACTGATATTATTTGTCTTGCAGAAATGTTGAGTTTTGCCTGCACATTTAAAAATTGGAATTGCATATTAAATTGTAGATTTAAGAAATGGAGTCTTGGGACTGATGCTGTGGGGGAACATTGCTATTGTTATGTTTCTTAAAATTCACACTCATATGTAAATTGCCCAAAAATGGAACAGCACTCCCCTGGTAAATTTTTAAAAATATGATTTCATAATGGTGGTTTATCACATTCCAATTAATTATTACGTCACCAGGTCCTATGTCATCACAACTGATTATGAGACAATAATGGTAGTTTAGGACATCAAAATTTTTTACAGCATCACAACAGATTTTGATTTCACAATGTTTTCTATTATATCATAAATGATTATAACACCATAACAAGTTTTATGGCATCACAGTGGAAGCTTATAACATCACAATGGTAGTATATGATATCACAATTATAACATCACAATGGTATGTTATACCACAATGGCTTTTATGGCTTCAAAGTTCAATTAATGGCCAGTGCCACAACTCACTTGGCTAATCCTCTGCCTGTGGCACTGGCACCCTGGGTTCTAGTCCTGGTTGGGGTGCCGGATTCTGTCCTGGTTGCTCCTCTTCTAGTCCAGCTCTCTGCTGTGGCCCAGGAGTGCAGTGGAGGATGGCCCAGGTCCTTGAGTGCTGCACCCACATGGGAGACCAGGAGGAAGCACCTGGCTCCTGGCTTTGGATTGGTGCAGCATCCCAGTCACAGAGCACCGGCCATAGCGGCCATTGAGGGAGTGTACCAATGGAAAGGAAGACCTTTCTCTCTGTCTCTCTCGCTCTCTCACTGTCTAACTCTATCAAAAAAAGTTTAATTAATAATGACAGCATCGTAGCTGGTTTATGAAATCACAGAAATTTTCTACTTATCACAGTATCCATCACAATATTAGTATATGTCATCACAGTGGTTTTCATGACATCATAATTGATTATGACATCACAATCATGGTCTATGGAATCATAATGTGACATCACAATGCTAGGTTTAAAATGTCACAGTGGTATTTATGACTTTACAATTGATTATGACATCACAGTGGTTGGTTTGTGACATGAAAATTGTTAGTTTATTGCATCATAATATTGATGGTGGTTTTCATGATATCACAATTGATTATCATACAACAATGACAGTTTAACACTTCACAATTGATTATGACTTCCTAAAGGTAGGTTTGTGACATCACCATGGTTTTTATTAGTTCACAATTGACTATGACATCAAAATGGTATCTTTATAGCATCACAATGATTTATTGACTTTAGAATTGCTTATAATGTTACAATGATAGGTTCATAGCATCACAGTGGCTTTTAAGACTGCAATATTGATCATAACATCAAATGGATTATGACATCACCATGATTATTTATCATATCCCAGTTGATTTTTGTGACATCAAAATTTATTATGACATAATATTGGTAGCTTCATTGCAATAACAATTGTATGTTATGCCATCACAATACTGGTTTATGGAATCACAATAGATTTTATGACATAATTGGATTTATCATGAAAATGATGGTTTATGACATCACAATTGATATGACATCACAATAGTTTAAACAGCATAATGTTATCACAATTATAGTTTATGACATCACAAACTGATAATAACTTCATACTGGTATACAAATAACATCACAATGGTATTTATGAGTCAATTGATTAGTACATCACAATGGTAGGTGTATTATTATATCCTAGTTGATTAGAAAATTGGAAGGATTTTTATGATATCAGAATTGATTATGACATTACAATTATAGCTTTATGTCATTTACATCATGGTTTTTCATATCATAATAGGTATTGACTTCAAAATTGTTTTAATTACATCACAGTTGATTATACCATCATATTGGCAGTTTTATGACATTGCAATTGTGGCTTATAATATCAAAATATTGTTTCATGACTTTATAAATTATGATGACCTCACAGTGAAAAGTCATGTCCACACAGTGTTCATTTATGACATCTCAATTGATTATTACCTCACAACGGCAGTTTCATGACATCACAATGATATTCATGGTTTCACTATTTCATCATGACTACACAATGTTTGATCTATGACATCACAATTACATATTCATGGCAGCATATTAGTATATGATATCAAAGTGGTTTTCATAATATCTGATTTTACTATAACATCAATATTGTGTTTTATGACATCACAATTGATACTGTCATCAAAATGTTGGTTTATGACATAGTAATTGAATAAGACATCATATTATAAGTTTATGACATCACAATGGTTTTTATAATTTTACAATTAAATATGACATTATAATGGTTACTTTATGAGATCACAATTAATTATAACATCATAATGGTAAGGTTATGGTGTCCAATTATTTCAATGACTTCACAATTGATTATGACACCAAAATGGTAATTTTATAAAATCACATTGGTCATTATGACATCATTAGGATTATTTATGCATTGCAATTGATTATAATGTCACAATGGTAGTTTTGTAACACCACAATGGTTGGCTTCTGTTATTATTATTTTGTTTACTGTAGTACAATACTTTATGCCACCCCAATACTGATTTATGACATCATAATTGTTTTATAGCATCACTAATGATTATAGTATCACAAAGGTGGATTAGGATATCTCAAATGATTATGATATAACAACATTGGATTTGAGGCATCACATTGGCTTTTATGACTTGACATCACAGAGATTGGTTTATTTGTGTGTGTGTGTATGTGTGTGTGTGTGTCTTTTATTTTTTTAAAGCTTTTATTTAATGAATACAACTTTCATAGGTACAGCTTTAGGAATATATCAGTTCTTCCCCCCAACCTACATTCCCTCCCCCACTCCCATCCCACCTCCTACTTCCGCTCACATCCCATTCTTTTTTAAGCTTCATTTTAATTAACTTTATATACAGAAGACCAACTTTATACTAAGTAAAGCCCTCAACAGTTTACACACATACCTACATGCAATGTAAAAAAAAAAAAAACAGCTGAGAACAAGTTTTGCAGTTCTCATAGTACAACTCATTATGGACAGAGATCATACATGGGGAGTAAGTACACAGTGACTTCTGTTGTTAATTTAACAATTACCACTCTTATTTATGACCTCAGTGATCACTCAAGGCTCTTGCCATGAGCTGTCAAGGCTATGGAAGCCTTTTTTGACCACAAAAAAAACTCTGTCAATATTTAGACAAGGCCATAAGCAAAGTAGAAGTTCTCCCTTCACTTCAGAGAAAAGCACATCTTTCTTTTATCGCCCTTTCTTTCCACTGGGGTCTCATTCACTGAGATCCTTGATGTAGAATATTTTTGCCACAGTGTTTTGGCTTTTCATGCCTACATTGCTCTCATGAGCTTTTCAGCTACATCCAAATGCCTTAAGGCTGATTCTGAGCTCAGAGAGTTACTTAAAGCAATTGTCACTCAATGAATCTGATGTCTGGACTACTTCCCATGTTGGACATTCCCTCCTTTTTAATACTGTCTTTTGTTATTACCAGACACTTGATGCAATTTATGTGGTCTCTTTAATGCTTAATCCTATGTATATGGTCAATTTAACACTTAATATGATCAGTTTAGGGCTGGTGTCATGGCTCACTTGGTTAATCCTCTGCCTGTGGCACTGGCATCCCATATGGGTGCCAATTCTAGTCCTGGTTGCTCCTCTTCCAGTACAGCTCTCTGCTGTGGCCGGTGAGGGCAGTAGAGGATGAACCAGGTACTTGGGCCCCTGCACTCACATGGGAGACCAGGAAGAAGCACCTGGCTCCTGGTTTTGGATCAGTGCAGTGCCAGGCATAGCGGATATTTGGGGAGTGAACCAATGGAAGGAAGACCTTTCTCTCTGTCTCTCTCATTGTCTATAACTCTACCTGTCAAGTAAAAAAAAAATTGTCACTTTAACAATTAAGATGGCATTTAACAACTTTACAGTTAGAAACTTTCTCCTCCCTCTCTCATCCCCCCTCTTATTTTTCTGAGATCTATTTTCAATTGACTATATGTATATATACACACATATATATGATTAACTCTATGTTAAGTAAAGAGTTCAATATATAGTATGAAGAAGAGAAAAGAAAAAAATAAAAAACTAATGAATAAATAAATAAAAATAAGAAACTGTTCCTCAAAGGTCAAGATGAGGACTGTTCAAGCCATTGTTTCTCAAAGTGTCAATTTCACTTCTACAGCTTTCATTTTAGGTGCACTCTTAGTTCTCATGGATCAGGGAGAACATATAGTATTTGTTTCTTTTGTGACTGACTTATTTCATTAAGTATGAAGTTTTCCATATTGGTCCACTTTGTTGCAAATGATGGGTTTAATTTTTTACTGCTGTGTAGTATTACATAGTGTACATATCACATAATATGATTATCAAGTCTTTGGTTGATGGGCAATTAGGTTGATTCCCTGTCTTAGCTCTTGTGAATTGAACTACAATCAACACTGAGGTGCTGACAGCTATTCTGTTTACTGATTTCATTTCCCTTGGGTAAATTTCCAGGAGTTGGCTGAGTCATATGGTAAATCTATATTGAGATTTTTGAGGTATTTCCAAATTGTCTTCCATAGTGTCTTAACCAGTTTACATTCCAACCAAGAGTGGATTAGGGTACCTTTTTCCCACATCCATTCAATATGAATGTTGTTCTAACAGGGGTGAGGTGAAACCTCACTGTGGTTTTTATTTACATTTCCCTGACAACTAGTGATCCTGGACATTTTTTATGTGTCTGTTGGCAATTTGGATTTCCTCTTTTGAAAAATGTCTGTTTAAGTCCTTTTCCCATCTCTTAACTGGGTTCTTTGTTTTGTTGTCATGGGGACTCTTAATCTCTTTGTAGATTCTGGTTATTAATCTTTTGTCTATTCAATTAGCAACTAATTTCTTCCATTCTGTTGGGTTTCTCTTCCCAAGGCTGACTGATTATTTTGCCATACAAAAGCTTCTCAATTTGAAGTAATCTCATTTGTTAATTTTGGCCCCAACTGCCCCATGCCTCTGGGGTCTTTTCCAAGAATTCTTTGCCAGTGCCAATGTCTTGCAGGGTTTACCAATGTTCTCAATTAATTTGACGGTATCAGGTCATAGATTTAGATCTTTCATCCATGTTGAGTGGATTTTTGTTTAAGGTGTAAGATAGGAGTCTTTCTTCAAACTTCTGCATGTGGAAATCCAGTTTTCCCAGCACTGTTTGTCGAAGAGGCTGTCCTTGATCCAGGAATTCATTTTAGCTCCTTGGTCAAATATAAGTTGGCTGTAGATGTTTGGATTGATTTCTGATATTTCTATTCTGTTTCATTGGTTTATCCATCTGTTTTTGTAACAGTGCCAGGCTGTTTTGATAACTGCCCTGTAGGATGTTTTGAACTCTGCTATTGTGATGCCTCCAGCTTTGCTTTTGTTGTATAAGACTACTTTAGCTATTCGAGGTATCCTGTAGCTCCTTATGAATTTCAGCATCATTTTTCCTAGATCTGAGAAGAATATCTTTGGTATTTTGATTGGTAATGCAGTGAATCCATAAATCATTTTTGGAAGAATGGACATTTTGATGATATTGACTCTCCCAATCCATGAAAATGGAATATTTTCCCATTTTTTGTGTTTTCTTCTATTTCTTTCTTTAATGTTTTCTAATTCTTATGGTAGTGATCTCTGACATTCTTAGATGAATTTATTCCAAGGTATTTGATTTTTTTGTAGCTATTGTGCATGGGATTGATCTTAGAAGCTCTTTCTGAACCCTAGCATTGTCTATGCATACAAAGGCTATTGATTTTGGGGTTTTAATTTAATATCTGTCATTAAATTTCCTACATGAGGCTCAAGTGCACAGTGACTCCTGGTGATCTAAAAATTGACACACTTACTTATGATGTCAGTGATCACTTGAGGCTCTGTCATGAGCTGCCAAGGCTATGGAAGCCTCGTGAGTTCACAAACTCTGAAAATATTTATACAGGGCCATAATAAAACTGGGATTTCTCTCTTCCCTTCAGAAAAAAACATACCTTCTCCTATAATGGCCCCCTCTTTCCACTGGGATCTCTCACAGAGATCTTTATGTATGCCATTTTTTGGCCACAGTGCCTTGGCTTTCCATGCCATAAATGCTCTCATGGGCTTTTTAGCCAGAAACAAATGCCTTAAGGACTGATTTTGAGGTCATGGTGTTGTTTAGGGCATTTGCTATTCTAGGAGTCTGCTGTGTGGCCTGCTTCCCATGTTGGATCCTACTCTCCATTTTATTTCTATCTATTTCTATTAGCAAACACTTGGTCTTATTTATGTGATCCTTTTGACAGTTATTTCTATCTTCAGGATCACTTATACACTTAAATTTATCACTTTAACTAGTACAATGGCATTAGTACCTGCCAACTTAATGGGATTTGGAGCCCCATGGGAAGTTTTTAGCTTTACCCATAGGTGTAAGTCCTTGAGAACATGTGCTGAACTGTACATCTCCTCCCTCTCTTATCCCCACTTTTATTTTTTACAGGGATCAATTTTCAATTTCTTAATGGAGACCAGTGCCTGAACACTAGCCCCATTGGGTATAATATTCATCTACTCTTCCCCTAGGAGCACACAAAGGAATGATGCAGTCCTCAGTGTAAGTTCAGATTCCCCAGCAAAGTCTCTCACCAAGTAATCAGAAACCCCTGAGTTTGTGGAGTATCTCACTTGACTTCTCAAAGTCCAAACCACACCATGAGTCCTCCCACACACCTCAGGTGTTTTTCACAGTCCTTGTTCAGAAGCTTCACACAGTCACAAGCTCCTAGCCCCCTGTTAATTCTCTACACCACAGTCAGGAGCCTTCCCTTGACTGCTGGGCACAGACATGAGCTGGTGCTGCTGGTACATATGTCCAAAATGGCACCAACTCTATCAGCTTGTATGCCTTTGTAAGGTGATCAGAGAGAGAGAAATGTGTCTTTTTTTCTCCTCTAATTTGGCTGGTATTCTTTCCCCATGGGGTTCTTCCTGCATTTTTTTTTTGCCAGTGACTTGGGCTGCTGCACTCTGGTCTCACCTCACTTTACAGTGCTGGTGCATAGGCTCTCAGCTGTTGGAGCCCTGAGTTGTGGGTGCCCACATCCTCCACATAGGTCCATCGAGTCCCTCTAATTTCAGTAGAGTTTCCTCTGTTGTATTTTCCTTAACTCTTCCCTGAGACTATACTATCTTCACTTTTTCTAAATTATCTTCTCCTGGGATAGAGCAGTATCCTCCCCCTCTACTCTGCCATCTTGAAAACAACTCTGACAGTTTTCAAAATAGTTCATGGAAAATGTAAGTTATTAAAAAAAACACAAATTTCAAAAGCATTTGCTCCAAAATAAATGTATCTTTAATCGAATTTCCTGCAAACATTTTGAAGTCTCTCAAATAATGTGTTGCTGTACAGCTTATTAACCACAGCTCTGGCCGTTCGGCCATCTGGAAAGTGAGCACAGTAGATGGAAGGCTTCTCTCTCTCTGCCTTTCCTCTCTCTGTGTAACTCTGACTTTCAAATAAATAAATAAATCTAAAAAAATCAGAAATTGCATTTAATTCTTCCAGTATGAATTATATATCACTTCTGAGGTACCTGGATCTGTTTTTCAGATTAATTTCTAAATAGCCCTTCTTTAATAAAACTAGTATGTTTTCCCACCTCTACTCCTCTATCCTGACTTTTACCGTTAGCATGAATGCCTCCCCCTACTGTGTTCACTAACACATATCTTGTCCCAGAGTAACCTGTCTAGGCCAGTCCAGCTCTTCAGGGAAACAGGTGACTTCACCACATAAAAATCTTGTGGTGCCAATTAATCTGTAAAACTTACATATGCTTTGTGTACCAGGAACACATCCACATAGGCATATCTGCAAGTGTGAGCATTTCTAAGTATCAGGCACAGGTTTGTGCATGCACATGTGTGTGTGAGTGTGTTTGTGAGCACCTTATGTGTGCATGCACATGTGCTTGTTTGGATACTTTTGTGTGCAAGGCACACGTCTGTGTACATGTTCAGGTGTCAGCACTTTTCTGTACTAGGCACACATCTGTGCCCACAAGTCTGCCTATATGAATCCTTATGTTTACCAAACAGGTTTACTTTACTCACAGCAGCCTCTCAACATCACTCTCAGTGTGATGCCATTATTATGCACAATTTTAGATAAGGAAAACCAGAGTGTTAACAGACTCATCTAAACTCTAGAGAGAGGAATACAACTCTAGAGGAATACAACCCCTAAGTGTCCAAGCACTTAAGCCTTAGCAGTTGGGCCCCAGATTAGACAACTCCACACACAATCGCATAGTAAATGCTGAACCAAGTAGTCCTTGCCTTCATTTGTCTGTCTCTCAAAGAAGTACCCCGTAAACTTACTTTACAGATTTATTTCATTTATTTAAAAAGCAAAGTTACATAGAAAAAGGGAGAGACAGGGACACAGAGAGAGAGAGACAGAGATACAGAGAGAGAGTTCTTCCATCTGCTGGTTCACTCCCCAAATAGCCACGATGGGTTTGATTAGGTCAGGCCAAAGCCAGGATCCAGAAGCCAGAATCTTCTTCCAGGTTTCACACATGGGCAGAGGGGTCCAAGCACTTGGGCCACTCTCCACTGCTTTCTGTGGTTCATTAACAGAGAGCTGGACTGGAATTTGAGCAGCCATGATTCAAACTAGCACCCATATTGGATGCCAGTGTTATAGGCGCCTGTTTATCCGGCTACACCACAACACTAGACCTGTAATCTATAAAATCTTAAAGAACTTACTCTTATTGTCTATATCACTATCATTACTGATATTTTTCAAAATACAAAATGATAAAGTTCCTCATCACTCATTTTCTTCAGTACATTTCAGTTTGATTCCTGTCCCTCCTCATTTTTTTTGACAGGCAGAGTGGACAGTGAGAGAGAGAGAGACAGAGAGAAAGGTCTTCCTTTTTGCCGTTGGTTCACCCTCCAATGGCTGCCGTGGCCGGCGCACTGTGGCCAGTGCACTGCGCTGATCCGAAGGCAGGAGCCAGGTGCTTTTCCTGGTCTCCCATGCGGGTGCAGGGCCCAAGCACTTGGGCCATCCTCCACTGCACTCCCAGGCCACAGCAGAGAGCTGGCCTGGAAGAGGGGCAACCCGGACAGAATCCGGTGCCCCAACCGGGACTAGAACCCGGTGTGCCAGTGCCGCTAGGTGGAGGATTAGCCTATTGAGCCACAGTGCCGGCCCCTCCTCATTCTTGAAACTACTGGCCCAGCTATCCCCCAGGATCTGCATCCTGTCCAAATGAAAGCATCATCCAAGTGCTAGTTTCCTGAACCTCCTGCAGCACTGGACTTCAACTTACATCCTATTCAGGTCTCCCACCTTTCATTTTCACTGTTGATTGTTTCTTCTTCTTACTGCATCAGGCCAAGGACCATCACCTAACACCAGATTGTGGAGCACAGACTCTAAACTTTTCTCTGACTGCCTTTGGACACAGTTCCTGAAACCCTAAAACTAGGTTTCCATGATGTTCCTCTCTTTCTATGATAAACAAAATGCACTTTGAATACTTGGGTTTGAAACATAGCCACCTTCACTCTAGTTCACTCACTTTCCTTTCAAACAGCCTTGCCCCTAGCTTAGCTGTCACTCTCCTAGTCCCTTGGATCCAGCCTCTGCTTCTGTGACTTCTGTTTGTATCTAACACAGGGCCCCACTCCTTTAAACCAACTCCTGTTTGGAGTTACTCAGGCATAAATTAACTCTTGTATTTGCTTCTTTACACATGAATTTACATCTCAGTATGCATGTACTGTGATGATTAAAGAACAAGGAGAGAGCTGCTGTTAGTGGACTATGGACCACAGCAAAAAAAAATATTTGAGTATTATATTTCTACTTAGAGTGAGCACTGTGGAATTAGAGAGAAATATGAAATCAATGATAGTTATGACTCAACCATGGGTCTAGCTCAGGGGAATCCCTTGGGAAAATTTTCCCAGAGCAGAGCTGTGACCACTGTGGGAAGGAGGCCCTCAGAGAAAGGTGCTGGCCTAGGGTCCCCTAGGAAGGCAGGATCTGTGGGTTCCTTGGCCTAGGTGGCAAAAATATAGAGAGACTCAGAGGACTAGAGAAGAGGAGGAAAACATTGAAGAGGAGACACCTGCAGCCATGACCCTGGCTAAGGCCTTGTCCCTTCACAAGGACAGTAACTCCAAAAGTGCGAGAAGCTAGACTTTGATCTAACAACCTTAAGAGAAGAAAGCAAAGTAGCTTCAGAAAGCAGTGATGAGGAGCTGGCTTTGAGCCAAGTGATTGCAACCTTTTGATCTTTGCTCACAGTGATCACAGTTGGTCAAGCTGTGAACTCAGTGCAAACTGAGGCTTTGAGCATCCTGAGGTAGGCCCAGATCTCAGAAAGCACAACCAGGAGCTTTTTAGCATGGATGGAGTTATAAGCTCCCTCCATCACAGCCAGTATAGTACCCACTGCCAACCCAAGAACAGCCCCTGGGTTGATCAGCAACAATTAGTTCAGCTGGGTGCAGATGAGAGAAATAGGAGGTAACAGCCATGCAAATGACAAAGAATCTATTTCCCTTCCTGCTAAAAAAGCTTCCCTAAAGCTCCTTTTCCAGAAACACCAGGGAGCCCAGCTTCCTAGTGCCAGTCTTCAACTGGTGTGACAGTGCTGTGGGATACTCACTGTAATGAATCCTCAGGGTGCCTATGTCCATGACATAGTTACCAAAAATTTGGAAAAATGAAGGGCCAGGATACCAGAGCCCCTCCCTCAGGGAACACCAAAAGCAAAGACCCCATGAGCTCAGGCAGTAGTAAGGATAGCAGAAACAGCTCTTCGGGGAATGAACAGGGATCTGAAGGGTCCCAGATGGTCAACTTAGTCCCACATTGGCCTTAACTCATACTGAGTGGCAGGGTAAATTATATAGAGTTACCCTGGACTTACACTTACCTGTTTTCAGATGTCAAAGGCTATGCCCAGGCCAGATATCAATCTTCCAGTTACCTCTACTCTGACCAAGAGATCCCTCAGATGCCAAGCAAGAGATAGAGTTACAACAAGCAGCAATCACGTTTCCTAATACAGGTAAAAAAAGATTTCACATAAGGCACCAAATGTCATAAGACCAAGAAATGGGCCATGTGCTCCCAACCCTCAATCCTTCAAAGCAATACCACTCAGAGCCTCCTGGGAAAATAAATCCCATGAGTAAGACCAGATGAGGGCCTTAGTGGTGAAGGTACTGATGCAGCTGCTCAATCAGGAAAAAAAGAATGTCACAGACTTCATCAATATCAGCAAGAAAGATAACAGGGGCTGCAAAGCAGAAACATTCAGAGACCTGCTGGCTGCCAAGGCCCCTAGGAGCAAGCCATGAGTCAAACTATGGCACATGTGAGATGTTGGTGCTGTGCACAACAGCTTAACCAATTGTGCCACAGTGCCAACCCCATGAAACTACATTTTTAACTTCTTCAACTCATAGTAAATGCTGGCCATCCCCCAGGGGTTCATGCTGGACAAGTTATTGAGCCTACAGGAAGGGTGGTCCAATGAGGAAGTGGGTCCAGATCCCTTGAGCTAACTCTACTTTTCCTAACACAAGATGCTTTGCATAGATGTGTACAATGTGTGTCTATATGTGTATGTACTTTTCAAAGCCAATATGCCAAAAAGTTTCAGGACTTCCCATCACCTTGCTCTGCAGAAACAGCAAAAGCAGCTTACAGCTCATCCTGTCCTACTTAGTCTCTAAGTGATCTTGAAGTTTTCTCATTTTTTTCAGTTTTACTATCTTTGTCTTATTTAAGCATTTAGGAAAACCCACTGGTCTCACTGAATCTTACAGCTCAACCTCACAACACACTATATAGGGTCAATTGTTTCCTCTTGTGATCATGTGGCTGATTGGAGTTTGGGCTTGCTGCCATTGCCATGCACTGTAAGAGAGTATCATGGCACAGATTGCTATCCTAACAATAGAACACAATTAAAATTTGTATGTATGGCTTCTATTGAATTTGTATCATCTTTTCACCATCATAAAGTGGAAAAATATTTAACCTTCATAAGGTGAGAACTGTGTGAATTGCATTTATTTATTTCTACTTAAGCTCCATAGTCCTCCAAATCAAATGAGTAGAAGTATCATACCATTCACTAGGAAAATATTCTCCAAATTTTGTAATGACTTTGTCTCTTCTCTGGCCCTCAATTCAATGAAAGTCATTAATTTCCTATTGTACTACATAATTCCTAACCAATGTATCCAATTTTTCCTTGATTCAAGCTTTCCTTCCTATAATAATGTCAATAAAAACAACCTTTTAGCCCAAAATCCAAATTAGAAATCATATATAAGTATGCCATTCTCTAACTTATAATCACTCATAAAATTTATGAGATGTTTCTAATTTATGTTTGTGAGTGAAGTAAGGATCTCAATTTGTTTATTGTTACTTGCCTGATTCAAGATACCATTACTCTCTCTTGCAGGACTTGTACTCTCTCTTTTCTGTATCTTCACATTTACTCATAGCATCATACTCTCCATTCTCAACAAAACAAGTGATCCCTTCAAAACATACATGAAAAAACAATTCCAAGCTTAAAACCTACCAATAACTTTTCAATTTATTTTTTGTTTTCATTTACTTATTTGAAAAGTAAAATTACATTTTTATTTTAAAAATTAAAATATAAACATATATTAAGAACAATGGGGATTTCCAAAATCTTGTGCAGAATAAAACTAAAATGTAAGTTTATTTTGGTGTTAGACAATAAGAAATCCATGCATAGGCTGATTCTAAAAAAATCATGGAAAATGTGTATTATAAAAATATGCAGAATTTCAAGATTTTGCACAAAAAATGATATATTTGCAGAAAATATAGCCATTTTGCAGACTTGCAAAGTGTGGCTGATGTGTTGTGATTACCTGCACATACAGGTGTAAAAAATTTGTCTCTAATGGTTGAAGTACTAATCTACCAATCACACCCATATATTTCAGGCAAAGGAATGGAAATACATGTAGCCTGTGATGGCTGCATGCAAATAGGAGTGGAGACATTGGGAGGCAGCCAGAGCTTCGCATACAGAGATTGAAGGAATAAATAGGCTGCAGATGGATCAATGCATATAGAAAATGTGTAGCCTTAAATGAATCTGTTAGAATAAAATACTAAAAATCATTCATCACAGCTTCCATCTCAAGAATGAAAAAGAAAAATAAAACCTGAAAGTATATATAATAAAGGCATTCAAAAATAATAGCAGATATCAATAAAATGTTTTTTAAAAACATTTGAGGGCGGAGCCAAGATGGCGGAATAGTGAGGGCACGCACCGATAGTCCGGGAAAATTTAGTTTAATAAAAGGGGAGTTACGGTAGCCTCAGAAAAAAGAACCAGGAAAATATTGCAGAGGAATCTCTTCTGGATTGAGTGGCTGTGAATCGGAGGACCTACTGGGAGAACCAGGTCGCCCACCGCGCGGAAGCTGAGCTGCGGGACCGAGCTGCGCAAGCCGAGCCGTGGGACCGAGCTGCGCAAGCCTCAGGCTCTGCGCGCCAGTGCTCGAAGGGAAGTGCGTGCCACACAGACAACAGTGGGGAGACTTGGGACATCCAGGGCTCCGAGTCCACACATCGGTGCTGGAAGGGGAGCGGACATGCGTGGAGAGCGTGGGAGCCCACAGTTCGGGACACCAGCGGCAGACTCAACACACCAGCGCTGGAACGTGAGGTGAGACGAACCTCAATGGCCCGAGACACCAGCAGGCAAGTGGAGAGAGGAGACTAGAGGGAACGACCCCCGGGGAGGGGGCGACAGTTCACCAGGCTAACTGGAAGAGAGACAGAGAGAAAAAAAAAAGGTGACTGGTACGGACACGGGTTTCTCTCTCTCCGCTCACCTCTCAAGGGCGAGCAAGACAAAGAGCAGGCGCCATCTTGGACATACGTCATAAGCAGAGCGACCTCAGGTCTGAGCCTAGCAGAAAAACCTGACTCTGGGCGGGGCAAATTAACAGGAGATTAGGACCTAGTAAATTTGTGGTGCTACTGAACTGAGACTGTGAAAAAAGAGACGGTGGGGGAGAGAACTCACGGAATTCACGTGAGCACTCTCCAGAGACACTACAATTCCGTAACTTTGGCAACCCAGTGGGAGACTGAAGGAGAATTTGAGCCCACTCTGAGGGCCGAACAGATTCCCTGTGTGGTCCTTGGGAAAGAGCTTCTGATCTCTGGCTCCTGTGGGCATATCATTTGCCTGCTAACTACCTCCAACTTCGTTCAGCTGTGTGGAATTACTTCCCTTTTGAATCAAAAAAAAAAAAAAAGAAAGAGAGAGAGAGAGGTTTACCACGCCTAACCTGGGAGTGTCACCTTTGGCACACCAAACAGAGCTCTCAGGCCACACCCATCTCAAGCCCTAAGGCTCCATCAAAAACAGATAGTCCACTTAATCTAGAGTCATAGGATAACAAGAAAAAGCACCACAGTGAAGAAACCAAATATCTCCAATATGCCAAATAACAAACGCAAAAACCAAGGTAATAAAAACAAGGAAGTCACCATGAAGCCCTCAAATGAAAAAGACACCCCAATTCAAGATTATGAGGATGATGACATAGAAGAAATGCAAGAAGCAGATCTCAAAAAATTGATAATAACATTAAGAGTTCTCAAAAACAAATTCTTGAACTACAGAAATCCTTAATGGACAAGATAGAAAATCTCTCTCGTGAAAATGAAATATTAAGGAGGAATCAAAATGAAATGAAACAACTAGTACAACAGGAAACTGGGATAGTGACTGAAGTGAAGAATTCAATAGATCAAATGAAAAACACAATAGAGAGCCTTACAAACAGAATGGGTGAAGCAGAAGAGAGAATATCGGACTTAGAAGACAGAGAACAGGAAAGGATACAGTCAGACCAAAGAAAAGAAGAGGAAATTAGGAATCTAAAACATATTGTCGGGAATCTTCAGGACACTATTAAAAAACCCAACATTCGGGTTCTAGGAGTTCCTGAAGGCATGGAGAGGGAGAAAGGATTAGAAGGCCTTTTTAGTGAGATACTAGCAGAAAATTTCCCAGGTTTGGAGAAGGACAGAGAAATCCTAGTACAGGAAGCCCACAGAACCCCTAAAAAACACGACCAAAAGAGATCCTCACCACGACACGTTGTAATTAAACTCTCCACAGTGAAACATAAAGAAAAGATCCTAAAATGTGCAAGAGAGAAACGTCAGATTACTCTCAGAGGATCTCCAATCAGACTCACAGCTGACTTCTCATCAGAAACTCTACAAGCTAGGAGGGAATGGCGAGATATAGCCCAGGTACTAAGAGAGAAAAACTGCCAGCCCAGAATATTATATCCTGCAAAGCTCTCATTTGTGAATGAAGGTGAAATAAAGACTTTTCATAGCAAACAGAAATTGAAATAATTTGTTGCCACTTGTCCAGCCCTGCAAAAGATGCTTAAAGATGTGTTACACACAGAAACAAAGAAACACGGTCATCAATATGAAAGAAGGTAAAGGAAGGAAACCAAGGAAGGAAAGCTCACAGCAAAAGATCACAGGGAATTCAAAGCATATATTAGAACTTATCTTTGGCAAATGGCAGGGCAAAGTTACCACTTATCATTAGTCACAGTGAACGTGAATGGCCTGAACTGTCCAGTTAAAAGACACCGATTGGCTGATTGGGTTAAGGAACAAAACCCATCTATTTGCTGCTTACAAGAAACACATCTTTCCAACAAAGATCCATACAGACTGAAAGTGAAAGGCTGGAAAAAGATATACCATGCCAACAGAAATGAAAAAAGAGCAGGCGTAGCCATCTTAATTTCAGACAACATAAACTTTACCACAAAAACCGTTAAGAGAGACAAAGAGGGACACTACATAATGATTAAGGGATCAATTCAACAGGAAGATATAACAATTATCAATGTATATGCACCTAACTACAGGGCACCGGTTTATCTAAAAGATTTGTTAACGGACTTAAAGGGAGACTTAGACCCCAATACAATAGTACTGGGGGACTTCAATACTCCACTCTCAGAAATAGACAGATCAATAGGACAGAAGATCAACAAGGATACAGTAGATTTAAACGACACTATAGCCCAAATGGATCTAACAGATATCTACAGAACTTTCAAACCTACAGCTAAAGATTTTACATTCTTCTCAGCAGTACATAGAACCTTCTCTAGGATTGACCACATACTAGGCCATAAAGCAAGTCTCAGCAAATTCAAAAGAATTAGAATCATACCATGCAGCTTCTCAGACCATAAAGGAATGAAGTTGGAAATTAGCAATTCAGGAATCCGTAGAGCATACGCAAACACATGGAGATTGAACAACATGCTCCTGAATGAACAATGGGTCATAGAAGAAATCAAAAGAGAAATCAAAAACTTTCTGGAAGTAAATGAGGATAACAGCACACCATACCAAAACATATGGGACGCAGCAAAAGCAGTGTTAAGAGGAAAGTTTATATCAATAGGTGCCTACATCAAGAAATTGGAAAGGCACCAAATAGATGAGCTTTCAATTCACCTCAAGGATCTAGAAAATCTACAGCAAACCAGACCCAAATCTAGTAGCAGAAGAGAAATAATTAAAATCAGAGAAGAAATCAACAGGATTGAATCAAGAAAAACATTCCAAAAAATCAGCCAAATGAGGAGCTGGTTTTTTGAAAAAATAAACAAAATTGACACCCCATTGGCCCAACTAACTAAAAAAAGAAGAGAAAAGACCCAAATCAATAAAATCAGAGATGAAAAAGGAAACGTAACAACAGACACCACAGAAATAAAAAGAATCATCAGAAATTACTACAAGGACTTGCATACCAGCAAACAGGGAAATCTATCAGAAATGGATAGATTCCTGGACACATGCAACCTACCTAAATTGAACCAGGAAGACATCAAAAACCTAAACAGACCCATAACTGAGACAGAAATTGAAACAGTAATAAAGGCCCTCCCAACAAAGAAAAGCCCAGGACCAGATGGATTCACTGCTGAATTCTACCAGACATTTAAAGAAGAACTAACTCCAATTCTTCTCAAACTATTCAGAACAATCGAAGAAGAGGGAGTCCTCCCAAATTCTTTCTATGAAGCCAGCATCACCTTAATTCCTAAGCCGGAAAAAGATGCAGCACTGAAAGAGAATTACAGACCAATATCCCTGATGAACATAGATGCAAAAATCCTCAATAAAATTCTCGCCAATAGAATGCAACAACACATCAGAAAGATCATCCACCCAGACCAAGTGGGATTTATCCCTGGTATGCAGGGATGGTTTAATGTGCGCAAGACAATCAATGTGATACACCACATTAACAGACTGCAGAAGAAAAACCATATGATTTTCTCAATAGATGCAGAGAAAGCATTTGATAAAATACAACACCCGTTCATGATGAAAACTCTAAGCAAACTGGGTTTGGAAGGAACATTCCTCAATACAATCAAAGCAATCTATGAAAAACCCACAGCCAACATCCTATTGAATGGGGAAAAGTTGGAAGCATTTCCACTGAGATCTGGTACCAGACAGGGATATCCACTCTCACCACTGCTATTCAATATAGTTCTGGAGGTTTTAGCCAGAGCTATTAGGCAAGAAAAAGAAATTAAAGGGATACAAATTGGGAAGGAAGAACTCAAACTATCCCTCTTTGCAGATGACATGATTCTTTATTTAGGGGACCCAAAGAACTCTACTAAGAGACTATTGGAACTCATAGAAGAGTTTGGCAAAGTAGCAGGGTATAAAATCAATGCACAAAAATCAACAGCCTTTGTATACACAGACAATGCCATGGCTGAGGAAGAACTCCTAAGATCAATCCCATTCACAATAGCTACAAAAACAATCAAATACCTTGGAATCAACTTAACCAAGGACGTTAAAGATCTCTACGATGAGAATTACAAAATCTTAAAGAAAGAAATAAAAGAGGATACCAAAAAATGGAAAAATCTTCCATGCTCATGGATTGGAAGAATCAACATCATCAAAATGTCCATTCTCCCAAAAGCAATTTATAGATTCAATGCAATCCCAATCAAGATACCGAAGACCTTCTCAGATCTGGAAAAAATGGTGCTGAAATTCATATGGAGGCACAAGAGACCTCCAATAGCTAAAGCAATCTTGTACAACAAAAACAAAGCCAGAGGCATCACAATACCAGATTTCAGGACCTACTACAAGGCAGTTGTAATCAAAACAGCTTGGTACTGGTACAGAAACAGATGGATAGACCAATGGAACAGAATAGAAACACCAGAAATCAACCCAAACATCTACAGCCAACTCATATTTGATCAAGGATCTAAAACCAATTCCTGGAGTAAGGACATTCTATTCAATAAATGGTGCTGGGAAAACTGGATTTCCACGTGCAGAGGCATGAAGCAAGACCCCTACCTTACACCTTACTCAAAAATCCACTCAATGTGGATTAAAGACCTAAATCTATGACCTGACACCATCAAGTTACTAGAGAACATTGGAGAAACCTTTCAAGATATTGGCACAGGCAAAGAATTTCTGGAAAAGACCCGGGAGGCACAGGCAGTCAAAGCCAAAATCAACTATTGGGATTGCATCAAATTGAGAAGTTTCTGTACTGCAAAAGAAACAGTCAGGAGAGTGAAGAGACAACCGACAGAATGGGAAAAAATATTTGCAAACTATGCAACAGATAAAGGGTTAATAACCAGAATCGGGCCAGTGCCGCGGCTCACTAGGCTAATCCTCTCCGTAGCAGCGCCGGCACACTGGGTTCTAGTCCCGGTTGGGGCGCCGGATTCTGTCCCGGTTGCCCCTCTTCCAGGCCAGCCCTCTGCTGTGGCCAGGGAGTGCAGTGGAGGATGGCCCAGGTGCTTGGGCCCTGCACCCCATGGGAGACCAGGAAAAGCACCTGGCTCCTGGCTCCTGCCATCGGATCAGTGTGGTGTGCCGGCCGCAGCGCGCCGGCCGGGGCGGCCATTGGAGGGTGAACCAACGGTAAAGGAAGACCTTTCTCTCTGTCTCTCTCTCTCACTGTCCACTCTGCCTGTCAAAAAAAAAAATAATAACCAGAATCTACAAAGAAATCAAGAAACTCCACAAAAACAAAACAAACAACCCACTTAAGAGATGGGCCAAGGACCTCAATAGACATTTTTCAAAAGACGAAATCCAAATGGCCAACAGGCACATGAAAAAATGTTCAAGGTCACTAGCAATCAGGGAAATGCAAATCAAAACCACAATGAGGTTTCACCTCACCCCGGTTAGAATGGCTCACATTCAGAAATCTACCAACAACAGATGCTGGTAAGGATGTGGGGAAAGGGACACTAACCCACTGTTGGTGGGAATGCAAACTGGTCAAGCCACTATGGAAGTCAGTCTGGAGATTCCTCAGAAACCTGAATATAATCCTACCATACAGCCCTGCCATCCCACTCCTTGGGATTTACCCAAAGGAAATTAAATTGGCAAACAAAAAAGCGGTCTGCACATTAATGTTTATTGCAGATCAATTCACACTAGCTAAGACCTGGAACCAACCTAAATGCCCATCAACAGTAGACTGGATAAAGAAATTATGGGATATGTACTCTTTAGAATACTATACCGCAGTAAGAAACAACGAAATCCAGTCATTTGCAACAAAATGGAGGAATCTGGAACACATCATGCTGAGTGAAATAAGCCAGTCCCAAAGGGACAAATACCATATGTTCTCCCTGATCGGTGACAACTGACTGAACACCAAAAAGGAAACCTGTTGAAGTGAAATGGACACTATGAGAAATGGTGACTTGATCAGCATACCCTGTTAATGAACAACTTAATACATTATCCCTCTTAGTACTTTTTTTGTCTGCTCTACTTAAAATGACTGCTTTAATTCTGTAATAATACACAGTTATTCTTAAGTGTTGAAATTTAACTGAAATGTGATCCCTGTTGAACATAAGAGTGGGAATAAGAGAGGGAAGGGATGTATAATTTGGGACATGCTCAGGCTGACTTGCCCCAAATGGTAGAGTTAGAAACATACCAGGGGACTCCAGTTCAATCCCATCAAGGTGGCATGTACGAATGCCATCTCACTATTCCAAGTGATCAATTTCAGTTCACAATTGATCATAATGAAAGGACTAAGAGTCAAAGGGAGCACATAAACAAGTCTAGTACCTGCTAATACTAACCGATAGAATAAATAAAGGGGAGAGTGATCCAACATGGGAAGCGAGATACTCAGCAGACTCAAAAGCCCATGAGAGTATTTCAGGCATGGAAAGCCAAAACACTCAGGCAAAAAAAAAAAAAAAAAAAAAAACACCTAAATGAAAGATCTCTGTGAGTGAGATCCCAGTGGAAGGAACAGGTCTTCAAAGAAGGAGTTACCTTTCTCTGAAAGGAGGAGAGAACCTCCACTATGACTATGACCTTGTCTAAACAAGATAAGAGTCGGAGAACTCAAGGGGCTTCCATAGCCTTGGAAACTCATGACTGGAGCATGGGGAGATTACTGAGGCCATAAACAAGAGTGTCAATTTGTAAAGTCAACAACAGGAGTCACTGTGCACTTACTCCTCATGTAGGATCTCTGTCCTTAGCGTGCTGTACTTGAGACTTAATGCTATAACGAGTACTCAAACAGTATATTTCGCTTTGTGTTTCTATGGGGGTGCAAACTGTTGAAAGCTTTACTTAATGTATACTAAACTGATCTTCTGTAAAAAAAAAAAAAGAAGAAATATTAATTCCCAACTTGACTCTCACTGGGATAAAACATGACAATAGTTCTGATCTGATTTCATCATCATTTAAAAAATCATCTATTATTTTTCACTTTATGTTTCTGTGTGGGAGCAAACTGTTGAAATCTTTACTTAATGTATGCTAAACTGATCTTCTGTATATAAAGAGAATCGAAAATGAATCTTAATGTGAATGGCAGGGGAGAGGGAGTGGGAGAAGTGAGGGATGCGGGTGGGAGGGAAGTTATGGGGGGAAGCCATTGTAATTCATAAGCTGTACTTTGGAAATTTATATTCATTAAATAAAAGTTAAAAAAAAGAAAATTAATAAAGCGTAAATTTAAGTTCAAAAAAAAAAAAGAATTAGAATCATACGAGGCAGCTTCTCAGACCATAGGGGAAAGAAGTTGTAAATTAGCAACTCAGGAATCCCTAGAGCATACACAAACACATGGAGATTGAACAACATGCTCCTGAATGAACAATGGGTCATAGAAGAAATTAAAAGAGAAATCAAAAATATTCTGGAAGTAAATGAGGATAACAGCACAACATACCAAAACTTATGGGACGCAGCAAAAGCAGTGTTAAGAGGGAAGTTTATATCAATAGGTGCCTACATCAAAAATTGGAAAGGCACCAAATAAATGAGCTTTCAATTCACCTCAAGGATCTAGAAAACCTACAGCAAACCAGACCAAATCTAGTAGGAGAAGATAAATAATAAAATCTGAGAATAAATCAATAGGATTGAATCCAAAAAAACATTACAAAAAATCAGCCAAACGAGGAGCTGGTTTTTTTGAAAAAATAAACAAAATTGACACCCCATTGGCCCAACTAGCTAAAAAAAAGAAGAGAAAAGACCCAAATCAATAAAATCAGAGATGAAAAAGGAAACGTAACAACAGACACCACAGAAATAAAAAGAAGCATCAGATATTACTACAAGGACTTGTATGCCAGCAAACAGGGAAACCTATCGGAAATGGATAGATTCCTGGACACATGCAACCTACCTACATTGAACCAGGAAGACATCAAAAACCTAAACAGACCCATAACTGAGACAGAAATTGAAACAGTAATAAAGGCCCTCCCAACAAAGAAAAGCCCAGGACCAGATGGATTCACTGCTGAATTCTACCAGACATTTAAAGAAGAACTAATCCCATTTCTTCTCTAACTATTCAGAACAATTGAAGAAGAGGGAATCCTCCCAAATTCTTTCTATGAAGCCAGCATCACCTTAATCCCTAAGCCAGAGAAAGATGCAGCATTGAAAGAGAATGACAGACCAATATCCCTGATGAACATAGATGCAAAAATCCTCAATAAAATACTGGCCAATGGAATGGAACAACACATCAGAAAGATCATCCACCCAGACCAAGTGGGATTTATCCCTGGTATGCAGGGATGGTTCAATGTGCACAAAACAATCAATGTGATACACCACATTAACAGACTGCAGAAGAAAAACCATATGATTTTCTCAATAGATGCAGAGACAGCATTTGATAAAATACAACACCCTTTCATGATGAAAACTCTAAGCAAACTGGGTTTGGAAGGAACATTCCTCAATACAATCAAAGAAATTTATGGAAAACCCATGACCAGCATCCTATTGAATGGGGAAAAGTTGGAAACATTTCCACTGAGATCTGGTACCAGACAGGGATGTCCACTCTCACCACTGCTATTCAACATATCTCTGGAAGTTCTAGCCAGAGTTATTAGGCAAGAAAAAGAAATTAAAGGGATACAAATTGGGAAGGAAGAACTCAAACTATCCCTCTTTGCAGATAATATGATTCTTTATTTAGGGGACCCAAAGAACTCTACTAAGAGACTATTGGAACTCATAGAAGAGTTTGGCAAAGTAGCAGGAGATAAAATCAATGCACAAAAATCAACAGCCTTTGTATACACAAGCAATGCCATGGCTGAGAAAGAACTGCTAAGATCAATCCCATTCACAATAGCTACAAAAACAATCAAATACCTTGGAGTAAACTTAACCAAGGATGTTGAAGATCTCTACGATGAAAATTACAAAACCTTAAAAAAAGAAATAGAAGAGGATACCAAGAAATGGAAATATCTTCCATGCTCATGAATTGGAAGAATCAATATCATCAAAATGTCCATTCTCCCAAAAGCAATTTGTACATTCAATGCAATACCAATCAAGATACCGAAGACCTTCTTCTCAGAATGGAAAAAATGATGCTGAAATTCATATGGAGACACAGGAGGCCTCAAATAGCTAAAGCAATCTTGTACAACAAAAACAAAGCTGGAGGCATCAAAATACCAGATTTCAGGACATACTGCAGGGCAGTTGTAATCAAAACAGCATGGTACTGGTACAGAAACAGATGGATAGACCAATGGAACAGAATAGAAACACCAGAAATCAACCCAAACATCTACAGCCAACTTATATTTGATCAAGGATCCAAAACCAATTCCCGGAGTAAGGACAGTCTATTCAATAAATGGTGCTGGGAAAATTGGATTTCCATGTGCAGAAGCATGAAGCAAGACCCCTATCTTTCACCTTACACAAAAATTCACTCAATATGGATTAAATACATAAATCTACGACCTGACACCATCAAATTATTAGAGAGCATTGGAAAAACCCTGCAAGATATAGGAACCGGCAATGACTTCTTGGAAAACACCCCAGAAGCACAGGCAGTCAAAGCCAAAATTAACATTTGGGATTGCATCAAATAGAGAAGTTTCTGTACTGCAAAAGAAACAGTCAGGAAAGTCAAGAGGCAACCAACAGAATGGGAAAAAATATTTCCAAACTATGCAACAGATAAAGGATTAATAACCAGAATCTACAAAGATATCAAGAAACTCCACAAAAACAAAACAAACAACCCACTTAAGAGATGGGCCAAGGACCTCAATAGACATTTTTCAAAAGACGAAATCCAAATGGCCAACAGGCACATGAAAAAATGTTCAAGGTCACTAGCAATCAGGGAAATGCAAATCAAAACCACAATGAGGTTTCACCTCACCCCGGTTAGAATGGCTCACATTCAGAAATCTACCAACAACAGATGCTGGTGAGGATGTGGGGAAAGGGACACTAACCCACTGTTGGTGGGAATGCAAACTGGTCAAGCCACTATGGAAGTCAGTCTGGAGATTCCTCAGAAACCTGAATATAATCCTACCATACAGCCCTGCCATCCCACTCCTTGGGATTTACCCAAAGGAAATTAAATTGGCAAACAAAAAAGCGGTCTGCACATTAATGTTTATTGCAGATCAATTCACACTAGCTAAGACCTGGAATCAACCTAAATGCCCATCAACAGTAGACTGGATAAAGAAATTATGGGACATGTACTCTATAGAATGCTATACAGCAGTAGAAAACAATGAAATCTGGTCATTTGCAACAAAATGGAGGAACCTGGAAAACATCATGCTGAGTGAAATAAGCCAGTCTCAAAGGGACAAATATCATATGTTCTCCCTGATTGGTGACAACTAACCGAGCACCAAAAAGGAAACTGTTAAAGTGAAATGGACACTATGAGAAAAAATGACTTGATCAGCCCTTGCCCTGACTGTTGATGAGCAACTTAATACTTTATCCCTTTTAGTATTTTTTTTGGTTGTTCTATTTAATACTATTGGTTGAATTCTGTATAATACACAATTATTCTTAGGTTTTTAAATTTAACTAAAAGTGATCCCTATTAAATATAAACATGGGAAGTGAAGAGAATATACAATTTGGGACATGCTCAATCCCAAATTGCCTTCCCCAAATGGTAGAATTAGAAACATACCAGGGGATTCCAATTCAATCCCATCAAGGTGGCATGTACCAATGCCATCTCACTAGTCCCAGTGATCAATTTCTGTTCACAATTGATCATAATGATAGGACTAAGAGCCAAAGGGATCATGTAAACAAGACTAGTGTCTGCAAATACTATAGATAGAATAAAAAAAGGGAGAGAATTATCCAAAATTGGAAGCAGGATACACAGCAGACTCATAGAATGGCAGATGTCCTAAACAGCACTCTGGCCTCAGAATCAGCCCTTAAGGTATGCGGATCCAGCTGAAAAGCCCATGAGAGTATTACAGGCATGGAAAGCCAAGATACTCTGAAAAAAAAAAAAACACACCTAAATGAAAGGTCTCCGCGAGTGAGATCCTAGTGGAAAGAATGGGCCATCAAAGAAGGAAGTACCTTTCTCTGAAAGGAGGAGAGAACTTCCACTTTGACTATGATCTTGTCTAAATATGATGAGCATCAGCGAACTCAAAATGCTTCCATAGCCTTGGCAACTCATGACAAGAGCCTAGGGTGATTACTGATGCCATAAACAAGAGTGTCAATTTGTTAAGTCAACATCAGGAGTCACTGTGTGCTTACTCCTCATGTAGGATCTCTGTCCTTAATGTGCTGTACAATGTGAATTAATGCTATAACTAGTACTCAAACAGTATTTTTCACTTTGTGTATCTGTGTGGGTGCAAACTGTTGAAATCTTTACTTAATGTATACTAAACTGATCTTCTGTATATAAAGAGAATTGATAATGAATCTTGATGTGAATGGAATGGGAGAGGGAGCAGGAGACAGGAGGGTTGCTGGTTGGAGGGAAGTTATGGGGTTGGGGGAAGCCATTGTAATCCAAAAGCTGTACTTTGGAAATTTATATTCAATAAATAAAAGTTTAAAAAAGTCCAAAAAAAAAGGAGTCTATCCAATATCTCTGGCTCTCCTCACATTCTAAGGACAGACTTTGCAGAACTTCCAGCTGCCTCTTCCAGAAAGGTTAATCAATAAATAAATTGTTAATAAAGAGAAAAAGGAAGTAACCTTTTTTTTGTATTTCTGGATAGGATTCTTGTCTTTGAATCAATATCTCATTATTTTTATTCTTTTTTCCTCCTGTTTAATTGGGGTAGGAATAGGCAAAACATGCATGAAAGAAGGGGGGGGAAAGCTTAAAGTACTAGATTGTAAAGTAGGAACAAATGGACAGGAAGGCTGGAGGTGAAGGAGTAAAGACTAGGTTAGGGGAAAAAAGCCAGCTTATTAAATCCTTAAATAGAGAAAGAAGAAAGGAGGAGGAAATTAAGAAGTATGGTTATGTTCTTCTGGAATTACATTCTTATGCAATCTGTTCTCTTTGTATTAATAAAAATAAAAATGTTTAACCACTGATAATTTATTTATTTCCTGAATCACTACTGCCTCATTCCAACACTCTCTAAAAACAGAATCCAAAGCAGGCATAGGTTGCAGGGTGGGGCACAGTGCAAGTGGCAGTGACAGACCTATTTCTCTAATATCAACTTCTGCACCACAACTTCTAATCCAGCAAAGTTCTACACATCACCCAGAATCAATTTCAGAAAATAAACCACTTAGGGCAAAAGCTCAGAGAATATCAATGTTCCCATTATCCTTTGCCTATGAAGTACTCATAAAAATTATCATGCTGTTAAAGAAAATGAGATTATGGCCCAGCTATGTATAAAGAACACAGGGATGCAAAGTCAGGAGGCAGTTTGGTGTTTTATGAGCACCCAAAGTGAACTGCAGATGATGGAAGGGGATGCATTACAGAATGGGAGCAGAGTAGGCAGCACAGCCAGCAGTGATCACCAAGCCTTTAACCTGAGATTGATGAGTATTTGTGAAGTGTACAAATGAGTTCTACCTATAACAACAGTAATTACTTTTTCTTTAGGACACAAGGCAAAACATTTTTCCAATTTTTATCTGTTTTTCATTTTCTTTGAAAGGCAGGGGGAGATGGAAAGGGAGAGAGATTTCTTCCATTTTCTGGTACATCCCCAAATGCTCACAATAGCAGGCAATGTTCAGTCTGAAGCCAGGATCCCAGAACTCCATCCAGGCCTGGGAGAGTTCAGTTAATTCTGAGGATACACAGTCAGTGACATCTGTCTTTATAAAGACACATCTCAATACAAAATAAAACTCCCTACTCAGGACTTTTGAGATCCAAGAGAAAACTTTCAAATATTTTGCAGATGAATGCAAAACAGAAATTCAGAGACTTCTGTGAGCCAACAAGTTCCCTGCCTACCTGAGAATCAGCCTGGTCACCCGGGAGATCAAGGGAAGAGGACCAAGCAAAGCCACTTGGGACCTGTGCCCAGAGTCTTATCTCTTGAGTGAGCATAAAGGCAGCCCAGCCATTGGTCATTGGCAGTTTTGGACCACCTTAATCCTGAAGTGGATACACAAACTAGTCAACTCCAATTTGGGATGAGTTATCAGACTGGAATTCTGGTCAAAGATTGTCACCCATTAAGGAATTTGGACACACGAATGGCCAAAAAAGAACCATTAGGAGATGCTCACAATAGGAGTCAAAGAATTTAGTGGGTAATAAATGCACAGATCCTAGACCAAGGCAACAGGCAATGACAACCTTCTCTTTTGTTGCAAAATTTTCTTATTTTAACTTAAAGTCCTTGAGAAACAGATCTGTAGACATCTCATGTGTAAGACAAACATGGATCATTCATAATTGGCCTATAAATATTAGCATTCTTGCCCTGATAAATGAGCCTCAGGAACTAGTTCAGGGAGGGCCAAGTAAAGGGAATCAATTCAGTCTCATTTCTAGGGAAGTATACATCTTCCATGAACTGTTTCTTACAAAATATTTCTCCAATTTTCCAGGAGAAATACACCAACTCTGAAGAGGCTACTTTTTTTTCCATAGAGCCCAATACCTGTCTTGGGAATCATCAGTGATGTCAGGTAGATGGATAAGAAAGCTAATTGGAATCATCTACTAGAAGACAACATAATTTACCCAAATCACTATATTTCACTCTACAGAAAAATGCAAACTGAATCACAAAGAACTCCAGTCAATCAATCCCCTGGTTTAAGCAAAGGGCATTTGCATTACTCCAGATATGCAGGCCTCTCTTTCTGTTGTACTTTCATGTGGACTATCTGCATAGGGATACAGAGTGAGGGGGAGGCTGCAGCAGTAAAAATGGTCAGTGTTTCAATTATGAAACTGATTTTTAATTATCTCAAATTTAGTCATAAAAATTCTGCTCTAAGCAAAACACACATAAAGCCAAGATCATCCCTTTCTCAACAAAAATTTAATGCTAACTGCATATTTAAGAGTGTACTATTGCATTTAATTACAGTACTTCTCTATATCTTATTTTTTAAGATTTTATTTATTTATTTGAGAGGTCAAATTATAGACAGTGAGAGGAAGAGACAGAGATAAAGGTCTTCCATCTGCTGGCTCACTCCCCAAATGGCTACAACAGATGGAGTTACACTGATCTGAAGCCAGGAGCCAGGAGCTTCTTCTCTGTCCCCCTTGGGTACAGGGGCCTAAGCACTTGAGCCATCTTCTACTGTTTTCCCAGGCCATAGCTGAGAGCTGGATCAGAAGAGGAGCAACTGGGCCTAGAACTGGTGCCCATATGGGGTGCCAGTGCCACAGTACCAGCCCCTCTACATCTTATAAGCACATCTTATCTGAAAGAACAAAACTGAAAAGTGAGTCAAGTATATCACAAATTATGTTAGAAATTATCTCTAATTTAAATAAAAAAGGAAAACCCTATAATGGAAGTGGTTATTTTTGGCAGTCTGCACAAATGACCTGTGTCCTATTACTTTATCCTTTGGAATACTTTTCAAGATTTCTTCTGGCCTTCCCATCTTCCCTTGTTCCTCATACCCTTTCAACATCACTGCCTCTCTGTCCCTGCAGCTCTCTCCCTTTGGAAGCAGACTTGTAGACTGTCAATCATTATTTCAAAATGTTTTGTATGGAGGGCCTGAATGGCCTTCTAATATCCCTTAAATATATATTTCCATAAAACAGACAATAGAGGGGCTGGTACTGTGTCCTAGCAGGAAAAGCTGCTGCCTGCATTGCTGGCATCCATTATGGGTGCTGCTTTGCATCTTGGCTGCTCCATTTCTGATCCAGCTCTCTTCTAAGGTCTGGGGAAGCAGTAGAAGATGACCCAAGTCCTTGGGCCCCTGCACCCATGTGGGATAACTGGAAGAGGCTCCCAGCTCTTGGCTTGAGTTCAGGGTAGCTCCAGCCATTGCAGCCATCTGGGGAGTAAACCAGAAGATGGAAGACCTTTCTCCCTCTCTCTCTGCCTCTGCATCTCTCTAACTCAAATAAAATAAAATAAAATAAATAATAATAAAAAATAAAAATAATTAATAAAACAGACAGTAGAGCATAGTGGGAAAGCCATTGCCTGTGATGTTGGTAATCCATATTGTGCATGAGTTCATGTCACAGCTGCTCTACTTCTGATCCAGCTCCTTCATGTGCCTAGGAAAGCTGCAAAGGATGGTGCTTGTGCTCCTACTCCCACATGGGAAATGTGGAAGATACTGGCTCCTGACTTTAATCCAGTCCAACCCCAGCTGTTGTGGCCATTAGGGGTGTGAAACAGTGGATAAATGATTTACATCTCTCTCTCTCTTTGTAACTCTGCCTTTCAAATAACTAAATATTTTAAATTTTTTAAAAAATTTAACAAATGGCCCTAAATAGTCTGACTCATCTTGACATGTAACAGGATTCAAGAAAGTTGCTGCTGACTTTATGTAGTGCCTCCTCAATCCATTCTATAAGAAACAAATATTTATTTCTTTTGCTATCCAAGCACTCAAATCCAAAAGTAATAATGCTACCCAGTACAGCTCTGTTTAAGGCTGCTCCTGCACCAAAGAAAAGTAAAGGAGAAAGGGGCCCAAACCCTGTGTGACAGGGTGATAGTCTCCTCCCCACTTTGCATTTGAGTTTCTGGTTAGAAATGGAGACAAAGGCAACTCCAAGTACTGCAGTGGTACACAAACAGCCTCAATCACAGACACACCTTGTGTGTGTGCAACAGAAGGAGAGCACAGAACACTATTTAAGGAAGGAATACATTGAACACAAAAGGAAAAGATGTGAATGTAAATAGCTAAGAATTTCCCCACTCTGCTGATCATGATCTCAAGGATGTCCAGGCCAGAATTCCATTTCACTTTGGAAAACCCACTCCATAAATTTTTCTCCACCTAGGTATATTCTTCTGTGAGGAATCTGTCTTCCTGTGAGAGATGGCACCACCACGAACTGAAAACCAGTCAAAAAGCATAGTTATGGCTTTAATTCTCAGAGGTGAATGGACAACGATATCTATGAATTCTGACTTAAAAAATAAGCTTCCTTCTGCTCTAGGAATCTGATATAGGTTAGGGCTAAAATGAGAAACACAGAGACCAGCTGGATCTGTTAGGTGAGAAGAAAAGAGGCTTGATTTCCAGTTGTTACTTTGTAGCATGTCAGTTTTGAGAGGATTTCATTTTCTGCTTTTATTTGAAGAAATGGAAAGGTAGAATCAGTGCCAGCCTAACACATGGCAGCTTTAGCCACTGATGACATCACAGCTTGTTACCCAGAAGTGACAGCCAAAATAAACTCAACAAATGAGAACCAAAATAAAACAGAAGAGCCTAACATAATACGAATATTTGTTCAGCAGATATTACCAAGATCTTGACACACAAATCATCAGAAGGATAAAGAGTGGGGCTGGCTTTGTAGCACAGTGGATTAAGCCACCACCAAATAAAATGCTAGGATCCAATATGTGTGTCCACCCTTTGAAAAAGATTTATTTATTTGAAAGTCAGAGTTTTGGGGGCCAGTGCTGTGGCCAGCTGGCTGAGGCCTTGGCATGCATCCCATATAGTCACTGGTTTGGGTCTTGGCTGCTCCACTTCTAATCCAGCTGCCTGCTAATGTGCTTGGGAAAGTGGCACAGTATGGCCCAAGTCCTTGGCCCCCTATATCCACATGGGAGATCCGGAAGAAGCTACTGGCTCCTGGCTTCAGATCAGCTCAGATCTGGCCATTGTGGCCACTTGGGGAGTGAACCAGCAGACTGAAGACCTCTCTGTCTCTGTCTCTATCAGTAACTCTGTCAAATAAATCTTAAAAAAAAGTCAGAGTTATGGAGAGGAGGGAGAGTCAGACAGGATGGCATTGTGGATTAGCAGGTAAAGCTGCTGCCTGCAATGCTGGCATCCCATATAGGCACCAGTTCATGTCCTGGCTGCTCCACTTCTGATCCAGCTCTCTGCTAGTGGCCCTGGAAAAGTATAAGATGGTCCAATATCTGGGTCCTTGCCACCCAAGTGGAAGACCTGAATGAAGCTCTTGGCCTGGCTTGGGCCTGGCCCAGTTCTGGCCATTGCAGCCATCTAAGAAGTAGACCAGGACCAGCAGATGGAAAATCTCTTTCTCATTCTCTCCTTTTCTCTACTTTTGCCTTGCAAATAAATGCTAAAAAAGAGAGAGGTCTTCCATCTGAGATGGTTGCCATGGCCAGTGCTGAACCACACAGAAACCAGGAGCCAGGCACTTCATCTGGGTCTCTCACATGGGTTACAATGGCCCAAACACTTGAGTCATCAGCTGCTGCTTTTCTCAGGCCATCAGCAGGGAGCTAGGTTAGAAGTGGAGCAACTGGGACATGAACTGCTGCTCATCTGGGAAGCTGGCATTGCAGATGGTGGCTTTCCCCATTGTGTCACAATGTCAGCCCCACGAGTGCCAGTTTGAGTCACAGCTGTTCCACTTCTGATCCAGCTCCCTGCTAACGCAACTGGGGAAGCAGAAATAGATGGCACAAGTACTTGGGTCCTTGCACCAACATGGGACACTGGGTTGGACTTCCAGGCTGGGCCAGCATTATTCATTGCAGTCTCTTGAGTGAACCAGTAGATGCAAGATCCCCATCCTTCTGTATCTGCCTCTTTCTCTGTAACTCTGCCTTTAAAATAAAATTTTTAAATCTTAATAAAATAAAGAGAAAGGGTGAAAGAGTAGCCATAGTAAAGTAATAGAGCAAAGCTACAGTTGTGCTGTCCCTCAGCAGCCTTCTGCCTTAAGTGAAGTCTCCAGCTTATAGACACTGACATAAAAGACACATTCACAACATATTTCAAAACAAGAGATGAGAGGTTTACAAGGCATATTGATTTTATGATGATTTTCATTCAATAGGTACACTGGGTTTAGATATATGCCTTTTGTGCAGCCAAGTTAACCCAGGGTCTAATTCAGAGACGTACTGAGGAAGATGTGCTGCCAGGGGAGAGAGTTGCAATGTCCCATTGTTCTTCTAGTATCATAAAGAGAATTAAAAGGGCTACTCATGTCCATGGTTATAAGGAAGACAGAAGCACAAACATTTCAGAAGGGGGGAGCAAATTTCAAATATAGTTATTTTCAGAAAATAAAAGGAAGTAAATTTCAGATATAATGTGGGGTAGAAACACACCATCAGCTCATCAATTCTCAAGGGATCCAGGAAAACTGCCCTGCCTATCCATAGACCAAATGTTTCAAAACACATTTTCTGACTAAATTCAGAAGACTACAGGAATCAGCACTCTGGGTGTTCAAATGCCAAATTAAGTTTTAGTTTCCACTATGGGCAGATGTAGCCCAATCACTCAGAACATGAGAAAAACTTTTCCATAAGAAGGAACATGAAATATTCAGGCACATAGAGTAACTGTGCTTAGTGCTCAAAGTGAACCCCAGGATAAGCACCCAGAAAACCTGTTAGGTCTTGGGGCCAGTGCAGTGGTGTAGCATGTAAAAATTTATTTATTTATTTAAAAGGCAGAGTTACAGAGAGGCAGAGGCACAGATAGTGGTCTTCCATGCACTGATTCACTCTGAAAATGGCTGCAATAGCCAGAGCTGGATCTATCAGAAGCCAGGAGCCAGAATCTTCTGTCAGTTCTCCCAATCTGTGCAGAACCCAAGAACTTGGGCCATCTTCCACTGCTTTGCCAGGCCACAGCAGAAAGCTGGATCTCAAACAAGCACCCATATGGGATGCCAGCACTGTAGGTGGCAGCCTCACCTGCCATGCCACAGTGCCAGCCCTCAAAATAAACCTATTTTAAGAAGCATTTTAAATGAGGGATGGGAGAGAATTTGTTTATCCAAAGCAAGGATAAAATAAGATAACTACTACACAGAAGAAGCTCCTGGCTCCTGGCTTTGGATCAGCACAGCTCTGACCACTGTAGCCAATTGGGGAGTGAACCAGCACATGGAAGACTTCTCTCTCTCTGCCTCTCCTCCTCTCTGTGTGTAACTCTGACTTTCAAGTAAAATATATAAATCTTAAAAAAATAACTACTAGTACCCATTAACTTCAAAAATATAGAAATTTAATGAAATTCAAAATATAATCATCTACTACAAATTATAATCTTTATTTTGAGAATCATATTAGAAAAAAATTAACCCCTCCCCCCTTTGAAAAAATGCACATGGGGCTGGTGTTGTAGGTTAAGCAGGGACTGGAAGTGCCAGCACCCCACATGAGCACTGGTTCAAGACCTGGATGCTCCATTTCCAATATATCTCCCTACTAATTCATCTGGGAAAACAGAGGATAATGGCCCAAGTGTTTGGGCCCTTGAAATCAAGTGTGAGAACCAGAAGAAGCTCCTAGCTCCTGGTTTCACTTGGCCCAGCCCACCATTGTGGCCATTTGAGGAGTGAACCAACAGATGGAAGACCTCTCTTTAAATCTCTCTGTAAATCTTTCAAGTAAATAAAATGAATCTAAAAAAATGCACTCTATACAATGTAGTATTTTGGTTTTTCCTTCATACAAAGAAAGCTCAGATAAACTGTAGATGAATCCTCCTGGCTTGATGCAATTCACAAGGAGGATTGCCTTCTGCCACCCTGTGGTAGACATCAATGAAAGTTATTAATGGGAAGATGAATGAGCCAGTGCCATAGCTCACTAGGCTAATCCTCCACCTGTGGCGCTGGTACCCTGGGTTCTAGTTCCAGTTGGGGCTCCAGTTCTGTCCTGGTTGTTCCTCTTCCAGTCAAGCTCTCTGCTGTGGCCCAGGAAGGCAGTGGAGGATGGCCCAAGTGCTTGGGCCCTGCACCCATATGGGAGACCAAGAGGAAGCACCAGGCTCCTGACTTCAGATCAGCGCACCATGCCAGCTGTAGCAGCCATTTGGGGGGTGAACCAATGGAAGGAAGACCTTTCTGTCTCTCTCTCTCACTGTCTAACTCTGCCTGTCAGAAAAAAATATGGGAAGATGGATGGACACCATCAGACTGCTTCCTCACATGGCACCTTTTCTTAAAGCCATCACTGCTACATTACCAGATTATGTCTCTCATGTGAAACATATCTCTCCTAAAAATTTTAAAGAACTTGCCAGAAACTTACGGCAGAGCAGGGAATGATGTGCCAAGAACAGTCAGTTAGTCTGAGTAGTCTAGGAATCCTGTTCTTGGCTGTTTTCAAGTTCATATTAATGTACACACAACATAGTTGCTGAGAAAGTGGTCTTATAGTTGTTTCCTGGGTATGAAGCAGCTCTTCTCAGCAGAAACACATAACTGCTTGTCCACTCATAAGCACCGTGATAGAGAGTACATGGGAGAAGAGGTAAAAAACATACTGAGTTTGACAGGAAGAATGTTGTTACCCTAGCAACCTCTATCCAGGGTTCATTTTCTATTTTTACTTCCTAGGTAACCTTACTATGCTAAATGAGTTTCACAGATTATTAATCTCGTGACAACAGGACTCTAACAGAATCTATGAATCACTCAGTTAATCAAGTGAGAACTTCATTATACTGAAAGTTAATCTATAGAAACAGTTTTTAGGGCCACATCTCTCTTTTTTTAAAAGATGTTTTATTTATTTATTTATTTGAGAGGAAAAATTACAGATAGTGAGACAGATAGACAGAGATAAATGTCTTCCTTCTGCTGTTTCACTCCCCAGTTGGCCAAAATGGCCAGAAGAACTGCACTGCCCTGAAGCCAGGAGCCAGGAGCTTCTTTCGGGTCTCCCACATGGGTGCAGAGGCCCAAGGCCTTGGGCCATCTTCTACTGCCTTCCCAGGCCACAGCCGAGAGCTGGATCAGAGGAGCAGCTGGTACTCAACCAGTGCCCATATGGGATGCTGGCACCACAGGCAGAGGATTAACCTACTGAGTCACAGTGCCAGCCCAAAGCCACATCTTTTACTGTACTGTGTGTGTATCTCTGTGGGGGGAGGGGAGCATATTTTCTCTTTTCTTCCTTACCTCTCCTCACATTAACACCTTGTACAAAGACTTCCACAGACCACAGTCATTATGAAAATCTATCACTAATATCCTCCCATGTTGAAAATGTCATAGGGTTAAACACAGAACACAGAATAAGAAAAGTAATTGGAAGCTGGTGTTGTGGAGGAGTGGGTAAAACCATAAGGGTGTCAGATCGAGACCTGGCTGCTCCACTTCTGATCCAGCTCTCTGCTATGGCCTGGAAAAACAGTGGAAGATGGCCCAAGTGCTTGGTCCCCTGCATCTGTATGGGAGACCTGGAAGAAGTTCCTTGCTCCTGACTTCAGATCCATGCAGTTCTGGCCATTGTGACCATCTGGGGAGTGAACCAGCAGATGGGAGACCTTTCTCTCTCTCTCTGTGCCTTTGGCTCTCTGTAACTCTGCCTTTCAAATAAATAAATAAATTTCTTTTTAAACAGTAACTGGCCCTCTTAATTAAAACTGTATGGACTGTAAGATAATCAGCTTGGTGGAGCATGAGTGACTGTAAAGAACTAGAAGAGAAAAAATGCTACTTTTATGCATTTATGTTTTCATAGCTCTCCACTTTATGAAAATCCATATTAAAGTAGCTCATTATTAACCCACACGGTAGACTTGCATTAATTTCAGTTCACTTCTCACTTTGCAAAGGGATTAGCAGGTAATAATAGTTGACATCCCTAATAGCATAAGAAAGAAGGGTTGAAGACAGAAATCGAAAAGCAGGAAAATAAATCAGCTACATTTCCATGGCCTCAAGCCCCAGATTGAAAAAGTCTGTTAATTAAACACGGAGGAGAGATCAATCCACAAAGCTACTGCACAAGCTTCACGTTGCCACTGGGAAATACATCCAAATACAAGGCACCCCAGCTGTCAAATGTGTCCACGGGGTCCAGCATGGGGGCCATGAGCCAGATCCTACTCTGATCTTCCATCTCCACCTCTGTTGCCTCAGGCTCCCAGCTGAAGCCATTGAGCCCTGCCCAGCTGCAACTACCATGGGATATTGCTGGAGGCCCAGTCAGAAGGCATTCTTTGACCCACCCAAAGTGAGAACTGGGCTTATTTAAATCTAGAGAATGGGAATCCTTCTTTTGCCATGCTCTCAACTGCCCTGCTTGTGCCATTCCTTGTCCAGTGTACTTTAAGGAGAATTTGAGTGAGGCAGCCTGTGGGACTGGCCGAGTGTTGGGAGACTGGGAAACAGCAGTGGGAGACACAACACCTGGGCCCCAGACTTGACTGCCAGAGAAGCTCCCAGGGCCACTGAGAAGCAAGTGATCAATGTCTGGGAGCCACCACCCACCATTGCACCCACCGCTCTCCCACACACACATAGATGCCCCCTCCTGTTCTCCATACTTGCCATGGAAAATCTCGGGAGCACGTCCCCTTTCTTCAGGATACACGGGGAGCAAAGTGGAGAGTGTGGGACAGGAGAAGTCACTGGAACTTGGGACCAAAGGGTGGCAGATGCAGAAGCACAGAAGCAGCAGGCAGCAGGTCTGGGGTGTGTGCTCCCCAACTGCCTGCAATTGCACTTGCAGAGCAAGACGCCGCAGTGAATGTGGGAGAAGGAGCAGCACGGCCTCTCAGGGCCCTCTCTGATCAGTAAATGAACTTCATCTGTTCCCAATCCCAGGCCACGTGCAAAGGCACACGCATGAGCACGTTCTCCCACATTCACACACACAGGCGTTCAGAGCAGGAAAAGCATTAGAGCACTGGGTGACTCTGGGAAATGGAGTCCAGGCCAGGGCATTCCTACATAGACTTACTGGCCCTCTCCTAGGACTTCAGTGTGGGGTGGGTGGAGATATGAGACCTGAGCCTGGATCAAGGTGTAACTATTTTAAATTAGGCCTCCATCTTGTAACTTGCACCTGACCAGGCCCTGAACCCTAATCCAGAAGTTCCTAAAAGTAAATAAGTGAACTCCCCTTGTAATAAACTCTCTTAGCAACAGCTGATTAACCTAGAGTTCCTGGTGTCTTCTCAGGGCAGATAAGGTGATTGATAGCTACCTGAGACCCTGCAGTTTGGCACGTACACCCATCAGCTTGGACCCTATGCTTCGACCAATCAATTCAAAAGGCATCAACCCCAAAGCATCCAACCACCTTTAGTAGGTCTGTTCCCGACACTGGATGCACTAATCAATTCTAGGAGATGTCCTTTGAATTTCCCGCGGGATGAGATAATTTGCTAAATGGTACCATGATGTATAGAATGTCTCTGAAAACCCTATAAAAACCCTGTCAGCTGAAGGGTTGGGGCTCTCAATTCAGACCCACTGCATTGGCGTTGATTGAGAGACCAGGCCCAGATGTGCAATAAAACTCCCGTGTGCTTTACAGTGGTATCGGCTCCTTGGTGGTCTTTGGGGACAACTGAACTGGGCATAACGGAGACAGGCTGGGAACCAGAGGGCATTTGCTTTTGTTTACATCCCTCCTTCCCTTCCTTCCCACCCCAAATCTCAAGGGTCAGTTGCTGTTTTGTTCTTGAACAAAATCTTAAGAAGTGAGAGCCACTGATGCTGAGTCCCAAATCACGGTTCCCTCACACACACTGTTTTCCTCAGAAAAATCCCACTGCTGCTTTATTCCTGGACAGCTTCTCTCAAGTAATGAATGACAACAATTTCAATGTAAATCTTTGCACAGGTGTACATGGCATAGTTTAACATCTAGATTTGAGAATACAATTTTTATTTGTGTCTTGTTGATGTTTATTGTTCTTTTCAAATTATTCTACACCACCCTCTAATTCAACAAGTACAAAAAAAAAAGGAGAACTGGATACAGGACTAACATTGTCAAGTATCTTCGAGGGGCCAGATTAACAGAGTTAATGTCTTATTTTGTATCATTTATACCTTAGGTTAATTCTGGAGACAGTATTATCAATTTACAAAGAGAAAGCTGAGGTGGAAAGAGTTTAGAATTGAATTTGCCCATGGAAATATGGTTAAAAAGTCTAGGTTAAAGGCCAACCAACTTGAAATATAGGCATTCAGATCTGGCTGAAGAGCCCATGAGAGTATTTTAGGCATGGAAAGCCAAGACACTCTGGAAAAAAACCTAAATGAAAGATCTCTGTGAGTGAGATCCCAGTGGAAATAACAGGCCATCAAAGAAGGAGGCACCTTTCTCTGAAGGGAGGAGAGAACTTCCACTTTGACTATGACCTTTTCTAAATAAGATTGGAGTCGGAAAACTCAAAATGCTTCCATAGCCTTGGCAACTCACGACAAGAGCCTAGGGTGATTACTGATGCCATAAACAAGAGTGTCAATTTGTTACGTCAACAACAGGAGTCACTGTGTGCTTACTCCTCATGTAGGATCTCTGTCCTTAATGTGCTGTACATTGTGATTTAATGCTATAACTAGTACTCAAACAGTATTTTTCACTTTGTGTTTCTATGTGGGTGCAAACTGTTGAAATCTTTACTTAATATATACTAAATTGATCTTATGTACCTAAAGAGAATTGAAAATGAATCTTGATATGAATGGAATGGGAGAGGGAGCAGGAGATGGGAAGGTTGCTGGTTGGAGGGAAGTTATGGGGTTGGGGGAAGCCATTGTAATCCATAAACTGTACTTTGGAAATTTATATTTATTAAATAAAAGTTAAAAAAAGAAATCTTTTGGGAGCAGCACTGTGGCATAGTGGGCTAAGCCTCCGCCTTCAGCACTGACATTCTATATGGGTGCTGGTTCAAGTCCCTGCTGCTCCACTTCCAATACAGCTTTCTGGTCTAGCCTAGGAAAGCAGTAGAAGATTGCCCAAATGCCTGGGAGCCTGCACCCACATTGGAGACCCAGAACTTCCTGGCTCCTGGCTTTGGATCAGCTTAACTATGGCCATTGCAGCCATTTGGGAAGTGAACCAGTGGATGGAAGGCTTCTCTCTCTCTCTCTCTGCCTCTCTGTAACTCCACCTTTCAAATAAAAATAAATAAATCAAAAAAGGAAATATTTGTTTTATCTGGGGCTCAGTTTTTAAAACCCCAGATTTCTCATCTCTAAAATAAAAAGTGTGGGAGAGGAAGAATATCTCCAATGCTAATGTTCACTGTAGAGAAACACATAGGATTATAATTTATCAAAAAAGAAAGGAGATTCACATCTATTATTTTTCACTTTATGTTTCTGTGTGGGAGCAAACTGTTGAAATCCTTTCTTAATGTATACTAAGCTGATCTTCTGTATATTAAGATAATCAAAAATGAATCTTGATGTGAATGGAAGGGGAGAGGGAGTGGGAAAGGGGAGGGTTGTGGGTGGGAGGGACGGTATGGGGGGGAAGCCATTGTAATCCATAAATCGTACTTTGGAAATTTATATTCATTAAATAAAAGTTAAAAAAAAAAGAAAGCAGATTCAAAGTTACTATTGCTGTATGGTCATTTTTCTCATGTTTAATATCAAGATAGCATATAAATTGGGCCAGCACTGCGGCTCAATAAGTTAGTCCTCCACCTTGCAGCACCAGCACACTGGGTTCTAGTCCTGGTGGGGGTGCTGGATTCTGTCCCAGTTGCCCCTCTTCCAGGCCAGCTCTCTGCTATGGCCTGGGAGTGCAGTGGAGGATGGCCCAAGTGCTTGGGCCCTGCACCTTCATGGGAGACCAGGAGAAGCACCTGGCTTCTGACTTTGGATCAGCATGGTGCGCTGGCCGTGGCGGCCATTGGAGGGTGAACCAATGGCAAAGGAAGACCTTTCTCTGTCTGTCTGTCTGTCTCTCTCTCTCACTGTCCACTCCACCTGTCAAAAAAAAGATAGCATATAAATAGTATGCATTCTTAGGTATATGTGTGGTGTTTGATTTTTAAGATTTTAAGTAGAAATGTAAATAGAAGCAGGATGACATGGAGTTCTGTTTGTGATTACTTCTGTCAATTATAATTCATGAGATTAGAATTGCTGGATTAGGAATGCTTAAATGTATCCATTCATTTCACACTCTTGTTTATTATATCAGGCAATATTCTTTGTGTAGACTGCTCTTTCTGGCCAGGTTGAAAATTCAGGAGAGTGGCTGGTGCAATGGCTGAATAGGCTAATCCTCCACCTGTGGCATGGGTACCCCAGGTTCTAGTCCTAGTAGGGGTGCCTGGTTCTGTCCCTGTTGCTCCTCTTCCAGTCCAGCTCTCTGCTGTGGCCCGGGAAGGCAGTGGAGGATGGCCCAAGAGCTTGGGCCCTGCACCTGCATGGGAGACCAGGAGAAACACCTGGCTTCGGATCAGTGTAGTGTGCTGGCTGCAGCACACTGACCGCAGCGGCCATTGTGGGGGTGAACCAACGGAAAAGGAAGACCTTTCTCTCTGTCTCTCTCTCTCACTGTCCACTCTGCCTGTCAAAAAAAAAAGTAAAAAGAAAATTCAGGAGGGCGAGAAACATGTTTGCTTTGACATTAAAATTCAGCATCTTGATAGAGTCATTCTTTTAGTTGAATGAATGAATGAGGCTATAAAAATTAAACAAATACAATTTCTGATCCCCAAGAACCACCTAGTTGAAGAGACAATTAAATAGATACCTATTTGATAACTGCCACAATTAGATGAATGTATAATTTGTTGCTTAGAGACAAATTTGATAATAAAAGAGACATATTAATAAAGACACAGGGTTGAAATGTATAAACAGAAACCATCCATGGCCAAGTAGGTTAAATGTTCACCCTAGCTTTGTAAGGCATTCCATTCATTATTTTTTTTTGACAGGCAGAGTGGACAGTGAGAGAGACAGAAAGATCTTCCTTTTGCCATTGGTTCACCCTCCAATGGCTGCCACAGCCAGCGTGCTGTGGCCGGTGCATCTGAAGCCAGGGGCCAGGTGCTTCTCTTGGTCTCCCATGTGGGTGTAGGGCCCAAGCACTTGGGCCATCCTCCACTGCACTCCCAGGCCACAACAGAGAGCTGGCCTGGAAGAGGGGCAATTGGGACAGAATCCGGCGCCTCGACCGGGGCTAGAACCCAGTGTGCTGGTGCTGCAAGGTGGAGGATTAGCCTATTAAGCCATGGCGCCGGCCTCCATTCATTATTTAGTAAGCATTTATTGAGCATTATTTTGTGTGGTGTGTTGAAAGAACTACCAGCCACATGCTTTTCCTAGATATTGGAGCAAGAGAACCTGAGCAATGGGAAAAAGGTTGGGATGAACTAAGAGGCTTTTGACACAAAGGTAAGAAAAACAAAAAGCAGAGAGGTCAATTAAAAAGTATATCAAAGGCAATTTAGTAGGAACTGAACCAAGGTATGGTGGTAGTGCGAATGAAGAAGAGGCAACAGATTACAGGGAGATCTAAAATGCAGAAACAACGGGATTTCAGTGGTAGATGAAGGCAGGAGGAAATTTGTGTGTGAATATTCATTTAGATTTTATTATTTAATAGGCAAGGAGTTCTCAGTACATTGATGTTCATCAGTGATAAAAGGCTACCTCCAACTGACTTATAAAATTACTCTAAATCCAGGACACAATCTCATGGGTAGCTACTATCTATAAGCCTTATGTTAATCATCAAGCCAAATATTTTTAACTGTTACAATACACAATGGTCCTCATTATGATGCAGTTACTTAGAAACTAGAAGACATAATCAATGTCTATAAGAACAATCTAAATAAAAAAGTAAAATTCAGGGGCTGGCGCTGTGGCACAGCAGGTTAACACCCTGGCCTGAAGTGCTGGCATCCCATGTGGGTGCCTGTTCAAGACCTGGCTGCTCCACTTTCAATCCAGCTTTCTGCTATGGCCTGGGAAAGCAGTGAAAGATGGACCAAGTCCTTGGGCCCCTGCACCTGCATGGGAGACCCAGAGGAAGCTCCTGGCTGCTGGCTTCAGATCAGCACAGCTCTGGCTATTGTGGCCAATTGTGGAGTGAACCATCAGATGGAAGACCTATCTCTTTCTCTCTCTCTCTGCCTCTCCTCTCTCTTTGTAACTCTGATTTTCAAATAAATAAATATTTTTTTAAAAAAGAATAGTAATAGTCAATATTTATAAAAAAGTTAAATTAAAAACCCCACAAAATCATATAATTCAAAGCTAAATTTGGAATACCTCTCTAATTCACAATTTATATATTCACCAACCTTAGGTAACTAAGGTTACCCCCTGGGGTGGGGGGGTGGCACTATGGCTTAGTGGGTAAAGCTGCCACCTGCAGTGCCAGCATCCCATATGGGCATCGGTTCAAGTCCTGGCTACTCCACTTCCACTACAGCTCTCTGCTATGGCCTGGAAAAGCAGTAGAAGATGTTCCAAGGCCTTGGGCCCCTGCATCCAGATGGGAGACCCAGAAGAGGCTCCTGGCTCCTGGATCATGGCTCCTGGCTTCAGATTGACACAGCTTCAGCTATTGCAGCCAGTTGGGAATGAATCAATAGATGGAGGACCTTTCCCTCTCTTTCTTCCTCTCCTCTCTCTGTGTAACTATTTCAAATAAATAAGTAAATCTTTTAAAAATTTTCCTGGAATAACCAAAATGCACATTATAAAGTCCAAGTAAGTTGTCTAGCCACTGGCTCACCATCATGACTCATAAAAAGCTCACTCTGTCTTGGCCACCCTGATATAAGTACATGGACACAAAGCAGAAAAGAAAGCAATAGGTTTGAGCAGTGAATAAATGGAAAGGGCTCCAACAACAATGCTGCAGAGCTCTGTGGCTCCTAAATGAATGTAATATGCAGGCAGGCATCTCCTTAATTTCTGCCATGCTCTCAGTTGTCATAGGACCATAGAGCTGAGCACAAGAATCAGAGCTTTCAAGTCCAACATCCATAATTCACTTAGTGATAGTGGAGCTCTGTAGCTTTGCTTCATGAGTACAACTAAACCTCCACACTTGATATGTCATTCTGTTAGGATCCACTGGAACTGGAGAGTGTATGGGGTCAGAGGGAGCAGAGGAGCATGGTGTGTGAGTCTCATGGTGGTGGTAGTTGTGCAGAGGGAGGGGTGGAGGAGGAGGAGAAAAGCAAGAGCCCCTAACACTGGGGGAATGAGGAGCAGAGGGTGAATGGAGACAGGATGACTTGTCTGCATTATGCCTGGTACTCTCCTGGGTATAATTGATGCAACATGAATAATGTGAATATCATGATTATCCTAAAGGTGATTTCAGTCCTGGTGGACAGATGACAGACATAGATAATTAAAGACAATGTGACAAAAGTTGTAGGTGCACAATACAATCACCTACATCATATGTGGATGCCATGTCCAATCAGGCAGAAACCATCAGGTTAAGGTCAGATCTCAGGGCTGGCATTGTGGTATAGAGGGTAAAGCCTCCCCCAGCAGTGCCAGCATCCCTTATGGGCACCAGTTCAATTCCCAGCAGCTCCACTTCTGATACAGCTCTCTTCTGTAGCCTGAGAAAGCAGATGGCACTAGTCCTTGGGTCCCTGCACCCTCATGGGAAGACCTGAAGGAATCTCCTGGCTCCTGGCTCCTGGCTTCTGAGCAGTGCAGCTCTGGCCATTGCAGCCAACTGGGGAGTGAGCCAGTGTATGGAAGACCTCTTTCTCTCTCTGTCTCTCCTTTTATCTCTGTGTAACTTTTACTTTCAAATAAATAAATAAATCTTTTCTTTAAAAAAAAGGGTCATATCTCAGAGGTAGCAGAGCCCAGAAATGACAGCATTGTATGAAATGAAAATAGGCAGATGATAGGTAGAAGCTTGGTAACTGAAGCTGGGATCAGAACACGGATCTTGACTGGCAGGCTGTCAAACCAATCATTAACCTGGACAAAGCGGGATCTCCCAACTTCTATCCTAGTGCCCATGTCTTGGCAGAAAGGCATAACCAAGAAAGAGAAAATCGTCTCTGGCTTTGGCTGAGGGGACTGTGGGAGCTCCCCACATTTGAAGCCAGAATCTTTTTAATCCTGAGATTCCCTCTTTCATAGGAAGGCTTTTCTGGCCTTGTCTGGTTAGCATAAACCTTTCATGCCACCAGACCTCCCATAGACCCACATCACAGGGCACATGATAATGAATGGCTGAATGAACAGAATCTTGAGGTGTCATGTAAATGGAAGACTCATGAATCTATTCTCACCTTATGGGTGTACTTGAAGGTGAGAAAACTGAGGCAGGGGACTTTGGTCATGCTCAACCATAGAGTCCTCCTTACAAAAAAAAATCCTATTCACACTTCAGAAGTGCCCAGCCACCCACCTCCTGAGTACATGCTCCTGGAACAATGACAAATACCCTAAGACCAGAATTGGACAAGCACTATCTTGACAGTGTAGAAAGCATTTGGGGAGGAAAAAGCCCTGCCCCACTAGAGCCCATTGGTCAAAGGATACAGCAGAAGACTCAGGGGCTTGCTGCATCACACATCTGCCCACAGAGTAGGATGGTCACAGATGTGCAGTGAGCTGTGGCCTCGTGGTACTGGCTGCAGCTGTTGACACATCAGGGATGAGTGGTGGCAGTGGTTTGAGCTAATCCTGCCTCTGCCTGGCCAGCACTGCAGCATGCATAGAGCAAATCTGCTCCTGGAGTGCCTGATGAGGCCAAGGGATGTGTGTAGACCTACAGTCAGAGGAAGTATGAAGCACTGGCCTCAAGGTTGGAAAGTTGCCATGGCAACGATATTTTCAGAAGGTGATATGGCAGGGGTAGCCCTGCAAGGCAGGGTGGCCTCCTAACTACATGTCCTTCCCCTTATGTGCCTCCGAACTTAGATGAGCCTGAATTGAGTGCAACAACCTGGGTGGGTGATGCTGAGATACCACCAGATGAGATTCTGGTTAATGTATGCAGGTTGTGGGTCATAATGATAACCATATGTGCAATTTTTGGTGCTGTCCCATGTGTTCACCCACATGCCTGATATGAATGAGGGTCTGACAGAGGGAGAGTGGGCCATGGGATTTTGAAGAAGGACCTGTGAGTGAGTGAGGCAGGCTGATTTCTTACCTGGGGCTACTAGAGAAGGGGAAGGGAGGTTTGCAGGCTAGAAAATGAGCAAAGAGATAAGAAATACTACATCCCCTTAGCCCCTTCCCCAGATGCACACTCAAGGTTAGCAATTGCCCTCCTCTTAAATCTGAATTGGTGCCAGTAATGATGTAGGAACTTGTGAATATAGGGCCTAATGTGGCTAATATTCTGCTGGTCTTTCCTAAAATGGCCCAACAAATGATATTTTCTTAAAACAAATATAGGCAAGCATATAGCTTGAGACTTGACTGAGAGTTCTTGCAAAATGTACGTACTCCTTGCTGACTTGAAAGATGCTAAATGTGTAGCTCCATATTGGGGATTTGGAGTTCTGTCATTAGAGCTGGATTTTGCCTTTGGTGGTGTACATCATTATCTCTACTAGGTATCTGACAACTCCTATGGCATTTACCCTTGCTAGACATTTCCTGATTCCCAGCTGAAAGGCAGCCAAACATGAATCCCATTATCAAAAGACTGACATCTGTGGTCTCTTTGTGTGAGATTCTCATCTGTCAGGCTGGAAGAGTGAAGGCATCACTCAACAAGAAGCACCAGAGACAGACCTGATAAGCATGTCTGTTTATTAGCAATCAGGCACAGATTTGTATAGGGGAAGTGGGGAAGAAAAAAAACCTGGGGTGGTAACAGCAATTCTATAGGGCAGAAGGGGCAGCATGCCAAAAGGCTTCTAACTAATCGACTTATAGGTCACATAGGACACATAGGCTCCTGGGCTCCTTTGTGCAACCAACCCACATCTGGGTGTTGCTTATCAACTCTGTTTATGAACCACAAAAGCACAGCCACAAGGCTTCCAACAGGAAGTGGGGAATGGAGGAAATGGGCCTGGAGCTCCTGCAACTTGCCAGCAGCCAGGCTGTGGGGTCCCTCCCAGCAAGCATGGTGTGCCATGCCCTCTCAACTTTTTGCATGGGGCAGGACAGGCAGTCCCATGGGATCACCCACATAAATCTATCTTAACTGCAAAAGATTGTGATTGGCTAAATTTTTATTATAGAATTTATATCAGAAATTTACCATCAAAGTATCCTTTATTCTGGATTTATCATATACAGTGATGGAGGAAGGAAAAAATCTTACATCCATGTTGACCTCTCACCTACACAAGAAGCAGGCCCCTGTTTCTCTGTCTTGCTAATACAGCCTTTCCCCACCCCCACCCCCCCTTGACCATCCTTGCCCTGCCTCAACTTTTGGACACAACACTATATGAAAACTCCTGCTATCACCCTGATATCTCCTTCACTCTTCCCAAGCTGTCTCCTCTATCTCAGCAGCTCAGCCTCAGAGTCCAGCCTCAGCCCAAACCTCTCCCAGCTCACACTGTGACCTCAAAGGACCTTTAAATCTAGCCCAAGCACTTCTCTATCTCAACAGCCCTGATTTAGCTCAGACCTCCAAGCTCCTTCCCACCACTTTGTGCTATATAAAACACTAGTCTGTAAGACAGGGGGTTCTCTCTTTGCTGTGTGTTTGCTGGGAACTCTCTGCCATGCATTCACCTTGGAGTGAATCAACCTTCTGAATAAACCTGGTCTGCCTGTGGCTCCATGCTCTGTCTCTTCTTTCTTGGCACACAGCTTGTCTTGTTTTGTGGACTTGTGTATGGAGATTAAGTATATTACCTCAATCACTGACCATTTAAAAAACAATTTATAAACAAGGACTTGGAATGTGGCTCCACTAAAGTGTATCTGTGATCTTAGAAAGTCTTTTGGCTGCTTTTATTGGAAGGTGAGTGTCAGGAAGTGAACTGATAGAAAGGGATTGATGAGATTTCCTTTGAATTCTGTGGTGCTTCCCTGAAACTTGGAACACTTTGGTGATTTAAGCCCTTCAGATTAAAAGCTCATTAACAATTCTTGCTCAAAGATGCTAAAAATAATCAGCTACCTAGATCATGGACCTTGGATAAATGTTCTCTCTCCAACTTGAAGCTTTAAAAGAGGACTTAAAATGTCTTAAGATTGATGTTTTCAGGAATAAAATACAAAGAATTACCCTTTTTTCTTTGACTTAGCTGAACTTAGTTGTGAGAAGGAAGGGGAGTGTGGAACCCAGTGACTACCAATATTGGCAGGCTTGACCTATTAATGCCTACTCCCATGATTTCCTAAAGCTTTTATATGTGAGTTAAATCAAGAAAATACAGTGTGCAAGCAAAAGGACTCTGAAAATCAATATGTTGTCCATAATAGAGACTAGGGTACATGAGGAGTCTTCAAAAATTCCATTAAAAATGTGTGTTAGAGAAAAACTAGGTATCAATTTTTTAATTGTAATAAAATTAACTTACCTTTTAATTCCATTTTTTCTTTTTTTAGAAAAGATTTTATTTATTTACAGACATTTAGAGGGAGAGACAGAGAAAGGCCTTCCCTCCATTGGTTCACTCCCCAAATGGCCAGAATAGCCAGAGCTGCAACAATTGGAAGCCAGGAACCAGGTGTTTTTTCCTGGTCTCCCATATGGGTGCAGGGGTCCAAGCACTTGGGCCATCTTCTACTGCTTTTCCAGGCCACAGCAGAGAGCTAGATTCGAAGAGGAGCAGCCAGGACTAAAACTCGTGCCCATATGGGATGCAGGCACTGCAGGTGGAGGATTAACCCACTGCACCACTGCACTGGCCCTTTAATTCCATTTGTCTTGTGTATTTTTAAAAGTTTCCTTGGATATGGTTTGCCCTATGTGTGGTCTAGAGCACTCTAGGGAGGCATAAGGGAGACACTGATCCCTCTGCAGCTGCATGATGTGTTGATTGAGCTTATAAACCCAGAGTATGGGAACTCAAGTATAGCCCATTGGAAATAGCCTGTAAGGACATAGTAGTAATAGTGGTTAAGCAGTATTTATTGAGTCATTATATGCCAGACATGACTACTAGTATTTTAAATGTGTTGTCCCATTTCATTTTTGCTTAAGTACTAGATATAACTATTGTTATCATTTTCCAGATGAAGAGGAACAGAGATTACCCAAGATGCTATTGCTAAGCATTACAAAGTCAGCATTCAAACCTGGAAGCATTTCTTAATGGCGATGGTTAATTTTTGTTTGGATTTGTCAGTCTAGTAGATTGTATACACTATACATATATATGTATATATACAGTCTACACATTCCAAAAGGTTTTTATTTAAAAAGATTTATTTATTTTATTTGAAAGGCAGAGAGAGAGAGAGAGAGAGAGAGAGAGATCTTCCATCCACTGGTTTACTGCCCAAATGGTCGCAATGGCCAGAGGTGGGCTGATCCAAAGCCAGGGGTTTCTTCTGGATCTCCCACTTGGGTTCAGAGATTCAAGAACTTGGATCATCCTCCACTGTTTTCCCAGGCACATCTTCAGGGAGCTGGATCATAAACTGAGCAGCTGGGACTCTCACTAGAGCCCATAGGGTTGCCAGAGTTGCTGGCAATGGCTTTACTTGCTATGCCACAGCACTAGCCCAAGGTTAAGACTTTCAAAAGGCCTTATATATGACCTAAGTTTATGGGAGTAGAGAAGAGTTTGAGGCACCAAGAGACTTTGCATCACACCTTGAATGAGAAATCTGAGAATATTAGTGTCTCCCATCTCAGCCAACCTTCAGAAGAGGGTGATGTAAAGAGTTATTTTGCTTTCTGTTTTCCAAAGGGATGTTGGCCCTTTTGCCTCTCCAGGGATTCAAGAGTGAAACACAAGGCAACCTTTGCCTACCCAGGCAAAGGGATTTTGGCTGTATTTTTGGAGAGCTATAACACAGTGGGAAAAACAAGAGCTGTGCTTCTGTAAGACCCAGGAACAATTTAACATAGCTTTCAGCCTTACCACTACTGAATCACCATGAGCTCTCACTAGAAATTCAGGTACTTTGAAGACCTACATTAGCACATAGCTTTGTCAAGATGTAGGTGAGTGTGGCTAATTCAGTGAGAAAGAAAAGAGCTGGAAAAAAAGTGACACTTGGCATTGTCCATTCCATGCATGTGGTAGTGGGCTGTTTGCCTTTGAAACATTCTGTGGACTTCACTGGGTGTTATCTCCTCTACCTTGGATGGGAGTAGCCAGGTGCCAACTGGCAGCCATTCAGAGACAAGCCTTTGTGTTTGTTGGAATGAGGCCACTTCTGTTCTGAGCAGTGAGGTTTTTATTTAAAGACTAAAGCAGTGAGAAATTTAGGAGCTGGATTTAAAAGGAGGAAAGACAAAATTTCTGCCTTACCTTTATTTGTTTCTATTTTAGGAAACTTGCATTATTTGTAACTAAAACTTTACTTAGGCCTCTGAGGATTAGACATCATGCAAATTTCAAACAAAAATGTAAAGATAAAATAACTTTTTCACACATTCAGAAAACTTTTCTAGACTTTTACCAATGTTCCTGTTACTACTGCATTTGTGTTTTCTTTTCCTTGCTGCATTTTAAAAGTCCTACAGTGATTCAGGGCCTCTAGGGGAGTGTGTTTCTGGATCTGGCAAAAGAAAAGTCCTAAGATTGTATTTACTTGACATCTTTAGGCCTTGTTCAGTCTCCCAAAGTGCTGTCTTATAGTACAGGGGGTTGAGAAATTGCCAGAATGTCCTGAGCAAACTCTGCTCTGGTGGACATTGCTTTCACATTTGGAGAAGGGAAGATGCTGTGAAGAGGTTATCAGATCAAGATAGGAAAGCCAGTGGTGAGTGATTGGTAATAGGGCTGAGGAGAGTCTTAGACATTTCCCCTGAGCTTTAATGTGAACCGTTGCCACCCAAAATATGTCCACAGGTTTTTCTCCCTTCTCTCTTTTGACCTTCAGAGCTCCATCTACAGGTGAAAGTCAGTGTTGCATGTTGTTTTGGGTGACTCAGAGCTGTAATAATACATCAGGTACTGATATTAGGGCCTTGAGCTTCAGTAATGAGTACTATGGTTAAGAAGAGGGGACCAAAGACACGGGAGAGTCACGTGCTTCATGAATATTACTAAAGATTGCTATCCAGTGTTAGAGCAGGTGAGAGTGGATTCAATAGGAGGAGAGTCATAAATCTTTCTTAAGATTTTATTTATTTATTTGAGAGGCAGAGTTACAGACAGAGGGAGAGACAGAGAGAAAGGTCTTCTGTCTCCTTGTTCATTCCCCAATGGCCACAATGTCTGGACCTTAGCTGACCCAAAGGCAGGATCCAGGAGCTTCTTCTTGGTCTTCATACAGGTACAGGGGTCCAAGCACTTGGACCATCTTCCACTGCTTACACACGCCATACCAGAGTCTGGATTAGAAGTGCAGCAGCTGGGATATGAACTGCACCCATATGGGATGGTGGTGCTGCAGGTAGAAGCTTAGCTTACTATGCCATGGCTCTGGCTCTGCTTTTTCTTCTTCTTCCTTTTTTAATGTTAACTATCCTCCCCTAAGATTTAGATAAATCTGGCTGTTAAATTCTTCCATCTTTACATACTGGAGCAGTTACACATACTAGATTTTACTCTCAAGAGCAAGGAAAGTGCTATATTTCCATTTATTTTTCTCCTGTGGTATTCCAGATTTCTGCTCCATATTCACTAGAAAGCTGGTGGACATGACATTGATGCATCCAAGAAAACAACAACACCCTTCCCTCCCCAGAGGCATCACTACTTTTTACTGTTGATTTTAAGACCATGTGTGTCAAGCCACAGAACCATCCTCAGGTAACTGTCACATCATAGCCTCAGCAAAGGTGAGGTAGGCAAAAGAGGTAGGGAGAACAGCTGTGCATCCTGGGACCCAGAGGAGCATCTCAGGGCATCCTGGCTTTTTGTGACTCATCTGGAATCTCTGTCTCAGAAATTGGACCTGCTTCAGGCATGCTCTTGTGAGGGAACTGCAAGGTGGCCTCAGGGATCTCAAGGAAACCCTGGGTACATTATTTCTCTTTGTTATCAGTTTATGGGAATCAAAATATTTTCTTCTCTCCCATCCTCCCTCCCTTTCTCTCTTGTACATCTTTTCTGAAATGCTTCTTGTTCTTTCAAATACTATTGCAACCAATCTCCAAGATGATCCCTAATGATCCTTATCAGTGTTCACACTCTCTGCACACTCACTTAATCTGAGATAGCCCTGTAAACAGTAAAATGTCATGCAAGAAATGACATCTGACTTCTGAGGCTGTTAAAAGATCATTTTCCTCGACCTTAGATCATTTCCTATGGGGTAAACCCCATGTTGCAAGGATACTCAGTAAATCCTGTGGACAGAAGCCTGTGTGTTGAAATTGGGCTATAGCCGAAATCCAGTGACAGCTTGTCAATCATGTGAATGAACTTTACATGAACCCATCGGTCTTAGTCATCCCTTCAGATGTCTACAGCTCCAATGAATGTCTGAATTCAGCCTCAATAAAGACCCTGAACCACACAGATACTCAGTCCTTCCTTATATTCCCAATGCAGGATCTGAGAACAATAGCAATTTAAGTTCTAATGATTTCTAATAATAATTGTGTGTTAATTACAAAATTCAACCAATAGTATTAAGTAGACAAAAAAAATAATAAAAGAGAAAAAGTATTAAGTTGTACATCAACCGTCAGGGCAAGGGCTGATCAAGTCACCGTTTCTAATAGTGTCCATTTCACTTCAACAGGTTTCCTTTTTGGTGCTTGGTTAGTTGTCACCAATCAGGGAGAACATATGATATTTGTCCCTTTGGAACTGGCTTATTTCACTCAGCATGATGTTTTCCAGGTTCCTCCATTTTGTTGCAAATGACCGGATTTCATTGTTTTTGACTGCTGTATAGCATTCTATAGAGTACATGTCCCATAATTTCTTTATCCAGTCTACTGTTGATGGGCATTTAGGTTGATTCCAGGTCTTAGCTAGTGTGAATTGACCTGCAATATACATTAAGATGCAGACAGCTTCTTTGTTTGCCAATTTAAATTCCTTTAGGTAAATTCCAAGGAGTGGGATGGCTGGGTCGAACGGTAGGGTTATCTTCAGGTTTCTGAGGAATCTCCAGACTGACTTCCATAGTGGCTTGACCAGTTTGCATTCCCACCAACAGTGGGTTAGTGTCCCTTTTCCCCCACATCCTCACCAGCATCTGTTGTTGGTAGATTTCTGAATGTGAGCCATTTTGACTGGGGTGAGGTGAAACCTCATTGTGGTTTTGATTTGCATTTCCCTGATTGCTAGTGATCCTGAACATTTTTCATGTGGCTGTTGGCCATTTGGATTTCCTCTTTTGAAAAATGTCTGTTGAGGTCCTTGACCCATCTCTTAAGTGGGTTGTTTGTTTTGATGTTGTGGAGTTTCTTGATCTCTTTGTAGATTCTGGTTTTAACCCTTTATCTGTTGCATAGTTTGCAAATATTTTTTTACCATTCTGTCAGTTGTCTCTTCACTCTCCTGACTATTTCTTTTGCAGTACAGAAACTTCTCAATTTGATGCAATCCCTAATGTTAATTTTGGCTTTGACTGCCTGTGCCTCCTGGGTCTTTTCCAAGAAGTCTTTGCTGGTACCTATATCTTGCAGGGTTTCTCCAATGTTCTCTAATAATTTGATGGTGTCACATCGTAGATTTAGGTCTTTAATCCATGTTGAGTGGATTTTTGTGTAAGGTGTAAGGTAGGGGTCTTGCTTCATGATTCTGCATGTGGAAATCCAGTTTTCCCAGCACCATTTATTGAATAGACTGTCCTTACTCCAGGGATAGGTTTTGGATCCTTGATCAAATATGAGTTGTCTGTAGATGTTTGGATTGATTTCCGGTGTTTCTATTCTGTTCCATTGGTGTATCCATCTGTTTCTGTATCAGTACCATGCTGTTTTGATTACAACTGCCCTGTAGTATGTCCTGAAATCTGGTATTGTGATGCCTCCAGCTTTGTTTTTATTGTATAAGATTGCTTTAGATATTCGAGGTCTCCTGTGTCTCTATATGAATTTCAGCACCATTTTTTCTAGATCTGAGAAGAATGTCTTTGGTATCCTGATTGGAATTGCATTGAATCTATAAATTGCTTTTGGGAGAATGGACACTTTGATGATATTGATTCTTCCAATCCATGAGCATGGAAGATTTTTCCATTTTTTGGTATCCTCTTCTATTTCTTTTTTTAAGTTTTTGTAATTCTCATCATAGAGAACTTTAACGTCCTTGGTTAAGTTTATTCCAAGGTATTTGATTGTTTTTGTAGCTATTGTGAATGGGATTGATCTTAGCAGTTCTTTCTCAGCCGTGGCATTGCCTGTGTATACAAAGGCTGTTGATTTTTGTGCATTGATTTTATCTCCTGCCACTTTACCAAACTCTTCTATGAGTTCCAATAGTCTCTTAGTAGAGTTCTTTGGATCCCCTAAATAAAGAATCATATTATCTGCAAAGAGGGATAGTTTGAGTTCTTCCTTCCCAATTTGTATCCCTTTAATTTCTTTTTCTTGCCTAATAGCTCTGGCTAAAACTTCCAGAACTATATTGAATAGCAGTGGTGAGAGTGCACATCCCTGTCTGGTGCCAGATCTCAGTGGAAATGCTTCCAACTTTTCCCCATTCAATAGGTTGCTGGTCATGGGTTTTTCATAAATTGCTTTGATTATATTGAGGAATGTTCCTTCTATACCCAGTTTTCTTAGAGTTTTCATCATGAAAGGGTGTTGTATTTTATCAAATGCTTACTCGGCGTCTATTGAGATAATCATATGGTTTTTCTTCTGCAGTCTGTTAATGTGGTGTATCACATTGATTGTTTTGCACACATTGACCCATCCCTGCATACCAGGGATAAATCCCACTTGGTCTGGGTGGATGATCTTTCTGATGTGTTGTTGCATTCTATTGGCGAGAATTTTATTGAGGATTTTTGCGTCTATGTTCATCAGGGAAATTGGTCTGTAATTCTCTTTCAATGCTGCATCTTTTTCTGGCATAGGAATTAAGGTGATGCTGGGTTCATAGAAAGAATTTGGGAGGGTTCCATCTTTTTCGATTGTTCTGAATAGTTTGAGAAGAATTGGAGTTAGTTCTTCTTTAAATGTCTGGTAGAATTCAGCAGTGAATCCATCTGGTCCTGGGCTCTTCTTTGTTAGGAGGGCCTTTATTACTGTTTCAATTTCTGTTTCAGTTATTGGTCTATTTAGGTTTTCTAAGTCTTCCTGGTTCAATTTAGGTAGGTTTCATGTGTCCAGGAATCTATCCATTTCTGATAGATTTTCCTGTTTGCTGGCATACAAGTCCTTGTAGTAATTTCTAATGATTCTTTTTATTTCTGAGGTGTCTGTTGTTACATTTCCTTTTTCATCTCTGATTTTATTGATTTGAGTCTTCTCTGTCTCTCTCTGTCTAAAAAAATTTTTAATGAAAAAAATAAATAACAGAATATATATAGCAGGGAGAGTTCAGGTGATACAAAAGGCTCAGTTACACATAAGTATACACATAGAAAAACAAAAGTAGTGTACTTTACCTATAGCAGACATCATAACTACTTTAATTTTCCCTTTCTTCTCTTTCCTGTACTCCATTTATGAAGTGGTTTGCCATAGGGGCATTGGAGTCAGGACTTCTGAGGCCTTGGAAGACAGGATCTGGGTAAGGAGAAGTCCTAAAAATAGAAACTACAGGTGAAAGGGAATATCCTTTTGGGAGCGCTCTATGCCATACTTTTTCTGCTTCTTGCTCTTGTCTGTGCTGTACAATCATCTCTGGTTTTTCAAACTGGTAGTTTCTTTGGCTTCATTAGTATACCTGTTTGGTGGGTTAGGAATTTGAGGATGTAAGATCTCCTAGTTTGGGTAAAAGTATCTATAATCTTAATACACTGTAGTATTTCTCTTACAAATATAGATTTCAGTCAATGAGGAAACCTTAGTGGGTCATGAGACTAAAATCGCACACATACCTATTGCCTATGAACCTGAATCCTCATAATCACTTGATACTTCCATTATGGCATTTACTGCCTCCTTCTTCATAGCAATGGCTTATGTATGGATGTTTCTAGGCTTGAAGTGAGTTTACTCAGTAAAGTGAGTAAACTAACTATGGAGCTTTCTTATCATCTCTTGGAGAGGTTCCTATCAGGGCCATTTTGCATCTCTCTCTCTAGGATATTTACTTATTAATTTAATTATTCCTTTAAATGCCTATGACATAATGTAGTCCATATTTTAAAGACCTGTATCACTAATTTCCTTCCTAGATTTAGGCACCAAGGCTTTACAGACCTAGGGCAAGTTAGTTCACAATTTACCAGAATCTGGGCAAGATTAAAGATTATCTTGGGGCTGGTGCTATGGGATAGCAGGTAAAGCCACCTCCTGCAGTGCTGGCATACCATAGGGGCAACGGCTTGATTCCTGACTAATCTTCAAATCCAGATTTCTGATGTGGCTTGGAAAAGCAGTATAAGATGGCCAAGTCCTTGGGGTCCTGCACCCATGTTGGAGACATGGAAGAAGTTCCTGTCTCCAGGCTTTGGACCAGCACAGCTCTGGCCATTGCAGCCATCTGGGGAGTGAACCAGCAGATGAAATACCTCTCTCTCTTTCTCTCTCTTCCTCTGCCTCTCTTTAATTCTGCATTTCAAATAAATAAAATAAATCTCTTTTAAAAAAATATTATTTCCAGGGACCATCATTGTGGCATAGCAAGTTGAGCCATTGCGTATAAAACCAGCATCCCATATGGGTACCAGTTTGAGTCCTGGCTGCCTCAATTCCTATCCAGTTCCTGCTAATGCACCTGTGAAAGCAACTAAAGATGGCCCAAGTCCTTGCCACTATGTGGGAATCCTTAAAGAAGCTCCTGGCTCCTGGTTCCTGGCTCTTGGCTTTGACCTAGCCCAGCCCTGGCCTTTGCAGCCACTTGGGAAGCAAGCCAGTCCAAATATGGGAGGCAGGAACTCCATTGTGTTTCCCACTTGCGTAGCAGAGGCCCAAGTATTTGAGCCATATTTTGATGTTTTTCCAGGTGCATTTTCAAGGAGCTGTATTGAAAGAAGAGCACATAGGACTCAAAGTGGCACTCTCATATGGGGTTCTGGCATTGTATACAGTGGTTTACCTGCTGTGCCACAATGCCAGCCCTTCAGAGGAGATGCTTGACCTGATTGTCAGATAATCAATCAGCAAACAGATAGAAGTGCCTGGAGTACTAAGAACTTATATACATTTGTAACAAAGAAAAAACCCTACTAGGATCCATTTAATTTCTTATTGTCACAGTGATGGATTTGAGTAGATCTAAGACCAGGAAAACTGATATGTATCTTGACCTCAGTAAGCCTCCACAATGCTGTGAACAAAGGTGAAATGTGACTTTGGGGTCAGACATCTGTTGACTCCCATCAGATCATCTCAGGAAAGAGATGAACAGTTTGAGATCTGATTATGGCAGCTTTAAGTTGCCTCATTTTTCAGTCTTCATTCATGTTTGCAGGTAGTGAGGTCCTAATTATATTTAGAGAAAGCTTAGAAGATGAATTGGAGAAGTATGTTGCAGATAGGACAGCATCCTTCCAATGAAGTCCTTATCAGTCAGGTTTTCATTAAAGCCTTGTGTTGATTAGATCTGGTCAACAAAGGAAGTGGAGAAATTGGAAATTTTAGAAGATGAAGAAAAATTAAATCCCACTTGGTCTGGGTGGATGATCTTTCTGATGTGTTGTTGCATTATATTGGCCAGAATTTTATTGAGGATTTTTGTGTCTACGTTCATCAGGGAAATTGGTCTGTAATTTTCATTCAATGCTGCATCTTTTTCTGGCTTAAGGATCAAGGTGATGCTGGGTTCATAGAAAGAATTTGGGAGGATTCCCTCTTTTTTGATTGTTCTGAATAGTTTGAGAAGAATTGGAGTTAGTTCTTCTTTAAGTGCCTGGTAGAATTCAGCAGTGAATCCATCTGGTCCTGGGCTCTTCTTTGTTAGGAGGGCCTTTATTACTGTTTCTGTCTCAGTTAAGGATCTGTTTAGGTTTTCTAAGTCTTCCTGGTTCAATCTAGGTAGGTTTCATGTGTCCAGGAATCTATCCATTTCTGATAGATTTTCCTGTTTGCTGGCATACAAGTCCTTATAGTAATTTCTGATGACTCTTTTTATTTCTGTGGTGTCTGTTGTTACATTTCCTTTTTCATCTCTGATTTTATTGATTTGGGTCTTTTCTTTTTTTAGTTAGCTGGGCCAATGGTATGTCAATTTTGTCTATTTTATCAAAAAGCCAGCTCATTGTTTGGTAGATCTTTGTAATTTTTTTGATTCAATCCTGCTGAATTCTTCTCTGATTTTAATTATTTCTCTTCTACTAGTTTTGAGTCTGGTTTGCTGTAGTTTTTCTAGGTCCTTGAGATGCATTGAAAGCTTATCGATTTGGTGCCTTTCCAATTTCTTGATGTAGGCACCTATTGATATAAACTTTCCTCTTAACACTGCTTTTGCTGTATCCCATAAGTTTTGATATGTTGTGTTGTTATCCTCATTTACTTCCAGAAAGTTTTTGATTTCTCTTTTGATTTCTTCTGTGACCCAGTGTTCATTCAAGAGCATGTTGTTCAGTCTCCATTGTGTTAACATATGCTCTAGGGATTCCTGAATTGCTGATTTCCAGCTTCATTCCACTGCAGTCTGAGAAGCTGCATGGTATGATTTCAATCATGCTGAGTAAAATAAGCCAGTCCCAAAGGGACAAATATCATATGTTCTCTCTTATCAGTGACAGCTAACTGAGCACTTAAAAGGAAACCTGTTGTGAAATGGACACTATGAGAAACAATGACTTGATCAGCCCTTAAATTGACTGTTGAGGAACAACTTACTACTTTATTCCTTTTAGTATTTTTTTTGTTCTACTTAATACCATTCGTTGAACTCTTTAATTAACACACAACTATTCTGAGGTGTTTAAATTTAACTGAAAAGTGATCCCTGTTAAATATAAGAGTGGGAGTAAGAAAGGGAAGAGATGTACAGTTTGTCACATGCTCAATTGGACTCACCTCTAACGGCAGAGTTAGAAATATGCCAGGGGATTCCAATTCAATCCCAACAAGCTGGCATGTACCAATGCCATCTCGCTAGTCAAAGGGATCAGTTTCAGTTCATAATGGATCATAATGATAGGATTAAGAGTCAAAGGTCTATACTAGCTGATAGAATTAAAAAGGAGAGAATATTCCAACATGGGAAGCGAGATACTCAGCAGACTCATAGAATGGCAGATGTCCTAAACAGCACTCTGGCCTCAGAATCAGCCCTTAAGGAATTCAGATCTGGCTAAAAACCCAGTAGAGTATTTAAGGCATGGAATGCCAAGACACTGTGGCAAAAAAAAAAAAAAAACTGGCCTAAGAGAAAGATCTCTGTGAGTGAAATCCCAGCAGAAAGAGCGGGCCATCAAAGAAGGAGGTACCTTTCTCTGAAGGGAGAAAAGAACTTCCACTTTGACTATGGCCTTGTCTAAATAAGATTGGAGTTGGTGAACTCAAAAGGCTTCCATAGCCTTGGCAGCTCATGACAAGAGCCGTTACTTAGTATATACTAAATTGATCTTCTGTATATAAAGATAATTGAAAATGAATCTTGATGTGAATGGGATGGGAGAGGAAGTGGGAGATGGGATGGCTGTGGGTGGGAGGGATGTTATTGGGAGAAAAGCCGCTATAATCCAAAAGTTGTACTTTGGAAATTTATATTTACTAAATAAAAGTTAAAAAAGATATACCATATATTTTCACATGTAAAAAAAAGTTAAATAGTGATTGGCCTGTGGTCTGTGGGGTTGGAGTCCTGGCTCTACCACTGCTGCTTTCTCACTGTGACTTGCAAGTGCCTTGATCTCTTGGTTGCTTTGTTTCCCCATAGGTAAAATGGGATGAAAGTGGTGCCTCATCCTTCATAAAGAAACTGTGGGAATTGAGGTCAATAATCCAGACCAGTCCCTTGATAAGTAGTAGAAAGCTACATAGGAGAAACTTATTCAAATCAGAAGATACTCTGATCTTTTAATTTTAAATAGAATTTAATGATCAACTTCAATCAGAATAATGTGCTCTAAATAAGCCCAAATTGTCATTTTTCATTCAGTGGATTCTAAACTCCCTGGACTAAAACAACAAAAACAAAAAAAGATGACAAGCGGTTCTTGTTGCATACAGATGTCTGGTCCCATCACATTTTTGGATGATCAGTGTGTAAGGGTTAATACAACTGGCTACCTAAAAAATGCTTAATAAGGAAACATTGAGATGATGGGAAAAGGCTGCAGATAATTTACTTTGTGTCTTACCTCCAAGATAGGTCAGGTGATGGCTTCTGTTGGGGGGGGGGGGTTTGCTTGTTGATGCTCTCTACAGAGCAAAAACAATGACCAGTGCTGAGCCAAGCCAAAGTCAGGATCCTGGAACACCACCATTATCTCTCATGAATGTGACTGAGGCCTAAGCACTTAGTATCTTTGCACTACTTTCCCAGGGGCATCACCATGGAGCTGGATCAGAAGTGTGGCAGCTGAGACTCAAACTGGCTCTCATTTGTGATACCAGTGTCCCAAGTGGCAACTTCACCCTCTCTATCAGAATGTCATCCCTTTTGGATTCTGGATCTTGATTTAGACTGATCTTGTAATGTGCTCCAAGACAAGAATGCCCACCAGGCTAGGACAATTAATAAAGACATGCTTTCTTGTCTCTTAGGATGGTCCTTTAGGCCAATCTCTTTGGGAAGAATGACTTTTGCTGTCTAAAATGCATTTCTATGTCTGCTCAGGGCACCTGTGAAATGCAATCTGAGGAAAAAGAATCAAGATCTTTGCTTTCTTTCCACCCTGATGGCAAAGTTCCTGTGTTGGCATTTACAAACTGATGCCATACAGATGCTCACACCCTTCTGGCTGCCTTCATTTATCAAAGGCAGAACTATTTTCAGAGTTAGATTTTTCAGGATATAATATGTTTCTCACTTCAGATTCCATCTATGCGCATGCAGATGCTATATATTCATTATTTTCTGATGAACTGAGTACCTCTTGAATGGGAGGATCTTCAACAGTAGTGCTAGTGCAGTCTGAAGACAAGGTGGGTTTCTTAAGGGACTGCTTTAACACTCAGGGTGGAAGCATTATCCATCACTCTTTTCAATTTTCTATTGGGTATTAATAGGGCAGCTTTAAAATCTATCCTTATTCTTCCTAATAAACCATCTGCTTTTAAAGTGTGGTGACTCCAAACCCAAAATTCCAATGTAAATCTGTGGGGTCACATTTATAGTGAGCTGTTCATCTCATTTAGGATTATAAGAACTACTGAATTTTGCTTTTTTTTCCTCCATCTGTAAATTTATATATATATATATATATATATATATATATGTCTCAGACTAGCTTTTTTTTTTTTACTTTAGTTTGGCACTAGAAATACCTGTCTGCAACTACAACCTTCCACTGTGGTTGTTACTAGTATCAGACCCTGGTAAAGCAGTGGCCATGTCCCAAAATTCAGCATGAATTATGTATCAGAAACTGTAGTAGATGGCCAGTGCTGCAGCTCACTAGGCTAATCCTCCACCTTTGGCACCGATACATTAGATTCTAGTCCCAATTGGGGCACTGATTCTGTCCCAGTTGCTCCTCTTCCAGGCCAGCTCTCTGCTGTGGCCAGGGAGTGCAGTGGAGGATGGCCCAAGTGCTTGGGCCCTGCACCTGCATGGGAGACCAGGAGAAGCACCTGGCTCCTGCCATCAGATCAGCGTGACGCACTGCCTGCAGTGCGCTGGCCATGGCAGCCATTGGAGGGTGAACCAACAGCAAAGGAAGACCTTTCTCTCTGTCTCTCTCTCTCTCACTGTCCACTCTGCCTGCCCAAAAATAAAAAAAAAAGTAAAATACAAAAGCCACATAGAGTAGTGGGAATTTAATGCAGAAGTTAGCATTCACATGTATGGCATCAGTGTGTGGGGTTGATTCTCAGCTTTGAGACTTGACCTCAGCTTCCTGCTAACTCAGGCCATGGGTGGGAGTGATGATGCCTCAGATGCTTGGATTCCTTCTATCCTCATTATAGACTCAGACCAAGTTTCCAGCTACAGGATCACTCTCAGCCAAGGCCCAGTCAGTACATGTATTTAGAGAGGAAACCAGCAGGTGGAGTTCTCTTTTTCTCTCTCTCTTTATTCCTCTCAAATAAATAACTTCTGAAGGAAAGAAAAAGAAAGAAAGACTACCCTGGGAGTCTGAGGGGAGTTAAAAGGAAAAAACACAAACATGACACTTCCTGGATGGGCAATATGAGTCAAAAAATTATCTGCTCACCTAACTGGTAAATGAAACACAAAAGTAAAACAAGGACCAATATGCATGAAGACGAGGAGAATAAGAGTGAGCATCTCTGTTCTCTAGGGGTTACATAAACTTAGGGTTTTCAAAAATTCATGCAGAGTTCAATTAGAAAATAAACTTATTTTGTTATAAAAATACTGAAATTTAGGCATTTTTTTCATACTGCACATTTCCAACTATTTGGTAAACCCTTGTGTGTACCTAATGACAATCATAACCTAAGTGTAAGTCAAATAACATTTATCTCCATAGATTAACAGTTTCAGGAAAAGATTGGTACCAAGTATCAAGTCCTACCTACTCTATTTTGTAGGACTAAAGGAAAATGAGCTCATAAAATTATGCAAATCATGCATGCAAGAGAGAAAGAGAATAGGAAAAAATTAGAAATTTAAGGATACAGAGGAATGGAAAATTCTCAAAGGATTCTCATTGTGGCTTTTACCATTTAAGGTTGAGAAGTTTGCTTACTCTTTTTCTTACAATAAAAATTCAAGAAAACATTTAGAAATCCAGCACAATCATAGTCAACTGCATGGTGAATTTAGGAAGGTTACAACAATGGTAGCTATTGTTAAAACTTGTAAGTGGATTAGATTGGCTCCAAATAAACTCTATTAATTGTTCAAATCATCCAAAATCCATGAGTTACACCTAAATGGCCAGACTGTCATGAGTGGTACTCCTGCCTTCTCCCATCCTAAATTTTTTTCAAAGGGTAATTCATAAATAAAAATGTCTGCTCTGATATACTGTTCATGCTTGGACCATGGACAGTGGTGTACAGGCAAGACAGATAACTTGTCTGCTTGAGACACAGGTCCATGCATCAAGGGAAGCCACATCTGGACATGATACAACTTTTGATCTCATTTAGAAATCATGGATTTGAGTGAAAAGTGATAAGTAGATGAGATCTTAGCACTGTATCTCTGGATATGGAATGAAGTTAAGATATGTGGGAGAAAAGGAATTCTAGTATGTGGTGACCACTATCCATTCAATTTCAGTAGTGTTTTTCTGTAAGAGGATCACATATCCACTCCTAGTCTGGAAAAATTTCAAGGCCAGATTATTCTGGCCAAGGAAATATTAGTAGAAATTTGAATTATGTCAGTGTCAGTTTTGTGGCATACCTGGTTAGATCTTTGCCTGCAGTGCTGGAAATCCATATGGGAGCTTGTTCAAGCCCTAGCTGCTTCATTTCTAATCCAGCTCCCTGATAATATGCCTTGTAAAGGAGCAGAGGATGAACCAAGTGCTTGGGCCCCTGTACCCATGTGGGAGACCTGGAAGAAGCTCCAGGCTCCTGGGTTCAACCCAGCCTAGCCCTAGCCATTGCTGCCATATGAGGAGTGAACCAGAATGTAAATGATCTGTCTCACTCTCTTTCTTTCTCTCACTGTAACTCTGACTTTGATCTCAGGAGTGCTCATCAAATCCCAGACAGGAGGCAAGGACGTGACATCACTGAGGCTCATGACTCAGCAAATGAGTGCCCCTCAGGCTCCCAGCATGCATGCTATCCTTTGCAGTCTGTCCTAGAAAGCTCTGCAGGACTAAGACTGAAGGCACAGAAAATGGAGGGAGAACGTGCTTCTCTGACAGCAGGAACCATGAGATTGGCAGCAGCAGCAGGGAGGAAGAACTGGGGACACTGGAAAGTGGATCTGGGATGTCAGCAGGCCTGGTGGATGAACAATCAGTGTGGAGCTGCCCCACTGGGCTGGGGCCTGACGGCCGCCTCCTGCAGCAAGTCGTGGCCCAGCATGGCTAAAGACAGTCAGCGTTTTCTGTGGGAAGCTCATTTGAGGCACTGGCGCTCAGAGCCTCCTGCCCAGGTTCTGGAGACCCCATGTGTCAGTGCCCAGTGATTCTGATGAGCAGGCAAGCAGTCCCCTCTTGGGTCCAGGTCAAACCAGTAAATGCAAACACAGGTGGTCTGACACCACCCAGACTGCCCAGCAGGACACAGGTTCAATGACAGCCCCTCTGCCCAGCCTGCTTTCCAGGGATGGCCCTCCCCTCCCCACACCCACAGGCTGCTGAACGGAGCCACTGGGTCTCAGCCCCCCAGCCAAGGGGAGGAGGCTATACCCGTGACCCAAGTGGGGCCATCTCAAGACCTCTCCAGGAACTTGGATGCAGGGAGGGGCAGCCTCCAGGGAGTGACCATAGCCTCTCCCTGAGCCTCTGAACCCTGAAGGCTGCCCACACCCTCCAAAGAACCTTCTTCATCTGACTGCCCACAGACAGGCTGTGTCACCAGCCACCAAGCAGCTTAGTCAGAACCACGGTGGACAGGATGACCCAACAGTGCACTTAATGCCCCCATGCCTGGCCAGCTCTGGGCTCGCACACTATTCCATCTGCACCCCCTCACCTGCTCACATGCTAGTCTCTGGGAGCACAGGAGTGGCCAGAGAGGGGAGGACATCTCAGTGGATGAGGCCACACAGCTCAGGAGCTTGGGAGAAGCTGCTCTGGATTTGAGTCAGCACATCTGATCCCTGTACCAGCTCCCCAGAGCACCTGGCTTCTCCCTGGGCCCAGAGCCTGCAGGTGCTGGAACCCTGCCCCAGGGATGGGCTCTCGCTACCAGATTTTCCACATGCACCCTTGGGCTGCCTCCTCAGTGTTGCTACCATTACCGTGAGTCATTTCTTCCTATATTTGACTTTCTTATTTACTTGAATTTTATAACTACTTACTCTTGCATTTCACTTCACTCATGTTTTTACTGAAATTTACTTTATAAGGAATTACTCAAGGGACACAAACAAGCACAGACACACACACACAGAGCAGCTGGGGAATGTGAAGTCAAGACAGCCATTCAGGTCAGATTGTGCCAAGACAGAGTCAGACCTCAAGAATGTGCCTGGGTGCTTCCATTGGTTTGCCAGCACCTGGGCACTGTGTCCCCAGAGTGCACGGGGCCAGACCCAGGGCACTGCAGCCCAGGCTACACAGGGCCAGAGCCAGGGCACTGTGGCCCCAGGCTGCACGGGGTCAGCACCCAGGCACTGCAGCCCCAGAGTGCACGGGGCCAGACCCAGGGCACTGCAGCCCAGGCTACACAGGGCCAGAGCCAGGGCACTGTGGCCCCAGGCTGCACGGGGTCAGCACCCAGGCACTGCAGCCCCAGGCTGCACGGGGTCAGCACCCAGGGCACTGCAGCCCCAGACTGCATGGGGTCAGACCTTGGGAACTGTGGCCCCAGGCTCTGGGGGAGGGACATAGAGCACTGCTTCACACCTGAGGCCTTGCCAGCATCCCATTTGGGTGTCAGTTTGAGTCCTGGCCTCTCTACTTCTGATCCAGCTCCCTGCAAATGCCCTCAAAAAGCAGTAGAAGATGGTCCAAGTTCTTGGGCCCCTGTACCCTCATGGGAAGATCCAGAGGAAGCTCCTGGCTCCTGGCTTTGGATCAGCCCAGCTCTGGCTGACACAGCCATTTGGGGAGTGAACCAGAAGATGGAAGGCCTTTCTCTGTCTCTCCCTCTCTCTCTAACTCTACCTCTTAAATAAATAATAAATAAAATCTTTTAAAAAGTGCTTCTTGGTGATTATTGCACATATTTGAATTGTGGATTTTTAAAAGATTAGTTGCATAGTAAGAAAATTGTATTTGTATCAGTAAATATTTCTACCAGTGAATAGAAATAAAGACTTGTATCAGTAAATCTGGGGGGGCGAAGCCAAGACGGCGCAATAGTGAGGGTGCGCATCGATAGCCCGGGAAAATTTAGTTTAATAAAAGTGGAGTTACGGTAGCCTCAGAAAAAGGATCAGGAAAAAAATTGCAGAGGAAACTCTTCTGGATCTAGTGGCTGTGACTCGGAGGACCTACTGGGAGAGCAGGGTCACCCACGGTGCAGAAGCCAAGCCGCGGGAGCCACAGGGTCTGCGTGCCAGTGTGGGAAGGGGAGTGGATGTGACACAGACACCAGCGGGGAGAAGAGGGACGTCCAGGGCTCCAAGTCCACATATCGGTGCTGGAAGGGGAGGTGAGCTCAGTAACCAGAGACATTGGCAGGGAAACAGCGGACAGAATTTAGAGGGAAGTGGGCTTTGAAGTGGGAGTGTTAACCAGACTGACTACAGGAGAGAAGGAAAAAAAAAAAGGGTTGGGGGTACTGGTACAGATGAGTTTCTCTCTCCGCCAACCTTGCAAAGGCGAGCAAGAGACAAAGAGCAAGCCCCACTTGGCCAGTTGGGATATACATAATAAAAGGGGAGAGCTAAGGCTACAATTCAGTAGCCTAGGCAACCCAGTAGGAGTCCATAGGAGAAACTGAGCCCGCACAGACTCTATGGGTAGAGCCAGAGATCAGAAGCTAAATACCATCAATTCTGCTCAGCCGTGCAGTATTACTTACCTCCTGAATAAAAAATAAAATAAATAAATAAATAAAGAGAGATTTACCACGCATAACCTGAGGGTGTCACCTTTGCACACCTGTAACCCAGAAGAACCAAGCAGAGCTCTCAGGCCACACCCATCTCAAGCCTCCAAGGCTCCTCCAACAGCAGGCAGTCCACTTAAAACAGACATAACAGCAGGCAGTCCACTTAACACAGACATAGTATAAAAAAAAAACCCTCACAGTGACGAAAGAAGAATTAACTATGCCAAGCAACACAAAAATCGAGGAAACAAGATCAACGATGACACTATGACACCTCCAAATAAACAAAACACCCCAAGCCAAGATTATGAAGATGATGAGACAGAAGAAATACAAGATACAGATTTCAAAAAATTTATGATAAGAACATTTAGAAGTTTTCAAAAGCAAATCCTTGAACTACAGAAATCCTTATTGGACAGGATTGAAAATCTCTCTCGTGAAAATGAAATTTTAAGGAAGAATCAAAATGAAACGCAGAAACTGGTAGAGCAGGAAAGTGTGATAGTGAAGAGAAATCAAAATGAAATGAAGAGCTCAATAGATCAAATGACAAACACATTAGAGAGCCTTAAAAACAGAATGGGTGAAGCAGAAGAGAGAATATCGGACTTAGAAGACAGAGCACAGGAAAACATACAGTCAAATCAAAGAAAAGAAGGGGAAATTAGAAATCTAAAAAATATTGTTGGGAATCTACAGGATACTATAAAAAAAACCAACATTCGAGTTCTAGGAGTTCCTGAAGGCGTGGAGAGAGAGAAAGGATTAGAAGGCCTTTTTAGTGAGATACTAGCAGAGAACTTTCCAGGTTTGGAGAAGGACAGAGACATCTTAGTACAGGAAGCTCATAGAACCCCAGTAAACATGACCAAAAGAGATCCTCACCATGACACATTGTAATTAAACTCACCACAGTGAAACATAAAGAAAAGATCCTAAAATGTGCAAGAGAGAAAATCAGATTACTCTCAGAGGATCTCCAGTTAGACTCACAGCAGACTTCTCACCAGAAACACTACAGGCTAGAAGGCAATGGCGAGACATAGCACAGGTGCTAAGAGAGAAAAATTGCCAGCCCAGAATATTATAACCTGCGAAGCTCTCATTTGTGAATGAAGGTGAAATAAAGACCTTTCATAGCAAACAGAAATTGAAAGACTTTGCCACCACTCATCTGGCCCTGCAAAAGATACTTAAAGATGTGCTACACTCAGAAACACAGAAACACAGCCATCAATATGAAAGAAGGTAAAGAAAGAAAAACCACCAGTAAAAGAGCATGGGAAGCTCAAAGCATATACTAGAAAATATCTCCGGGAAAATGGCAGGGCAAAGTCACTACGTATCAATAGTCACATTAAACGATCATGGACTTAACTTTTCAGTTAAAAGACACCGATTGGCTGATTGGCTTAAGGAACACAACCCAACTATTTGTTGCCTACAAGAAACACATCTCTCTAACAAAGATGACAGCAGACTGAAAGTGAAAGGTTGGAAAAAGATATTCCATGCCAACAGAAACAAAAAAAGCAGGTGTAGCCATATTAATATCAGACAAAATAAACTTTAATACAAAAACTGTTAAGAGAGACAAAGAGGGACACTATATAATGATTAAGGGTTCAATTCAACAGGAAGATATAACAACTATCAATGTATATGCACCTAATTACAGGGCACTGGTCTATTTAAAAGATATGTTAAGGGACTTAAAGGGAGACTTAGACCCCAATACAACAGTACTGGGGGACTTCAATACTCCACTCTCAGAAATAGACAGATCATCTGGACAGAAGATCAACAAGGAAACAGCAGATTTAATCGACACTATTGCCCAAATGGATCTAACAGATATCTACAGAACTTTCAATCCTACATCTAAAGACTTTACATTCTTCTCAGCAGTGCATGGAACCTTCTCTAGGATTGATCACATACTAGGTCATAAAGCAAGTCTCAGCAAATTTAAAAGAATTAGAATCATACCATGCAGCTTCTCAGAACACAGTGGAATGAAGCTGGAAATTAACAACTCAGGAATCCCTAGAAAGTATGCAAACACATGGAGACTGAACAACATGTTCCTGAATGAACACTGGGTCATTCAAGAAATCAAAAGAGAAATCAAAAACTTTCTGGAAGAAAATGAGGATAACAACACAACATATCAAGACTTATGGGATACGGCAAAAGCAGTATTGAGAGGCAAGTTTATAGCAATAGGTGCCTATATCAAGAAATTGGAAAGGCACCAAATCAATAAGCTTTCAATGCATCTCAAGGACCTAGAAAAACTGCAGCAAACGAAACTCTAATCTTGTAGGAGAAGAGAATTAATTAAAATCGGAGAAGAAATTAACAGGATTGAATCCAAAAAAATCATTACAAATAATCAGCCAAGCGAAGAGCTGGTTTTTTGAAAAAATAAACAAAATTGACACCCCATTGGCCCAACTAGCTAAAAAAAGAAGAGAGAAGACCCAAATCAATAAAATCAGAGATGAAAAAGGAAACGTAACAACAGACACCACAGAAATAAAAGAATCATCAGAAATTACTACAAGGACTTGTATGCCAGCAAACAGGGAAACCTATCAGAAATGAATAGATTCCTGGACACATGAAATCTACCTAAGTTGAACCATGAAGACATAGAAAACCTAAATAGACCCATAACTGAAACAGAAATTGAAACAGTAATAAAGGCCCTCCCAACAAAGAAAAGCCCAGGACCAGATGGATTCACTGCTGAATTCTACCAGACATTTAAAGAAGAACTAATTCCATTTCTTCTCAAACTATTCAGAACAATCGAAAAAGAGGGAATCCTCCCAAATTCTTTCTATGAAGCCAGCATCACCTTAATCCCTAAGCCAGAGAAAGATGCAGCATTGAATGAAAATTAAAGACCAATTTCCCTGATAAACATAGACGCAAAAATCCTCAATAAAATTCTCGCCAATAGAATGCAACAACACATCAGAAAGATCATCCACCCAGACCAAGTGGGATTTATCCCTGGTATGCAGGGATGGTTCAACATTCGCAAATCAATCAATGTGATTCACCACATTAACAGACTGCAGAAGAAAAACCATATGATTATCTCAATAGATGCAGAGAAAGCATTTGATAAAATACAACACCCTTTCATGATGAAAACTCTAAACCAATTGGGCATAGAAGGAACATTCCTCAATAAAATCAAAGCAATTTATGAAAAACCCACGGCCAGCATCCTATTGAACAGGGAAAAGTTGGAAGCATTTCCACTGAGATCTGGCACCAGACAGGGATGCCCACTCTCACCACTGCTATTCAATATAGTTCTGTAAGTTCTAGCCAGAGCTATTAGGCAAGAAAAAGAAATTAAAGGAATACAAATTGAGAAGGAAGAACTCAATCTATCCCTCTTTGCAGACGATATGATTCTTTACATAGAGGATCCAAAGAACTCTACAAAGAGACTATTAGAACTCATAGATGAGTTTGGCAAAGTGGCAGGAGATAAAATCAATGCACAAAAATCAACAGCCTTTGTATACACAAGCAATGCCACGGCTGAGAAAGAACTGCTAAGATCAATCCCATACACAATAGCTACAAAAACAATCAAATACCTTAGAATAAACTTAACCAAGGACATTACATTTCTCTACGATGAGAATTACAAAAACTTAAAAAAAGAAATAGAAGAGGATACCAAAAAATGGAAAAATCTTCCATGCTCATGGATTGGAAGAATCAATATCATCAAAATGTCCATTCTCCCAAAAGAAATTTATAAATTCAATGCAATCCCAATCAAGATACCAAAGACATTCTTCTCAGATCTGGAAAAAATGGTGCTGAAATTCATATGGAGGCACAAGAGACCTCAAATAGCTAAAGCAATCTTGTACAACAAAAACAAAGCCAGGGGCATCACAATACCAGATTTCAGGACATACTACAGGGCAGTTGTAATCAAAACAGCATGGTACTGGTACAGAAACAGATGGATAGACCAATGGGACAGAATTGAAACACCTGAAATCAACCCAAACATCTACAGCCAACCTATATTTGATCAAGGATCTAAAACCAATTCCTGGAGCAAGGACAGTCTATTCAATAAATGGTGCTGGGAAAACTGGATTTCCACGTGCAGAAGCATGAAGCAAGACCCCTACCTTACACCTTACACAAAAATCCACTCAACATGGATTAAAGACCTAAATCTATGACCTGACACCATCAAATTATTAGAGAACATTGGAGAAACCCTTCAAGATATTGGCACAGGCAAAGAGTTTCTGGAAAAGACCCGGGAGGCACAGGTAGTCAAAGCCAAAATCAACTATTGGGATTGCATCAAATTGAGAAGTTTCTGTACTGCAAAAGAAACAGTCAGGAGAGTGAAGAGACAACCGACAGAATGAGAAAAAATATTTGCAAACTATGCAACAGATAAAGGGTTAATAACCAGAATCTACAAAGAGATCAAGAAACTCCATAAAAAACAAAACAAACAACCCACTTAAGACATGAGTCAAGGACCTCAACAGACATTTTTCAAAAGAGGAAATCCAAATGGCCAACAGCCACATGAAAAAATGTTCAAGATCTCTATCAATCAGGGAAATGCAAATCCAAACCACAATGAGGTTTCACCTCACCCGGGTTAGAATGGCTCACATGCAGAAATCCACCAACAACAGATGCTGGCGAGGATGTGGGGAAAAAGGGAAACTAACCCACTGTTGGTGGGAATGCCAACTGGTCAAGCCACTATGGAAGTCAGTCTGGAGATTCCTCAGAAACCTGAAGATAACCCTACCATTCAACCCAGCCATCCCACTCCTTGGAATTTACCCAAAGGAATTTAAATTGGCAAACAAAAATGCGGTCTGCACCCTAATGTTTATTGCAGCACAATTCACAATAGCCAAGACCTGGAACCAACCTAAATGCCCATCAACAGTAGACTGGATAAAGAAATTATGGGATTTGTACTATTTAGAATACTATACCGCAGTAAGAAACAACGAAATCCAGTCATTTGCAACAAAATGGAGGAATCTGGAACACATCATGCTGAGTGAAATAAGCCAGTCTCAAATGGACAAATATCATATGTTCTCCCTGATCGGTGACAACTGACTGAACACCAAAAAGGAAACCTGTTGAAGTGAAATGGACACTATGAGAAACAGTGACTTGATCGGCATAGCCCTGACTGGTAATGAACAACTTAATACATTATCCCTCTTAGTATTGTTTTTGTCTGTTCTACTTACTACGACTGGTTTAATTCTGTAATTAATACACAGTTTTCTTAAGTGTTGAAAATTAACTGAAATGTGATCCCTGTTAAACATAAGAGTGGGAATAAGAGAGGGAAGAGATGTACAATTTGGGACATGCTCAAGCTGACTTGCCCCAAATGGTAGAGTTAGAAACTTACCAGGGGATTCCAATTCAATCCCATCAAGGTGGCATGTACCAATGCCATCTCACTAGTCCAAGTGATCAATTTCAGTTCACAATTGATCATAATGAAAGGACTAAGAGTCAAAGGGATCACATAAACAAGTCTAGTACCTGCTAACACTAACCAATAGAATAAATAAAGGGGAGAGTGATCCAACATGGGAAGTGAGATACACAGCAGACTCATAGAATGGCAGATGTCCTAAACAGCACTCTGGCCTCAGAATCAGCCCTAAAGGCATTTGGATCTGGCTGAAAAGCCCATGAGAGTATTTCAGGCATGGAAAGTCAAGACGCTCTGGCAAAAAAAAAAAAAAAAGACCTAAATGAAAGATCTCTGTGAGTGAGATCCCAGTGGAAAGAACAGGTCTTCAAAGAAGGAGGCACCTTTCTCTGAAGGGAGGAGAGAACCTCCACTTTGACTATGACCTTGTCTAAATAAGATAAGAGTCGGAGAACTCAGAGGGCTTCCATAGCCTTGGAAACTCATGACTGGAGCATAGGGAGATTACTGATGCCATAGACAGGAGTGTCAATTGGTAAAGTCAACAACAGGAGTCACTGTGCACTTACTCCTCATGTAGGATCTCTGTCCTTAACGTGCTGTGCATTGAGATTTAATGCTATAACGAGTACTCAAACAGTATTTTTCACTTTGTGTTTCTATGTGGGTGCAAACTGTTGAAATCTTTACTTAATGTATACTAAACTGATCTTCTGTATATATAAAAAATTGAAAATGAATCTTGATATGAATGGAAGGGGAGAGAGAGCGTGAAAGGGGAGGGTTGCGGCTGAGAGGGAAGTCATCGGGGGGGTGGGGGATGCCAATGTAGTCCATAAGCTGTACTTTGGAAATCTATATTCATTAAATAAAAGTTAAAAAAAAATCAGTAAATCTGTTTAAGAAAGATACATGACTCATGATAATTTCAAAGTGAATAATGAGTAATTTCAAATTTGTATGTGACATTTTATGCTAATATTCTTTTTTTTTTTTTTGACAGGCAGAGTGGACAGTGAGAGAGAGAAAGAGAAAGGTCTTCCTTTTGCCGTTGGTTCACCCTCCAATGGCCGCCATGGCCGGCATGCTGCAGCCGGCACAACGCGCTGATCCAAAGCCTGGAGCCAGGTGCTTCCTCCTGGTCTCCCATGCGGGTGCAGGGCCCAAGGACTTGGGCCATCTTCCACTGCACTCCTGGGCCATAGCAGAGAGCTGGCCTGGAAAAGGGGCAACTGGGACAGAATCCGGCACCCCGACCAGGACTAGAACCCGGTGTTCCAGGGCCGCAAGGCGGAGGATTAGCCTAGTGAGCCACGGCACCGGCCCTTATGTTAATATTCTTAATTCAAATCCATATAAAGTGTGACTAGCATTCTATATGATACAGTCTATATTCACATGCAGATATGGATATCAATGTGTGAGATAATGGGTAACACAGAGGGCAGGTCCTTAGAATTGTGGGGAAAGGGAGGGGCAGCCAGGGCTGTGCCATAGACGGGGTCAGGACACCTGTGCTGCTGGACACCCAGGGAGTGCCTGCAGGTGGACAGACAGTGGTTCCAGGAGCTCTGCACCCAGACGGTCTTTTCCAGAAAGCAGTGATGGCTGCGCGTGATTAGAAGCTGGGAGTGCCACGGGCACACCTCTGCTCCAGTGCTGGAGTCCTGGCCCTGACCTGTGTGACGTCAGTCCACCCATTTGTGATGCATGCAGTTCTCAGAGGAGTCACTGGAGTGTGTGCAGACCGAGCCTCACTGTGGGGCCATCCGGTGGGCGGGTTCTGTGGTGTCCTCACGTGACGTCTGTCTCCTCCTTGTTTCCAGGGGCAGAGAGTTCCACCAGGGAGACTTGGGGCGTGGATGGTGGCCCCACTTCCTTTGCACGCTTTCGCCATACTGCAGAACAGAACTGAGAAGCCCCACAAAGGTAAGGATTGGAGCTCTGCATGGGCTGAACAATGATGTATTGCCCAGCGTGATCAAGAACTGCGTGATGTTCCTGTGCTGCCTCCACAAACTTCCATAGACCTAGTGACACTGGAATTTTGTGCAGATGTTCAGAAGGGAGGTGTGGGGGCCACACTCTGGTGTAGTAGGTTAAGCTCTGGCTGTAGTGCTGGCATCCCATATGGGTGCTGGTTCGAGTCTTGGATGCTCCTCTTCTGATCCAGCTCTCTGCTATGGTCTGGGAAAGCAGCGGATGATGGCCCAAGTCATTGGGCCCCTGCACTCATGTGGGAGACCTGGAAGAAGCTCCTGGCTCCTGGCTTTGGATCAGCCCAGCTCCAGCCATTGCAGGCATTTGGGGAGCGAAGCAGTGGTTGGAAGACCTCTCCCTCTCCCTCTCTCTCTGTAACTGTCTCTCAAATATAATCCTTTTTTTTATAAGGAGATGTGAGTGGATTTAGAAGGCTATGCAAGCACCTGGGACTGTTACTAGCAGGGTCTTGAAGGTGTTGATTGTAGCAGAGGGTAACCTGTTGCCTCTCAGAGCCCCTGTGTACACACTTGCTCTACTTTCTGCCTTCACTGTTTCCAGAACCCAAGCCTTCTCAATCCTCATCTGTCATCCAGAGTAGGGTTTAGAGATGAGCTAATGTTGGCGTCTGTCCTGATGGTTCTCCCTGATAGCTTATGAATGGTTGCTGGAGGTTTTCTGCCTGGTCAGAAACCAGCTGAGTTTCAGGGAACAAGTGGGTTTCCTGGGGTCATCTGATGTGTAGATGTCCACTACCCTGCCTTTTCCACTAGTGTTTTCTGCTTTGCCACAATGCATTCAGAAACTCATGCTGTTTCTGGCTTCAATTTCAGCAACTGCAGTTAACATTGAGCAAACCTGGTTTAAAGACTGCCTTGACCATGCCTGCCCGCCTCCCCCTGCCAGCACTTGCCATGGAGTATGTGAGCCAGAGGGGTTTATAATACACATTTCCCCTCTTGTTGGCGGTAGTCCATTCTTCAAAGTCATGCATGTTGCAACCGATTACTGGGAGCTTATTTTCCACTATTTGGAATGGGAGAACTAGGGTGAGTCACACTTTGATTGCTAGCAAGTTCATTATGAAAGTGCGCAATCCAATGCCGGCATAAACATAAACATTTAAAACAGTCTTATGATCTCTCTGTAGTTTCTTTGTGTGATTCACACAGCTTAGTGCCAGCAGGAGACTCATCTGGTTAACCTTTATTCCACTTTTTGAAACTACATTTGGTGTTGAGGCTATAATGACTGTATTTGACATGAAGTTCGATTCTTTTCCCCTTACTTATCAAAGTATCTCACCCCGACATATCAACAAAAAGCTTACTGGGCTAAAAGGCATTTTGTGAATTTTTAAAAAATTATTTTGAGTAGCAGAGATGTGCTAGGGAGAGAGATCTCCCATCTACTGGTTCATTCTGAAAATACCTGCAATGGCAGGGACTGAGCAGGCTGAAGCCAGAAGCTGAGAACTCAGCCCAAGTCTTGCATGTGGGTAGCAGGGATCATGTACCTGAGCCATTACCTGCTGCCTCCCATGGTGTGTTAGTAAAAAGCTGGGATTGGGAGTGGTGCAGCATTCAAATCCAGGCACGCCTGTATGGGATGTAAGTGTCCCAACTGGTGTCTGAACTGCCAAGTGCCTGCACCTTATTTTTATTTCTGAGACAGCATCATGGGGTGTGCTTATCTGGGGTGTTCCTGCTCTGGGGTTTTCTAGGATCACAAAGAAGGGTTCACTTGTTTCCATGACAAGGCTAGTTTGTTGCAGATGGCTTCACTCATATGGCTGGTGATTTATGCTGGCTCTTGGTTAGGCCCTGTGTCTCCACCAGGCCAGCTCTTATCTTCACAAAATAATGGTATTCCATGAAGTCAAATTATGTATCTCATTTACTGACATCCTGTTGGCTCATGCAGGTCAAAAGGCAAAGCCAAATGTTATTGTTGGGTGAAGGATAGAAGCAGTTGTATTATTTGGAACTATTAAAGAAAAAGGATGCTACAGTTAATACATTACTTATCTTTTCCCCATACAGTCGTGGGTGAAAATGTGAGGTTACAGGATGCACGCATTCTATGAAATTTAGGTATACAAAAGGAGGAAGTTGCTAATACAAAGTCCTGTATGGTATGTCTGTATTAATAGGACCATGGTTAATGCTGCTTAAATATTTTTCTGTAAGGTTAACTGTAGTGACAGTATAATGTTTCTTCCTTTGTATCTGTAATTTCTTTGAACAATGCTTAAAATTCTAAAGATTTCTTCTTAGTAACATTAATTTTTTAAAAAGATTTATTTATTTGAAAGGCAGAGTTACAGTGAGGCAGAGAGAGAGAGAGAGAGAGAGAGGTCTTCTATCCACCTCAGGCCAGGGTTTTAACTCACAGCACTGGCCCCTTCCAGGCTTTTTTATACTTGGGGTTTCTCTCAAGGAAAGTTCTGAAGCAGGAAATCCATTTAGGAATACAGGCCTGCTGTGGCGCAGTGGGTAAAGCCACCACCTACAGTGCCAGCATCCCATATGGGTGCAGGCTTGAGTCCCAGCTGCTCCACGTCTGTGTTAATGTGTTAATGGGTCTGGGAAAGCAGTGGTACCCAAGTGCTTGGAGCCCTGCCACCCATAAAAGAGACCCAAAGGAAGCTCCTGGTTTCAGCCTGGCCTGGCCTAGGTCATTGTGGCCATTTGGGGAATGAACCAGTGGATAGAAGATCTCTATCTCTGTCTCTTCTTCTGTCTGTAACTCTGCCTTTCAAAGAAACTAATCTTTTTGTTTGTTTTAAAGGAAGCTCCTGCAATCAGGTAGCAGTTCGATTGTTTGTGGAAGAGCAGTTATGGTGGATTGGTCCAATGAGGGGTGAGCCTATTGCTTTGCCAACCGAAGTCTTGTCTGACCTTCAGAGTCGGTCAGGTAAATGATGTGTGGCAGTGTAATTTTAATTTTCATTCCTCATCTTTTGGACACTTTGAATATGTTAATACTTGTAAAGACTTGGTTCCTGGAGAATTTCATTTTTCTGTTGGCATGCTGATGCTTTCCATGTTTTCTCTTATGAATATCTGGTGATTCCTATTACTAGAAAGGTGAGTTTTCTGTGATGTCTCTTGTTATCTTTGTTTGACTTTGCTTTGTGTTAGTTTTTGTTATGAGAAGTTTTGATAGTTATGCATTCAGATTTCTTGAATTTTACTTGGCTTCTGGATGGTGACTTTCAAATACCTTCCTAATCCCAATTATAAATCAAGCAGTCAAGGTGGTTTTCTGGTTTTTATGCAGTTTATGTGACCCATGGACTCCACATTAACTTTCTTCTGCCTGTCTAGTTACTCAGTCTCCCTGTGTTGCAAAGTCCGAAGGCCTACCCCATAGACCTCAGTGCCTTCTCTCTCTGAGAAGGCACTTCATCTTCTCTTACTGATGCCTCTTATTTTTTCAGGGTATTGGTACAATGAATAAGAATATGCTGTGGTAACAACCCCAACCCCAACCTCTGTAGTATGTATATGTTCAAGGTGTTTAAATCTTTGCAACCTCAGGCTGAATGAATGGCCTATGCTGGAACCTTGCTGGTGAACCAAGTGTAGAAGTAACACAAACTATTCCCACTGGTATTTTCTTGGACAGAGCCTTCTGTCCTTGACTAATATGTTCTGCAGTGGTAAAAGGGGTGTGTGACTGTCTCACAAGAAACAACACTGAAAAATGAGTGGGCAGTGGTCTCTGTATATGGGAATTCTTCTCCCCCATGTGTCTTGCTGTCATCCTTAAGGTCCCACCTACCTATTAGCTAAAAAGACAAGTTATTATCCTTCTCTGTGCACAGTTTACAAGGATAACCATGAGTGGGACAATCAGCGAGCATTTCTGTAAGGCAGTGGGGACCACCAGGTGCATCGTCTCAGGGCAGTCATGCAGTCAGGAGATCCTGGGTGCAGGGGTTGTCGGTGACCTGTGACCTGCAGATGGGCACATTCTTTGATGAGGCCTTGACTGCATCCTGGTTGCTGTTCAGTCTGTTGCTTTCTGAGACAGAGCCCTCTGAAGTATCCTCCTTTCCGGTTACTCACCTGGGACTCGTCAGCAAAGGCTCTTCAGTGCCCTCAGGCTAGGCTGGTCTTTTGGCTTCTTGCTCACAGCCTCAGACAGCCTCTACATCTCTTTTTTATAAAGATCTGTTGTGGGGGCGGAGCCAAGATGGTGGAATAGTGAGGGCGCACACCAATAGTCCGGGAAAATTTAGTTTAATAAAAGTGGAGTTATGGTAGCCTCAGAAAAAGGATCAGGAAAAAATTGCAGAGGAAACTCTTCTGGATCAAGTGGCTGTGATTCAGAGGACCTACTGGGAGAACAAGGTCGCCCACTGGAGAACAAGGTCATCACCCACCACGTGGAAGCCGAGCCGCGGGAGCCGCAGGGTCTGCGCGCCAGTGCAGGAAGGGGAGTGGATGTCACACAGACACAAGTGGGGAGAGTTGGGATGCCCAGGGCTCTGAGTCCACACATCACCGCTGGAAGGGGAGGTGAGCTCAATAACCCGAGACATTGGTGGGGAAACCGCGGTCAGAATCTAGAGGGGAGTGGGAAAGTGCACTAGACTGACTCCAGGAGAGAAGGAAAAAAAGGTGGGGGGTTTCTCACTCCGCAAGGCTGCAAGGCTGCAAGTCCTGCAAGAGTTTGCAAGAGTTTGTAAGAGTTTGGATTTACATAAAGGGGAGAGCTAAGGAACTGAGTCACTACAATTCAGTAGCCTAAGCAACCCAGTGGGAGTCCAGAGGAGAAACAGAGCCTGCACAGACTCTGGGTAGAAGCCAGAGATCGGAAGCTAATTACCATCAATTCTGCACAGCCCTGCGGTGCGGTATTATTTACCCCCTGAATAAAATAAATAAATAAATAAATAAAGAGATTTACCACGCATAACCTGAGGGTGTCTCCTTTGCACACCCGTAACCCGGAAGAACCAAGCAGAGCTCTCAGCCCACACCCATCTCAAGCCTCCAAGGCTCCTCCAACAGCAGGCAGTACACTTAACACAGACATAGTATAAAATAAAAAAAAAGAAACACACAGTGACAAAAGAAGAATTAACTATGCCAAGCAACAAACACAGAAATTGAGGGAACAAGATCAACGATGACACTATGATGTCTCCAAATAAACAAAACACCCCAAGCCAAGATTATGAAGATGATGAGATAGAAGAAATGCAAGATACAGATTTCAAAAAATTTATGATAAGAACATTTAGAAGTTTTCAAAAGCAAATCCTTGAACTACAGAAATCCTTCTTGGACAGGATTGAAAATCTCTCTTGTGAAAATGAAATTTTAAGGAAGAATCAAAATGAAACGCAGAAACTAGTAGAACAGGAAAGTGTGATAGTGAAGAGAAATCAAAATGAAATGAAGAGCTCAATAGATCAAATGACAAACACATTAGAGAGCCTTAAAAACAGAATGGGTGAAGCAGAAGAGAGAATATCGGACTTAGAAGATAGAGCACAGGAAAACATACAGTCAAACCAAAGAAAAGAAGAGGAAATTAGGAATCTAAAAAATATTGTTGGGAATCTACAGGATACTATTAAAAAAAACCAACATTCGAGTTCTAGGAGTTCCTGAAGGCGTGGAGAGAAAGGATTAGAAGGCCTTTTTAGTGAGATACTAGCAGAGAACTTTCCAGGTTTGGAGAAGGACAGAGACATCTTAGTACAGGAAGCTCATAGAACCCCAATAAACATGACCAAAAGAGATTCTCACCACGACACGTGATAATTAAACTTACCACAGTGAAACATAAAGAAAAGATCCTAAAATGTGCAAGAGAGAAAATCAGATTACTCTCAGAGGATCTCCAATTAGACTCACAGCAGACTTCTCATCAGAAACACTACAGGCTAGGAGGGAATGGCGAAACATAGCACAGGTGCTAAGAGAGAAAAATTGCCAGCCCAGAATATTATATCCTGCTAAGCTCTCATTTGTGAATGAAGGTGAAATAAAGACCTTTCATAGCAAACAGAAATTGAAAGACTTGTGGCCACTCGTCTGGCCCTGCAAAAGGTACTTAAAGATGTGCTACACTCAGAAACACAGAAACACGGCCATCAATATGAAAGAAGGGAAAGGAAGAAAAGCAACCAGTAAAAGAGCATGGGAAGCTCAAAGCATATGCTAGAAAATATCTCTGGGAAAATGACAGGGTAAAGTCACTATGTATCAATAGTCACATTAAACATTAATGGTCTGAATTCTTCAGTTAAAGGACACCGATTGGCTGATTGGCTTATGGAACACAACCCAACTATTTGTTGCCTACAAGAAACACATCTCTCTAACAAAGATGACAGCAGACTGAAAGTGAAAGGTTGGAAAAAGATATTCCATGCCAACAGAAACCAAAAAAAAGCAGGCGTAGCCATATTAATATCAGACAAAATAAACTTTAATACAAAAACTGTTAAGAGAGACAAAGAGGGACACTATATAAAGATTAAGGGTTCAATTCAACAGGAAGATGTAACTATTATAAATGTATATGCACCTAATTACACGGCACCGGTCTATTTAAAAGATATGTTAAGGGACATAAAGGGAGACTTAGATTCCAATACAATAGTACTGGGGGGACTTCAATACTCCACTCTCAGAAATAGACAGATCATCCAGAAAGAAGATCAACAAGGAAACAGCAGATTTAATCGACACTATTGCCCAAATGGATCTAACAGATATCTACAGAACTTTCAACCCTACATCTAAAGACTTTACATTCTTCTCAGCAGTGCATGGAACCTTCTCTAGGATTGATCACATACTAGGTCATAAAGCAAGTCTCAGCAAATTTAAAAGAATTAGAATCATACCATGCAGCTTCTCAGACCACAGCGGAATGAAGCTGAAAATTAGCAACTCAGGAAACCCTAGAAAGTATGCAAACACATGGAGACTGAACAACATGCTCCTGAATGAACACTGGGTCATAGAAGAAATCAAAGAGAAATCAAAAACTTTCTGGAAGAAAATGAGGATAACAACACAACATATCAAAACTTATGGGATACAGCAAAAGCAGTATTGAGAGGCAAGTTTATAGCAATAGGTGCCTATATCAAGAAATTGGAAAGGCCCCAAATCCATAAGCTTTCAGCACATCTCAAGGACCTAGAAATACTGCAGCATACCAAACCCTAATCTAGTAGGAGAAGAGAAATAATTAAAATCAGAGAAGAAATTAACAGGATTGAATCCAAAAAAAAAAACATTACAAAAAATCAGACAAGTGAGAAGCTGGTTTTTTGAAAAAATAAACAAAATTGACACCCCATTGGCCCAACTAGCTAAAAAAAAGAAGAGAGAAGACCCAAATCAATAAAATCAGAGATGAAAAAGGAAACGTAACAACAGACACCACAGAAATAAAAGAATCATCAGAAATTACTACAAGGACTTGTATGCCAGCAAACAGGGAAACCTATCAGAAATGAATAGATTCCTGAACACATGAAATCTACCTAAGTTGAACCATGAAGACAGAAAACCTAAATAGACCCATAACTGAAACAGAAATTGAAACAGTAATAAAGGCCCTCCCAACAAAGAAAAGCCCAGGACCAGATGGATTCACTGCTGAATTCTACCAGACATTTAAAGAAGAACTAATTCCATTTCTTCTCAAACTATTCAGAACAATCGAAAAAGAGGGAATCCTCCCAAATTCTTTCTATGAAGCCAGCATCACCTTAATCCCTAAGCCAGAGAAAGATGCAGCATTGAATGAAAATTACAGACCAATTTCCCTGATGAACATAGACACAAAAATCCTCAATAAAATTCTCGCCAATAGAATACAACAACACATCAGAAAGATCATCCACCCAGACCAAGTGGGATTCATCCCTGGTATGCAGGGATGGTTCAACATTCGCAAATCAATCAATGTGATTCACCACATTAACAGACTGCAGAAGAAAAACCATATGATTATCTCAATAGACGCCGAGTAAGCATTTGATAAAATACAACACCCTTTCATGATGAAAACTCTAAGAAAACTGGGTATAGAAGGAACATTCCTCAATAAAATCAAAGCAATTTATGAAAAACCCACGGCCAGCATCCTATTGAACAGGGAAAAGTTGGAAGCATTTCCACTGAGATCTGGCACCAGACAGGGATGCCCACTCACACCACTGCTATTTAACATAGTTCTGTAAGTTCTAGCCAGAGCTATTAGGCAAGAAAAAGAAATTAAAGGAATACAAATTGAGAAGGAAGAACTCAAACTATCCCTCTTTGCAGATAATATGATTCTTTACACAGAGGATCCAAAGAACTCTACTAAGAGACTATTAGAACTCATAGAGGAGTTTGGCAAAGTGGCAGGAGATAAAATCAATGCACAAAAATCAACAGCCTTTGTATACACAAGCAATGCCATGGCTGAGAAAGAACTGCTAAGATCAATCCCATTCACAATAGCTACAAAAAAAAATCAAATACCTTGGAATAAACTTAACCAAGGATGTTAAAGTTCTCTATGATAAATTACAAAATCTTAAAGAAAGAAATAGAAGAGGATACCAAAAAATGGAAAAATCTTCCATGCTCATGGATTGGAAGAATCAACATCATCAAAATGTCCATTCTCCCAAAAGCAATTTATAGATTCAATGCAATTCCAATCAGGATACCAAAGACATTCTTCTCAGATCTAGAAAAAATGATGCTGAAATTCATATGGAGGCACCAGAGATCTCGAATAGCTAAAGCAATCTTGTACAACAAAAACAAAGCCAGAGGCATCTCAATACCAGATTTCAGGACATACTACAGGGCAGTTGTAATCAAAACAGCATGGTACTGGTACAGAAACAGATGGATAGACCAATGGAACAGAATTGAAACACCAGAAATCAATCCAAACATCTACAGCCAACTTATATTTGATCAAGGATCTAAAACCAATTCCTGGAGCAAGGACAGTCTATTCAATAAATGGTGCTGGGAAAACTAGATTTCCATGTGCAGAAGCATGAAGCAAGACCCCTACCTTACACCTTACACAAAAATCCACTACCATGGATTAAAGACCTAAATCTATGACCTGACACCATCAAGTTATTAGAGAACATTGGAAAAACCCTTGAAGATATTGGCACAGGCAAAGAGTTTCTGGAAAAGACCTGGGAGGCACAGGCAGTCAAAGCCAAAATCAACTATTGGATTGCATCAAATTGAGAAGTTTCTGTACTGCAAAAGAAACAGGAGAGTGAAGAGACAACCGACAGAATGGGAAAAAATATTTGCAAACTATGCAACAGATAAAGGGTTAATAACCAGAATCTACAAAGAGATCAAGAAACTCCACAAAAACAAAACCAACAACCCAATTAAGAGTTGGGCCAAGGACCTCAATAGACATTTTTCAAAAGAGGACATCCAAATGGCCAACAGGCACATGAAAAAATGTTCAAGGTCACTAGCAATCAGGGAAATGCAAATCAAAACCACAATGAGGTTTCACCTCACCCGGGTTAGAATGGCTCACATTCAGAAATCTACCAACAACAGATGATGAAGAGGATGTGGGGGAAAAGGGACACTAACCCACTGTTGGTGTGAATGCAAACTGGTCAAGCCACTATGGAAGTCAGTCTGGAGATTCCTCAGAAACCTGAATATAACCCTACCATTCAACCCAGCCATCCCATTCCTTGGAATTTACACAAAGGAATTGGTTCAATTTAGGTAGATTTCATGTGTCCAGGAATCTATCCATTTCTGATAGGTTTCCCTGTTTGATGGCATACAAGTCCTTGTAGTAATTTCTGATGATTCTTTTATTTCTGTGGTGTCTGTTGTTACGTTTCCTTTTTCATCTCTGATTTTATTGATTTGGGTCTTTTCTTTTTTTAGTCAGTTGGGCTAATGGGGTGTCAATTTTGTTTATTTTTTTCAAAAAAACAGCTCCTCGTTTGGCTGATTTTTTGTAATGTTTTTCTTGATTCAATCCTGTTGATTTCTTCTCTGATTTTAATTATTTCTCTTCTCCTACTAGATTTGGGTCTGGTTTGCTGTAGGTTTTCTAGATCCTTGAGGTGAATTGAAAGCTCATCTATTTGGTGCCTTTCCAATTTCTTGATGTAGGCACCTATTGATATAAACTTTCCTCTTAACACTGCTTTTGCTGTGTCCCATAAGTTTTGGTATGTTGTGCTGTAATCCTCATTTACTTCCAGAAAGTTTTTGATTTCTCTTTTGATTTCTTCTATGACCCAGTGTTCATTCAGGAGCATGTTGTTCAATCTCCATGTGTTTGCGTATACTCTAGGTATTCCTGAGTTGCTAATTTCCAACTTCATTCCTTTATGGTCTGAGAAGCTGCATGGTATGATTCTAATTCTTTTGAATTTGCTGAGACTTGCTTTATGGCCTAGTATGTGGTCAATCCTAGAGAAGGTTCCATGTACTGCTGAGAAGAATGTAAAATCTTTAGCTGTAGGATTGAAAGTTCTGTATATATCTGTTAGATCCATTTGAGCTATAGTGTCGTTTAAATCTACTGTATCCTTGTTGATCTTCTGTCCTATTGATCTATTTCTGAGAGTGGAGTATTGAAGTCCCCCAGTACTATTGTATTTGGGTCTAAGTCTCCCTTTAAGTCTGTTAATAAATATTTTAGATAAACTGGTGCCCTGTAGTTAGGTGCATATACATTGATAATTGTTATATCTTCTTGTTGCATTGATCCCTTAATCATTATATAGTGCCCCTCTTTGTCTCTCTTAACAGTTTTTGTGGTAAAGTTTATGTTGTCCGATATTAAGATGGCTACCCCGCTCTTTTTTCATTTCTGTTGGCATGGTATATCTTTTTCCAGCCTTTCACTTCCAGTCTGTATGGATCTTTGTTGGAAAGATGTGTTTCTTGTAAGCAGCAAATAGATAGGTTTTGTTTATATACCATAATTTCTTTATCCAGTCTTCAGTTGATGGACATCTGGGTTGATTCCATATCTTAGCTATTGTGAATTGTGCTGCAGTGAACATGGGGGTACATATAACTCTTTCATATGTTGATTTCATTTTCTTTGGATAGATTCCCAGGAATGGGATGTCTGGGTCATGTGGTGGGTCTATATTCAGCTTTCTGAGGTATCTCCATACTGTCTTCCACAGTACAGTCTTTACATCTTAAACCATCATCACTTTTTAGGTCAGTTTTTTTTTTTTTGATGATATAACCATCAAAAAAGTACCTTAAATTATATCTTTTTAAAAACGTGTTATTTATTTTTGGGGGGTGAGGAAGAAATCCCTTATCTGCTGGTTCACCCCTCAAATACTCACAACAGCTGGGTCTGGGCCAGACTGAAACCAGGAGCTGGGAACCCAGTCTGGGTCTCCCACATGAGTGGAAGGGACCCAGGTACTTGTGCCATCACTGTTGACTCCCATGTATGCATTAGCATGAAGCTGGAATCAGGAGTGGGTACTCCAGTGTGGGATGTGGCCATCCTCAGAGCCAGTGTGACCACTGTATCAGATACCTACCCAGGAATTACAGCTTTTTGATTCCTGCTGGCTTTCAAAGTTTTGAGACCCCAGGTTTTCTCCCATTTTAAATGTGTTTTTATATGTTATGTTAGGAATACCTCAGCACTCTTCATCTTTCCTCTGGGCCATTGCAGGCAATTGAAATAATATACTGGGGCTAACTGAATTCATTCACAGATTTTAAGAGTAGTTTTCATGATTATAACTTTTGAGTAAATTACCATGGGGCTGAATATTTTGTTCTTTTTTTTAAAGATTTATTTATTTATTTGAAAGTCAGAGTTACACAGAGGGAGAAGGAGAGGCAGAGAGAGAGAGGTCTTCCATCCACAGGTTCACTCCCCAATTGGCTGCAACAGCTGGAGCTGAGCCAATCTGAAGCCAGGATCCAGGAGCTTCCTCTGGGTCTTCCCATGTAGGTGCAGGGACCCAAGTACTTGGGCCATCTTCTACTGCTTTCCCAGGTCACATCAGAGAGCTGAATCAGGAGTGGAACAGCCAGGACTTGAACCAGTGCCCATGTGGGATGTTGACACTTGATTCTCAAATTATTTATCAGTGTATATTTTTCTGTAAGAGCTGGGAGATGCAACCTTGTCAACCTTAAATTAAAAGTTGAGTTTTCCAATCTGTTTGATCTCAAATTTCTCAACTCTTTTTTTGTGAGATGACAGAGGATTCACATCTGCTGATTGATCCCACATATAGCCACAGCAGCCAGGATAGGCCAGTACCAGATCCATGTCTTGGGACCTCAATCCAGGTCTCCGATGTGGGTTGCAGGAACCATTACTGTCCCCACCAGGGCCTGTTAGCAGGAAGCTGGAGTCAGGAGCCAGAGGTTGGAATCAAGCCCAAGCATTTCAGTGTCTTAACTTTTAGGTATTTTTCCCTTTTTCTTGTTTGCAAACTGACTTTTTTTTTCATTAGTTCAGGTTTTCCTGTTCTACTTTACCAAATGCAGTAAACACTTAGACTACTGTCACCATTTCCCAGCCTCCTTTTCTAAAGCTTAAAGTCTGTGAATTAAGCATTATTCAATTTAGTAATATTTAGGTCACATAGACAATTATTGTTAGATACCAGAGGTCTTCATAAAGTTCATGGAGCATGGGGCTGGCTTTGCTGTGGCAAGTAAAGCTGCTGCCTGTGATGCCAGCATCCCATATAGGCGCTGTCTTGAATACAGGCTGCTTCACTACTTTTTCTTTTTAAAGATTTATTTATTTATTTGAAAGGTAGAGTTACAAAGAGGAAGATATAGAGAGAGAGAGGTGTCTTCCATTTGCGGGTTCACTCACCAGATGGTCACAACAGCTGGAGCTGGCCGATCTGAAGCCAGGAGCTTCTTCTGGGTCTCCCACGCGGGTGCCAAGGCCTGGGCACTTGGGCCATCTTCCACTGCTTCTCCAAGCTGTAGCAGAGAGCTGGATTGGAGGTGGAACAGCCGGGATTTGAATCAGTGTCCATAAGGGATGCTGGCACTGCAGGCAATGGCTTTACCCACTATGCCACAGCGTTGGCCCCTGCTTCACTTCTGATCCAGTTCCTGCTAATCTACCTGGGAAAGCAGTGGAAGGTGGCTCAAGTTCTTGGGCTCCTACATCCATGTGGAAGACCTGGAAGAAGCTCTTGACTTCAGATCAGCCCAGCTGCAGCCATTGTGGTCATCTGGGGAGTGAACCAGTGGATGGAAGACCTCTCTCTCCTCCCTCTCTCTGTAACTATGCTTTTCAAATAATTAAATAAATCTTTAAAAAAAAAGTTCATGGAGCGATAGGCATTTGGCCAAGTGACTGAGATGCCTGCATTGCATATCAGATTGCCTGGATTGTAGTCAAGCTCCACTCTGGATTCCAGCTTCCTGTTTTGTGATCCACAGCTGATACGTTGAGCAGAAATGTACTGTTCCAGTTACAGGTAGTGGTGTCCTGTGAAGGTGTGGCTGTGGACTGCCCCTGGGAGGAGTGGCAGGACTTGGATAGTGCTCAGAGAAACCTGTACAGGGATGTGGTGCTGGAGACATGTAGCAGCCCGCTGTCCTTAGGTGAGCAAAACTCCCCAGGAACTCCCAAATTGAAGATAATCTTTTCTGGCCATTAAACAAACCTTTTATAAGTCTGAATGCTATTTAGGTGTAAGTTTGTAATCTGTGAAGAATGTAACCATCAGCAGCCCCTAGCAAAAGATTCAAATTGACCCATTGATTGCACAGTTCCTGCACTCAAGCTGCTGTCCCCAAAGGGCCTGACTGAACAGTTTGGCAAAGTCCTATATTGTTTCCCTTAACAAACAGGGTTCTGCATCCCCAAACCTCATGGGATCTTTAAGTTGGGGCAAGGAGCAGAGCCATGGACAGCAGAGGAAGCTCCAACACAGAGCCTTGCAGGTCTTTCAGTGTACACTGGGCAGGGGGCTGTGATAAGGGGAGCTTGACAGAAGCTGGCTGTGTGGGACTGTTCTCACTGGGTTTCCCCCAAGTCCTCGCTCTGAGCACAGCTGGTTTCCTGCATCAGGCACATGCATTCTACCGTCTCCAGGAAAGTCTGCCAGATGGTCATCTTTTTTTTGTCACTGATGAGCATTTTCTTAGACTTACTAAAACTGCAGTCTCTGAGTGCCCTTTTGTAAACTTCTTTCTTGTTGAGATGCATTGTCAATGCATTGCCAGCAAGTCCTCAGTTGTCCTTTCTCTGTTTTCTCCCAGTTTCCTTCAGGACCTTGTCTTCAGTGTCTGTTATTTAGGAGCTTACAGGCACTGTGTTTTTAGTTTCATTTTGAATGGTGCATACTTTTTTTATAGTAGAGTTTGAAATGAGTGATATCCCTTTTTCTTTATCAAGATCATTCTAAAACAAAGGTACAAAGCATGTGTAGGATACTTGGTTTTCTGTGAAACTCCAACACAGAAAACAGCAGCTTTCTGAAGCAGTGAATTACTAAGCTGGTGTACGTTTACCAGGAAATGGGGGATGCCAGTGGTGTTAATCTCTAAAGATTCCAGGGAAGTGTTTCTCAGAGATGGTTTGCATAGCCTGGATTGCAGAATCAAGTGCTTTAGATGAGAAAGGAGTCGGTGCCCACGGGGGTGGACTTGAGGACCTTGTACCTGGTGAGGTTCTCAGAGTGAGTTTCAGGTTTACTTAGGAGTATGGAGGAAGCTGTCTTCATGCTGTCTTCATCTGTTGGGGAAGAGATTATGTACTTGAGAAACCTTGCAGGTGCATAGTCATTCCCCAGGGAGGAGTGAGACCTGGAGAAGGATAGGTACAGGTGCTTTGTGAGCCGCGTTCCTTCATGGGGCATAGATGCGAGGCATGCTGCTGCACCTGCAGGGGAGCTTGTGCAAAACTTTGCCCTCTTCAGTGCTGAAAGAGCTAAGGAGAAGCACAGCAAATATACTTCGTAGAAGAAAACACTAGAGAAAAGGACAGAAGGATATCAGTTTATTCTTCAGGTAGGCAGATATTTTCACTAAATGTCCTGTATTTTTGAGTAGAAGAAACCTTAAAGCAACAGAAAGTCACAATGTGGCTGTGGAAATCTAATGTCATTTATTATGTTGATTTCTTATGGAGAAATTCCATGTACTACTTAGCATAAATGAATACCATTTATTTATTTTCCTTTTTCAGATTTATTTTTTTGAAAGGCAGAATGACAGAGAGGCGGAGGCAGAGAGAGAGGTCTTCCATATGCTGGTTCACTCCCCAGATGGCCACACTGGAGCTAAGCTGATCTGAAGCCAGGAGCCAGGAGCCTCCTCCAGGTCTCACACAGGTGCAGGGGCCCAAGGACTTGAGCCATCTTCTACTGCTTTCCCAGGCCACAGCAGAGAGCTGGATAAGAAGTGGAGCATATGGTGCTTGAACCTGGCACCCATGTGGGATGCTAGCACTGTGGGTGGTGGCTTTACCCACTATGCCAAAGTGTTGGCCTGGAATACCATTTATTGATATTTTAAAATATTCATGTCAATGGGAAAGGAAGGGACTGGCACCATGGCTCACTTGGTTAATCCTATGTCTGCAGTGCTGGCATCCCATATGGGCATTGGGTTCTAGTCCTGGTTGCTCCTCTTCCAGTCCAGCTCTCTGCTGTGGCCCAGGAGGGCAGTGGAGGATGGCCCAAGTGCTTAGACTCTTGCACCCACATGGGAGACCAGGAGGAAGCATCTGGCTCCTGGCTTTGGATCAATCAGCGCAGCATGCCAGCCATAGCAGGCATTTTGGGGGGTGAACCAATGGAAGGAAGACCTTTCTCTCTGTCTTTCTCACTGTCTAACTCTACCTGTCAAAAAAATGCAAAAGGAAGAAGCTTCTTTTGTTTACCTCAGCATTTCAGAAGAAATGCTTGGTTTGTTTCATGGCTCTGGTTATTATTTTTCTCACTTCAGTTGTGCAGAAAATGGATGACCTTCTGAGGACCAGCCAGGAAACTGCAGATGGGTGCTTTGGGGAGCTGTTGTGACAAACAGCAACAGATTAACTAAGGAGGGAGTTGAACTAGGAAGAACATTTAAGCAAAAACCATGGTTCAAAACTGATTACTAAGAATGGAAATTGTTCAGTGATGCATGATGAGACTTGCTTGAGTTCAGAAAAAGCTGCCAAGTTTCCCAAAGGGGCTCCACCAGCAGCAACAGAGTCCCCACTGCAGTTGCTACTGATTCTTTCAGAAGATTTCAGCCATTTAAAATATTTTATTTATTTAATTGAGAGGTAGAGTTACAGACACTGAGAGGGAAAGACAGAGAGAAAGGTCTTCCTTCCATTGATTCACTCCCCAATTGGCTGCAATGGCCAAAGCTGCACCGATCTGAAGCCAGGAGCCAGGTGCTTATTCCAAGTCTCCCATGAAGGTTCAGGGTCCCAAGCACTTGGGCCATCTTCTGCTGCTTTCCCAGGTCACAGCAGAGAGCTGCATTGGAATAGGGGCAGCTGGGACTAGAACCAGCGCCCACAGGGGATGCTGACACCACAGATGGATTTACCTATTGTGCCCACAGAGCCAGCCCCTCAGCCATTTTAATAAATGTGTGTTGCTACTTCCCTGTTGTCTAACTTCCCTCATGACTAGTTCTATGGTTACAACATGTAAACGAGATGTCCAGACCCAATTTTGTTGAACTGCTTGTATTCTTGCTGAGTGATTACATTTTCTTTGTATAGTTTGCATACAAGTTTTTTTAATATGTTATTTCTAATACTAAAAGGCATGGTGGGTATTTATTCTGTGACAATCGTGATAGAGCTATTGTACGTAATTTCTGGTTTTTCTTTGGACATATTTTTTCAAAGCAGTTGTTTAAACACAATTAATGGTTGTGCTTGATGGGTGATAAAATGAGGCTTGTTTAACTTTGGGAAGAACGGTCTTCCAGGGTGCCTGGGCCAGCGTGCATTGTGCAGCAGCACAAGGGCTCCTGTGGGTCCTCATCCACCCTTCAGAACCGCTCTTGTTCCTCTTCGTGGTACCTGGTTCTGACAGGTGCACACCGCTGCTCTTCATGGGCTCTTTTGCAATTCCCCAATCATCTATGATGCTGAGCCTTTTATGTATGATTATTTGACTTACTTACATTTTCTTTCCTCATGTTTTCATTTTGATATTTACCCATTTATAGTTTAGTTTTTAAGTTTCTTGTTTAAAGAGTCATTTGTTTAATTTTTTTTACTTTTATTTAATAAATATAAATTTCAAAAGTACAACTTTTGGATTATAGCAGTTTTTTCCCCTCATAACCACCCTCCCACCCGCAAACCATCCCATCTCCCACTCCCTCTCCCATCCCATTCTTCATCAAGATTCATTTTCAACTATCTTATATACAGAAGATCAACTTAGTATATACTAAGTAAAGATTTCAACAGTTTGCACTCACACAGATAAACAAAGTATAGAGTACTGTTTGAGTAGTAGTTTTACCATTAATTTGCATAGTATAACACATTAAGTACAGAGATCCTACATGGGGAGTAAGTGCACAGTGACTCCCATTGTTGATTTAACAATTGACACTTATTTATGACATCAGTAATCACCCAAGGCTCTTGTCATGAGCCACCAAGGCTATGGAAGCCTCTTGAGTTCACAAACTCTGACCTTATTTAGACAAAGCCGTAGTCAAAGTGGAAGTTCTCTCCTCCCTTCAGAGAAAGTTACCTCTTTCTTTGATGGCCCATTCTTTCCACTGGGATCTTGCTCAGAGATCTTTTATTTAGGTCTTTGTGTGTGTGTGTGTGTGTGTGTGCCACAGTGTCTTGGCTTTGGCCAGCGCACTAGGCTGCCCATGTGGCCTTCTGGGAAATGGAGTCCTCTAAGGCAGAACTTCCGCATGGCCCTCTGGGAAATGGAGTCCCCTAGGTCAGGACTTCCGCATTGCCCTCTGGTATCTGAGTCCAGGTGGAACCCACCTTCTCCCAGACTCCACTGCCCTGAGCTGGGGTGTCTTCTGCCCACCACATCCTGTTAGGTGGTGAGATGCACCAGGAGGGGCTTTCCCATGCTCCTGCTCTCCTGTCCCACGTGCTCAGGCTTTGGCCCCTGCACTGCCCGCAGCCATGTGCTAGATCCTTGTCTGGCTTTTGGGGAACCCTGGCTGCTGGCTCTTGCCCTGGGAACTTCCCTCCAGGAAAGTTTCTAGAGCCAGTATCTGGTCCCTGGTAGAGGGTGGGGCTTCATTATGTGCCCTGCAGATAGCACTTGCAGCTTTGCGGGTGGGGTTCTTTTTGGTCTGAAGGTGATTTTAGGTTCTTGGAGGGTTGGGGTTGGAATTGTGGGGAGGGCCCACACTTCCTGCTGGAATCTGAGCTGTTTGGTTAGGCTCAGAGCCAGTCCAGCTGAAACAGCCACTCTTACCACAAACATCCTAATTTGCCAAAAAGGAAAGAAAGAAAAGCCCATGATGGAAAAATAAGACTGCAAAGATTCTTAAAATGAGAGGAAACAGCAGCCGCCCAGCACCCCCACTCCAGTCTTGTAAACTTACCTGGGAGCACCTGGTGTGAGAGAGGCTGATTTTTTTTTTAAGATTTATTTATTTATTTGAAAGTCAGAGTTACATAGACAGAGCAAGGCCCTTCATTCGCTGGTTCACTCCTCAGATGGCTGCAATGGCTGGAACTGGGTTGAACCGAAGCTGGGAGCCAGGGGCTTCCTCTGTGTCTCCCACATGTGTGCAGGGGCCCAAGTACCTAGGCCATCTTCTGCTTTCTCAGGCTATTACCAGGGGGCTGGATTAGAAGTGCAGCAGCTGGGACTCAAGCTGGCGCCCACATGGGATGCTGGCATTGCAGGCCAGGGCTTTGCTAGCTCCACCACAGCGCCACTGGGCCGAGCTTCCTGTGCTCCTCAGCCCTCCATCCTCAGCCCGTGTTGGAGACGCTGCTGTCATTTACTCCATCCCTGTCACTGGTGCCTCACTGCTCTCTATTGCTCAGCGAACTCCGTGGTGTGGATAACTGCAGTTTGCTTGTCCAGTCCCCATGGGTGGGCATTTGGTTGTTCTCATTTGGGGCAATTGTGGGTAAGGCTGGCCCTGTGCATGTGTTGTCTGCACACCTAGGAGTCAGTCCCAGGCTGGGCAGGGGTTGACCCGTGTAGCAACCACCAGTGCTGTCCAGAGCGACCGTCCCGGCTGTGGCCTCTGCTCTCCCTCACGCCGCAGGCCTGTTCCTCCATCAGTGTTTCCATTCCCTCTCATGCTCCCTGGATGTGTCTCCATGAGCCTGCCCTGCTGTCCTCTCTGACTCAGTCATGACCCTGCCTGACATCAAGCATGGCCCCTCCTAACACCCTACACCTGTGGGGCTCATGGAAGAGAATCTATCAATGTCTGTGTCAGGTGCCTACAACATCTGCTGTGTGGGTAGAAAGCATCACTGGGTGGCTCCTATCACCTGTGTCCCACACGGTGGCCTCTGCCAGGATGTTCCCTACACCTGTGGGTCTCACGGAGGAGAACTTTCAGTGTCTGTGTCAAGTGTCTATAACATCTCCTGCTGTGGTAGAGAGCATGACTGGGTGGCTCCTGTCACCTCGTGTCCTACATGGTGGCCTCTGCCAGGATGCTCCTTGGGCTGAGCCAGTTTCCCTGGGAGGGGAGGTGTGTGTTTTGTTCATGTGTAGCTCAGTGAGTTACAGGACTTTATCCGGAATAGAGACAGCAGCCCCAGCATTCCCTGAGGGGTCTCCCAAGAGGCACGGAGGGCTTGCTGGCCTATTGCATGTTTGAATGATTTGGCCAAGTTTCCCTGTACTGGAGAAAGCAGTGTGAGAACTGCGCATGTGGTCAGAGCAGGATGGCCCATGCCCTCGGCAGGGATAGGCTGGAGAGCTGAGCTCCTGTCAACTTCCATGCAGTGGAGCTTTTTGAAGGGGGGATTTTCCATTGCTGCTGTTTTCCTGCCCACTCTGCTCCAGCCAAACTCCCCCACCCAGTTAACTCTGGGAAGGAGGCATGGGTGTGTGTGATGTTTGTTAAACATTTGTTTATTTGAGTGGCACAGGGACAGACACAGAGAGCACCCATCTGCTCGTTGACTCCTCAGGGAAGCACTGTGCACTTGTCACCCACGCGTTGGAGGAACCACTGACAGCTTCAAGGATTTGGCCATTACAAGTAGAACTGCTGTGCATAATTGCATGCTGTTACTGGGCTTCCCTCTTCAACCCTGTTTCTAAGCATTTTTTATGAAGATTTATTTTATTTATTTGAAAGACAGAGTTACAGGAGAGGTAGAAACAGAGAGAGTCTTCCATCTTCTGGTTGACTCCCCAGATGGCTGCAATGGCTGGAACTGAGCCTATCCAAAGAAGCCAGGAGCCAGGAGCTTCCTCCAGGTCTCCCACATGGGTGCAGGGGCCCAAGGACTTGGGCCATCTTCCACTGTTTTCCCAGGCCATAGTAGAGAGCTGGATTGGAAGAGGAGCAGCCGGGACTCAAACAGGCACCCATATGGGATGCTAGTGCTTCAGGCCAGGGCTTTAACCTGCTGTGCCACAGTGCTGGCCCCTCTAAATTCTTAGGACATGAGTGTTGGATCATCTGTTGAGACTGTTTAGCTTTGGAGAGCCTCCAGGCTGCTTTCCAGAGCTATGAGCTAGTGTGAGCCCCTGTTCCACAGCCTTCACACAGTTGATGCATTTCAGGGTGCAGGGCTACGTCATCGTGTGACTTTTCTTCTTCCTCATGGAAAGTGACATTGAGCCTTATTTTGCATGCTTGTTTGACACTTGCACATCCTATGTGGTGAGATGTCTGTTAGGTCTTTCTCATTTGTAATTTGGTTGTTTGCTTTCTCGTTTTTTTTTTTTAATCTTCTTATTGTGTTTTGGACACAGTATTTTTCAAGGTATGCCAGTTTTAGTGATGTCTCCCAGTCTGTGGCTTGTCCTCTTGTTTGTTTTATAGTATTTTTCAAAATAGAAGTTTTATGGGCCAGCACTGGGGTGTAGTAGATTAATCCTCTGCCTGCAATGCCGGCACCCATGTGGGCGCCAGTTCGAGTCCCGGCTGCTCCTCTTCCTGTCCAGCTCTCTGCTATGACCTGGGAAAGCAGTAGAAGATGGCCCATGTCCTTGGGCCCCTGCACCCACATGGGAGACCTGGAGGAAGCTCCTGGCTCCTGGCTTCAGATAGGTGCAGCTCTGACCATGTGGCCATTTGAGGAGTGAACCAATGGATGGAAGACCTCTCTGTCTCTTCCTCTCACTATCTGTAACTCTACCTCTCAAATAAATAAATAAATAATCTTTTTTAAAAAAAGAAAATACAATTAAGCAAGGCTGGCATTGTGGCTCAGTGGTTTAATATACTGCCACCATGAAACACACCAAACACCAGAGTAAGGGAAAGGATTTATTGGTGGGGAAACCCAACAGACTGGAGGGAAGAGGGAAAAAGAGAGAGAAGGAAAGCATAAAAGAGAAAGATCAAGAGAGAGAGCAAGAGAGCCATGTATTCAGGAACAGGTCCTGTTAAACCTTTAAAAGAATAGAAGTTTTAGATTTATTTATTTGAAAGGCAGACTGAAACACATAGCTGGGCAGAGACTTTTCCATCAGCTGATTCATTCCCCTGCAACAGTTGGGACTGGGCCAGGCTGAATCCAGGAACCAGAAACTCCACCCAGGTCTCCCACTTGGGTGACAGAGACCCAAACACTTGGGCCAACTTCTGCCTCTCAGGTGCATTAGCAGGAATCTGGATTGGAAATGTGGAATAGCTGCGACCTGGACTGGGCACTTGGACATGGAATTCTGACATCCCACGTGGTGACTTAACCCATGAAGCCACAACATCCACCCTCACAGAGCAGATTTTTTAGTTCTAACAAAGTCTGCATTGTCAATTCTTTTATCCCATGAGTTGGTTTTTAGGCTTGCACTTAGAAACTTATCATGAAATGCATGTTCATACTCATTTTATTCTAGGATTTTTATGGTCACATTTTAAATATAAGCATATGGTTCACTTTGAGTGAATTTTTGAATGTTCTAAGGTGTGTTTTTTTTTTTACCACATGGTTTCCAGCTGTCCCTTCACCAGCTGTGGAGCAGACATTCCTTTTCTATTGAGTTGCCTTGTCCTGTTGTCAGTTGGCTGCTTTTGCCCTGGTCTGTCTGGGGCCCTGCATTCACCTCTACTTACCCATCTGTCCACTCCATCACTAGCATCTCATTCACGCCATCACCATGGCTCCATGTTAACCGTTGGCATCCAGGGATCCAGATGTGCTAGTTTTTCACAGTTGGACTTCTTAAAGCAAATGTCATATGTTCTGGGATTTGATACAGTTTCCTGGGAATCTGTGGTTTCATTTAGTTTCTGTGTCAAAGTTGAAAGAATTTTCAGGGCCAGCATTTTGATGTAGCAGGTAAAGCTGCCGCCTGCTACACTGGCATCTCCTATGGGCTCTGGTTTGAGTTCCAGCTGCTCCACTCCTTGCTAATGCACCTTGGAAAGCATTGGAAGATGGCTCAAGTGCTTGGGCTCTTGCACCCATCTGGGAGACCTGGAAGAAGCTCCTGGCTCCTGGTTTTGGCCTGGCCCAGCTCTGGCCATTGCAGCCATTTGGGGAGTCAACCCCACAGATGGAAGATCTCTGTAACTCTGCCTTTCAAATAAATAATAAATAAATCTTTCAAAAATTAAAAAGGAATTTTCTTCTTAACAACATTGAGTTGAAGAATGAATAATGAATATTTGCCTTGATCTGTATTTCATTTGGTTTTTAGAAAGTTTTTCAAGGTTTTCTGAATACATGTTTATACTTTTTAAAGAGTTTTTTGCTTTAAGGACCTCCATTTTATGCAGTGGAATCGTTGAATGTATTACTTTTTAACATTTTCATATTGCAGTTTTCAAATTTCAATTTTTCTTATATATCATTAGTAATGTAGACCAAATCAGGCTGGTGCCGCGGCTCACTAGGCTAATCCTCCGCCTTGCGGCGCCGGCACACCGGGTTCTAGTCCCGGTTGGGGCGCCAGATTCTGTCCCGGTTGCCCCTCTTCCAGGCCAGCTCTCTGCTGTGGCCAGGGAGTGCAGTGGAGGATGGTCCAAGTGCTTGGGCCCTGCACCCCATGGGAGACCAGGAAAAGCACCTGGCTCCTGCCATTGGATCAGCATGGTGCGCCGGCCACAGCGCGCCAGCCGCGGTGGCCACTGGAGGGTGAACCAACGGCAAAAGGAAGACCTTTCTCTCTGTCTCTCTCTCACTGTCCACTCTGTCTGTCCAAAAAAAAAAAAAGATGTAGACCAAGTCAAATGACTTTTGCGTAGTGGCCTTGAACTTTGACTCCTTATCTCCATCCATTCCTGTCATGGCCCCGGGGGGTGGGCTCTGTCTCCAGTTGAATCTCCCTCCAGTCAGGGCTTGGAATGAACAGAGCCCTGAATTGCTGGATCAGCGGGACTGCCGGCAGGGGGCGCCCAGGCGCTGCGGAGAGCGTGCGGAGCTCCTTTGCCGCGCCCCGTGGCCGCCAGGGGGCGCCCGTCTGGTACTCGTGCAGGCGTTTCCTCCTCCAGTGTGGGGTCCAGTCTGCCTTCATCACACTTCATTTGGATATCATTGTTTTAAGATTTGAAAGCGAGAAGTGTGAATCTTGAGAAGTGTGTTTCTCCAGGATGCTTTGACCCTGGAAATTCCCTGTGGATGTTAGGGTAATTTTCTGCATATATGGCCTCCCAATTATAGAGATTGTGAAAGAATCGCGTTGAACCTGCAGCTTGCTTTGCTTTGTGGGACTGCAATCAAACAGTTTTAAGTGTTCTGTTGGGTGAGGTTGATGTGTCTTCACATTTATTTTGGTTTTCTTTAATATCATTCAGTAATAACATAATCAGGATGTGAGTCTTGTCCCAACATCAAATTTATTCCCAATCCTGTTATTGCGGTTGACATCGTTTAAGATTCAGTTTTAAAATTTCCTTTCCTGAGTGCTCATTCCTGGTGTGGGGTGGGTCTTTGTGTGTTGGTGCTGTGGTGTTCACATCGCTGGGCAGGTTTACCAGCTCTGATACTGTGTCACGTTTTCCTTAGTGTCATCTTTCTTCCTGTCACCTCATTGCTCTGCAGAGAACATGCATTGTGGTGTTGAACACACAGGAGACGTGGGCATCCCTGCCCTGCCCCTCAGGTCAGGCCTACAGCTTTCAGGGAGCATCACTGAGTGTGATGTTTGCAGTGTGGTTTACCCAAACACTCTGTCCTGTTGAAATTCTCTCCAGAATTTGCTCTCTTTTTAAAAGATTTATGTCTTTGAAGGGGAGAGTGACAGAGAGGGTGGGAGAAAGGGAGGGATGGAGGGAAGGAGGGAGAGAGAGAGAGAGAGGTTTTGCCTACCCTGAGCCATTCCCCCAAACAGCCATAACAGCCAGGACTCTACCAGGCTGAAGCCAAGAGTCTGGAACTCCATCTGGGTCTCCCACTGTAAGTGGTGGGAACCCAAATACGTGAGCCATCATCCACTGCCTCCAAGGAACATTATCAGGAAGCTGGGTCACACGTGTGGAAAGGTTGGGAATCAAAGCAGCACCCCCATATGGGGTACAAGCATGACAAGCCTCAGCTGAACCTGCTGCACCCAATGCCAAGCCTGGAAGTTCCCTTCTTTATCTGATTAATGGGCATTTTTAAACATTATTACATGGTTGTAGATTTATTGAAGCTGTTTCTGCATCTGGTGGGATGATCAAGTGGTGCTTTTTCATTATTCTGTGAATGTGATGTTTCACATGGATGACTGTTCTGTTGTTCAACCTTGACTTTCTGAAAGATATCTTAATCTAGCATGTAATGTTTTAATGTACTATTGCTTTAAGTTTGATTTAAGTTTGTTGTGGAAGGTTTTTGGATGTGCATTTATAACAGTTTTCCTCATTTTCTGTCATGTGATGTCAGATAATTGAGGTTGCAATGTGGGGGTGGGCTTGATTTTGTGTTGAAGTTATCACACAAGCAATAGAGATTTGAGTTTCACAATGTCATGGTGAACAGATTGATTTTTAAAATTATTTATTTGCTGCAAGAGGCAGAGTTACAGAGAGAGAGAGGTCTCCTATCCACTGGTTCATTCCCCAAATGGCTGCAATGGCTGGATCTGGGCAAATCTGGAGCCAGGAGCCAGGAGCTTCTTGCAGATCTCCCATGTGGGTGCAGGGGCCAAAGGACTTGAACCATCTTCTGCTCCTTTCCCAGGCCATAGCAGGGAGCTGTTTTGGAAGGATAGGAGCTGGGTCTCAAACCAGTGCACATATGGGATGCTGGCACTGCAGGCGGATGCTTAACCTACTACACCACAGTGCCAGCACTCAGATTGATTTTAAGAACTAGCAAGTAGCATCAAGGAAAAAATAGAATTGGAAGTTATGTGTGAGGTCAAGATTAAGATTAGGGTTAGAGGTAGAGTGTCATGGTTTAGGGTGAAGGTTAGGATTAGGATATACAGTTTGGAGTTTAGGGTTTATGGTTTGGGTTAGGATGAGAGGTGGGGTTCAAGATTAGGGTTAGGATTAGGATTAGGGGTTAGAGGTTGGAGGTTAAGGTTAGGGTTATGGTTTACTGTTAGGGTTTAGGATTCAGGTTAGGGGGTGGGGTTGGGTGGAGGGTCAGGGTGTTAGAGTTGGGGTTAGAGTTAAGATCCCCAGTTGGATATACAAGGATGCTTGTGCCTTCCTCTGTTGAGAACAACTAATGGGCATGTGTGAGCTGCAATTAGAAGTGTTGCTGCACAAGGGCAGGCTGCTGGTTGGCCACTAAATGCACACGTGCTGTCCCCAGTTGGATTTGCAATGGCTCACACAGGGTCCTGTGTTGGGGATGGCCACTGCACACCTGCATGCTGCCATTATGCTGGTCACTGTGGGCTTGGGTCACTATGTTGAATGTACAGGCTGTCACTGGGTTTGCCCCAGTTGTATTTACATGGTAAATGGGTGGTGACTACACATGCTCAGGCCTATTTGAGCCACCAAACTTGCACGGGAGGCCCCCTCTTGGATTTGCAGTGCCTTGTGCAGCCACTGTGCATGTGTGGGCAGTCTGTGAGCAACCAAATCTGCATGCACCATCCCCAGTTGGATTTGGAATGGCTTCAGCTGTACACTGTGCATGTGTGGGCAGCCTATGAGAAAACAAATGCACATGTATGGTCACCAGTTGGGTTTGCAATGGCTTGGGCTGCCCACTGCATATGTGTAGCAACCTTTGAGTTCCCAGACATGCATGCACAGTCCACAGTTGGATTTCCAATTATGTGTGGACCTTGCTCTGGCAGGGCCAGCTACTGGGCATGTGCTGGTCACAATTAGGAATGTCAGTGCACATTCTTGGGCCACATATGAGCCACCAAAAGTGCATGCTCCATCCCCAGTTGGATTTGCAATGACTTGGTGTTGACCACACATGTGTGGGCTGCCTGTGAGTCACCAGATGCATATGCACAATCTCCTGTTGATTTGCAATGGACCTTGTAAGGCCTTCTAGTGGGGATGGCCCCTTCTCATGTGCAGGTTGCCATTAAGCTGGTCACTGTGTATGCTTGGTTCTCAGGTGAGCCACCAAGTGAGCATGAGTGTTTCCCAGTTGAATTTACCATGTTTCATGCAGGGGCCTGTGGTGAGGATGGCCACTGCAAATGTGCAGGCTGCCATTAGGCTGATAACTGTGCATGCCTGGGTCACCTGTGAGCAGCAAATGGGCATGTATTGTCCCCAGTTAGTTGGATTTGCAGTGGCTCATGGGTAGTCTGCAGGTGGGATCTCCACTTTGAATGTGCTGGCTCTCATTTGGCCCCAGGTGGATTTGCAATGAATTGGGCTGGCCACTACACATGGTTGGGCCACCTGTGAGCCACCAAATGTGCATGTGCAATCCCTATTGGATTTACAATGATGCATGCACCTTCCTCTCATGGGTGTGGCCACTGCGCATGTACGCTGCAGTTAGGAGTGTCACTGTGGGTGCTCCTACCGACCGTTAGTGCAAGTGCAGTCCCCAGTTGGATTTGCAAAGGCATAGGCAGAGGCTTCTGGTGGGGACAGCCACTTGACTTGCACAGGCCACCATTACTCTGGTCACTGCATGCTGTGGTCCCCAATGAGCCACTAAACTTGCATGCCTGGTCCCCAGTTGAATTTGCAATGACTTGGGCTGCCAATTGCATATATGTGGCAGTCTCTGAGCCCCCAAACATGCATTTACAGTTCCCAGTTGTATTTGCATTGAATTGATCAGGCACTTCACATGTGTGGGCAGCCTGTGAGCCACACAATACACATGTGCTGTCCCCAGTTGAATTTGCAGTGGCCTGGAGGGTGACTGTGTAACTGCACATGGATGAACTCCCTGTGAGCCACCAAATGTGCATGTTCAGTCCCCTGTGGTGTTTGCAAAGGTAGATGCAGAGGCTTCTGTGGGGACAAGCACTTGACTCACACAGGCCTCCATTACTCCAGTGACTGCATGCTGTGGTCCCGAGTGAGCAACCACATTTGCATACCTGGCCTAGATCACTTGCACCTTTGGGCTACCAAATGTGCATGCATGGGCCCAGTTGAATTTGCAATGTGTGGGTGGTGACTGCACATGCACAGACAGCCTGTGAGTCACCAAACCCACATGTGCTGTTCCCAGTTGGTTTTTCAATGACTTGGGTGGTGACTGTGATGCTTGGGTCACATTTGAGCCACCAAGCTGACATTCATGGTCCCCTGTTGGGTTTTCAATGGCTTAGGCCAGCCACTGCCCATGCTTGGGCTGTCTGTGAGGTGCAGTTCCCAGTTGGATATAGAATGGCTTGGGCAAAGATTCCTCATTCTTGGGCTGCCTTTGATCCAACAAACACATATGCACCATTGCCACCCCTGGTTTGGACCTGCCACTCATGTGGCAACCTTTGAAACCCCAAATGTGAATATGCTGTCCCCAGTTAGATGTGCAATGGCTCAGGCAGCATCTGAGCATGTTTGATCCTTCTCCTACAACACACCAAATATGCATGTTCAGTCAGCAGTTGGGTTTGAATGGTTTTGGCTGGTCCTCCTTTCTTTCCAAATATCTCCATGGGCATGGAGAACCAAACACACACACATGTGGAATGAAGACAAATGTTTATGTTTTCTCCTGAAAGAAAAAATAAAAAAGCCTGGCCATTGTGATCATCTGGAGAATGAACCAGCAGATGGAAGATTTATCTGTGTGTGTGTCTCTCTTCCTCTCTCTCTCTAGCTCTGACTTGAAAATAAAAATAAATCTTAAAACACAGAAAAGGCCATGGTTGGCTGAACTGCCCCCATTGTCCATCCATTCTCATTTGTGGGAGCCCTGTGCCCCTAATGTGATCCAGTGAATTTCACTGGTGCTCTTACTGGCCTCCATACCGATGTTTGTCTGATTGCTGTGGTGGTTAATGCTGTGTTGAGTGGGTGTTTATCTTATTAGTGATCATCCCTAAAAACTCTGCCCCTCCTTGACTTTTCAGGGATCTTGCAAAATCACTTATAATTGTTCACCTTAATATTACATCCAATACAATGCACCATTGGAGAATATAGAAAATGGCTTTTCTTTAATGTTAGTAACTGCAAGAAATAAAAAAATGTAGAAAAGTGGGGAACAAAAAAAAGAAAAAGTGACTAAAACCAAAATACTGTGTTAATTTCAATTTGCTCAAGTACTAACTGACATAGAATTTGAGGAACAAACTAATTCCTGGAGCAAGGACAGTCTATTCAATAAATGGTGCTGGGAAAATTGGATTTCCACGTGCAGAAGCATGAAGCAAGACCCCTACCTTACACCTTACACAAAAATCCACTCAATGTGGATTAAAGACCTAAATCTATGACCTGACACCATCAAGTTACTAGAGAACATTGGAGAAACCCTTCAAGATATTGGCACAGGCAAAGAGTTTCTGGAAAAGACCTGGGAGGCACAGGCAGTCAAAGCCAAAATCAACTATTGGGATTGCATCAAATTGAGAAGTTTCTGTACTGCAAAAGAAACAGTCAGGAGAGTGAAGAGACAACCGACAGAATGGGAAAAAATATTTGCAAACTATGCAACAGATAAAGGGTTAATAACCAGAATCTACAAAGAGATCAAGAAACTCCACAAAAACAAAACCAACAACCCACTTAAGAGATGGGCCAAGGACCTCAATAGACATTTTTCAAAAGAGGAAATCCAAATGGCCAACAGGCACATGAAAAAATGTTCAAGATCTCTATCAATCAGGGAAATGCAAATCAAAACCACAATGAGGTTTCACCTCACCCCAGTTAGAATGGCTCACATTCAGAAATCTACCAACAACAGATGCTGGAGAGGATGTGGGGAAAAAGGGAAACTAACCCACTGTTGGTGGGAATGCAAACTGGTCAAGCCACTACGGAAGTCAGTCTGGAGATTCCTCAGAAACCTGAAGATAACCCTACCGTTCGACCCAGCCATCCCACTCCTTGGAATTTACCCAAAGGAAATTAAATTGGCAAACAAAAAAGCGGTCTGCAGCCTAATGTTTATTGCAGCTCAATTCACAATAGCTAAGACCTGGAACCAACCTAAATACCCATCAACGGTAGACTGGATAAAGAAATTATGGGATATGTACTCTTTAGAATACTATACTGCAGTAAGAAACAACGAAATCCAGTCATTTGCAACAAAATGGAGGAATCTGGAACACATCATGCTGAGTGAAATAAGCCAATCCCAAAGGGACAAATACCATATGTTCTCCCTGATCAGTGACAACTGACTGAACACCAAAAAGGAAACCTCCTGAAGTGAAACGGACACCATGGGAAACGGTGACTTGATCAGCATAGCCCTGACTGTTAATAAACAACTTAATACATTATCCTTCTTAGTAGTTTTTTTGTCTATTCTACTTAATATGACTGGTTTAATTCTGTAATTAATACACAGTTATTCTTAAGTGTTGAAAATTAACTGAAATGTGATCCCTGTTAAACATAAGAGTGGGAATAAGAGAGGGAAGAGATGTACAATTTGGGACATGCTCAAGCTGACTTACCCCAAATGGTAGAGTTAGAAACATACCAGGGGATTCCAATTCAATCCCATCAAGGTGGCATGTACCAATGCCATCTCACTAGTCCAAGTGATCAATTTCAGTTCACAATTGATCATAATGAAAGGACTAAGAGTCAAAGGGAGCACATAAACAAGTCTAGTACCTGCTAACACTAACCGATGGAATAAATAAAGGGGAGAGTGATCCAACATGGGAAGTGAGATACTCAGCAGACTCATAGAATGGCAGATGTCCTAAATAGCACTCTGGCCTCAGAATCAGGCCTAAAGGCATTCTGATCTGGCTGAAAAGCCCATGAGAGTACTTCAGGCATGGAAAGCCAAGACACTCTGGCAAAAGATCTCTGTGAGTGAGATCCCAGTGGAAAGAACAGGTCTTCAAAGAAGGAGGTACCTTTCTCTGAAGGGAGGAGAGAACCTCCACTTTGACTATGACCTTGTCTAAATAAGATAAGAATCAGAGAACTCAGAGGGCTTCCATAGCCTTGGAAACTCATGACTGGAGCATAGGGAGATTACTGATGCCATAGACAGGAGTGTCAATTGGTAAAGTCAACAACAGGAGTCACTGTGCACTTACTCCTCATGTAGGATCTCTGTCCTTAACGTGCTGTGCATTGAGATTTAATGCTATAACGAGTACTCAAACAATATATTTCACTTTGTGTTTCTATGGAGGTGCAAACTGTTGAAATCTTTACTTAATGTATATTAAACTGATCCTCTGTAAAAAAAAAAAAAGAAAAGAAATTATCAATTCCCAACTTGACTCTCACTGGGATTAAACATGACAATAGGTCTGATCTGATTTCATCATCATTTAAAAAAATATCATCTATTATTTTTCACTTTATGTTTCTGTGTGGGAACAAACTGTTGAAATCCTTACTTAATGTTTACTAAGCTGATCTTCTGTATATTAAGATAATCGAAAATGAATCTTGATGTGAATGGAAGGGGAGAGGGAGTGGGAAAGGGGAGGGTTGTGGGTGGGAGGGACGGTATGTGGGGGAAGCCATTGTAATCCATAAATCGTACTTTGGAAATTTATATTCATTAAATAAAAGTTAAAAAAAAAAGAATTTGAGGAACAAGACAGAAATGATGCAGGCACATTGTAAAGGAGTGATCAAGCCAGCTCCAGTTGTGTTCTCAAGGGGATTCTGTGCCTCACACCAGAAGAGACCTTGGCAGCTGAGATGGCTGTGGGCACTGCTGCAGCTCTCCTCACCACACCAACGACACTGCCATGTTCCACGTCACATACCAGATCATTTGTGACAAACACGCAAAACATAGTCTCAAAGTTGGATGGGAAAAGTGAGACATTTGTGAAGTTCTATAAATCTGACGAGCCATGTCAAAAATCAGTCACACTATCATTTTTACTTTTATCTTTAAGGGCATTGGAATGTTGGTCATTTGCCAAGTTCTGTCACTGAAAAATACGTGAGAGCACCAATCGCTCAGCTGTCTGCTTGAGACAGGGGAGCCCTCATAGCACTTCAGCAACAGTGCGGCCTCAGTGTGGCCACAGCCCCTGCCCTGCAGTCTCCAGCTGTCCTCATCTGCCTGTGATGGGGAGCCCTCACAGCACTTCTGCAACAGTGCAGCCTCGGTGTGGCCACAGCCCCTGCCCTGCAGTCTCCAGCTGTCCTCATCACATGCTGTGCAATGGATTTCTAATTTGTGCAATGGCTGGCAGTTACTGGAGAAGAGTAGGTAAGTTGTTGCTTTTTGTAATATTCATAGGAGCTTTAGAACCAATTTTAAATTCATTTTATCTTATTTTAAATTGACAGATAGCTATATATATGGGGCATACAGTGTAGTGGTACAAGGCCTATATACCTTGTCAGATGATTAGGTAGGGACAATTTTTTTAAAGATTATTTATTTGAAAGGCAGAGTTACAGAGAGGCGGATATGGGGAGAGAAAGAGAGGGAGAGAGGGAGAGAAAGGAGAGAGAAGGAGAGAAAGTTTTTCCATCTGTTGGTTCACTTCCCAGATGGCCGCAACAGCTGGAGCTGTGCCGATCTGAAGCCAGGAGCCAGGAGCTTCTTCTGGGTCTCACACGTGGGTGCAACTTGGGCCATCTTCCACTGCTCTGCCAGGCCATAGCAGAGCTGGATCAGAATGTAGCTGCCGGGACTCGAACCGGCACCCATATGGGATGCCAGCACTGCAGGTGGTGGCCTTAAGTGCTAACCCACAGTGCCAGCCCCAAGTGGGGATAATTAACATATCCATCATCTTATCATTTCTTTGGGATGATGAAGTCAGCAGAAAACCCACAGGTTCTTGTCCTGTGCCTTTGCCAACAGAAACACACTCACCACAGTGTGAGCTGAGAGCAGCAATTTAAATTTAAATTGCACAATTCAGGAACAAAGTAGCTTTAACTAATCAGAAATCAGGTTTCTGGAAGAGCCAGAAGTTAAAAGGTTTTAACTTCCAGGGAAGTTTTCTATGCTCCCTAAGTTTATGGGACGTCCCCAGGAGGGTTGCTCAGGTTCAGGGAGGAGCAGGTTTCTTTGCCATCTGTGTCGTCGTGTGTGCTGCGTGTGTTTCAGGTCAGCTGCTGTTGGATGTTTATCATTATAATGGAGTTGGATTTCTGTGCCCGGAAGGAGATGGTGAGGGTCCTGGCCCTACTTTTACAAGGCTGCAGCAAACCTGATGCAGCTGAGTCAGAATTGCAGGCAACTCCTTAATGAGAAGTGTTAGCTGCTGAGCTTGGCTGTGTCCAATCAGCTTTCCCCTGCCCCTTTATTTGCAAGAACACCTGGGGATGGGTATTGTCAGCCAGCTTTTTAGCCAAACTTATGCTGTTTTCTTGAGTGGAAAGAACGGTTCCTGTGTTAGCTATCATTGCTTAGAACTTGCAGTCTCAAAGGAGTACACGGCGTCACTGTCATCTGGCTGCTCCTGCTGTCATCTGGGACATGATGCCGGATTCATTTTAACCAGGAAATGAACAAATTTCCAGGGTTGGTGAGCTGTTTCCATGCAGAGGTGAAAGTTCTGGGAACAGGAAGGGCTGGTTGGGACTTCCTTGGCTACAAATGAAAATGGCTGGAGAATGAAGAAGGCAGGGACCGCCATGCAGTTGAGAGCAAAGCCACAGAGGGGTGAGTAAACTGAACCCAGGAAAACTGGGGACCTGGGAACATGGTGCAGCCCCATCGGGTTTCAGTCTTTGTTCTCAGCCAGATGGATGTGTGATTCAGTGCCTGAAGAGTGCTTAGTCACACTGGACAGGTTTGTCAAACTCATGGGGCTGTGGGGCCACAGCCTCCTCTGGTCTCTGCAAGGAGAGAAATCAGAGGTAGCCCTTCTTTGCCAGGGAATGTGTGCTTGAGCACTGGCCCCGGCTGCACTCAAGGAGGCCAGGCTGAGGACAGTGTGACTAAGTCATGCCTCACTCCCCACTGTAGCTTCCTTCAGTTTGACTCAGGTCTGCTTCCAGTCAGTTAGTGAAATTACTCACAAATGTTAACAAAGGTTTAAGTGGCCTTGCAGCTCTTGCTGTCACCATGAAGTGGATTCACACTTCCACTCCGGATAATGGACGCTGGAGGCCCCATCCCTGTGGGATCTTGTTGTTCTTGTCATTTTTGCACAGAACTCACACTCTGGGCTGACTTCTTGGTTGGCAACAACCACCTTGTGTCCAGCCACACATTTAGAAAGACATAGAAATTGACTCCTTTCCATGGTAAGCAGTCACGTGCAGCCTTAGCAGTGTGATAGACCCAGTTTTCAGGTATACAAGGTCTTTCTTCAGGATTCCAATACCAACCACTGCTACACTGATGGAAACCCATAATTCTCTTTGGACGTCTGAATTAGTATCCAAGGGGCAACTCTTGAACAAGCTGAAAGTTGGAGTGAGGGCCATATGTGGTGTTGATTTATATAGGGAGGGGCTGTTGGCTGGTTGATCCAGGTGATTTTTCTGGATTCCATGACCGCTATTCCATAACTGCTATTTCAGTGGGATCTGTACTTCCACATGTAACTTTTTATTAGAGGATCCATTTTTTTTGTTGTTATCTGCCATTAAAAATCCTCCTTTCTTTCCAGATATCTCCCTGGGCATAGAAAGCCAAACACACACATGTGGAATCAGGACAGATGTTTGTTTTTCCCTGAAAGCAAAGCAAAGGGAAAAATGTCTGCTCATATCCAACACCCATTTCTGAACTGCATTGTTCTTGTTAAGTGTTCCAGGTTCTTTACATGTAAGGGATATTAATCCTTTGTAGATGAACAGATTATAAATATTTTTTCTCATTTTGTTGGTTTTCTCTTCATTCTGTGGATTGTTTCTTTTGCTGTGCAGAAACTTCTGAGTCTGATAAAATCACATTTGTTTGTTTTTCTTTTTTTCTTGGGATCTTTTTAAAACAATTGCCTATGGAGATATCTTGAGGCAGTTCCCCTGTGATCCCATCTAGTAGCCACTTACTTTTCTATCTTACATTAAGATATTTGATCTAGAGCCTCAGCCGCACGAGCCCAGCGCCCGGAGCCCGCCTGCCGTCGGCCCGATCGCCGCGCCGTGCGCATGGGGCGGGCCCCTGGCGGGGCGGCCGAGGGCCGCTGAGCGCAGGACCGCCCCGCCGATGCGCCCGGCCCGGGGCGGGGATCCCCGGCCGCGCGGGGCCCGCGGCTGAGCCCGCGCGCGGCATGTCCGGCCCGGCCCGCCGCCCGGCGCCCCGGGCCCGCGGCGACGCGTAGCGGAGCGGGAGCAGCGCGGCGGGTCAAGGTCACTGCCCGGCGCGCCATGGAGGCTGCGAGCCGGCCGGGCCCCGAGCCGGAGCCGGGCCGTGGCAAGGAGAACGCGGGCCTGCGCAGCGCGCCCGCCCGCGCCGCGCGTCCTCCGCGCCGCCGCCGCCGCGAGTCGAGCTCGCAGGAGGAGGAGGTCATCGCCAGCTTCAGCACCTTGGAGGCCCTGGAGAAGGACATGGCCCTGAAACCTGAGGAGCGGAAGAAGTGGGAACAGCGCCGCATCTAGAAGCCGCGGGAGCAGGAGCGCTGCCCGGCTGTCGAGCCACGCGAGAGCCAGCAGCCCCCCCAGCCGGGCAGCCCGGGGCAGGACGTGGAGCCTGCCTGCGAGGCGGGCGCCAGGAAGGCCCCGCTGCAGCCGTCCAAGCAGGTGTGCTCTCCAGAAGGGGGGCCGCTCCCAGCCAACCCCTGGGACCAGAACCGCCCGGCCCAGCGGCAGCAGCAGCTCCAGCCCAGCCAAGCCAGCCCGCCCCAGGGGCCCCTCCCAGCCCCCTGTCAGCGCTGCCAGCCCCGTCGGGCTCTCCCGGACCCCAGGCAGCCCTGCCAGTCCCAGCGGTCACTCCCGGGTCAGCGCAGCTGGCCCCAGCCATCATTTCCGGGCCCGAGACAGCCCTGCCAACCCCGGCGGTCACTTCTGGGCCCTGGGCAGCACCCCTGGCCCCAGCGGCTGCTTCATGCCCCAGATCAGCTCTGCAGGCCCCAGCGGTCACGCCCAGTTCAGCCATGCAGGACACATTGGGCATTCCCAGGCCCCAGGCAGCGCTGCCAGCCCCTGAGGTCCCTGCTGACCCCCTGTCACCGCTGCCGGCCGCTGCGGTCCCTGCTGACCCCGTGTCACCGCTGCCGGTCCCTGCGGTCCTTCCTGACCCCGTATCTCCATGGCCAGCCCTGTAGGGCTTCCTCTGGACAGTGTTGCCCACCCCGTCGGTCCCTGCTAGCCCAATGCCAATGGTGCCAGCCCTCGCGGTCACTCCTCACCTTGTGCCCACGCCGCCGGCCACCTGGCTCCCTCTCAGGCCAGTGTTGCTGCCCTTGGCAGGCATTCATAGCCCCCCGTCCACATGGCCATCCCCGCAGGGCTCTCCTGGGACATCCCAGCCGCCCCCAGAGGTCATTGCTAGGCCTCAGTCAGCCATTGGTTGAAGCCCCAGAGCAGCCCAGTCCACCCAAACCTTCATTGCTGGACCCAGGACAGTCGGGCCAACAGACGCGGCCACTCATGGGCCCGGAGCAACCCCACCCCCCGAAGCGGCCACTCATGGGCCCAGAGCAGCCCTGCCAGCCCCTCCGGTCGCTCATGGGCCCCTGTCAGTCCTGCAAACCCCAGCTGCTGCTTCCCATCCCTGAGCGCCCTTCACTCCTGGGGCAGCCAGGCCCACCCCGCCGACCTCTCCTGAGGCCTCTGTGCCAGCCGCGGAGGTCCCTCTTGGATCTGGTGCCGGCCCGGCAGCCCCAGCCCTCGCTCCTGGGCCATCCCTGCCAGCCCCTCAGGGCACGGTCGCCACGGTCCTGTGCCCCAGGGGCGGCCCGGCAGGCCCCGTCTGTGAGCCCTGGAGCCTGAGTCCCTGCAGGCACCACCCCAGCTCTGCGTCCGAGGGCCTGAGATACTTGGCTGCACTGGCCTGAGGCCTTCTCCAGACAGGCCCCAGCTGCTTGCTGTTGGACACTGAGCTTGGCCAGAGGCAGGAGGGCTGTGATCAGGCCGAGGCCAAGCCAAGAGAGGAGATGACTCCATGCTTCCTGCCACGTGCCATGCCCTCCCCTGCGGTGTCACAGTGCCCTGTGGGTGTCACTTCATGACAGACGTGCCCCAGGAGGGGCTCAGAGCTTGCAGGGGCCCCTCAGCATCCTTCTGTGCCTCTGAATTGCCAACACAGGCTGCATCTGTCTCCATGCATGCGTGCAGGTGTGTGTGCATGTGTGCCTGGGCACATGGGCCTGTGTGGTCTTTGAGGGAGGGGTGCCAGCCACGGCCTTGCCACACCCCGCCTGACCCATGTGCATTCCCTGCCCCCAGGCAGAATAGCCTCGTGAATCCAGCAAGATGGGATTCTGCCACCAGCCCTGCCCACTCAGGCCATGGGATGATGCTGGTGTCCCCTTGAGGGTCTGCGGGCTTAGGAGGGACACAGTCCATCTGGTGTGACCTGGATGTTGCCACCCACTTCTCAGGATTTGCTGTCTCCACTCAGGGGCTCCCTTTGAAAGGCAGCTGTTCATGTCTCCACGCGGGAGAGCCTCAGGGTGCAGGGGTCCAGGGCCATGCTGGGAAAGCCCTGTCCCACACCCTCGCGGCTCCTGTCCCGCAGGGCTGTCTCCGAGTCTCCCTCCACTGCCGCTCTGTCTCCAGACCTCCGAGAGTCGGGGGCTGTTGGCAGCCTTCAGCCCTGCAAAGGCCTCCATTTCCGGAGAGCAGCGTTTGTCGCCTGGGGTCCCTGGCCAGGCACTGCTCACTGCTGCATGTGCATGGACTGCAGGGCACACGGCCACCCCGTGTTCCAGGCCATCTGCCGCCCCCAGACCCCTACTCAAGAGGCCCCTCCCTGGGTCCTGCAGAGGCTCTGGGGTGAGGGCCCTCGACCCCTGCAGCTTGATGTCCCCTTGCCCAGCCAGGGCAGCCCTGAGCCCCCCCCCCAAGGCAAGCCCCTTTCTGGTGCTTCCCTAAGGCCTCTGTCTTGGAAATGTGGGGCATATTTTTCTGATTAAAGGAAATAAAAAGGGCCACACTATTATTTTTATAACAGTGTTGGCATTTATAATTTAAAAAAAAAAGATATTTGATCTATTTTGAGTAAATGATTGCATAGGATTGGGGAATTTTCCCAGTTCAATTATCTGTGTGTGGATATGCAGTCTTCCAAGCACCATTTAGTATAGACACTGTTCTTTCTCTTTGTGTGTTTTGAGCAACTTTGTCCAAGGCAAGATGGTTGTGGATGCTGGGTTTATTTCTTTGATCTTTCCTCAGTTCTGTTAATCTCTGTGACTGTCTTCGTGCCAGGATCATGTTGGTTTTGTTGGAATAGTTCTGTAGAAGAGCTTGAAGTCTGGTATTCTTGTGCTTCCAGCTTTATTATTTTTGTTCAAGTCTGATTTGTCCATTTGACTACTTCGGTGCTGCTATGTGAATTTGAGTTTTTTGTTGTTCTTTGGAGAATGTAATTGGTATTTTTGTGATGACTACATCAAATCTTTCAATCTCCTTGAGTAGTATGGACAATGTAATGTTTCCCAAACAAGGGCAGGGACTATGGCATAGCAGACATATGCAGCAGTTCCTGTCCTGGCTGTTCTACTTTCAATCCAGGCACATGCTAATGGCCTGGGAAAAGCAATGGAAGATGGCTCAAGTGCTTTGGCCTCTGCTGCTCATGTGGAGACCTGGATGAAGCTCCTGGCTTCAGACTTCTTAGTGCAGGCCATTGAGGCCACTGGGGAGTGAACCAGTGGATACAGGACCTAGCTTTCCACCCCCCCACACCTCACTGTAACTTTCAAGTAAATTATTTTAAAAAGCAAATAAGTTTTCCAACCATGAATATGAGAGGCCATTCTTTAGTTTAACTCCTTCATTTCTTTCATTAGTGCTATGTCATTATCATAGGAGGAGCCTTTACTATTTATGGTTTGATTTATTCCATTTTAAAATTTTTTAAATTATTAATGGGGTTGGTCTTGTAACTTCTTTCTCACAGTTCATTATTTGTTTATACAAATGCTAATTAGCTTTGAACATTGAATTTGTATCCTGCAGCTTTACTGTGTTTGTTTTCTAGTTCTAATATTCTAATATTCTCTTGCTGGAGTCTCCAGGCTTCTCCCAAGTAGAATCATGTCATCTGCAAACAGGGACAATTGGACTTCCACCTTTCCTATTTGTATGCATTTTACTTGTTTCTCTTGCCTAATTGCTTTTGTGATAACTTGTCGTGCTATACTAAGAGTGGTGATTGTAGACATTCTTTTCAGACTCCAGATCTTTGAAAAATCCTCTTAGCTGTGAGTTTGTCCAAAATAGCCTATACCGTATTTAGACATACTCCTTCTATACTGAGTTTGTTCAAGGTTTCTAAATCAGGAAAGATTGTCGAATTGTATCAAGTGATTTTTCTGTCTATTTTGATCATATGAGCATACTCCTTCCTTCTATTGAAGTGATTTGTGATAGTTTTTTTGGTGTGCACAGGTTGAATATACCTGAATCCCTGTGATAAATCCCACTTGATCAATATGAATGATTTTTTTGTTGTGTTGTTAAGTTCATTTTGCTAGAGTTGAGGAATTTAGAGGTATGTTCACTGGGGTCACTGACTTGTAATTGTATTTTTTAGAATACTCTGGATAGTGTCCTAGAATTTGGTGAGTGGCTCTCCTTGGTTTCCAGATTTGGATGTGGACCTCATGGTCCCTGGGATCCTCCTTCAATGGCTTGAGAGTGCCAGTAGCTGTATAATACAGGTCTTTCTTTCCCTGCTGATGTATGAAAATGACAGATACATAGATGGATGAATAGATAATAGATACACAGATATGCATACTTGGAGATGTATACATTCTATTGCTTCTACTTACTTTGGCATTTATGGCTAAAAAATATATATAGTTGGCCAGCAGAAGTCTTGAGTAACTGCACAACGCTGAGGTGTCAGGTAGCATTGGTTTATTAAAGATGAAAGAAACAAATTTGTACCCTGAAAGCACAGGCTTGTTGGGTAGAGAAAGCAAATTTGCCTAAGAAGCCAATGAAAAAGTCAAAATGGAGCACAGAGAAATGTTTTGTCTCAAAATGCTGGTGCACTGGTGACATTTGTCCCATGTAAATCAGCAAGTGAGGCCAAACCGTGGTCACTTTAAGATTAAACTCAACTCAGCTGTTTTGGGGAGTGGTAGGGGCAGTAAGATCCCCTGGCTTTTCCCTAGCTATGATGATTCCTTCAAGTTTATATGCCATGGACCTAGCGCTGTGTCCATCAGCCCTACCTGGGTAGATCATTGAGCTGTGATGACCCAAAGATCTCATCACATTTCAGCCTTGTCTGACTGGTACCATGCTGGGAGGCATTTCCTGAATGAAGCATCTGGTATGTTATTTACCCTCTTAGTCCTGTGTCTTCCTTGATCTGCACTCAAGTCCTCCATCTCACCAACATTTGGCAAGTTAGCTTTGTGGTAAAGTGTCTGGAGTTAGGATTGTAAATGGCAGTGGAGAGAGGAGCATGGGCTTTTAATCATATGTCCACAGAATCAAAGCAAGAAACCAAATGGCAGTACCCTTCGACATCTTTAAATGGCATATATATGTCTGATAAAGAAAAAAGCCTATCATGTTTTGGGGGTCTTGTTTCCCACTAAATACAGTATAAGAATTTCTGTTCTCAGGTTGTAGAATTACCAGGGAGACATGACTCCTTGAAAACCAAGGTTTCTTTAGTGTGACTCTCTGATCCCCTTTCCTCAGACAGAAGCTTCCAAGAAATGACAGACTCCTCCAAACCATCCTCTTCTCACCATCCCTTCAGATACAGCAGGAGGTGAGAAGGATGATGGTGTACTGTGTTTGCAGTGGCAGTAAATGTATTGTTTCTTCTCTACTGTGAAGAAATACTTCCAGAACAGTGAGGCCATTTCCCAAGTTACCATGGTCTTCTGTCTTTGTTCACAGTGCTCTGGATTCTCTAATGTTAAATCTTGCCCTATAACAAGAAACACATGGCCACTGGTAGCACCCACATGTGCATCAGCACTGGTCCTGGGGATCCTTCACACAGCACATTGGTATACATGTCTTTGGGAGGCGGCTGCAGTGCCACTTTCAGGAGTTCCCAAGCCAGCCTCAGTCCCTTCCACATGCACAGTCTGTCATTATAAACTTCTGAAACTTTTTCTCTGGCAAAATGATGAACAATCAAGATGGATGCAGATCATGCACTTTGTCCATGGAACATCAGTGGGAACTAAGGGCCTTGGAGTGAAAGACCTCACCCCAGGTGACACAGCTGATAGGCATTGCATTCTCCTGATGGTAAGGTCCTCACAGCATTTGGTGTTTCTGCATCTCATAAGCTGTGAGCATAGGAACCATTCTACATTTTCCTTCACTAAACATTCATCGCACCAGAGCCAGTTGGCATGTACCCTTAGAATGGCAAATGACTCCAAGAAGGGGTATGAATCACATGCACACATAAGCCATTGGATATCCTGAACCATGGATGTCTTTGAAAGAAAAATGAGGGATCTCTGAAGATGGAGAAAGGTGGAGAAATACCCCAGATGCTCCTGGGTAAGTAGCAGAATTGGATGCCACCTTCCTGGTGTTTTCCTTGGTAGAGAAACAATGGTTGGTTCATGCTTGACATTTCAACATTTGAGGCCCAAGTGGGGAAAGTTAATTAGGCATGCAGGTCTGTGCTCATGGTTCTCTGGCTCAGAGGTCTGCTTACCCCCTCAGCCTTCACTAGGGTGACATCCCAAGTCTAACAGCAGAACTCCTGGACCATTGGGCATGGTTTCAGTACTCATTTAGAGACTGTCACTACCAGAAGTTGGCTGATAAATGTGAATTCTTTGTTTTTCCAGGATTTCCATTTGTTTGACTTCATTCTTTGTTGCTATAAGCCACACGTCTGAGACTCTAACTTATACAGAAGTTTACTCTGGCTCCTGTTCTGGGAGCCAGGAATTCCAAGATCTGGCATCTGCAACTGCTGAGGCTCAGAGGCTGCCTCATCTCATAACAGAAAGCAGAGGGTCAGTGGAGAGGAGTGAAGGGGCCAGGACACAGGAAGCAGCCTGGCTTTATCCCAACTCACTCTTGGGATAACACATCGACTTCTGGAAAAGCAAGCACTCACTCCTGGAGAAAAAGGCATTAATTCATTTATCCAGCTCAACTCTCATGACTGACACACTTCCCAACTTCCCACTAGGTGCCACTTGCCAAACTGCCCCATTGGACAATTAAGGTTCCAATCCATGGTCATTTAGTGGACACCTGGAAACCACAGTGCTACTGAACCACTATCGGTTTCTTGTAGAGAAGTTCCCTGGTTGACTTGAGTGACTTCTCTGTATCAAGGGATAGAAGCTCACAGAAATAATGCTTTTGTGCACAGTGAATGTACTCTGAAGATGATATGAGGGGCTGGTGGTGCATGCTGAGCATTCAGTCAAAAACATGGATTTTATGTGGTGAATAAATTTGGAAACACATAAGTCCCATGAGAATGTCACTTCTGTAAGTTAACCCTTGCAGCCTGATATGAGGACAAAGCATTAACAAAATGCATCTGATTGAATGGAATGTGTGAGGTCTATAAAACCCAGGGTATATTAAAAGTCACATAAGCAAACATTGCCCTCATCTGACTTGCATGATCCAGGCAGGCTAGTCTTTCATGGTGGAAAGCACCAATATAGTTCCCAGGATTTGTGACCTCCCATCCTTACTTATCCTAGCAGAATAGCATATTGTCACCCAAGTAATTTTACCATACAAGTGTGTAAGGTGGGGGCCTAGTGACCTAAGGAAGAAGAATGTCCTCTTAAAGAGTTCTTTACAGCAAAGCCATATTAATAGCAGTGAACAATATTGGTTTAGGTTTGGAATGTATTGTCCTCAGTCACATGTACATGCTCACGATTCATTGTAGGTGTTTTCTGTCCTCGTTTGGCTTTATCCCCTTTTTGTAGCTTATCCTGGGAGCTTTGGCCAAAAGGCTATAGAAATGCCTTTTTGCTTGAAATGCCAGGTGGCTATGGAAGAAGGGTTTGCAATCCCTGCTCACTGTGTTTCTTCTGAGTAGAAGCCAGGTGAATTGTGTGGAAGTGATCTGTCCTCTCCCTTGGGAGAAATTCCCACCTGGGACCGCTCTGGGATGGGATCAAAGCCAAATCCATGACACTGGGCCCTTCCCTGCAGCTGAGGGCATTGGTGAGTGGGGATGCAGAGACGTCGCATTTCTCTTGGTCTAAACTCTCTTTTCATGATGCTTGTTCCTATTAGGGATGGTGTTCTAGCTCTGTGAAGACCAATGCTGCACAGGAGGACTCAATCTTGGGCTGTCCTGCTGTGGGCATCTCTGCTTTCAGGGTTTGACAAAATCCTGTGCCTGTTAAAGTTAGGACTACAGGGTCATAGTGGACCAGGGCATACCATGAGCAGCATTGGGAGAAATCTACCATGACTTCAGTTGCCCCTCTCTCGAGGAACCAGGCAGTATGTCCTTTTCTCCTCCTCACTCACAACTATGGGGCTAGTCCCTCTTTGAAAATTATCTCAGGATTTTAAATGATGGTCTTGCAGTTGTAATATCTTCTAGTCTTTTAAAAGTTATTTATATAAGGTGAATAAGCTTCATCTGTTTCATATATACAGAAATAAGAGCATAGTGATCCTCACCATCCTAACCTCCTCCTGCCCATGCTCCCACTCTCCATTTTCCTTCCTTATTTTTTGATATAATTTTTTACTATGACATACTTTCAGGATATCTTATTTATTAAGAAAACTTTTATTTAATATAAATTTTGAAAGTACAACTTTTGGATTATAGTGGTCCCCCCCATAGCCACCCTCTCACCCACAATCCATCCCATCTCCTACTCCCTCTCCATCCCATCTTCATTAAAATTCATTTTTAATTATCTTTTAGTACAGAGCTGGTCTTCTGTATATAAAGATTTCAACAGTTTGCACACATACAGACACACAAAGTATAAAGTACTGTTTGAAGACTAGTTTTACTGTTAATTCTCCTAGTACAACACATTAAGGACAGAGGTCCTACATGGGGAGTAAGTGCATAGTGACTCCTGTTGTTGATTTAACAATTGACACCGTTATTTATGATGTCAGTAATCACCCGAGGCTCTTGTCATGAGGTGCCAATTATATGGAAGCCTCTCAAGTTCGCCAACTCCAATCTTATTTAGATAAGGCCATAGTCAAAGTGGAAGTTCTCTCCTCCCTTCAGAGCTAGGTATCTCCTTCTTTGATGGCCTGTTCTTTCCACTGGGATCCTACTCACATAGATCTTTCATTTAGGTCATTTTTTGCCACAGTGTCTTGGCTTTCCATGCCTGAAATACTCTCATGGGCTTTTTAGCCAGATCCAAATGCCTTAAGGGCTGATTCTGAGGTCGGAATGCTGTTTAGGACATCTGCCATTCAGAATATGCTGTGTATCCCGCTTCCCATGTTGGATCATTCTCTCTTTTCTAGTTCTATCAATTATTATTAGCAGACACTGGTCTTGTGTGATCCCTTTAACACTTAGTCCTATCTGTATGATCAATGATTAACTTAAACTGATCAATTTAGTGAGATGGCATTGGTATCAGGTTATTTTATAATCATAAGCTTACACTCCACTAAATACGGAACTCAACAACTCGTAATTAGAAAAACCACTTTTCCTCAAGAGCGTAGAAAAGGGCTGTAAAAAATAATGAAGTCTCAGTGTGGGCCTCCATGACAGAGTTAATGCAGGCAGCTTTGGTGAATACACAATTTGGTGCAGCCAGGGTTTTGTACCAAGCGGAGAGGAGATGCACACGGCCCTCAAGTGTGAGGAAAAATAGAAATGAAGGTACATATGCACACAAAATTTTGCCTCATTTGTTTGCTGACATTTATTTTCCATCATTGCAACCATTGCCATGAAGAACATGACCATGGCCCTGAAGAGCTTCACAGACACCACCGTGGGATGACAGAACTGGAGCAAAGCAAATGTTCAGTGGATATGGAAAATTAAAAAAAATACTACATTGAAAAACTTCTTGACCATTATGGTGAAAATGGAAGATTATCCTTTTTCAATCTGGAGAAACTTTTAACAAACTTGGGCCTTGGAGAGAGAAAAGTAGTTGAGATTAATCATGAGGATCTTGGCCACAATCATGTTTCTCACTTAGATATTTTGGCAGTTCAAGAGGGAAAGCATTTTCACTCATATAACCACCAGCATTCCCATAATCATTTAAATTCAGAAAATCAAACTGTAACCAGTGTATCAACAAAAAGAAACCATAAATATGGCCCAGAGAAAGAGACAATTGAAGTATCTGTAAAATCAAATACATGTGTGAGCATAATCATCACTTACATCATCACCATCATTTGCATCATCACTTTGACCATAACATTACCCGCCATTTTCATAATGATTCCATTACTCACAGAGAGCCTGGGGATCCTAGACATGAACCTTTAACAGAGACCAATAAAACACAGAGACAGTCTGATATTAGGCCACTGAATCACTGCAGGCATGTTCTTCTATGTAGCCTTGGTGGACATGCTTCCAGAAATGTTGCATGGTGATGGTGACAATGAAGAACATGGCTTTTGTCCAGTAGGGCAATTCATTCTTCAAAACCTGGGATTGCTGTTTGGATTTGCCATCATGCTAGTGATTGCCCTCTATGAAGACAAAATTGTGTTTGACATCCAGTTTTGATCATTCTGTTCATCTCTATTGATTACGAGAATGTTACCTTGCAGCTTTGCATCTGTCCCTTATACTGTATGCACATTGCTCAAAGGAAAGTCAGTGGCTTGCACTACTTACAAGTTCCCTAGATTTGAAACTAGCCATAAGACTGGTGCTCAGTACTGTTTCCCCTGTGTGAAGGAGTCTTTTAAAAATACAAAGCTTGTGATAAAGAGAGGAGAAAATGGGACTCCATGAACCAGTGTTGATATGTTTAAGACTTAAAAAAAATCATATAAAATACTAAAGTAGTCTCTTTATTAGTAGAAACTTCTGTGGCTATGCAGAAATAGAAATTGAACCAAAAAATCATTTAAACTTTAAAAATATTTTAAATGGACTTTGGGTAATGTTTTTGTGTGTGCTAAGAATGCATAGTAGTATCCTTTAATTCAACTGCATATATTCATATGGTAATAGGAATCAACTTGACACAACTTTGAAACTGCATAAAGTAGACTATAGAAACTAGAAGAAAGCTCAGGCTGCATTAAAGTATGATTTAGCATTGGGAAAAGCCCTTATTCTTGGATCTAGAGTTACTATTTTTGTATATATCTGCATAGTATTTAAACTTGCAGCCTAGACTACTGAAATTTGTGATTGTATGTTTATGTGAGCTTCAGTTTAATGAAAAGATTCATAATGGTTCTTTGTATTATTAGAATACTTGGTGTTTGGGGGTATTTTTCTGGTTTTTTTTTTGTTTGTTTTTAATTTTGTTTTTTATTTTAGGCTTTGAGGGGAGGGGATTCAGAGCATGTGGTCAAATGTTTATTCCTTAAAATTGTATCCCTCTAGAAAATATAAAAGAAATGAAGCCAAACATAGTCAGAATACTGTTTTCCAACTTTAACAGTACTCACTTGTTAGTTGGGAAATTAAAAGTACTGAATGTTCACATTACCAGTTTGCCATTGGAACCATGAGCACATGCTATGGCTGGTGGTAAAGTTGTAAGGCAGAAAATCCAAGCTGACCACATCTGCACCAAGTGTCAAATAAAGCAGCTACCAGGATATACTCCATTGATATAGAGGCTGTCATGGTACCAAGTGACTTGGAAAAAAATTCAGCTAAAATCACTTGATCATTTTGTGCCAAGACAAGCTATTGGTGCCTGATGGGGATTAGGCTCTTTTTTAAGTGCCATGTTCTCTTACCTTAATTGTGACTGATTTGTGAGAAGTGCAAGCCATGTTTGTTCTGAATTCTGGCTTAATAATTTATAGTAGTAGTTGGCTGCATGTAGCTTTCTGTTTACCCCTATGCCACATGGTCTTCATTTATGCTGGGTAAACTGTATTGGAACTGTGCAGCTAGCTTTGTTTTAATATGCTTGGCAACCAGTGTAGCTGCTTTAAAAATCATAATTGTTCAAATATGTGAGAGCCAAGCTCTTTCCATTCCATTTTAAATGTTTTTGTTTAGTCCTCTTCCTTTCCCCAATTCCATCCCTCTCACTCTATGAACTTTTTAAAACAAAAGCAAAATGTTCAGAGCAGCACATGTATCCATGTATTCACAGGTTATTGTCAGCGTTTTTATTCACACAGTGAGCAGGGGAGCTTAGGTGTGTTGTTATTTCCTTAACTTGTGCTTGAATTTGAAAAAAGAAAAAACATTTTTTCCTGGCTCTCTCTCTGGCCTCCTTGTAATAGTAGGAGTTTTATAGATTATTTTCAGCACTGGGCACTGAATTAGGACAGCCCTCATCTCATTGCTGGGCCCTTCAAGCAACCTAGCTGAAATGTGCTGATATTTTATTTCATACTGACAACTTCAAGTGACTCAACTTGCTTTCTGAACCAAGATATATTTATAGTTAATTTTTTGGTTTTTATACCTGAAGAGGATTCTGCATTCTATCATTAAATTTGCTTCATTTAAAAACTTTTACGAGAAGCAACAGCTGGAATACACTCCCAAGTCTTAAGCCTGATATATAGCAAATGGGTTATGCTGGAGTATATAAACTTTTATATTCTCTCAAAAGTGGTATTATCTTTATTTGCTAGATTTTTTTAACCTTTCAAGAGGGCTGTAATAGTTGCTGCTAGTATTTTGTTAGGGTTCCACCAGTATTTAGTTTTTACATCATTCTAATGTATAGTTTCAAGTCTTACTTGACAATCTGAATTCCACTACATTTCTGCTTGGCTCCAACATTCCATTTAGCTTGACCAGTCTAATTTAACATGTGTTTATTGAAGGTCATTAATGTTACTTGTACAATGCTGTCATTGTGTGATATCCATATGAATTTTGGTGTATATCACATTGCATTCAATCAGCTATGATTATGCTTAGAAATACTATAGTAACTAGATGCAGTGTGAATTTTTTCCATTAACAGTAAGTCAGTTGCTTAAATGTGATTATGGTCCTGCAAGGTGATACTTACTAAAATATCTAAATTTTTTTGTTGTTGTAACTGAATCATTTTTTAAAAATGTATAAAGCTGGAAATGATCAAGTGCTTTTTTTTCCTTTGTCAACAGTGATGTGTCATTTTATGTATGTTCCTAATGCTTACAGAACTCTCCCAAAACAGTTATTCAAAAAGAGCAAAAAAAAAAATGAAGTCTCAAAATGTCAACTCTGCTCATTTGCATACATCTTCCTGTTGTAACCCAATGTGACAGGAAGTCTAGGATTTAATATCAACAGCCTACATATGTAGGTGAGCAGTTTCTGGGTCATCAATGAACTGAAGTTTGAAAATACCAGGGGTGAAAACTCTGGTTGGAGGCAGGCATTTGACCTCATTAAAATGCTCCTGGGACAGCCACATCCCATGCTGGAGAGCTGGGGTATGAGATCAGGCTCGGTTCCCAACTTCAGCTTCCTGCTTGTTGTACATCCTTGGGGACAGCAAGTACAGTCTCAGGTTACTGGTTTGCTGAAGCTTACATGGAGGACTCTGATGGCATTCTGGGCTCATGGCTTCAATCTGACCCAGCCTCAATTCTCAGGTGTTGTGGACCTTGGGGCATTAAACAGTGGATGTCAAATCTCCATTTCCACCTGTCTTCTGCCTTTCAAGTCTATAAGTCAATAAATTTGTGCACTGAAGTGTGCAGACTGGGACTTTTAAAAATATTGATTTATGTTGATTGATTGTAAGGTGAGAATGACAGGAAGAGAGTAGAGAGTGAGCAGGAGAAATTAGGAACTCCAACCTGTTCTCTTACCTTTGTGGCAGTTACACAGGTATTTCCATTGACACCTGCTGTCTTCTGGGTCAATTAGCAGGAAGCTGGATCATGCCTGGCATTCTGATATCTGATGTGGTCTACCAAGTAGCAGCTTATTGGGCTGTGCTGCAGTGGTTGGCCACAGGTTGTCTGGACAAAAATGCAAAAGCAAGGCCATGGAGAAAAACACCATTTAAAAAATTTCAAAATATGTTTACTCGGGCTGGCGCTGTGCTGCAGTGGATAAAGCCACCGCCTGCAGTGCTGGCATCTCATATGGGCACTGTTTTGAGCTGGCTGCTGCACTTCCAATCCAGCTCTCTGCTGTGGCCTGGAAAAGCAGTAAAAGATGGCCCAAGCCCTTGGGCCCCTGAACCCACGTGGGAAACCAGGAAGAAACACCTGGTTCCTGACTTCAGATTGGCCCAACTCCGGCCATTGCAGCCAATTGGAGATTGAAACAGAGGATGGAAGTCCTCTCTCTGCCTCTCCTTCTCTGTGTAACTCTGATTTTAAAATAAATCTTACAAGGAGTAAACATGTATATTTTTATTTTCTTTTTGTTTTGAATCTTTTTTTTAATTTGACAGGTAGAGTTATAGACAGTGAGAGAGAGACAGACAGAGAAAGGTCTTCCTTCCATTGGTTCACTCCCCAAATGGCTGCTACGGCTGGCATGATGCGCCGATCCAAAGCCAGGAGCCAGGTGCCTCCTCCTGGTCTCCCATGTGAGTACAGGGGCCCAAGCACCTGGGCCATCCTCCACTGCCCTCTTGGGCCACAGCAGAGAGCTGGACTGAAAGAGGAGCAAACAGGACTAGAACCGGGTGCCCATATGGGTGCCAGCGCTGCAAGGTGGAGGATTAACCAAGTGAGCCACAGCGCCGGCCCTGTATTTTTTATTTTCAAGGTAGAGTAATGGAGACGGGCATGAGGGAGAGATCTACCATCCAATTGTTCATCCTCCCAAATGGCTATGACTAGTCCTGGGTGAAGCCTGCAGCCTGGAACGCCGTTCAGGTCTCCCTTACAGGTGGCAGGGGCCCAAGACCTTGGGCCAGCCTCTGCTGCTTTCACAGGTGCATCAGCATGAAGGTAGAACAGAAGCAGAGCAGCTGGACTCAAACTCGCACTGTGGGGGGCGGGGGTGGTACCAGCATCATGAGCAACAGCTGTGCCACAGCATTAGCCCCAGGAATGTGATTTTTTAAGAAATGGCGCTATAGCAGTAGAATGTTGAGAGGCTCCTCAAAAGAAAAAGATGCACAAATTCTACTGACCTCACAAAATACCCTGCATACTTGTTCCTAGCAGCTTTTTAATTCAACACGCACACAGAGTGTCAATCAGAGCCCCGGGAGCTGGTGATGTGGTGCGGGGGTTTTAGGCAACACATTGGATGCTGGCATCACAGGCTAGAGTGCCAATTTGAGTCCTGGCGACTTCTCTTCCAACCCAGCTTTCTGCTAATGTCCCTGGGAAGGCAGTGTTTGATGCCTGTGTGCTTCTGTCTCTACCCACATGGGAGATTTGGATGAGGTTCCAGGCTCCTGACCTTGGCCTATCCCAGCCCCAGCCATGGTGGCCATTTGGGAGCAAAACAGCAGAAGGAAGACCTCTGTCTCTGTCTCTCCATCCCTGCCTGTGTCTCTGCCACTGTCTTTGTCTCCATCACTCTGCTTTTCAAATTAATTAAAAACAAAATTGATGAAAACATGCATACAGCATACAACAAAATATCTGACAATAGTGAAATGAGCTATTGATAAAAGCAACAATTTGCATGGATCTCAGTGGACTTATACTGGGCCAAGAAAATAATCCAGTCCCAAAGGGTATATTCTGAATGACTCAGCATTAGTCAGCTTTTCACCTGAACTGCCTTAATTGATGAGTGAAAGAGTTTTCTGTAAGTTCAGGGTTTGGACATTCCTGCCTATGATGGGGGAGCCTCATTGTCCTCTGCTGAGAGGAGTGGGTGGCAGTGGAGGAGTGAGTGAAGGACCATGTGGCCAGCAAGGAATCAGAGATGGTGGTGGAGCCCAGCCTCAGGCTCTTAATGACAACACTCTTATGAGAACTACCTTCCAGGGGACATGCCCAGTGATTCAGTGACTCCCACTTCATACCTGCTGATGGTTCAACCACTCCCAGGATCAATACCCTGGGGGTGAAGCCTTTGATGCCTGGGGTTCAGAGAATATGCAGACCTCCAATTTGTTTGACTATTGTCTTTTTTAAATTTTTTTTAAAAATGGGGTTACAGATCACTCTTTAATAGGCTGATTTGTTTTGGTTTGGATAAATTCCCAGCAATGGGATGGTTGGATCAGATGGTAGGTCTACATTCGGATTTCTGAGGGATCCCTATACTGTCCTCCACAGTGGCTGCATCAGTTTGCATTACAACAACAATGGATTAGGGTACTTTTTTCTTTACATCCTCACTAACATTTGTTATTGGTTGATTTCTGTGTGAGAGCCATTCTAATTGGTGTGAGGGGAAACCTCATTTTGGTTTGGGTATGTATTTCCCTGATAGCTAGTGATCCTGAGCATTTTTTCAAGTGTCTGTTGTCTGTTGGCCGTTTGAATTTCCTTTCTTGAAAAACACTTGATGAAGTCCTTTGCTTATTTCTTTACTGGATTATTTGTTGTGTTGTTTGAATTTCTTTAACTTTTTATAAATAATGGATATTGGCCAGTGCGGCGGCTCACTAGGCTAATCCTCCACCTTGCAGCGCCGGCACACCGGGTTCTAGTCCCGGTCGGGGTGCTGGATTCTGTCCCGGTTGCCCCTCTTCCAGGCCAGCTCTCTGCTGTGGCCAGGGAGTGCAGTGGAGGATGGCCCAAGTGCTTGGGCCCTGCACCCCATGGGAGACCAGGATAAGTACCTGGCTCCTGCCATCAGATCAGTGCGGTGCACCAGCTGCGGCAGCCTTTGGAGGGTGAACCAACGGCAAAGGAAGACCTTTCTCTCTGTCTCTCTCTCTCACTATCCACTCCGCCTGTCAAAAATAAAAAAAAAAATAGTGGATATTAACCCTTTATCAGTTGTATAGTTTTCAAATATTTTTTTTCCCATCCGTCAGTTTCCTCTTCACTTTGCTAAATGTTTCTTTTGGAGTGCAGAAACTTTTAAGCTTGATGTAATTCTTTGTGTCAAGTTTGGTTTTGCCTGTCTGTGCTTCTGGGGTTTTTCCCAATAAGCCTTTGCCTATGCCAGTGTCTCGCAGAGTTTCTGCAGTGTTCTCTAGTAATTTGATATTATCATGTCAAAATTCAGGTCCTGGATCCATTTTGAGTGGATTTTTCTGTAAGGTATAAGGGTTCTTGCTTCAAACTTCTGCATGTGGAGGTCAAATTTTCCCAGTGTTGTTTGTTGAATGTCGCTCCCCGTCTTCGTGGAGGAACGACACAGGACCCTGCCTTGTTCTTTCATCTGCTCGGCCCTCCCCGGGTTTGCTGCTGGTTCTTCCCGGGTTGGCTACCATCCCTTCCACCTCCGTGGAAGGGCGGTTCCCCTGGCCACTTTCCCCACTTCCGCGGGGGAGTGGCACACCGCCGGCCGGCTCTCTCAGGGGCTGCACAGGTGTTCCTTCAGATAGATGTTCCCCTTAGATGTTCCTGGTGCATGTTGTCTCTCTCCTCCTTTATAGTCCTCTTCCACCAATCCCAACTCTGCTACCCACACGCCGAGTACGCTGCTCTCCTCCAATCAGGAGCAGGTCCTGCTGTTTATTGGTTGAACTGGAGGCAGCTGTGTAGAATCTGTTTCCTCCTCTCCCAGCGCCATATTGTGAGAGCAGATGCATAGAATAAGTCTTAATTCCAGTAACTTAGTCTAGTCCGAGTTGCTCCCAGTTGCTCCCCACAGTTGAAAACACCGTCTTTGCTCCAGGGATTAAGTTCAGCTCCTTTGTGAAAGGTAAGTTAGTTTTAGATGCATGTATTGATTTCTGAAGTTTCTACTCTGTTCTATTGGTTTGCCTGTTTTTGCCAATACCATGCTGTTTTGAGTGTAACTGCCCCGTAGTACGTCTTGAAATTGGGAATTGTGATGTCTCTGGCTTTGTTTTTGTTGTATAAGATTATTTAGTGTCTCTTGTATTTCCATATGAATTTCATCATCATTTTTTCTAGATCTGAGAGGACTTTTCTTGGTATTTGCACTGGGATTGCATTGAATCTGTAAATTGCTTTTGGTAGTATGGGCATTTTGATGATGATGTTGATTCTTCCAATCCATGAACATGGAAGATTTTTCTTTTGTGTGTGTGTGTGTGTGTGTGTGTGTCTTTTTCACTTTCTTAAGTGTTTGGTAGTTTTCATCATGGAGATCTTTGACATCCTTGATTAAATTTATTCCATGATATTTAATTTTTTTGTAACTACTGTGAATGCAGTTGTTCTAGTAAGTTCTAACTCAGCTGTGGAGTTATCTGGATATACAAAAGCTGCTGATTTTTGTGTGTTAATTTTCTTTTTTAAAAAAATTATTTATTTATTTGAAAGAGTTACATAGAGAAGGAGAGGCAGAGAGGTCTTCCATCTGCTGGTTCACTCCCCAATTGGCTGCAACAGCCAGAGCTGTGCCAATCCGAAGCCAGGAGCCAGGTGCATCCTCCAGGTCTCCCACATGGGTGCAGGGGCCTAAGAACTTGGACCATCTTCTGCTTTCTTAAGCCATAGCAGAGGGCTGGATCAGAAGTGGAGCAGCTGGGACTTGAACCAGCATCCATGTGGGATGCCAGCACTGCAAGCAGCAGCTTTACTTGCTATGCCACAGTGCCACCCCCAATGTGTTAATTTTCTATCCTGGCACTTTACCAAACTCTTATGAATTCCAATAGGCTCTTTTTTAAAGATTTATTTATTTATTAATATTTACTTTACTTGAAAGAGTAACAGGCAGAGAGAAGGAGAGAGAAAGGAGGAGAGGTAGGAAAGGAAGAAGGAAGAGGGAGAGGGAGAGGGAGGGCAGATAGAGAAGTCTCCCATCCACTGGTTCACTCCCCAAATGGTTGCAATGGGTGGAACTGGGCCAATCTGAAGCCAGGAGCCAGGAGCTTCTTCTGGGTCTCCACATGGGTGCAGGGGCCCAAGGACTTGGGCCATTATCTAATGCTTTCCCAGGCCATAGCAGAGAGCTGGATTGGAAGTGAAGCACCAGGGACTTAATGCCAGCACTGCAAGTGGTGGCTTTACCCACTATGCCACAGTGCCTGCCCCTCGATAGTCTCTTAGAGGGGTTTTTTTGATCCCCTATATATATAGAATCATATCATCTGCAAATAGGAATAGTTTGCCTTCCTCCTTTCCAATTTGGATCCCTTTGATTTCTTTTTCTTGCCTAATCGCTGTAGCCAAAAGTTCCAGCACTATATTAAATAATAATGGTGGAAGTGGGCATCCTTGAATGGTTCTGGATTTTAGTGGGAATGCTCCCAACTTCTCCTCATTCAATAAGATGTTTGCTGTCAGTTTATCATAAATTGCCTTGATTGTGTTGAGGAATGTTCCTTCTATACTTAATTTGTTTAAGGCTTTCATCATTCAAGGATGTTGTGTTTTATCAAATTCTTTTTCTGCATCTATTGAGGTAATATGTGATTTTTGTTCTTTAATTTGTTAATGTGATTTAATTTGTTACATTGCTTGATTTGCTAATATTGAACTATATCTGCATACCATGGATAAATTCCATTTAGTATGTGTGATTGGTCTTTCTCATGTGTTGCTGGAATCAATTGCCTAGTATTTTGTTGAGGATATTTGCATCTGTGTTCATTAGGGAAATTGGTCTGTAGTTCTCTGTTATATCTTTTTAAGGTTTAGGAATTAAGGTGGTGCTGGCTTCATATAAAGAATTTGGGAGTATTCCCACTCTTTGAATTGTTTTGAATGACTTGAGAAGAAGTGGAGTTAGCTCTTCTTTAAATGTCTGGTAGAATTCAACAGTGAAACCATTTGTTCCTGGGATTTTCTTTTTTGGGAGGGTCTTTTTACTGATTCAGTTTCCATCTTGGTTATCCATTGGTTTAGGTTTTCTGTGTATTCATCACTCAAGTTAAGTAGGTTGTGTGTGTGAGGATTCTATCCATTTCTTCTAGGTTCCCCAGTTTGTTGGCATACAGCTCGTTGTAGTAATTTCTGATGATTCTTTTCCTTTCTGTGCTGTCTATTGTTACATTTCCTTTTTCATCTCTAATTTTATTGATTTGGGTCTTCTCTTTTTTTAGTTAGTTGGGCCAATGGAGTGTCAATTTTATTTTTTCAAAAAAAAAAAAACAGGTTTTCATTTTGGTGATCTTTGTTTTGTTTCAATTTTGTTTATTCTCTAATTTTAATTATTTCTTTCATGAGTTTTGGGTTTGGTTTGCTGTTGATCTTTGAGTGCACGGATAGCTCATTTATTTGATGCCTTTCCAATTTGTTGATGTAGGCACCAGTTTCTATAAACTTTCCTCTTAACACTGCTTTTGCTGTATCCCACAGTTTTGATATGTTGTACTATTATCATTCATTTCCAGAAATTATTTTTATTTCTCTTTTGATTTCTTCACTGACCCACTGTTCATTCAGGAGCATGTTGTTCAGTCTCCATGTATTTACATATGTTGTAGAGATTCTTGAGTTGTTGATTTCCAACTTCATTCCATTGTGGTCATAGAAGATGCATGATTCAATTTCAATTTTTTTGGACTTGCTGAGACTTGCCTTATGGCAAAGCATGTGGTCAATCTTAGAGAAAATTCCATGCACTGATTAGAAGAATGTGTATTCTGCATCTATAGCATGAAAAGTTCTGTAGATATTTGTTAGGTCCATTTGGTCTATAGTATTGATTAACTCTGTTTTTCCCTTGCTGATTTTCTGTCTGGTTGATCTGTCCATTGCTGAAAGTGAAGTATTGAAGTCCCCCAGCACTATTGTATGGGAGTCTATGTCTCCCTTTAGATCCACTAATATTTATTTTAAATAGCCAGGTGCCCTGTAATTAGGTGCATATACATTTATTTTATTCATATCTTCCTGTTGAATTGATTCCTAAATCATTACATAGTGCCCTTCTTTGTCTCTTTTAGTAGTTTTTATGTTAAAGTCTATTTTATATGATATTAGAATGGTTACACTAGCTCTTTTTTGGTTTCTGTTGGCATGGAGTATCTTTTTCCACCCCTTCACATTCAGTCTGTGTGTATCGTTGTTGGTATGATGTGTTTCTTGTTGGCAGCAAATAGATGGGTTTTGTTTTGAATTCATTCTGCCAGTCTGTGTCTTTTAACTGGAGACCTGAGGCCATTTGCATTCAAGGTGACTATTGATAAGTACCAACGTGGTCCTCCCAGTTTTCCATAAGTATTACTATTGTTTGCTTTGGATTTCTCTTGTACTTTTACTGGGAGATTTTCTGCCTTCACCTTCTTTAGTAGTGCTGACCATGTTTCTGTGTGTAACACATCCTCAAGCATTTTTTGTAAGGCTGGATGAGTGGTGACAAATTCTTTCAGTTTCTGTTTGTTATGGAAGATCTTTATTTCACCTTCATTCATAAATGAGAGCTTTTCAGGGTACAGTATCCTGGGTTAACAGTTATTTTTTTCTCTGAAGATTTGGAATATATCTCACTATTTTCTCCTAGCCTGTAGGGTTTCTGAGAAGCCAGCTGTGAGTCTAATGGAGATCCTCTGAAAGTAATCTGGTGTTTCTCTTGTGCACATTTTAGAATCATTTCTTTATGTTTTACTGTTTTGAGTTTGATTACAATGTGTCATGGTCAAGATCTTTCCTGGCCATGTCTGTTGGGAGTTCTATGTGCTTCCTGTACTTGGACATCCTTTTCTGCACCATACACATTTAAGTAGCTAAAAAGCAGGCACGGTTATCTATCTCCTCCCCCTTGATAAAAATGGAAACATTTGTATATACAGGTAATTTAAGGGAAAGAATTGAAGTTCACACACTTTAGTATCTAGAATTAAACATAAGAAATGAAAGTTTATTAAATCCCCCAGTGATGCTTATAATATTGATGGATATTACGTTTTCAGGTTTAGAATATATTAACTGTAAAAGGTATAAGAAAAAAAGTGATGCAGATTTGTGAAGAATATTAAAAATAAAATCATGTGAGGAGAAACTCGAATATGTGATTTGAGGATTAGCTAAATATAAACAATCACTTAGAAATTTATATAACATTGGTAAAGAATACCACCTGATAACAAAGATTTTAATTAATTAAACCAGCCTTCTTGTATCAAGGCACTTATGCCTCTGAGAAAAACAAACATTATCTTTACTGATGTAGGTTGTAAAAACAAAAGACTAGGGCTGGTGCCGTGGCCCACTAGGCTAATCCTCCGCCTTGTGGCGCCGGCACACCAGGTTCTAATCCCGGTCAGGGCGCCGGATTCTGTCCCGGTTGCCCCACTACCAGGCCAGCTCTCTGCTGTGGCCAGGGAGTGCAGTGGAGGATGGCCCAAGTACTTGGGCCCTGCACCCCATGGGAGACCAGGATAAGTACCTGGCTCCTGCCATTGGATCAGCATGGTGTGCCGGCCACAGCACACTGGCCGTGCCGGCCATTGGAGGGTGAACCAATGGCAAAGGAAGACCTTTCTCTCTGTCTCTCTCTCTCACTGTCCACTCTGCCTGTCAAAAAAAAAAGTGAAGAAAAGCACTGCTGAATTACTCAAAGACGGCACGCAGACCTTCCCATTAAGAGGATGTGTTTTTGATTTACGGGAAAAAATCAAAATTATTTACCCTTGCAATAAATTTCAAAATTATTTCCCCTTGCAATAAATTTCAACTTCATCAATACAGTTAATGAGAATTACCACCAAAAGGACATTTGCCAAATATTGAGAGACACAAAAATGAGTAATGGTTAAAATAGGAAATAAACCTGGAGATTGTAGACTTCATGGATGACAAGTCAGCATTTTCCATAGGACTGTTTACTGTGTAGTAGGAGAGGTCACAAAACCTCCCCCATAGTATGCAGTAAAGGTCCCCGTCCCCACTAGTAAGATGCCACATCCTGTAGTAGCACCCCAACCTTACTGAAAATAAGGGCTAAAATGTACAAATAAGTGTTCCTATATAACATGGTATTTGTGCTACAAACACATTAGTAAGACCATAAACCAAATTGCCTCAGAGGTTTTTAAAGCAAACACAATCGTCTGTAAAAGTATACAAGAGTTCTTCCTTTTCTCCAAGGAAAGGTTAAAACATTAGTCATTAGGCTTATATGCACCATATTCACTTTATCCAGTCATCAGTTGATGGACATCTGGGTTGATTCCATGCCCTAGCTATTATGAATTGAGCTGCAATAAGTGTGGGAGTACAAATAACTCATTTGTGTGCTGATTTCATTCTGTTTGCATAAATCCCCACGTGTTGGCTGGGTCATATGGTTGATATATTTTCAAATTTCTGAGAAATCTTAATGCAGCGTTCAGTAGTGGTTGTATGAGTTTACATTGCCACCAACAATGTATTAGGGTACCTGCCCACCCCATCCTCACCAGCGTTAATTTTATCTTTTATTTTTCTGTTTTTGGATGGTAGCCATTTTAACTGGGGTGTGGTTAAACCTCACTCTGGGTTTTATTTGCATTTTCTTGATGGATAGTGGTCTTGAGCATCTGTTCATGTGTCTGTTGGCCATTTGAGTTTGTGTCTTTTGAAAAACACCTGTTCATGTCGATTGCCACTTTTCTTCACTGGATTGTTTGTTTTATTGTTGTAGATTTTGTTGAGCTCTTTATAGATCCTAGATATTAATCCTTTATAAGTTGCATAGTTTGCAAGTATTTTCTCCCATCTGTTGGCTTCTTCTTAACTGTGTTGAATGTTTACTTTGCAGTACAAGAGCTTCTTATCTTGATGCAATCCCATTTGTTTTTTTATGTTTTGTTTTGTTTTGTTGACAGGCAGAGTGGACAGTGAGAGAGACAGAGAGAAAGGTCTTCCTTTGCTGTTGGTTTACCCTCTAATGGCCACCGCGGCCGGCACGCTGTGGCTGGCGCACCGCGCTGTTCCAAAGGCAGGAGCTAGGTGCTTATCCTGGTCTCCCATGGGGTGCAGGGCCCAAGTACTTGGGCCATCCTCCACTGCACTCCCTGGCCACAGCAGAGAGCTGGCCTGGAAGAGGGGCAACCAGGACAGAATCCGGTGCCCCAACCAGGACTAGAACCCGGTGTGCCAGTGCCGCAAGGCAGAGCATTAGCCTAGTGAGCCATGGCGCTGGCCGATTCAATCCCATTTGTCAGAGTTTTGTTTTATTGCCTGTGCTTCTGGGGTCTTTTCCAAGAAGTCTTTGCCTATGCCAATGTATTACAGAGTTTTAGCAATGTATCCCTCTAGTCCCACATGGTGGTATCATGTTGCAGGTTTAGATTCTTGATCCATTGTGAGTTGATTTTTATATAAGGTATATGGTAGTGGCCTTATTTAATACTTCTGCATTTTCAGATTCAGTTTTCCCAACACCATTTGTTGAAGAGGTGGTCCTTTTTCTAGAGATTGATTTTAGTTCATTTGTCAAACATTAGGTGGTTGTATCAACATGGAATAATTCCTGTTTTTTTTTTATTTTCTTCCATTGTTCTACATGCCTGTATTTCTGCCAGTACCAGGCTGTTTTTTTTTTTTGGACAGGCAGTTAGTGAGAGAAAGAGAGAGACAGAGAGAAAGGTCTTCTTTTCTGTTGGCTCACCCCGCAAATAGTCACTACAGCCAGTGCGCTGTGCCAATCCGAAGCCAGGAGCCAGGTGCCTCCTCCTGGTCTCCCATGCATGTGCAGGGCCCAAGGACCTGGGCCATCCTCCACTGTACTCCTGGGCCACAGCAGAGAGCTGGACTGGAAGAGGAGCAACCGGGACAGAATCTGGCACCCCAACCAGGACTAGAACCAGGGTGCTGGCGCTACAGGTGGAGGATTAGCCAAGTGAGCCACGGCGCTGGCCAAGGCTGTTTTGGTTGTAAAAACTGCCCTGTAGTATAGCTTTAAGTAAAATAGTGTTGTGAGTCTTCTGAATTTAAGTTGTTTAAGACTGCTTTAGCTATTCAAGAGTTTCTTGAGTTTACATAGTATGGATATTAGATAATATTAATTCTTGCAATCCATAAACATAGATGATTTGTCATTTTATTTTCTTTCAGTAATTTTTTAGAATTTTCACTGTAGAGATATTTCACTTTCTTGGTTAATTTAATCCAAGGTATTTAAAACTTTCTACAGCTATTGTGAATGGAATAGATCTTAGAAGTTCTTTCTCAGTCATGACATTGTTTGTGTATATAATGCTATTGATTTTGGGCTGTTGACTATATGCCAGAACATTACCAAAGTTGGAGTCTTTTGAACCTATATACAGAATCATGTCATCTACAAACAGGGACAAATTGATTTCCTCCATTATCATTTTGTATCCATTTGATTTAACTTTCAAATGGCCCTGGCTAAAACCTCCAGAACTATACTGAATAGCAATTGTATGGACATCCTTTTCTTTTTCCAGTTCTCTGTGGAAATGCTTCCAACTTTCCCTACTCAGTATGATGATGGTTAGTTGCCATATATTTACTTGACTGAGTTGACAAATGTTCCTTCTATTGCCAAATTACTTGAAATTTTTATCATGAAAGGTGTTTTAGTTCATCAAATGCTTTCCCTACACCTATTGAGATAATCATATGGTTTTTGATTTTCAATTTTCAATGTATTAAATGTATTTATTTGTTTATATTGAAACAACCCTGCATACCAGGGATAAATCCAATGTGGTCTGTGTCAGTGAGCTTTCTAATGTGTTGTTGAGTTTGGATAGTGTTTTGTTGAGGATTTTTGCAGCTATGTACATCAGGGACATTGCGCTATATTTCTGTGTTAAAGTTTATTTTGTCTGATATTAATATGGCTATACCTGCTTTTTTTTGGTTTCTGTTGGCATGGAATATCTTTTTCTAACCTTTCACTTTCAGTCTGCATGCATCTTTGTTGGAAAGATGTGTTTCTTATAAGCAGCAAATAGATGGGTTTTGTTCCTTAATCCATTCAGCCAGTCTGTGCCCTTTAACTGGAGAGTTGAGACCATTAACGTTCAATGTGACTATTGATAAGTAGTAACATTGCCCTGCCATTTTCCCAACGATATTTTCTAGTATATGCTTTGAGCTTCCTGTGGTCTTTTACTGTGAGGTTTCCTCCCTTTACCTTCTTTCATATTGATGGCTGTGCTTCTTTGTTTTTGTGTGTAACACATCTTTAAGCATCTTTTGCAGGGCTGGATGAGTGGTAACAAATTCTTTCAATTTCTGTTTGCTATGAAAGGTCTTTATTTCACCTTCATTCACAAATGAGAGCTTTGTAGGATATAATATTCTGGGCTGGTGGTTTTTCTCTCTTAGTACCTGGGCTATGTCTTGCCATTCCCTTCTAGCCTATAGGGTTTCTGGTGAGAAGTCTGCTGTGAGTCTGATTGGAGATCCTCTGAGACTAATCTGACATTTCTCTCTTGCACATTTTAGGATATTTTCTTTATGTTTCTCTGTGGTGAGATTGATTACAGTGTGTCATGGTGAAGATCACTTTTGGTCTTTTTTTTTTTTTGGTCCTACTAAATACTATTGGTTTAACTCTTTAACACACAATTATTCCTAGGTGTTTAAATTTAACTGAATCGTGATCTCTGTTAAATATAAGAGTGGGAATAAGCGAGGGAAGAGATGTACAATTGGGGACATGCTCAATCTGACTTGTCCCAAATGGTAGAGTTAGAAACATGCCAGAGGATTTCAATTCAATCCCATCAAGGTGGCGTGCACCAATGCCATCTCACTAGTCAAAGTGATCAGTTTCAGTTCATAATTGATCATAATGATAGGATTAAGAGTCAAAGGGATCACATAAGCAAGACTAGTGTCTGCTAATACTGATAGAATTAAAAAGGAGAGAACAATCCAACATGGGAAGCAGGATACACAGCAGACTCATAGAATGGAAGATGCCCTAATCAGCACTCTGGCCTCATAATCAGCCCTTAAGGCATTTGGATCTGGCTAAGAAGCCCATGAGAGTATTTTAGGCATGGAAAGCCAAGACACTGTGGCAAAAAAAATGACCTAAATGAAAGATCTCTGTGAGTGAGATCCCAATGGAAAGAACGGGCCATCAAAGAAGGAGGTACCTTTCTCTGAAGGGAGGATAGAATTTCAACTTTGACTATGACCTGCTCTTAATAAGATCCGAGTTGGTGAACTCAAAAGGCTCCCATAGCCTTGGCAACTCATGACAAGAGCCTAGGGTGACTACTGATGCCATCAACAAGAGTGTCAATTTGTTAAGTCAACAACAGGAGGCACTGTGCACTTACTCCTCATGTAGGATCTCTGTCCTTAATGTGTTGTACTATGTGAATTAATGGTATAACTAATACTCAAACAGTACTTTATACTTTGTGTTTCTGTGTGGGTGTCAACTGTTGATCTTTACTTAGTATATATTAAATTGATCTTCTGTATAAGGATAATTGAAAATGAATCTTGATGTGAATGAGATGGGAGGGTTGCGGGTGGGAGGGAGGTTATGGGGGAGGAGCCACTGCAATCCAAAAGCTGTACTTTAGAAATTTATATTTATTAAATTAAATTTTAAAAAAGATTATGGGATATGTACACCATAGAATACCACATAGTGGTTATAAAAATGAAATCTGATCATTAGCAACAAAATGAATGAATGTGGAAAACATCATACTTACTGAAATAAGCCAGTCCCAAAGGGACAACTCCATATATTCTCCCTGATCTGTGATAACTAATAGAGCACCTAAAAGGAAATCTGTAGAAGAGATGCAATGGCTAACAGCCCTTGTCTTATTGTTGAGGAACAGGGTTTTTTTTTAATACTAGTTTTCAAATTCTTAATTCTTAACAGTGTTTAACATATGTATATATATATATATAGTCAATTGAAAATAGCTCTCAGTAAAAAGTAAGAGTAGGAATAAGAGAAGGAGAAGAAGAGGGGTGGTAGAATGGGCATGAGGGTGGGCACAATGGGAAGAATCACCATGTTTCTAAAGTTGTAATTATGAAACATATGAAGTTTGTAACCCTAAAGCTGTATAGTTCTGCATACTTTCCTACACACTGACTTATTTGCCATGGGATCTCAAATACCATTAAACTTGGTGGTAAATATATCATCTTAAGTGTTAAATTGAACATATGGATAGGATTAAGGGTCTGGTAATAATAGAATTAAAAAGCAGACTCAGAATCTGAGTAGATTCTGATAGACAATCCCTTTAAGTAGCACTCTGACCTCAGAATCAGCCCTTTAAGTCTTCCTGGTCTGTCTGAAAAGTCCACAAGAACACTTCAGGCATGGAAAGCCAGACACTGTGGCAAAAAATGTCCTATAAGAAGGACCTTGGTGGGTGAGACCTCAGTGAAAAGAAGTGGTCATCAGAGAAGGAGGTACTTTTCTCTGAAGGCAAGAAAGAACTTCCACTTTGCTTATGGCCTTGTCTAAATACTGATGGAGTTTGTGGATTCAAAAGGCTTCCATAGCCTAGGGAGCTCATGTCAAGAGCCTTGGGTGGTCATTGACATTATACATGAGAGTTTTAACTGTTTCCTTTTTTTTGACAGGCAGAGTTAGACAGTGAGAGAGAGAGAGAAAGGTCTTCCTTCCATTGGCTCACCCCCCAAATGGCCGCCATGGCTGGCATGCTACACTGATCTGAAGCCAGGAGCCAGGTGCTTCCTCCTGGTCTCCCATTCAGGTACAGGGCCCAAGAACTTGGGCCATCCTCCACTGCCTTCCCAGCCCACAGCAGAGAGCTGGACTGGAAGAGGAGCAACCAGGACTAGAACCCTGGGTACCGGCGCTGCAGGCAGAGGATTAGCCTAGTGAGCCACAGTGCTGGCCAAGAGTTTTAACTGTTAACACAGGAGTCACTGTGCACTAACTTTTCATGCAGTACCTCTAAGAGTTGTATTATAATTATGTCTAGGTGCTCGCAAAATGATGTATCATTCTTCAATGCTTCTTTAAAGTTAATTAAGTTTCTAAAAAATGAAGTGAAATTAACTTCAAGATGAAAGGACTTTGAACAGTCCTTGTCTCAACTGTTGAGGAACAGTTTTTTGGGTGCAAACTATGGAACTTTTTGCTTAGTAAAGAGCTGGTCTTCTGTGAATAAAGTCAATTGAAAATGGACCTTGGTGGAAAATGGGACTGGCAGTGGGTCAGGGAGCAGGAGATGGGATGAGTGGGTGGGTGGGTATGGTGGGAACAATCACTATATTCCTAAAGCTGTACTTATGAAATGCATGAGGTTTGTATTCTCTAAATGAAAGTCTTCTATGGGAAAAAAAGAAATCAGTGATGGGATTGGTGCTGTAGCATAGAGGTAATGTTGCCACTTGGGCAGTTCAAGTTCCAGCTGCTCCATTTCAAATCCAGCTCCACAATGCACCTGGGAAAGTCAGAGAATGCTCAAGTATTTAAGTCCTTGAACCCTTGTGGGAGACACACAAAAATCTCCTGTCATCAGATTGGCCTATCTCCAATCACTGCAGTCACTTGGGGAGGGTACCAACAGATGGAAGATCTTCTCTTTGATTGACTGATTCAGAGACAATCTCTCTCCTTCAAATAAAGCTTAACAAAAAATCAGAGGAGTGGGTGTTGTGGCACATCAAGTTAGGCTTCTGCTGCTCAGCTGACATCAGAATGGCAGACCAAGTCCCAGATGCTCTGTTTCCAAGCCATCTCCAGGTTAACATCCCTAGGAGGCAGCAGACCATGGTTCAAGGACTTGAGTCTCTGGCTCCCACCTGGGAGATCCACATGGAGTTCCTGAATTCTGGATTCTACCTGTCCAGCGCTGGTTGAACCTGTAGGTTGAAGACTTCCCTCATTCCCTCCCTTACTTCCTCTCCCTCTCTCCCCCACTTCCTCCCTTCTCCCTTTACACCCCCTCCTCATGTCTGTGTGTGTGTGTGTGTTCCTTTGTCTCTGTCATGGTCCCTTTTTAATTAATCTTTAAAAATAATCAGTGGAACCAGACAATGTGGGATGTTGTTCTTGGTATCATTATGTGATACCATGGACCCATTTGTGTCAAAATATTTAATCCACTTTCTTCATCCCCCTCTCCTTTTGCAGTGCATAGCTAGTTCATGAAGAGGGTAATCTGCTAAGAGCAAAGTGAGTTGTTTTTCTCCTTTCCATCCCAGAGCAGTGAGGAAAAAGAAGCAAGAGACAGATATTTGGTGCCTGGGGGCCCAGAATCTTGGAGGATGGCTCTCCGCAATTCAGAATGGCTTAAACATGTCATGCAATATTTTACACCTACTTCTCTCCCCGACCTTTACTTCCCTCTGCTCAAGTCAACCAGAGATAACATGATGCCCCTGCTCAAGTGTCTCCATCCACAGATCTCCTTGGTACTATCCCAAACCATGCAAACAGAAGCTTCTCAGGCCTATACACCATGAATAGATTCTCTGGGAGACAGATCCGCATTGCTGGCTGGGCATGCCCTCCACAACTCATCCTGAGATTTTACAAGGAGGTGACTTCAAGCTGGACAGACCTCCAGGGTATAAGAAAGACAAGTTTTCCAATTTCCCTGCACATGAGAAGGGGGGATGCAATATTGGGTCAGTGATAATGGGCTTGCTGGACACAACTGCTCTCATGATCCCCACCGTTGGCCTCTTCCTCAGGTGAGGAGAGACTGGAGGGCAATCTGGGAATGTGGGCTACCTGCTACACCATTTAAATTGAACACATATACATGAATCAACATGCAAAAGTAACAAGTGCAGTTTATATACATTTTGTGAGGATGCCTTTAGCAGATGCCTTGTTTTCCTTTTTGGTTTGAGAGGGTTTCACATTGCTCACTTGATTAGACCATGCTCAAGTTCAAATCTGCCTCTCATTCAGAGTCAGGAAGCACTTCTCTGTCACCTTCATTGAGCTTCTCCAGAGACTGGAGAGGGAAGATAATAAAAAACAAAATATAGGCCTCAGAGTATGAAGATGTGAAAAACAAACTATAATTTTATTTCCTCATGCATATTCCAGTCAATACCACCCCTTCCAGAAAGAGGCTCAGAAATAGTAGGCACAATATAGACTCTGTAAACTCAATACGCTGAACTTGAGAATCTGATGGGATTATCAGATGGTGCATACTAAGGACAGCATGACAAGGCAGACCACAAATGCGGGCTGGGAGGCTGAATCCATCCCATCAGGTATGTGTATGACACAGTCCTTATTGCTCACCACATTTTCTGCAATCTGGGACAGACAATGGCCCAGGTATACAAATAACGTGTCTCAGGGCCAGTACTCTGGCATAGTGAGTAAAGGCAACCCCTGCAGTGCCAGTATCCCATAGGGGCACTGGTTTTAGACCCAGCTGCTCCTCTTCTGATCCAACTCTCTGCTATGTCCTGGGAAAGCAGTAGAAGATGGCCCAAGTCCTTGGGCCCCTGCACCCTCATGGGAGACCTGGAAGAAGCTCCTGACTCCTGGCTTCGGATTGGCCCAGCTCCAGCCATTGCAGCCAACTAGAGAGTGAACCAGCAGATGGAAGAGCTCCCTATCTCTGCCTCTCTTCTCTCTGTGTAACTCAAGTAAATAAATAAATTTTTTAAAAAGTCTCTAATTTGTACATGTTTTTGAAAGGACAGAGATGTCCCTGGCACTACAGATGCTGTGGTTAATAAAACAGGGCTCCTCTTTTGCATGAGCTTAGGCTAGTGGTGAGTAACTTTAGAGATGTACATTTTTGTTAGTATTTGAAAGGCAAAGTAACAGGGAGAGAAGACAGGGAGAGAGTTTGAGAGACAGACATCTTCTATCCTCTGGTTAATTGTCCAAATGGCCACCGTAGCAGTGGTTGGGCCAGGCCACAGCCAGGACATGGAGCTCCATCTGGGTCTTCTACATGGGAGGCATGCACCCAAGGAATGGGACAATTTTCTGCTGTCTTGCCAGGCATTATACAAGGGAGCTAGATAGGAAGTGGTGTTACAGGTACTAAAATTCATGATCTTATGGGTGATGACTTTGCAAGCAGCTGCTTAGCCTGCTGCTCCACAACATAACACCCTAGTTATGATTGTTTTAAATGCTTGATAGAGCAAGTGAATTCTAATCCCATTAAGTCTGAAGTCGAGACATGTCTACATAGCCAGAGGTGGAATAAGGTAAAGGGGACCAGGGCATTGTTTTAGAACAAAAATGAGAACTCAAGGGCAGGAAGGTAATGGATCAAAGCCAGAACAAGGCAAGCAGGGAGAAGGAAATACTCATGTTTGGAAGCACTGGATGACAGGATGTTTGTCTAATGACAAGTGTGCTCACAGGAGGTTAGGTGCATGCATTTCACTGAGGCCCACTGCAGGGTCCTGCATCTACTTGCAGAAGAAGCTAGACCACAGCTTCTTTCCTGTAAAGGCAGGAATAGAGTTTGCAACTGGCAGACAAGAAAGCAAAAGTGAAGGGGTGGGCAGGGTCAAACAGCTAAACTCCAGTCAGGTCACAAAGACTAGAAAGGATGGCTTCAGGTGCCTGGACCCAGCCCTGCCCCATCTTCCTTAGACCCACCTGCTTTGGTCCAGGGACCAATGAGAGTATGAATGGAAGCAGCTCTGCTTTGCTGAGCTTGATGCCCAGAGATGATCCATCAGGCTTACACCGGGTGTCTGAGCTGTATCTTGGGGAGCCCCTGCAGCTGTGGTAAGATCTCCATTGCCATGGGCCCCAGGAATTATGCCCATGACACATCAGAGTACAGGACCCTGGAAATATTTCTTGATAGTACGTGAACAAATCCTGTCACTGTGCCTTGGGCCAACTCTTAATAAGGCCCTGTGTAGCCCTTTAACCCTGTGGGGGATTCCAAGGATACCTCAGGACCTCAGTGGTTCCAGCATGGAGGCAGCACTGAGGGAAACAGGGAGTGAAATGTGCACTGAGTTTGCAGCAGGTCCATGTTGGCACCATCAAGAGGAGGACAGAGCAGCTGCCACCAAGCCAAGGATGGTGGCAGGGATGCAGCAGAGGAGTTTAGCACAGCTTCCCGCCACTCAGCTGCCAAAGGCTGCTGGCCAGAAAGCAGTGGCAGCAGTGCTGGAAGTGGTGCGGTGGAATCACTGTTCACCCTGCACTGGGGCTTGGCCATGGCGATGTCCTCTGCTGCCTTGAGCAGCATGGAGGAGGAAAAGGACAGGATGGAGCACTAGCACTTCTGGAAGATCACGAATGCTCTCAGCCACTATGGCCCCAGAATGTAAGAGCTGGCACATTGAATAGAAAGAGAATTTTGATCACTTCCAGTTAATCAGCAGAAACTGCTTCCTCAATATCTTAACTTGGACAAGATCTCAAACTGCATTGATCCTAATCAAGACATGCTACTGACCATTGTGAACTGACTTTATAAATATGTTTGTAAATAAAGTATATGGAGAATATAGAAAGAATGGAAAGATTTTGCCAGCATCTACACTTCACATGAAAGTTAAAATCCATACTGAGACACTTTGTGAGACTATAGTGAAACTGGCTAAGCAGGATGGGATTCCTGATACCAGCCAATCATTATAAAAATGTTTTTTTAAATTTTCCAAGATATGGGATCCTTCAAAAACAAATATTCCAGTACATGGTGCTAGAGTAGAAAGATTGGTCTGGAAAATATCTCTGCTAGGTTGTGAGTGTCAAGGAAAGGAATGGACACTTGTGCTTTTCCCTGAGGTTTATACGAGAAAGATGCTCTGAAAGTAATAAACTTTATCCCTTGCCCTTAGTTCCCTCAAATGTTCTATGAAGAAAGTACATAATCTGCATGCATCTAGACTGTTCATTGTTTTTCCAGATGAAAGTTTCAGAAAAAGTCTGCAATGTCACAGCTGGTGTGCATGTGGGGGGGACAGAGGCTGACATTGAAAACCCCTGAAACTGGCACCTGAGCCACCTCCCAAAGGCATTGAAACAAGTGTGGTATGTGAAAGACACCCAGGACTAGTGCATATTCAAATAGAGGTGGAGGCAGAGGTCCTATGAAGGAAAGATCAAACATTACTGCAGAAACCTTCATGTGTTCCCATTTCCCAATCTGGATACCCAGGAGAGTCATTCATCAAATTCTAGAACACTATCCAGAATATTCTGAAGACAATAAAGGAAGAAGTGTGACCTCTTGATTACAGACTGCTCTGTCCTTTTGCTCTATTCAAGCATCACCAGGAAGGGCCATTTTCTTTGCAGGCTCTAGCTGTTCAGATGTTAAACCAAGCCAGAAATATCCACATAGACACATCAAGAATGAGGCTAGGCCAAATGTATGGGCACTCGGTGGCCCAATCCAGTCATTATGTAAAATTAACTATCATACTATGACCACACAGAAAATAAAAAAATAAAAACAAGATTAAGGCAGGGTTTTTGCATTCATAGCCATAATCCTTGATATGCATAGTCAGGCAGGAAGGAGGAGGCTGGAAAGGGAGAAGAAGTAAAAAAGGGAGCCCAGAAAAGGGGATACTAGAGGGCAGGAAAATGATGAGACTGACAAGGCAAATGACCAAAGAGAAAACAGTTCCTGAGGGGTGAGCAGAAGGAGTAAGACTCTGGAGTGAGAGCTGTATCTGAAGCCTGAGCCCCCAAGCTTACCTCAATCCCTCCTCCCTCACCCCATGATGACCAAAAATATCACTGGGCCAACCAGGGCCCATTTCCCCAAATACAGGAAGAAGGTATCAGAGTAGACATGGGCAGCCATCGCCAAACAACTCTCACTTGCACAAAAGGTTCATCCACAGGCAGCTCCTCAGTACCCACAGCAGTGAAATGGGGGCTCCTGCCTGTCCTCATTTCTGGGCATCTTTGGAATTCAGTTTAGTATAGGAAACCACAGCCAAGTAATGAAGGCCAACACATGTGTGTTTGTCTCTCTAGGGACACATACTCACCGTGGATGGCCCTGCATTTGTTGACTGATGCTTCATAGACTGGTCTGTATGATGAACAACCTCACTCATCCAGTCAAATGATGGGTTCGGGAAGTGCATGCACCAACATCGAAACTTTATTAACAATCTTGCAAGATTTCCAGCTTGGTAGGTCAGCATACCTGGGGTGGTTAGAGCTGACTATTGATTTCCTAGCATGGAGATCCCTCCCCTTCTTTTTTTTTGACAGGCAGAGTGGACAGTGAGAGAGAGACAGAAAGGTCTTCCTTTTGCCATTGGTTCACCCTCCAATGGCCACTGAACTGCGCTGATCCAAAGCCAGGAGCCAGGTGCTTCCTCCTGGTCTCCCATGCGGGTTCAGGGCCCAAGGACTTGGGCCATCCTCCACTGCACTCCCTGGCCATAGCAGAGAGCTGGCCTGGAAGAGGGGCAACCGGGACAGAATCCAGCGCCCCAACTAGGACTAGAACCCAGTGTGCCAGTGCTGAAGGTGGAGGATTAGCCTATTGAGCCATGGCACCAGCCATTTCCCCTGCTTCTTCACAGGCTGAAACACTGGGGTTACAAGCTGTCCTGCCTTCTCATCACCTGTTCTTGCCACTATACTCCTGTTTATCTTGTTTGCCTAAAAGCTTTCAGGTGCTTGTAACCTAGCAGTCTTACTTTAAAACATAAATCATTTCATTTCAGTAGCCTGGGCAGAATCAGGCTAATGCCAGGAGCCCAGAACTCCATCTGGGTCCTACAAATGGTGGTAAATACTCAGTGTTTGATCATCTGCTGCATCCTGGTTGCACAGCAGCGAGCTGAATTGAGAGCAGGGCAAATGGAGTGTTCACATCTCAAATATTCAAAAGAGTCAGGTCCCAGCCAGGCCATAGTTTGGAACCAGGTGGACACCTCCCACTTTTGTGGCAGGGACCCAGGTTCTTCAGTCATCACATGCTGCTGTCTGTGAGCTACATCAGCATGAAAAGCAATCTGTAGCCCTAGCTGTGACTAGAGCCCAATGCCCTCAGCTGCAGGGAAGTGTTTGGTGTCATTAAATTGGCTTTGAGCCCCTCCCAGAAGAACAGACCCAGGTGGGAATTTCTGCTAAGGGAAAAGACCTTTCACTTCAACCCAATTCACCAGGCTTCTGCTCAGAAGAAATACAGTGAGAAGGGATTGCAAGCCTTTCTTGCATGTCTGCCTGACCTTCCAAGCAAAGCAATGCAGAGCCTTCTTGCCAAAACTGTTAGCATAAGCTACACAATGGAGACAAAGCCAAACATGGACAGGAGTGCACCTTAAATGAATCATGAGTATCTGACTATGCAGTCAATACAAACCAAACTGAAAACAATGTTGCTCCCTCATGTATCTCTCCTATTAATTTGTCTTTGTGGTAAAGAACTCCCAGAGAAGCATCTTATTCCTTTGGTCAAGAGGTCCCCAACATACACAACTGTCTGGTAAAATCACCAGTGAGAGAATATGCTTTCTTATAGGATTAATAAGGATGGGAAACTAGAAATCCTGGGAGATATGTTGGTGTTTTTCACAACTATGACTAGCCCCTGCCTGGATCATGCAAGTCAGATCAAGGTTGTTTATGTGACTTTGATATCCCCAAGGTTTTCCAGACCTCACACATTTCATGTAAGCAGATGCGTTGTTAACTGTTCATCATCTACCAGGCTGCGAGGGTCAACTAACTTACTTAAGTGACATTCTCATGGGCCTCCATCAATATTCCCCAGTTAATCACCCCATGAATCCACTTGATGTTTGTGACTGAAAGCTTAGCATCTGACATCAGCCCTTTATATTATCTCCAGCGTACAATCAATGTGTGGGAAAGTATTAATTGTATACACTTCTCCTATCCCTCAATTTAGAGGTATCACAAAAGTCAACCAAGACACTTTTCTACAAAAAAAAAAAAAAACTGATACGGTTTAAATAGCACTGTGGTTTTGAATTGTCCATTAAAAGTTCATGGTTTGGGCTGGCACCGCGGCTTAATAGCCTAATCCTCTACCTGTGGCACTGGCACACTGGTTTCTAGTCCCGGTCGGGGCACCAGATTCTGTCCCGGTTGCTCCTCTTCCAGTCCAGCTCTCTGTTGTGGCCCGGGAAGGCAGTGGAGGATGGCCCAAGTCCTTGGGCCCTGAACCCGCATGGGAGACCAGGAGGAAGCACCTGGCTCCTGGCTTCAGATCAGTGCTGTGCACTGACTGCAGTGGCCATTGGAGGGTGAACCAATGGAAAAAGGAAGACCTTTCTCTCTGTCTCTCTCTCTCACTGTCCACTTTGCCTGTCAAACAAAAAAAAAAGAGTTGCCAACTTACACTTTCATGAAATGGTGGTCTTACATTCTGGGAAAAAGAAAAAAAGTTCATGGCTTGGAACTTTAATTATTCAATGGGACAGTTTTTGGACATGGCACCTAGTAGGAAGTGTGTCCGTTATAGAGCTGGAGCCTCTATAAATGAATTAAGGTCTTTTCCCCAAGAGGGAGCTCTTGTTCTTCCAGACAAGAGTCCCTTTGGATAAAGCCAGGCTGCTTCCTCTGACTTGCCCCTTCTTTTCCTTCTGCTTATCAGCTGCTTTCTGCCATAACATGCAGCAGCCTCAGAGCCTCCCAGCTGTAACTGCCAGACCTTGGAACTCCTGGCTTCCAGAACCATGATTCCCAATATGTCTATAAATTATCCAGTCTCAGCTAAAACAGCTTATAGCAATAGAAAGTGCAGCACAACAAATAGAAAGGCTGGGGAAATGAAGAATTTATGTTTTTCAGCTGACTTCAGATAATAACAATCCCTAGAGAAGCACGGAAAGCATTTTCAAGGGCCCAGGAATCCTCCTGCATGGCACTTAGAATGCCACTCTAGTGAAAGTCACTAGGGAAGTAACTAGATTCTCCAAGCCAGAGAGCCAACATACACAGACCTGCATGTGAAATAAGGAACTTTCCCCACTTGGTTCTCAAATTCCAAATTGTTAAACATTGTAAGGAATGAAAATCTCTGACTTGCTTATCCCTAGACTTGGATAATTCATCTTAAAAGCACTTAATGCAATTAAAAGCTCCACAAAAGAGAGTTGTTTACTTGCTGAGTAGCTACTAAATGAGGAAAACATCCTGAAGGAAGTGAATTTCCAGATAGAATGGAAGGAGGAAAAGTCCTTGAGTTGGCAGAGGAAGAGCAAAGCATTCCAAGATGCAGACTCTCAGATGTGCAGAGATCTGTAAAGAAATCTAATTCATTTGCCCAGCTGAAACAGCAGCAGTCTCAGCTGCAGGAGATTTCATCCTGCAAGCCATGGGATCCCTGAGGGCTCTGACACCAGAAACAGCAAGGTGAAAGCTTTATCCCAGCTAAATGGGGTAAGGCCATTGCAGCCACCCAGACATCTATAAAGGTGAGGAAGGATCCCTTCTGGGAAAAACCAGACACCAAGCACTGAACGGATCTTGGAGACAGACTTGTGGTCAGGTGTGAGGAGGAGAGAGGTTTGCAAGTGTGAGCCAGGTGTGACGGGCCTGCTTCACACCAGCAGAAGCCAATTCATCCAGAAGTTGTTAAAGATATTTGAGAAGCATCACCAGCAACAGCAGACAGACAACTGTTGTAACTGTTGTGTTGGTTATTTACTTGAGTAGTACTATATTTATTTCCTGTGTGCTCTATTCAAAATCTCTCTTTTTTTAAAAAGATTTATTTATTTATTTGAAATTCAGAGTTACATAGAGGGAGGAGAGGTGGGGGGGGAGGTTTTCCATCTGCTGGTTCACTCCCCAATTGGCCGCAATGGCCAGAGCTTCACCGATCCAAAGCCAGGAGCCAGGAGCTTCTTCCTGGTCTCCCACATGAGTGCAGGGGCCCAAACACTTGGGCCATCTTCTACTGCTTTCCCAGGCCATAGCAGAGAGCTGGATCGGAAATGGAGCAGCCAGGTCTTGAACTGGTGCCCTTAAGGGATGCCAGTGCTTCAGGCCAGGACGTTAACCCACTGTGTCACAGTGCCAGCCCCTCCAAAATCTCTTTACACTCTGTTGATTGAACCAGTTGTAGAAGTGTCTCATTTTAATTAAATTTGAGCTTAGAAAACTAATTTGATGACAATGCAATTTTTGCCTGCCGAGTATATTTTCATAAATTTCTTAGAAAGATAAGCTTAAATCCTCTCCTCTGTTTCAAACATAATATTCTTATTTGACTTTAATGTCAACCACTGCTATAGCAGCAGTGCCCAAATCATTTTCATAAACAAGGAAAACAGAAAGATGCTGAAATGATGGGCTTGTTGTGATGTAATCTGGTTTAAAAAGCATTCTTGGCCGATGCTGCCACTCAATAGGCTAATCCTCCACCTGCGGCGCCGGCACACCGGGTTCTAGTCCTGGTCAGAGTGCCGGATTCTGTCCTGGTTGCTGCTCTTCCAGTCCAGCTCTCTGCTCTGGCCCAGGAGTGCAGAGGAGGATGGCCCAGGTCCTTGGGCCCTGCACCCACATGGGAGACCAGGAGAAGCACCTGGCTCCTGGCTTCAGATTAGCACAGTGTGCCAGCCACAGCATGCCAGCTGCAGCAGCCATTGGAGGGTGAACCAATGGAAAAAAGAAGACCTTTCTCTCTGTCTCTCTCTCTCTCACTGTCCACTCTGCCTGTCCAAAAAAAAATTCTTAAAATCAAGCCTATTCCTTTGTACTTTGACAAGATTATGTTAATAATTACTACATCTATATTCCCTTCTGGATTCAAGATGGTATTCAGAATGCATTAAAATTTATAAATCTCAGGCAGAATTTTAGAGTTTGAAAGAACCTCAAGGTTTTCTATTATCAGTTCATCAGCATCTTAGGGACAAATTACAAAGCTTCAGAGAAATGGCTGTGACTTGCTCAGGGTTCCCCAGCAGTAATGGAAGCATGGCAGGGACAAGACTAGAACAAGGTTTTGTGGGTGTTTTGGGTATTTTTTTATGTATTTTTTGAGAGGCAGAGAAAACAAGCTTCTATCTGCTAATCCAACTTCTCAAATGCCAGAAATTACCAGGTCTGGGCCAGACTGAAACTGAGAGCCAAGAACTCCATCCAGGTCCTCCCTGTGGGTAGCAGGAACCTAACTACTTGACCCATGACCTGCTGCCTCCAAGGGTGCACATTAGCAGGAAGCTAGAATCTGAAGCTGTGCCTGGACTTGAACCCAGACATTCCAATATGGAATATGGTCATCCCAACCAGTGTGTTAAACAGTAGGCCTGTTCTGGACCAAGGCTTGCTAGTTCCACACTCTGTTTGCTCCATCTCCAGTGTCTGGATTGCAGTCACAACCTTCTATGTCATTTCTCTATGCTCCAGTTTCTTCCTACCTCTGTAAATCCTTTATAAATGCTACCAGCCAGCTCTTCCATGTGTTTTCATCAAGGTATTCCCTGGTTGAAAAACCTAAAAGGATGGTGTAGATCTACAGCATTACAAATTTTCTAAATCAAATCCAAGTTGGCTATTTTTTGTCCCTGGTTTTGAGTCCTTCTTTGCTAAAACAAGTTCCTTTCCCTCTTTGAACCTCAGTCTTCTCACCCACAGAGTGATGATAATGATGCCTGCACCTTGGGGGTGATCTGAGGATAGAGTGAGGTGCTGTGTGGATGATGATTGAAAACACTCACTTCATGCCTGCTTCCAACAGCCCACACTGGCTCTGCTCATTTCTCTCTTGGGTTCCAGATAAATACAAATTGGAATTATTCATCCAAAACAAAATAAAAACAAAACATCAAACATGCACCTGCAATGGCTTCTCCACCAAGGAAACACCCAGCAGGGGGAATCCAATGCTCCTACTTCCTCAGGAGCATCTGGGACATTTTTCCTCCTTTCTCCATATTCAGAGATCCCTAGTATCTCTTTCAGAAGCATTCATGGTTCAGGACATCATATGGCTCATGTGCAAATGTGAAACAGTGCTTCTTGGAATCATTTTTCATCCCTAAGTTATATGCCAACCAGCCCTGTTACAATGAACCTTTGCTGAAGAAGGCAAGCAGATAATGGTTCCTATGCTCAAATTTTGTGACATACCCAGAATGGTGAGAGGGATTATCACCAGGAAAATTCAATGGCTGTCAGCTGTGTCAACTGGGGTGAGGTCTTTCACTTCCCTGCCCCTAAGTTCTCTCACATGTTCTATGAAGGGAGGGGGTGCCCTCTTGATCAGACTGTTCAGTCCTGTTGCTCTATTCAAGGCTCACCAGGAAGAGCAATTTCCTTTACAAACTCTAGCTGTTCAGATGTTAAACCTACCCAGAAATTCCCACATAGACACATCGAGAATGGGGCTGGGCCAAATGTATGGGCAGTTGGTGGTTCAGGCTAGTTATTATATAAAATTAACGTTCATACTATGAGCACACAGAAAATAAAACTCCAAGATTAAGGCAGGATTTTGGCATTCATAGTCATAACCTTAGATAAGCAAAGACAGGCAGGAGGAGGAAGAAGGGTTAGGAAGGGGAGAACAGGTTCACAAGGGAGCCAAGAGAAGGGTTTTACTAGGGAGCAGGAAAATGATGAGGCTGGAAAGGTAAATAACCAAAGACAAACAGTCCCATAGGGTCAAGCAGAAAGTGTAAAACTAGAGTGAGAGAGCAGTTTCCTAAAGCCTGAGCCCCTGTGGTTCAGGCTATCCAGCAGCTCATGTGCAAATGTGACACACACCATTTCTTGGGATCATTTATCACCCCAGTGTATATGCCAACTGACTCTGGTGTGATGAATTTTTGGTGAAGGAGGAAAGAAGACAATGGTTCACATTTTATAAGATGAGAAACAAAATGTTGTGAGGATCTGACCATCTAGAGAACACCATGCCTGCCAGCTGTGTCACTTGTGGCCATGGCTTTCACCACCCTGACCTGTAGTTCCCTCAAATGTTGCATGAAGCAGGTACATGATCTGGATTCACCTTGACTGTTCATTGTTCCAGAGAAAAAGTTTCAGAAGAAGCTTGTAATGACACATTGTTCTGCATGAGGAAGGGATTCGGGCTGGCCATTGGGAACCCCTGAAATTGGCACTCTAGCTACCTCCCAAAGCATTTTAAAAAAGTGTTATATATGTAGAACCCCAGGACCAGTGCACATTCATGCATAGTGGCCATGTGTTTATTGTTAGAAGGAAAGTTGGAGAATCCAGATGACTGAGAACAAAGTCAAAAGATCAAGGTAACTCTGGGAAATACCTGTTGCTCTGAAGGTGTTTCCTGAATGTAGAGAGGGAACAAAGTTTAATGCCACCATGAAAACCAACTATACCATGACCCTCCTCAGCTCCTGCTCTATTTGAGAGGATGGTGAATCGAGGATGGTTTTATAGTTGTCCATCCTTTCCTTTTATTTCTTATTACAATTAAAAGAGAAATACATAAACATAATTAGAAATAAGCATGTTCGTGCATGGAAGTTATAATAATGTTATCTTTGACCAAGAAAAAAAAAAGGGTTGGACTGAGGCGTATAGGAACGTTGTCTTTGTGTGCTATTGCAGGTGGCATCAACTCGGGCTAAGTGGTTATGTATTTAGAATGTTATATATAATATACATTTGAGATTTTTTACATATTTGGGGCATGCATCCTTACCAGTGCATTAACTAACAGGCCCAATTCCAACCCCATATTGTCTTCTTGACCCAATAATTTTCCTCAATAATGTTCTTTGTCTCCTATGTTAATCTTGCCAAGGTAAGTATTGGTAATAAGAACAAAAGTATCCTAAACATGTACAAATAGGAAAATGAGAAGGGAATCAAAAGTGTTCACTACAAAATTCAAGGAAATGAAGAAAATTCTGTGTGGGTTGAAATGAGATAAAAAGTCTAAGAGAGAACAAAAAGCAAATGTAAAATTTCAGAAGTAATGTCATAATTATTCCAATATAAATAGTGTCAACACTCTAATGAAAAAGAAGATATCAGAATGCTTTAAAACTAAATCCAACCATACACTGTCTACATAAAATCACTGTAGATTCAATAGAAAGGAGGTTCAAAGTGATGGACAGAAAAGGAAATGTAGAATTGTATCATAGGTAAAAAATCCAACTGGTGTGGTTATACTACCATCAGACAATTATATGAGAGACAAAAATCATTGCAGGAGACAAAAAGGACATTACATATTGATACAAATTACTGTGTTAAGAACATATAATATGGAGGGGCCAGTGCCATGGCATAGTGGGTTAATCTTTCCACCTGCAGCACTGGCATTCCAAATGGTTGCTGGTTCTGGTCCTGGCTGCTCCACCACCAATCCAGCTCTTTGCTCAGGCCTGGGAAAGCACTGGAAGATGGCCCAAGTCCTTGGGCCCCTGCACCCATGTGGGAGACCTGGAGGAAGCTCCTGGCTCCTGGCTTCGGATTGGCGCAGCTCTGGCCATTGCAGCCATTGGGGAGTGAACCAATGGAGGGAAGACCTTTCTTTCCTGATTCTCCTTCTCACTGTCTGTAACTCTGCCTCTCAAATAAAATAAATAAAATGTTTTTAAAAAGAACATACAATATGGAATAGGCATTTGGCCTATTGGTTAAGATACCAACCAGTTAGGATGCCTAAGCGCCATATGCGTATACTTGGTTTCTAGTCACAGTTATGGCTACTGGTACCTGTTCTGCTAATGTAGATCACAGAGAGCAGCATGTGATGGCACAGGAACCTGGGTCCTGGCCACCAATGTGGGATATAGCTGTAGAGTTTCAAGCTTCTGGCTTTCAGCAAGCCTGGACCTGACTGTATGGAGTATGTGGGAAGTAAACAATCACATTGCTTTGCTCCCCATCCAGCTCACTGCTGTGCAAATAGGAAGAAGAAGATATTCATTCAAATACCTGGGTTTTTGCCACCATTTTGAAGACCCTGATTGAGTTCTGTACTCTTGGTTTTGGCCTGATTATGCCCAGGCTACTGTGCTGATTTGGTGATTAAATCAGAAAGTCAAAGATATCTCTCTCTTTCCCTCCCTACCCCCCCTCCATCTTTGCCTTTAAATAAGTACATCTTTTTAAAAATCACCAAAATCAAACTTGATTCTTTGACAAATGAACACATATTACAAACACTTAGATTACAAAGGAGAGACTCAGAATCTTAACTCATAAATGAAACATAGACTGTTACCAACGAATTCACAGAAACAGAATTATAAGAGAAGTCTATGGAGAAGGAACTCAAAAAAAAAAACCAGATAATTAATATAGGGAGAAATTCCTTGCAAACATGAACACCATCAAAATTCTTTACAGAATAATTATTAATCATCATAGACATAGTACAAAAATGATGGTTAAGAACAATGCCATGGCATTCATGTTTTATGTGTAGTATACCAGAGTTAAAACACAAATTTAACTGGTTGTGATCTCTGAGTTTTGTGTTGTAGAAGCAATCAAACCTTCCTACCATGGAGGATAGAACAGAAAAAGAGGTGTTGGTAGGAGAGGGGCTGCATCTTGGCCTCCCAGTGCAACCTGTAGTTCTCAGCACAGAGAAGCTATTGTAGAATTGGTCAGCTGCAGCCACCACACTCAGTCAGCAAATGAAAAAAGAATCTTATGAATGGGAAAGATATGCCCATTTCTCATTTACTATTATGAAGTTAAATACTTCTCTAACTCCAGTTTCAATAACTGAAGATAAACCTCAGTTGCCAAAAGTGGGCAATTCTGTAGTCAGATGCTCCTATGTGTTTCTTTGTGCTTATTGTTGCTGGTGCTGCAGTTGGATATCTATGGCCTTCTCATCTCACATCAGTCAGCAGATCAACTATAGCATTGTAAGGGTAGCGGGGGGCGGTGCTCCTTGAGTAACTATCTTGTGAGAATGCAGTAAGTGAAATACCAGCAGAAAGATAGGAAAATAACGGGTTCTGGGATATAGAAGTGTCCTTTTTTCTTAAATAACTACAAGATACCAGGTTCTGGTGTCGGAGCAGACCACCACATTTTCTTTTTTTTTTTCCTTTTTTTTTTTTTTTTTTTTTTTGACAGAGTGGACAGTGAGAGAGAGAGAGACAGAGAGAAAGGTCTTCCGTTGCTGTTGGTTCACCCTCCAATGGCCGCTGCAGCCAGCACACCATGCTGATCTGAAGGCAGGAGCCAGGTGCTTCTCCTGGTTTCCCATGGGGTGCAGGGCCCAAGCACTTGGGCCATCCTCCACTGCACTCCCTGGCCACAGCAGAGAGCTGGACTGGAAGAGGAGCAACCGGGACAGAATCCGGCATCCCGACCGGGACTAGAACCCGGTGTGTTGGCACCGCAAGGCAGAGGATTAGCCTAGTGAGCCACGGCACCAGCCAGACCACCACATTTTCAACCTGTCAGCAAGTTTCCAACTATGGCATTTCTATAGTGATCAGTGAGGTAACGTCTTTCAACTCTTTCTACTCAGAAAGATGGCATTCTCAGCTCATCAGAGACCAGGACCACTTCCTTGATGTATAGAATGTTCCAGGTATTGGAAGCTAGATCAGACCTCAATAGAGAGATAACCTGGTCAGAGACAATGATCATTTCCTGAAATGTATGTAAGGAAGCCATTTCTCAATTCACCAGAAACCAGACCCCTGAAGAAAACATATGCAAACATGAAACAAAACAACAAAGCAGGCCCCAACATAGGCGATTGATCAATCAACAGGCAATTGCTAAATAAGCTGTGTTGTCCACAACCTTACTGGAACACTCCCTTGGATCCCCTCCTCAGTGAAACTTTACTTCTCCTTTTTCTCACACTCATTATCCAACCTGAAATAAAAAACTGACTCAAACTGCAACAATTTGATTCTGTAATTCTTAATTGTGATTTCAAATAAATTATTTTCCTAGGACATGCTGAGAAGTATGGAAACAATTATGGTTGAAATAATTTGTCAAAATTGCCGAGAGCTGTTCAGAGCAGAAACAGCCAAATAATGTTTAAGACATAGGGTTCTAGGCTGGCACTGTGGCTCATTTGGCTAATCCTCCACCTGCAGCGCTGGCACCCCGGGGTTCTAGTACCAGAGGGGGCATTGGATTCTGTCCCAGTTGCTCCTCTTCCAGGCCAACTCTCTGCTGTGGCCCAGGAAGGCAGTGGAAGATGGACCAAGTGCTTGGGCCCTGCACCTGCATGGGAGACCAGGAGGAAGCACCTGGCTCCTGGCTTCAGATAGGTGTAGTGGCCATTTGGGGAGTGAACCAATGGAAGGAAGACCTTTTTCTCTGTCTCTCTGTCTCTCTCTCACTGTCTAACTCTGCCTGTCAAAAAAAAAAGATCATCAAAAAACAAAAACACATAGGGTTCTGTTGTAAGAGTGACCATATCACTTACCAAGAACCCCAGTATCGAAGACCATCACAACAGGCTAAATATACCAACAGATATGTTTGAGGAAGCCACGAACATTCACTCTATAGTGCAGTCATGGAGCAGCATTTGATAGCAGACTAACACATTTGTGAATCTGTAATTTCTAGAGGAATAAGGACCCTCATGTGATATCAGGTTTTTTTTTTTTTGACAGGCAGAGTGGACAGTGAGAGAGAGAAACAGAGAGAAAGGTCTTCCTTTTTCCATTGGTTCACCCTCCAATGGCCGCCGCAGCCGGTGTGCTGCAGCCGGTGCACTGCGCTGATCCGATGGCAGGAGCCAGGTCTCCCATGGGATGCAGGGCCCAAGGACTTAGGCCATCCTCCACTGCACTCCCGGGCCACAGCAGAGAGCTGGCCTGGAAGAGGGGCAACCGGGACAGAATCCGGCGCCCCAACCGGGACTAGAACCTGGTGTGCCGGTGCCACAAGGTGGAGGATTAGCCTAGTGAGCCACAGCACCGGCTTATCCTTTTCATATTCATTAAGATACTCCAAGATATTTTGCTTCTTCTTATCATACGGAAGCAAGATGTCAAATAGAATACGTAAACTTATGTTCAGTAATTACTGTTTCAGTACTTTATCTGGCTTAGAAAGGATCTACACTCTACTCTAGAGAGAAATAATATTAAAGAAAGCTAGCCATTGTTTTCAGTAATTTCCTAGTAACTTTTTATCACATGTACGTATGGGGAGACAGAGCTATTATTAAGTCTATGATACTACTATTTTACTTACCAAACATTTAAATACTCACAAGCATTTGAAAGCAATTTGTTTCCTTTATTTCTTGGAGGTTTAGAAATATATATCTATATATTTTTTCAGACATTAGACACAACCGTTCACATGCTAACCAAGACTAGGAATACAGGGTTACCACATGCTCACAGCACCTTCAATAATGGTCAGCTTGTAGCCTACAAAAACACTCTACAAGCTTTAGTTTTTCAGAACTAAAGGAAGAACCAAGTGGCTTTTACCAGGTATCATGCGATAACCATTTATGCATGCCTTGCCAGTGAGGTAGCCTGCTGTCCATGACTCAGAAATGAACAAATCATGTTTCTGATCTTTGAAACAGGATTTCATTCACTTATGGAATAAAGCAGGAAGGCCACACAGCCATCTCAACACAGCAAGTGCCAGAAAAACACCATCTCTGTGCTGGGCCATGACATTAAGACAGAGAGTTTCCAGAAACTGAGGCCAAAGAACTAATACTTAAAACCACTGGGGAAGTGACATTTCTAGGCTCATGCTCTATAAATGAAAATGCCACCCAAAGGTCTCTGACACACGACAGAGCAGAGCCACCATGCAACAGAAGGCAGTGATGTTAGACACAGAAGCTGTACAGGTGGGCCAGGATCATTCAAGCACCAAAGAAATACACTCAAGCTGCTCCACATTGTTGACTCCTCCATGGTTTCCACCACCCAAACCTGTAGCTTTGCTATCACAGGAGCCATGGTCACTAAGAAAGAAGGGCTGACTGTATGAAGGAGGCAGCCCCAGCGGATGGCCCTGCTGGCGAGGCTAAGCACTGCCAATGCAGAAGCCAATGCAGCATGGCATAGCTCCCTGCGACAGTAAATTTCCATGGCATCGTTTGCTGTGCCTCTGTCCTGCTACCTTGTTGCCTGCATGCAGGGGGCGAGGCTGCTTCCAGGAACACGAAGGGAAGTTCACACTGTCAAGTAAACCCATCGGCTCTACTCCAGGCTGCTTAGTGGGACGACAGTAACACATACATTCATCTCCACTGCTGCCATTCCTAACCAAAAATAGGCCTGAATTATAACAGGCATTCAAAGGAACCTGCAAAGCAATAACCTGGAGGAACAAATAGCTAGAATAATATACAGTTGGACTCCTAGAAGGCAAAGCAGACCAGAGAGAAGCATGAATTTATCACTGACCCAGGTCCAAATCACCAAGAAGCCAGACAGAGATGGAACATCACCCAGAAACTCTCCCTCCACACCCTATTTTCTACAACACATGGTTTAACTTCTATCCACAGCAATGGACTGAGATATGTTAATTCAAGTTGTGATGTTTATAAAAAGCAAAATAAAAAGCAGTCTGAAAATCAGAAACCAACACAGTGCTCTGATGTGCTTGTGCTTTATACTGCAGAACTATTACTAGGCGTCAGCTGACTACATCTGAGTGGCTTCTCATGGCCACTCTGGAAACACAACTAATGGAAACTTGTGCTATTAAAACCATGCTTACACCAGAGAGGTGGGGAAATAAATAAAATCCAGCAAATGAAGGGAAAAAGGAAACTACCTCAAGATTATCTGTCTCGGCCAGCACCGCGGCTCACTAAGCTAATCCTCCGCCTAGCGGCGCCGGCACACCGGGTTCTAGTCCTGGTTGGGGCGCCGGATTCTGTCCCAGTTGCCCCTCTTCCAGGCCAGCTCTCTGCTGTGGCCAGGGAGTGCAGTGGAGGATGGCCCAGGTGCTTGGGCCCTGCACCCCATGGGAGACCAGGAGAAGCACCTGGCTCCTGGCTCCTGCCATCGGATCAGCACGGTGCGCCGGCCGCAGCATGCTGGCCGTGGCGGCCATTGGGGGGTGAACCAATGGCAACGGAAGAAGACCTTTCTCTCTGTCTCTCTCTCTCACTGTCCACTCTGCCTGTAAAAAAAAAAAAAAGATTATCTGTCTCTAATGTTAAAACGATCTCCTTAGGTTCACATTAAAATGAGTTTATGCTTTCATCCCTTCATGAATGACAGAGGGAACCTCATATAATGTTTGCAGTCAATAATGCAGAAGGGTTGGTATCCCAAAGAGCAAATGCAAATTCACAGAGAACAAAGAAATGACTGGAAAAATCAAGGATGAATAGATTTATTAATTCATTAACAAAGGCAATGTTTAAAAATAAAACTACTTTGGGCTGACATTGTGGTATAGCAGGTTAAGCTGCCGTCTGTGATGCTGGCATCCAGTATGGGCACAAGTCCAGGACCTGACAGTTTCATTCCCAGTCCAGCTCTGGGCTAATTAGCCTGGAAAAACAGTGGCAGACGACCCAAGTGCTTGGTCCCCTGCACACATGCAGGAGACTTGGGAAAGATCTCTTTGGCCTGGACCAGTCTGTGCCATTGGAGCCTTTTGGGGACTGGGCCAGTAGATCTAAGACCTCTCTGTCTTTCTCTGTAACTCTCATATAAATTTTAAAATCTTTAAGAAAACTAAAAAAAGAAAAAGTCACCTCTAAATCTTGAAATTTACAGTTAATATGCAGTGGAATTTGATCCTTCAACTCTCACAATAAGCAAGCTTCCTGGTTTTTTCAGTGACCATTTTTACATTCAGTGTTGCAAAGCTGACATAGAAACAGGAGCTCACCCCACATGACCTTTCCTAAGGTTCTCCATGGAGATGGGAACTCAGTTTTGCTAAGACATAAAGGACATAAATGTTCATGACTGCACTACTCTGCAGGATGCACCACAAAGGGGAGGACTCTCCACACCTGTCCCGTGGCTGTAGGAACCCAGGGAGTCTCCACTGTAGAGGAAGGCAGTGGAGGGCAGAGCTGGGATCGCCTCTGGGGATCTCAGATTCAGGGAATCTCCTTCCAGGTTTCTCTCACTTCCTACTTATCTCCCAGAGCAGATGTGCACTGTGTCCCCTGAAATCCATGCCCTCAGGGGAAAGATTGCACGCTGGGAAATGAGTGAAGATAAAAGTGGAATGGAGGCATTTAGGGTCTGTGCCACTTCACACAGGCTCCAGGATATGCATAGACTGGAGAGGTAGGACATGTGCTTCTGATGGTGTCAGAGTACCAGGGAGAGACTTACCCGGTGCCCATATGGGATGCTGGTACTAAAGGTTGTGGTTTAACCCACTACACCACAACACTGGCCCAAACTTTTATGTATTTTTACTAGAAAATCGCTCATGGCTTCTAGGTCTCCAGCTTTATGCCATGAGTTTCTCTTTTCTGACTTTCCTCACAATGGGACTGGGGTTATGGGTTTTCAGGAAGTAGATCACAACAGTAATTTATTGCCCGTGGTCCTGGACAGCAGACAAATATTAAAGCTCTGGAGATTTCTGGTGCAGACCTGCTCTTCACTGATGGGTCTGCAGCTGTGGCCTTGAATGGCGGGACGGTGAAACAGGCTCCCTAAGACTCCTTTTCTTTTTAAATTTCTTTTTTTTCCTCTTCCTTCCTTCCCGCCCTCCCTCCTTCTCTCTTTCTTTCTTGAGCTACAGTGACAGAGGGAGAGACAGATCTTCCATCTGCTGGTTCACTCCCCAAATGGCGACAATAGTGGGGAGGGCCAAGCTGAAGCCAGGAGCCTGGAACTCCCTCTGTGTCTTTCATGGGCGTGGCACGGGTGCAAGACTCTGGCCACCACCCAAGGCTTTCCCAGGCACATCAGCGGGGAACTGGATTGGGAGTGCAGTAGCCTTGATCTAAGCAGCGCCCATAGGGAATGCCGGCGTTGCAGGCAGCCACTTAAGCCGCTGTGGCGCAACGCCTGACGCCCGAAGCCTCTGTTGGCCCTGTAAGAAGGAGGGTGCACTGATCGTGTGCATTCCACTTTCATTCCGGCCTGTGGATTCCACACAAGCGCCGTCTCCCACCACGCGTCGTGAGTGTCCACGCATCTGTGACAGATATCCTGTCGTGCTCTGCACTCCACACTCTAGGGCTCCAACGTTCTGAGGATAACGTGTGTGTGTGTGTGTGTGTGCCCGCGGGGAGCGCTGGGAGACGGGGTCTGAGGATGGACGCCCCGGTGCCTTCATGGAATCGCGGTCTTCTGACGCGCGGTGCCGGCGGAGATCACTGGGAGATGGAGTCCTTTGAAGCTTGTCCCTGGAGATGGAGTCTGAGGTGAGCGCCTGCAAGGTGTTCTGGGAGAAGCGGTCCTCTGACGTAGGCATCCTGCTAGGAATTCTGGGAGATGGAGTCTGACGCAGGCGCTCACAGGACCCTGGAAAGTTAGTCTGAGATGAGCGCCCGCGAGGTGTTCTGGAAGACGTGGCCCTCTGACGCACAGTGAGCGCGGGGACCTCTGGGAGATGGAGTCTGAAGCGGGAGACCACAGTGCTATCTGGAAGACGCGGTCCTCTGACGTAAGCATCCTGCTAGGAACTCTGGGAGATGGAGTCCTCTGAGGCTGTGGCTCACTGGGCTCTGGGAGATGGCGTCAGAGGCGGGGTGGGGGGGCGCGTGGAGTTCTGGGAGACGCGGTCCTCTGATGCACAGTGCACGCGGGGACCTCTGGGAGATGGAGTCTGAAGCAGGAGACCACAGTGCATTCTGGGAGACGCGGTCCTCTGATGTAAGACGCCCACGGGGACCCCTGGGAGATGGAGTCCTCCGAGGCTTGTCGCTGGCTGGGCTCTGGTAGTTGGAGTCGGGGGCGGGCGCCCGCGGGGCTTTCGCAGATGGCTTTCTGAGAGTTTCATGCTCAGGGGGTCTGGAAGCTGGGGTCCTCAAATACGGCACCCCAGCAGGGCCCTCCGTGAGACGGAGTCCTAGGAAGCTGGACACCCACGGGGCTCTGGGAGATGGAGTCTGAGGCGGGCGCCCATGGGGCTCTGGGAGATGGAGTCTGAGGCTGGCGCCCACGGGAGTCTTGGAAATGGAGTCTGAGGCGAGCGCCCACGGGGCTCTGGGAGATGCAGTCTGAGGCGGGCACCCACGGGGCTCTGGGAGATGCAGTCTGAGGCGGGCGCCCACGGGAGTCTTGGAAATGGAGTCTGAGGCGGGCGCCCACGGGAGTCTTGGAAATGGAATCTGAGTCCAGAGCCCATGAGGTGTTCTGGGAGACGCGGTCCTCTGATGCGTGACACCCGTGGGGACCACTGGGAGATGGAGTCCTTTGAGGCTTGTCGCTCGCTGGCTCCGGGAGTTCGAGTCTGAGGCACCCATGGGGCTCTTGGAGATGGGGTCTTAGGGATTTGCACAGAGTGCTCTGGAAGACGGGCTCCTCAAAAGGGCACCCCCGCAGGGCCCTCCGTGAGAGGAGTACTCGGAAGTCGGCTGTCCGCGGGGCTCTGGGAGATGGAGTCTGAGGCAGGCGCCCACGGGACTCTGGGAGATGGAGTCTGAGTCCAGAGCCTGTGAGGTGTTCTGGGAGACGCGGTCCTCTGAAGCAGGATGCCCGTGGGGACCACTGGGAGATGGAGTCTGTGGCAAACGGCCGCGAGTCCTGTGCGGAGTCCTAGAAGCCACCAGAGGGCACGCGAGCCTGCCTTTTCTGACTGTAGCCATCAAAGGTGTGAGAAGTGCGCCAGAGGGCGCGCGAACCTGCCTTTTCTGACTGTAGCCATCAAGGGTGTGAGAAGTGCACCAGAGGGCACGCGAGCCTGCCTTTTCTGACTGTAGCCATCAAGGGTGTGAGAAGTGCGCCAGGTTCCCAGCAAGGATGAAATCTCAGATCTGCACTCTGTAAAATGCTTCCAATCTCTGGCTGACAGGTCTTCAGAGTGCTGGACACAGAAAGGTCTGGGGGGATGGGGGAAGAAATTCCACCTAAAGCACAAGATATCTACCAATAAGATATCCATGGCCGGCGCCGTGGCTCACTAGGCCTCCACCTGTGGCGCTGGCACCCCAGGTTCTAGTCCTGGTTGGGGCGCTGGGTACTAGTCCCAGTTGCTCCTCTTCCAGTCCAGCTCTCTGCTGTGGCCCGGGAAGGCAGTGGAGGATGGCCCAAGTGCTTGGGCCCTGCACCTGCATGGGAGACCAGGAGGAGTTGCCTGGCTCCTGGCTTCGGATCGGCGCATCGCTGGCCATAGCGGCCATTTGTGGGGTGAACCAATGGAAGGAAGACCATTCTCTCTGTCTCTGTCTCTCTCTCACTGTCTAACTCTTTGTCAAAAAAAAAAAAAAAAAGATGGCCACTGAAACTAGTATGAGGCCTGGACAGTGACCTGTAATACTGATTTTTAGGTCCACATGATGACCTGTAATATGGTGTGATATCTGATCTCTGAAACTAACTTGATGTTCCCTGTGTGGCTTCCAGTATTACTCTATCATGTCTGCATAGTGACATCCTACAAGGTTGATTGGTTTGGCAGGTGGCTGCACTGGAATTGGTGGGCTTACTGTGTTAAATAAAGTTGGATGGTCTCTGTTTTTCCTGCATGGTGTTGACATGATTGTTTTCAAAAGCAATTTCCTTCTCAAATCTACAGGGAGGGTGGGACAGTGATGAATGAAAGTTCTTATTGCAACTGCTACTGTTTCTTTTAAAAGATTTTAGCAATGGGCCAGGTGCAGTGGCATAGTGGGTAAAACCACTGCCTGTAGTGCCAGCATCCCATATAGGCGCCGGTTCGAGACCTGGCTGCTCCACTTCAATCCAGCTCTCTGCTACAGCCTAGGAAAGCAGTAGAAGATGCGGATGGAAGACCTCTCTGTCTCTGCCTCCTTCCCTCTCTGTGTAACTCTTTCAAATAAATAATTTTTAAAAAAGATTTTAGCTGTTTATAGATACATATTCTGATATTCCTGTTTTTAAAAGATTTATTTATTCATTTGAAAGGGAGAGAGAGAGAGAGAGAGAGAGTTTTCAATCTGCTGGTTCACTCTCCAGATGGCTACAATGGCAGGAGCTGAGTCTATCTGAAGCCAGGAGCCAGGAGCTTCCTCCAGGTCTCCCACATGAGTGTGAGGGCCCAAGGACTTGGGTTATCTTCTACTGCTTCCCCAGGCCATAACTGAGAATTGGATCAAAAGTGGATCATCCAAGACTCGAACGGGTGCCCGTATGGGATGCCAGCACTGCAGGCGGCAGCTTTACCTGCTACACCACAGTGCTGCCCCCCCTCTTTTTTTTTTAAAGATACTTATTTATTTATTTATTTGAAAGGCAGAATTACAGAGAGAGAGAGAGAGAGAGAGAGAGAGAGGTCTTCCATCCACTGGTTCACTCCCCAGTTGGCTGCAAGGGCTGGAGCTGTGCTGATCTGAAGCCAGGAGCCAGAAGCTTATTCTGGATCTCCCATGTGGGTACAGGGGCCCAAGGACTTGGGCCATCCTTCAGTGCTTTCCCAGGCCACAGCAGAGAGCTGGATCGGAAGTGGAGCAGATGGAACATGAACTGAAGCCCATATGGGATTCTGGCACTGCAGGCAGCAGCTTTACCTGCTACGCCACAGCACTGGCCCCCTTTCCCTCATGACAACTTGTCATAATTTCTTCTTTAAGATTTATGTATTTGGCTTGTTTTCACATTTGAGTATTTCTTAAGCAGCTAAGTTAGATAATTAATTAAAATTTATAGATATTCTAGTTTTTTGTGGTTACCCTAAGGACTTATAACCACATAAGTATAGGGTAGAGAATTATTATTGTGTTTATCTTCAGAGTATAAAACTGTATACAAGAACTTGATTTAGACATCAGTGAACTTGAACTGAGTTCTGAAAAGCCATATTTCAGATAGGTGAGATCTTGAAGAGTTAAAATTGTATATGTGCGGGTGTAAAAAGTTAAGCTTAAGCTTACAGGTTTAAACCTTCCTGGTGCAGCTGTGAAAATAAAACAGAGTGAAGTAGCACCTTGACAGTAGGGACTCCATTTTGGAGCACTTGAGACTGCATTCTGGGAAAGCAACCCCCCCCCACCGTGAGACTCTGGTCCGAAACTATGATCTCAAATAGTCGGACAATAGCAGTGCACTACATCACCCTTGGCAACACACAAAAACCCCCTAGCATGATTGCTCAAGCTTAAAAGTAGAAAGGTTACACCTGGGTTACCTGGGCTAATAATGAAGATGTGATTTGTCTATGTCTTAAGATCATAATTGCTGATTGTAAGACTTTAGCAACCGCTTAACAACCGTGTATTCTCTTCCCCTTCCCGGTTTTGCGGTTTTTGCCTTTATAAACTCTAACCTTTGGTTATTCGGGGCTGCTCTGCTCATGATGATCAGACAGCCCCAGCATGCTGGATAATCAATAAAGCTTCCCCTTGCTGTTTGCATAAGAGATGTCTCTTGGTGACGTTTTTCGGGCAGTCGACTCTAACATTTGGAGGCCCCAGCGAGATCTGACTGCTGCCTGCAGACGTCTCCAACGGATATCTCTTGGGGTAAGTGCAGGCGCCTATTCGTGTTGTCGGCCGGCTTATTTGTGGTTTGTGTCTCTTCATTCTGGATTTTGGTAGTTTGTGAGCGCTCCAGGGTTTTGGGAACTGTGCTGGTGTAGTAGCTGCTGGGACAGGGCGTGAGCCCTTCCTGGCTGTGGCCGGCAGACGTGCCCGGGGGCCACAGGCTACGGCCCTGAGGGACGCCTCAGGAGGACAAAGGAAGGCTGGGGACGCCCAGATACTTCCGACGGGGCAGGCGTGGAGTCTGCATTCCCAGCACAGACGGGGTGGCCGGTAAGGCCTTCTTATTATTAGTCTTTTGTAGTTGTAAGGTGCTTTGTTGGTTGTCTTGTTGTTTGTTGATTGTGTTCTCTTGTCATTTAGCATTGTATGGGGTGCTGTGATGGCTCCCGTTTGGTAGATTTGGAATCTGCATTTGTATTGCCAGCATTGTCGCGTGACTCTGAAGTGGTTCTGGAGTCTGCATTTGTAGGTTCTGAAGTGGTTCCGGAGCTTGCATTTGTATTACCGGCATCCTCACAGGGCTCTGAGGCGGTTCCAGAGTCTGTGTTTGTATTGCTAGCATCGTCGCGACCAGTAGTTTATCTCAGTTCCTCTACGGACACTTTGTGTGGTTGTTGTGTGCTGATTCTCTACACTGTTTGTCTGTTCGTGTACATTGTGTTGTCTGCTAACATGGGCCAGACTGTGTCTACACCTTTGTCTCTAACTTTAAATCATTGGTAGGAGGTAAGCGACCGGGCACATAACCTTTCTTTGTCAGTCAAGAAGGTAAAGTGGCAGTCTTTCTGTGCCTCTGAATGGCCCCCCGGAGGGCTCTCCATTTACCACTCATTCGCCAAGTGAAAGAGGCCGTTCTCCTCCCTGGCCGTCCTGGGCACCCAGACCGGGATTTTGAGAAAACATCGGAGGTCAGTATTCCTTCCCTCAAGCGGGACCGGATCTGTGGAAGTGACCGTTGAGTGTCCGGCACCCCACAGCTCTCCGAGAACGCGGAGTCCCCCCGGCCACGGCTTAGCTACGGCCGAAACTCCAGAGGGATTGTAAGGAATGGGAGGGAAATTAGGAAGGGCAGTTGGCTGAGAGCCTGGAGACCCCCTGAGCTCGCTTTGGCTTCCCGGCGGCCGGACTGCGACCCGAGGACCAGGTCTCTCTCTCGGAGGGACGCCTGGTCACGCTGCCTACTGCTACGCGAGCAGGGCTTAGCTTCGGTCGAGGCTAATATTGGCCCTCCAGGTAAACTCAGACAACTAGGTAGTGGGTAACCTTGAGTGATAGGAGATTTCAAACCCCACTCAGCCCCCAGACATGAGGAGCTTCATTGCTTTCTGCCTTCCTCCTCCTCCGGGGGGGGGGGGCTCCCTCCCCCACTCTTTTGCTCTCCTCATCTCCATTCCTATACCACTGGCGAGGAGAAAGGGAGAGGGAAATTCCACAGGTCTCTCCACCTGGGGAAAAGCTGTTACCTGTTACCTGTTAACCCTTTCCAACCGGGTAAAAAGTTTTCCGTCTTTGCAGCTTATGGTAGCTCTGGTGCGTCTTAAAAGTTTTTTGTAAACTATTACTGTTGCTAAGCTTTGATTGCCTGAGGACTAAATCTGGAAAAGAGCTAAAGTTAACTATCTGTTGTAATTGACTGAGTGTCTGCAGTAGTCCTAATTAATCTGGCTTTGGTTAAATTATAGAAGGTTCCCAACACCCCACGGCTAGTCCTGCCAGGCCCCGGTGTGTGCAGTCTTCCCTGTAAATGGGGGACCACAGCCTTTCTCTGCACTCCAAATATCTCTAGGCAGAGCCCCCACCCCAGGGCTGCTTCTTTTTCCTCTCCTGGAGGAATTTCCAATTCAATACCACTGCTGACCTTACCTAAGGGAGCCAGAACCTTAAGCCATTAACCCTTTCCAACCTGATGGGTTTTTCTCTTTGCAGCTAATAAAAACCTAAACAATGGGTTCATATGCTGATAATCAGCTCTTTTCTGTGCTGCTGTCCCTGACTCATCTGAGAGCGTTCACCTGTCTTGAAGGTTTCGCGTTTTTCTATTGCCATTATGAGTCTTGATTGGAAAAACTACAGCGCGAAGTTTGTTTACATTGTTTATCTGTTTTTAATGTCTAAGTAATTACCCAACTGATCAGAAATGTACTAATTTTGGCTAAATGGTTTGACTCTCTGACAGCTTAAATTCTAAACCGAGTCTTCCAACTTTGGGCTTCCAGTCGGATCCCTGGAACTCTCAAAGGATGAGACTCTAAATTTGTTAAAGTAACAGCTGCTTGAGTCAATTCAGATTATATAAAATATATTAAAATGTTATAAATAGTGTCAGACCTATGCTGTATTTATGTTTTTGCTTTCCAGCTAAAGCGGTCTTATAAAAATAAGAGTAAAATTCTGTGTATACAAGCCTTTATGTTGTTAACTAAAGTAAGCCAATACAGATTGGTTCAGAAAATTGAGGTAATGCAAATGCCCTTCGGTTTGCTCAGTGGCTTGCTTGCTCAGTTTTACATGTCTTTGATATGCTTTAAACTTGTTTCTCTTAATGAGGAAGATCTTTTCAAAGTTGTAAACATACACTAATGTTTGCTGTCCAGGAGGTGTTATCCTTGTGTTACTTAAAAACATAAAAATGTAATTTTAACTTTTATTTCAGATAATGGTGTGGTATTCATTAATAACTCAGTGTCTTAAGTCATCTAGGCATCAGTGCTAAGTAAAACTTGGAAAAATATATTATATATACTTTTAACATCTCAAATTCAATAAAAAAAAAAAAAACTGAGTTTGTTAACATGTATTCTCATAGGTTGGCCATACATGACAATTCAAGACTATGTAAAAATAACTATAAGTATAAAGTTTCAAAAGGTGTAAACAAGTCATAAAAAGTTTTAAAATGTTTATAATTTTAAAATATTATTTACAGAGTTAAGTGCTAATACCAAAATTACACTGACCTAAAGTTAAAGTCTAATCTTCTGTTATAACAATGGGGTTTAAAAAAAAAAAAAAAAAGTGTACTAATGTTAGTAAATATCTAAAAATGGTCTAAATCATAAATCTTAAAATCTGTTTCTGCAAAAACTGTAACGTCTATTTTAACAGTGTCTGCTTAATCGATTACTCTGCCATTTCTAGAGTTAGGTCCTGTAAGCTCTTTTTGACTCTGTTAAATAATTCTAAATTATGTAAACTCTTATATACAAGGGTTTTTTTTTTAATTTCTGGTTTATTCGACAAGAGACATAAAATTCATATTAATCCATTGTGTACTCTACTGTCTCTGTTAAGTTATGGTTATGCGGCAGATGCTAAAAAACTGGGTTCCAGAAACCCAAGAAAGCGCTAGTGTCCACAGGCTACACGGTAAATACCCGGAAGCCAAAGGATGGCAGAGACCTCTGCCACAATTTCTCCTCTAAGTCAGGCTACACAGTAAACACTGGTTAAACTGCCAGTTAAATCTAAAAGCCCAAAAAGTCAGGCTAGAGACCCAACTTGCTGCCTCACTTCTCCTCTTTTCTCTTTCAGAAGGGAAGTTACTACTGTTCTGCAGGACTCTCCACTGTGATGTACGGTTTGATCCCCAGACCTTATATAAGGGATGACTGACCTTTTCTGTAATAATGCCTGGCCACAGTATAGGGCCCCAAACAACATAACAAAAAAAAAAAAGGGGGGGGGGGTTAAACTGTAAAATAATGTGACAACTAGATCAATTTTTTGGTGTGAAAAGTTACACTGACGACCTCAAAGTATACAAACAGGTCACCACAGTTGATCTTACCTAAAGGGTCATAGTTCTCCTCATGGGCACGGTCTTAACTCGCAGGAAAATACTAAGTGTCAGAATTTGCCCATGACCATAATTTTTCTAGCTCACCCTGATATTAAAAAAATCTCCAAAAATCAGGGTTGGGTTGGGCACCCCCCTTGACTGGCATCATAGAGGCTGCCTCCATGGTCCACTTTATTAGAGACCAGTGGAATGAGGAGCAAGCTAGCAGCAGGAGCAATGTATGGATGGGCAACAGGCCAATCAATGGCTGCTTTACACGGTGATCTGCCGTCAAGGAGACCCAGCAAGGCCAGTGCACCCCAAACCTGTGCACCTGTTGCTGATATAAGGAGCCAGGGCGTTGGGCAAGCAGCTGTCGTAACAGCAAATGCCTTCTGTCGGCCCTGCCAAGAGCACAGCCACTGGACACGGAACTGCCCTGGGTGTCGAAGGACTCCTGGTTCAGAACTACAGACCCTGTGGCCCCGAGCTAAAAAGCCTTTGGCTCTGCCCAGCCTCTGCCCGGCTTCCAGCTCCAGCCACTGCTATTGGGGATGGCCTAGGGTCAGTAAAACGTAAATTGCCTATTTCTATCAGCCTCCTATTTAACTCTCCTAGTCCAGCCATGTAATGCGAGTCAACAGGGTGCCTCCCTTAAAGGAGATTTGCATCTCTTACAATTTTCTTAACAGCACCCCATGGATAGGTCTGGGCCACACACACCCTGCCAGGCCTTAAAAGTCTATCCAATAGTCCAGGGGGAAGTGGTCCCCTCCACTCCTGTACTGAAACTATAGATGCTTCTCCTTACACCGTGTGTTTTTAATGCCCTTATTTGTTTTGTCTCTAACAGACTAAAAGCTGTTAACTCCAAATGGTCGTCAGACAAGGCTTCCAGCCCATTCCACTGGACTACCTGAGCAGCCCTCTGGACCAAGCAGTACAGTCTCTCCAAGGCCACTGTTGCACACCATAAGACAGGTAGCAAGAGGAAATACCCAAATCCCCCTCGACGCCCACCTGCCAGCTTCGAAGAAGTTACAGAAGACGGAACTCCATCCATAATCCCAAAGAAGAATTTTGGGTATTACCTCTTGAGGAAAAAAATATTAGGCAGAAAGTTAGTTATGAGCTTATGTGTGTGTGACATAAAGGCCTAATGTGTCCACCATATGCATCTGCATCTCAGTCATCCTGACAATGTTTCATGGACAGCCCGGCCTTTGCATCCTGCCCTGCCCCCTTCTACCTGATAACCTGCCAGGTGGAGATCCCCGCCCCTTCTGCCTGACAAATCTTCCACAATCTCCCAGATGTAGCCCAGTATCTGCATTTCAGTATTACAGAACAGGCGGGGGTTGGATCTCATTTTCATGAGGGGGGGTGTGTGTTATGCGTGGCCCTAAAGGAAAAATGTTGTTTTTATGCTGACTAAACCCAGGTGGAAACTTCATGGCCAAACTCAGAAAACGACTGGAAAAATGGCAACAGGAGAGGGAAACTCAACAGGGATGGTTTGAGTCATGGTTCGGCCGGTCCCCATGGCTTACTACCCTACTGTCAGCCCTAGCAGGACCCTTAATTGTTCTACTCCTAATTGTAACCATAGGACCTTGTGTGTTAAATAGACTCATCACCTTCATGCGGAAACAAGTTAAAAATGTTAAACTCATGGTCATAAGACAACAATATGTCACATTAAAAAAAAAAAAAACAATCTCTAAGATTAGAGATCCTTACAACAAGGAGTGGGGAATGAAGAGTTAAAATTGTATATGTGCGGGTGTAAAAAGTTAAGCTTAAGCTTACAGGTTTAAACCTTCCTGGTGCAGCTGTGAAAATAAAACAGAGTGAAGTAGCACCTTGACAGTAGGGACTCCATTTTGGAGCACTTGAGACTGCATTCTGGGAAAGCAACCCCCCCCCACCGTGAGACTCTGGTCCGAAACTATGATCTCAAATAGTCGGACAATAGCAGTGCACTACATCACCCTTGGCAACACACAAAAACCCCCTAGCATGATTGCTCAAGCTTAAAAGTAGAAAGGTTACACCTGGGTTACCTGGGCTAATAATGAAGATGTGATTTGTCTATGTCTTAAGATCATAATTGCTGATTGTAAGACTTTAGCAACCGCTTAACAACCGTGTATTCTCTTCCCCTTCCCGGTTTTGCGGTTTTTGCCTTTATAAACTCTAACCTTTGGTTATTCGGGGCTGCTCTGCTCATGATGATCAGACAGCCCCAGCATGCTGGATAATCAATAAAGCTTCCCCTTGCTGTTTGCATAAGAGATGTCTCTTGGTGACGTTTTTCGGGCAGTCGACTCTAACAATCTCACTGCCAGATTAACTATAGGGTAAAAAGTAGAATAAGAAGGGACTGGGATCAAGGATGGATTAATCTCACAGTGGGGGAAGTGTTCACTGACATAGCTTGAATGGGGATGGGAAGAATGGAGAGAATAACCATGGATCAGGAAGCACAAATCAAGTTGTCAGGAAGGTGTCCTCCTGATCAATTCACATTTCCAACTCTTGATTTTGCTTCTTTTTTTATATTTTTTGCAGATTTTTTTGAGAGGCAGCAAGACTGACAGACAGAACTCTCATGCACTGGTTCATGCACCAAGCACCTGCAACAGACAGGCTTCAGTCAGGCCAAAGCCAGGAGCTGGAAGTTCAATCCAGGTCTCCCACACCCAAGTATTGGATCCCTTCTGAGAGTCTGCATTAGCTGGAAGCTGGAATTAGGAGCAGAGACAAGACTTCAACCCAGGTTCTCTGGTATGCAATGCAGGTGTCCCAAGAGGCAGCGTAGCCACTGAACCAAATGCCTATGCTGACTCTGTTTTGATACTGTCAACTGATAAACATAATCTTCCAAAGCAATAGCTTGTGTTTTTATTGAATGTAATTACAAAATAGCTTAAATGTCTATCTGTCTTCGGAGTGATGTAATTTGAAAATCTTTGGAATTTTTTGAAGATTCGGTTATTTGAGCAATGTGTTCTCACCCAAATCTTGTTTCTTGTGATGTCAACAAGTACTGAACATTATGTAGGATAAAAAGTGTTGATAGAAATATTTATAGAGTCTGTATACAAGGGGGCTTCAAAAATTGTGGAAAAATAAAATTAAGATATGTTTATTTTGATGCAAAACTGTTTCAACTCCATGCATAGTTTTTTCAAAATATGCACTTTCTATGAATTTTTGAAGACCCCCTCATATTTTTTAGGTCAGTAGCTTTAGAGTTCTTTTGAAGCATAAAGTTCTCTGTGGGGAGCAACCCGGACTGGACTGAGTTACTGGAATTAAGACTTATTCTATGCATCTGCTCTCCCACAATATGGCGCTGGGAGAGGAGGCAACAGCTTCTACCCAGCTGCCTCTCACCAACTTGACAAGCTGCAGGACCTGCTCCTGATTGGAGGAGAGCAGTGTACTCGGCGTGTGGGCAGCCAAGTTGGGATTGGCGGAGGAGGACTATAAAGGAGGAGAGAGACGGCATGCACGAGGAACATCTAAGGGGAACACCTGTGCAGCCCCCGAGAGAGCCGGCCGGCGGTGTGCCGCTCCCCCGCGGAAGTGGGGAATGTGGCAGGGGGAACCGCCCTTCCACGGAGGTGGGAGGGACAGTAGCCAACCCGGGAAGAACCAGCAGCAAACCCGGGGAGGGCCGAGCAGACAAAAGAACAGCGCAGGGTCCTGTGTCGTTCCTCCACGAAGATGGGGAGCGACATGATGGTGCCGTGACTCGGATATGAAGCCTAGGCAGGGTTTAGTGTCGTTCCTCCACGAAGAGGGGGAGCGACATAATGGTGCCGTGACTCGGATATGAAGCCTAGGCAGGGTTTAGTGTCGTTCCTCCACGAAGAGGGGGAGCGACATTCTCCATTTTGAATAATGTAGAATTAATATTTTCTGATTCTTATGCAGAAAATCAGCTACATTTGTTGCTGTGGATTCATTCTGAGAGGAGGAGCATGGTGGGGGCAAGAGGCGTGGAGTCACCACACAGACCCCGGGAGTCAGGTGAAAGCAGGCCAGAGGTGAGCAGCCCACAGACTCATCTATTTCAGTTGCAACAGCAGCTTAAATAGCCAAGAAAGCCTATCTGGTTAAGGGGTGGTTTATGCCCTAACCAATCACAGCCTGTTGCCAGGAAGTATCCAAAGCCATCAATCACAGCCTGTTGCCAGTCATGCTCTGTTGCCAGGGGGTTTCCCAGGGGGTTTCCTAAGCCACTCCTGAGTAACTGATGCTTGCTTGCCAGTGGCCATTTTGGCATGGCCTTCTCATTCCACCATACATTAACATCTTTCAACTATAATTTGTCTGAGAAACTGTTTTTAAAACATTTCCTTCATAAAATTTAAATGAAAATTAGTAGGAGTTTATGGGTAATCTACTATATAACTTAGTGTGCAGGCTATAGCCAAAGCCACTACTGTAAAGGCCAAATGATTTGACTTGGCCCCTGGTTTGATCTTGGGATACTCTGGCTGCAAAGTCATTGCTCTCTCAGAATGCTATGAAGTTAGAAAATGCTAGGTGGGAGTGCTGGCATCGTGGTGTAGCAGGTAAAGCTGCTGCCAGCAGTGCCGGCATCCCATATGGGTGACGGTTTGAGTCCAGGCTGCTCCACTTCCAATCCAGTTCTTTGCTATTGCCTTGGAAAGCAGTAGAAGATGGTCCAAGTCTTTGGAGCCCTGAACCCACATGGGAGACTCAGAAGAAGCTCCTGGCTCCTGGCTTCAGATTGATGCAGCTCCAGCCATGGCAGCCAATTGGGGAATGAACCAGTGGATGGAAGACCTCTGCCTCTCTGCCTCTTCTTCTCTCTCTGTGTTATTTTCAAAAAATAAATAAATAAAAAGAAAATGCTAGGTGGGAAAACATGAAAAATGACTACATATCAGGCACTAAGATCAGAGAACACCATTTCAAGACAAACCTCAAAAGCAAGTAATCAACTATTTCTAAGAAAACAGAGCTTGTAAAGGTTCCTCTGGCATTTTTGCAAAGGAATACAGAGTTTAAAATAAAGGCGGGCATAAATAAGCTTTAGGAAGATAAGCTGACAAGTTTTCCTTCAAAAGAATCTGCTGAAGCCAAGAAAATGGTCATATTAGAAACAGATTATTTGAGAGGATAGTTGACACCTGTATTTTTCTAAGAAAGTCAATCATTAGAGATGAAATGGTCAAATATCAGAGAAAGTAAGACTGTGTGGTGATAGAAATAAATACTAAAGTGCTCTTTAGACTCGGAGCTTCTACACAGAACAAATAGTTAAGGGTGGGTCTGGGGGCTTACGATGGCCCCCACACAATCCAGTGAACGTAACTGTTGTGCAGGACAGAGAAACACAGACAGAGTAGTGGTCTCAACATGGGAGTCAAAGGGTTTCCTCTGATCTCTCCAGAGAGTGCAGACAGCACACTGCCAGAGTGAGGTGTTCAATTGGGAAGAAAGTTCTACAGACAGTTTGTGGGACCAGTGCTGTGGCACAGCACTGTGGCCTGAAGCACTGGCTTCCCATATGGATGCTGGTTCAAAACCTGGCTGCTCCACTTCCAATCCAGCTCTCTGCTATGGCCTGGGAAAGCAGTGGAATATGGCCCAAGTCCTTGGGTCCCTGCACCCACATGGGATTCATGGAGGAAGCTCCTGGTTCCTGGCTTCAGATCGGCACAGCTCTGGCTGTTGTGGCCAATTGGGGAATGAGCCATCAGATGGAAGACCTCTCTCCCCCTCTCTCTGCCTCTCCTCTCCCTGTGTAACTCTGACTTTCAAATAAATGAATAAATCTTTTAAAAAGAGGGCAGTTGGTTTAGTTCCTTGTCATTACACACACATATAAATGCTATTTGAAATCTCCCTGCCCATCCAATAAAATCCCACAAACATGAACACAGGCACACATATGTCACATACCCTAGCCCACACTTGAATAGGCCTGAGCCACACAAATGGACACACCACAGTGCACATCTAACACACACACATACATGTGCATAGTATTTGATGTGAGTGGGTATACGCAAACATATATTTCATAAAGGTACACACACTCATACACTTAACCTTCACACACATAGTACACACAGATGAAGGTACACATGAAGATATACAATAACAACACTAACAGAGATTTATACATGTTAGACAAGCACACACATCACAATGCATGTATGAACATTAACATATACTCATGCACATGTGCACACAGATACAGACACAGATGTACAATCAGAAGGTTCCAGAGAGAGTAAATTTATCTCAAGATGTTTGAGAATTTTAAAATGAAGAAAAGGAGACATTAACACAAGAAAGGTGGAATAAACATATTCCCAAGCCTCTGAGAAACAGGGGTGCAGATATTAAAGCCTATGTCTTACTGCTCTCTTGTGGTGGTTTTAAAGAACACCTTTCTGAGCACTGAACAGTCTCTCCTTCCTTCCCAAATGTCTAGAAAGTAATAAGCCTCTCCAAATGTTTTGGAATCCACTATGAGAAACTGATGATATTTGACAATTATTACAAAACCAATAATGTAGTATCATTTTGTCAGAACTAATTACCTCCTGATTGCCATGTTCTGAATTCAAGGACAATCATATACCAAATGCTTGGATTGGTTTAAATTATTATCCCCTAAGAATTCCCTCACTATATCTGTTAGCCATTTGCATTTCTTCTTCAGAGAACTGTCTTCTGAGGTCCTTTCCCCATTTCTTAACTCGATTGGTTGTTTCTTGTTGAGTTTTTTATGTTGCTGATATATTCTGGATGTTAACCCCTTATCAGAGAAGTAGCTCACAAGTATTTTTGCACTTTCTGTTGGACGTCTCTTCACTCTACCTTTTCCTTTGACATGCAGAAGCTTCTGAGTTTTGATATACCATTTGTCTAGTTTTGCTTTCGTTGTCTATGCCTTGGAGACCTTAACCAAGAAGTCACCATCTACACCAATGTCTTGAAGTGTTTCCCCTATATTTTTTCCTAGCAAATTTAGTCATAGGCCTTAAATTCAGGTCTTCAATGCATCCCCAGTAAGCTTAGGAGCCCCAAAATTATTCAGCTATCTGATGGTAATAGGTATATAACATGCAATATCTTTTAAGATGATTTATTTACTTTATTTGCAAGATAGAGTTGGAGAGAGAGAGAGAGAGAGAGAGAGAGAGAGAGAGAGAGAGGAAAGAGAGAGAGATAGAAAGGGGGGTATCTTCTATGTACTTCACTCCCCAGATGGCTGCAATGGCCAAGGCTGGGCCAGACCAAAGCCAGGAGCTGGGAGCTTCTTCCAGGTCTCCCACGTGGGTGCAGGGGCCCAAGCACTTCTGCTACTACCCCAGGTACATTAGCAGGGAGCTGAATTGGAAGTGGAGTGGCCAGGACTCAAACTGGCACCTGTATGTGATGCTAGCACCTCAAGCAGTGGTTTAACCCACTGCACCACAGTACCAGCCCCAAAATGCAATCTTATTGTAAATACATCCTTAAGATGAACATTTTCAGAGAAAAACAACTAGGAAAAATATTTTAATTCGGTGCGATTGCAGCATACCACACAATGAAAAATGGCTCTCAGATGAAAGGCAATCTTCCCTCATCAAAGCACAGACAAACCAAAGAGAAATTGTTTGTTGATATTTCTCATTTCTAAAGTAAGTGCACTCCGAAGTCCCTTGTATGTTGATTTTCTACCAGTGTCTCACATCAATCTCTTTGCATGGTCTGAGCATCGTATGCAATGTTCATCTGTGAGACAAAACCTCTGCATCACATGTCTTTGTAAACACTCGACTCTCTTTTCAGCAGGAAGCGTGGACTCGTGTGTATACTCTTGTCCATGCTTCTGCCATTATTTCTTGGGCTCACCCTAATTGGGCATTTACCACCGTTCTAGGGGCACTTCCTGTATGGTCACTAACAACCACGAGTCCCGTAGCACCGTCTCAGCTCCTGTCCTGTCCAACCTGCTGCAGCCCTGAAGCTGATGCTAAACTCTTGGTTGTCTAATAGTAACTATTGTAAAGGACTCAGCCTAGGTATTATCCATTGTGATCCAATATTGTTGTTTCCAAGTATTTGGTATAGCATTCCTTATGTTTTCCTTTAAGAACTCCCCCTCCCTCAGACCCTTTGAGTGCACTCATAGTCTATTATGACACATGTTCAACCATTGCGTTGCTCTACCATTCCCAAATGAATATCATTCTTTGCAAAACCTGATTATTTTTGCTTTTGAGATTGCCATTGTCCTGGCAATCACAGAAAACCTGGCCAGGTGGCCCAAGGCATCATGTTCTCTCCCAAGAGGCCCCTTCTTTTCCTACATGCCCCAGACAGGTTCCAAGAGGCCTGACTGCTGGCCTTGGAGCTGTCACTGAGATCATATGTGAAGTGGGGGCCAGGATGAGCCCATTCTGGTGTTGAAGGTGCTGACCTTTTGAAAGGATGAAAGAGAGGTTGTTCTCTAGTCACTGAGCTGCAAGGGGCATCTCTACTCCCAGATTCAATTAATCCATAGCCTGGGGGAGGAAAAAAAAAACAATTTCCTGCAGCCCCAGGCCCCCATAGGTAAAAGTCTCTTCTGGATCAGTCATCCTGCCCTCCCTGTGTACTCTCAGAGCCTCCAGAGGTTTTGTGGGGAGTCTCAGAATATCCTGATGCTGGTCAGTGGTGGTGAGGCAGGCCTGAGAATGGATCTTAGGCACCCAGGGTGTGGGGCTGTGTGAGTGGGCAGAAATGAGTGCAGGCATCCTCAACTCTAGCCAAGTACAAAGCACTAGAGAGAATCCTCTTCCTGGATCCAGGCCTTGGGGACCTCTGGGCTGGTCTATGTATCAGTGTGTGCAAAGCTCATGAGTATTCACGTGGGGCCCAAACCACCTCATCGTTAGAGAAGTAACACCAGTAACTGGAACATCTCTTCTGTGTGGTGTGGATACCTGTTCATTTGTCAGGCACCCCCCAAGTGGCACCTGGAGACGTGGCTTGGACTGGAAGCTGAGTATGAATTCTTGGTTAACAACATCCAGGTGCAGGATGCAGTTTCTCTTTGAATAAAGGAGAGAAGATAAAAATTTGGATGGGGGAATGAAGTAGCAGGTTAAGACCCTTCAAGCTAATTAAGGGTGGGTTATCAGGTAACTAACTAACAGGAGCTACCCTGCAGCTTCTGTCTGGCAGGTGTGTTCCTGCAGGGTTCCTGGAGCTGCATCCAGGCCTGGCTGTCCTCAAAGAGACACCCCTGGGCCAGAGTGCAAATCTCGAGTTTTAATCCACATTCTGAGGCAGCCCCTGCTCCCACCCTGAACTTAATTGTTACTGTGGATTCATTCTGAGAGGAAGAGCGTGGTGGGGGCAAGAGGCGTGGAGTCACCACACAGGTCCTAGGAGTCGGGTGAAAGCGGGTGAGAGGTGAGCAGCCCGCAGACTCGTCTATTTCAGTTGGTACAGCAGCTTATATAGTCAAAGCAGCCAATCCAGTCAAGGGGCAGTTTATGCCCTAACCAGTCATAGCCCATTGCCAGGCAGGCTCCATTGCCATGTGGTTTTGGAAGCCATCCAATCACAGCCTGTTGCCAGGCGGGCTCCATTGCCATGTGGTTTCCAAAGCCATCCAATCACAGTCTATTGCCAGGCAGGCTCCGTTGCCAGCAGCCATCTTGGCATGGCCTTCTTGTTCCACCACATTGCCCCTTTTTGTTTATTTTTGAGCAACGGGAGACATGATTCTTGGCCATACCATTGTTGACCCTGTTTCCATGTGGTCTCCATTCATGGCTGTGTCTGTCTTAAGTTGTCCCCCAGGGGATCTTACCCATCATTGACTAAGCAGCGCTCAAAACAGGAGACCATAGGAGTGCTTGCTCAGGTGGGGGTAGGAATAAGGAACAATGGTAACTGCATGCAGGCTGTGGGCCATTTGAGTGGCTGACCAGAGCTAGTGGGGATATAAAACAGTAGAAAATATGGCTATGGGCAGTTCCTCAGGGTAGGATGATAGGGCAGCAGCTCAACAATTGGTAGCAGGTGTGTCCACTGACAAAGTGGACTCTGTCTTGTTCAGCTGGTTCTGGTTGACTATCAGTTGCAGGCTTGATGTTTCTGGCTGGTACCCAAATGGGCTGTCCCGCATTCTCTGGATAGACACAAGCATATCCTTGGCCCTTGGTCAGCAAAAGCCTTTCTATGGGTGTTGGAATCCAGGGCCTGAATTCCACATCTGCTCCTACATTTAGGGCAAACATGCAGGTGGGATGGGGTCTAGCAGCTGCTCTGAGAGTCTGGGGTACCTGGGGACTGCCACAAACATGGGGACCCTCACTGGGTGCGGATGGGATGACCTCACATGGGTTATTTCCTTGAGGTCGTCTAAGTTCATCCCATGGGTATCTGGGGGGTGTCTGACTAGGCATTGCTGCGTTGTCTGCTGACACGTCATTTTCACTGTCAGAGCGCTCTCTCCCTAAGTCATCAACTGATGCCTGTGAGACAGGGACCTGGAGTGACAGGCTCTTATCACTCACAGATTCATTATGTTTGGTCATCTGTGTGGGTTTCTGAGAGGGGCTATCTTTCCCATGTTTGAGTGCTTAAGAGTGGCACGGCACGCCAACTCTAGCCAAAGGAAAGACACGCACAGTACTGCTGCCATAACAAAACAAATTCCTAGCACCTCAATGGTTGATGGCATTATGCAGGGGTTCCCTACATGACAGACAGTGGTGTATCAGGTCGTACATTTGTCCTGTGCTTAGTGGGGGACTTCCTTGATTCGTTAGGTCAAGGCCATATGTCCACACGGTGTCTCCAGAGCGTCAACTCTCTCAAGGAAGGGTAGATGACTTGGTTACAAATTCTGGGATGATCGGTCCCTTATGTGAATTCGCCAGGTGAACCGGAAGTAAAAGGAGGAGGTGAGAAGCGGCATTAGGTTTCTGGGCGGTGTGTGACTAACCTGGGGTCACTTAGATGGAGGACAAGGACAAGGAAAGGGGTGTAGGAGGGGGTTCTGTGCTCACCCTCACAGAACCGAATAGCACACAAAACACCGAGGGGCCTACTTGCCAAAATCAAGGGAGGACCTCACCGAGTCCGACACACTGTCTCTCTCTCAGTCACGTTGGTGCCAGATGTTGCTGTGGATTCATTCTGAGAGGAGGAGCATGGTGGGGGCAAGAGGTGCAGAGTCACCACACAGATGCCAGGAGTTGGGTGAAAGCAGGCCAGAGGTGAGCAGCCAGCAGACTTGTCTATTTCAGTTGGTGCAGCAGCTAATATAGCCGAGGCAGCCAATCTTGTCAAGGGGCGGTTTATGCCCTGACCAATCACAGCCTGTTGCCAGGCAGGCTCCATTGCCAGGTGGTTTCCCAGGGAGTTTCTGAAGCAATTCCTGAGTAACTGACACTTTCTTGCCAGTGGCCATCTTGGCATGGCCTTCTCACTATACCACACAATCCCTTGAGGGTGCAGGGGCCCCGACATGTGGTGCCACTACCCCCTGAGCCATGAGGGTGCCAGTGCCCCCTGAGCCATGAGGGTGCCAGTATTCCCAGCCCCATGAGTGTGCCTGAACTACCAACCCCATGAGGGTGGTAGCTGCCCCTGACCCTGTGAGGATGGCTGCCACCCAACCTGGTGAGGGTCGCTGTGGCCATCAACCCCGTGAGGGTGCCCATGCCCCCTGACCTGTGAGGGTGCCTCTGTTCCCCGACCCATGAGGTTGCCAGCACCTGCCAACCCCTGTGGTGCCAATACCCTCCATCCCCCATGAGGATTTCTGAGCCTACCCAATGGGGGGAGGATGTCTACGTGCCCCCCCACATAGTGGCAATAACAGCTACCCCCAGCCCTGCCCTACCCCAACCACAGCCCACAGGTGGGCCTTCCTCAGTCTTCCTGGGCAGACAAAACTCTGGGAGGCTCCTGAGCTGTCTTTCAGAATCCCTCTCAGTGCCCCCTGAGGAGCGTCAGCCAAGGTAGGCACCTGCCACTCTGCCTGCCTCAGGACAGCATCTGCCCCACTGCACCAGCCCCACACTGGGGGGCACCCCTGGGACCTCAGGGCCAAGCCCCTCCCTCTCCCTACTGCAGCTCCAGACTCCCTCTTTCCTGTTTCTGTCCTTGGGCCAGCTGGCTCTCTCCTCTCCCTTCCCAGGCAGCCTCGGGACTCAGTGCAGCTGCCCAGGGCCTCCGTGGCTGAGCCTGGGGGTTCTCGGGACAGAATCTGCACCACTGGCAAATGTGGGTGCCCTCTGAGCTGTCAGAGAGGCCAGGGAGCTTGTGGTTGATGGTGTAGGGGCTGGGAACTTGGGGGGTGTTGTTGTGGGACAGCCAGAGGTCTTTGAACTTCCTCCTGGGCATGCCACACCTGCCCCAATCGGAGCTGTGCTGCTGGGGGCAGGGGGGTGTCCTGCCCCCTGGCCTGGGAGCCCCAGCACAGGCCAGGGTGAAAGGCCGGGGGTCACCTTGTCCCTTGGGTGTGCAGTTGAGCAGTGGCCAGGGTGAAGCCTTCGGTTGCTTGATGACCTCAAATCCTGAGAATCCTCTGCACCCATCAGCCCAGGTGAGGCAGGGACGCGCAGCCTCCTGCCTCCCTCCTGGGCATTGTCACACCTGCTACTGGCTGAAGGCGGGGTCCTCAGCCCCGGATGAAGCCCCTTAGCCAGGGCAGGTCAGCTACTCTTGAGTTCCGCCCGGCTGGGCCGCAGAGTTGGCCCAGGGCCCCACCTGCCACTCTTCGCTGGCCTCTGACTCTCCCTCTTCTGCTTTTCCCCAGCAAGGAGGGCCCCACCTCACCTCCACAACCTGCATCCCCCCGACAAGCTGAGGCGCCCCTCTTAGATTTGGGAGTCTGTGCCCGCCTGCCCGCCCAGCCTCCCCAGTGTCCCCTCAGAGGACTCCTGGGCTTTTCGAGTACCTGAGGGGCCTCCGGTGCCCCCTCCAGCCATCCATTTTAGCTGTGCACTCCTGGTTCAAGCAGGGTTCTTTCTCCTGTCTTTCTCCATCAGGACTGCTGGCTACCATGTGGGACTCCTGAGGCTAGTGCTGGCCCTGGCCAGTGGGTCCAAAGGCAGGGCCATCAGGGAGGAGGGAAGTCTGAGAGGGCCAGGCTTGTGTCAGGACTGTGGCTGTGCTGCCTGGGTGCTGTGTGAGAAGTGGCGTGAGTGGCAGGGGAGGCCCTCTCTAACCTCCACCCCGACTCCCCGGAAGCTCTGGTCACCCACTCCAGCTCCTCCTCCCATCTTCCTTCCCCTTCCTGTCCATGGCCTTTTCCAGAAAGCTCACCCACGTGCCCACCTCCTGCTGCTTCCCACCCCCGCCCTGCCCACCAGTGCTGTGGCCTGGCTGCTCTTGCCTTACCACCTGTCTCCCTCCTCTCTCTCCACTGTTCTCTCTGCTTTCTCTCCCACTGCCAGACGATTGGGTCAGGCAAGGCCGTCCCGTCCTGAGAGACCCAGGCCCCCCTTCGACCTCTAACCAGATCCCTCCTCTTCCTCGGAGACCTCCCTTTGCCAGTCTGTCCAGAGAGCTGTTCTGTGACTTGACAGTGGCCCCTCAGCCCCAAAGCCTCCCCTTCTTCTGTGACTTTCTGTTGTGTGGTGAGCTCACACCTCCAGGTGTGACCTTGGTGAAAATGTGTGCCCTCTGTGGTCCTGCTCCTGCCCTGTTCTATAAATATCTATAAAAACTCATATTATATATACACACACACACACACACACACAGGTGGCAGTGCCCCTGGAGTTGCGGTGTAAGGAGACCAGCCTGGAAGAGGCCTCTTCACCCCACTGAACACTCGGCACAGCGCAGAGGCTGCCCACTGCTGGCAGGCCCTGCTGCCCTGTGCAGTGCCCACCCGCAGCACAGCAGACCCTGGGCCCTGCAACAAAGCTGCCACACACGGGGCCAAGCAGTATGACTCAATCTCTTTATTTCAAGATAATAACAGGAGCCACATCACCATGGTGCCACAACCCTGTCTCCGCCTCTTTCCTGGGCCATAGACTGTCAATAAATAAGTTTCCCAGCCCCAAATAATTATTAAGACCTCCTCCTCATTTGCACGCTCCAGCCTCAGATATGATACAGGGGAGACCCTACCCCCAGAATATACAAAATATACACAAGTACAATATGTACATGGGGGTGGGGGTGGGGAGGCCCACTGGAGGCAGCCTCTTCCCCTCATCAGGCCTAGAGTTAGCCCCAACTGTCCTAGGGCCTGACAGAATGCTGCCTACTGCCCTGCCCCAAAGTGCCTCTAAAGAAAAGGGAGTCTCCTGAATGCCTGCCTAGCCTGCCTCGGCCCTGCCTGGCTGGTGTGCCTCTTAGTAAGGGGACAGGTGCCCCTGCATCGCCTGCCCCAGCCGACCCTTTGAGGGCTGTTGACCGTGCCTCCCAGCTGGCCTGCCTGGGGCACAAGCATGGAGTGAAGAGCTGGACCACGCCTGGCCTACCGTGACCGCCACCTGTGGTAAGCACCTGGCCTCCCATTAGCCTCAGCTTGCCCAGGCCACCCTGAGATTTGGGACCAGGAGCCTCCCTGAATAAGGGACTGCCCTTGCCCAGAGATGACCCTCATCCTATTGTGCCCTCCTCACCCATATACCCTTACCCATGATGCCCTGGCCCAGAAGTGACCCTTACCCATGATGCCCCTGGCCTGGAAGTGACCCCTGCCCAGTGATGCCCTTGCCTGGGTGCCCCCGCCCAGCAATGACCCTCACTCAGATGCCCTCCTCTCCTGATGCCCTCATGTCTGTGCCTGCTGATGCCCCCACGTGATGTTCCCGGCCAGATTATGCAGCCAGGCTGACACTTAGCCCCAAGAGGGGCAATAAAAACTGCCTGGCTGACTTGCCCAAGTGGTTGAGCACCCCCTGGTCTTGGCTGTTCTGGGGGCCACACAAATGCTGCCTGTGTTGGTCATGGCCTCTAAAGATGGAGCTGGAAATGAGGAGGCCCCAGGAGCCCCCGGGGTCCTCCAGAGAGGCAGCCTAAAGAGGCCTTTCTCTCCCCATCAGGGGTTCTGGCTAAGGAGGGAAGGGAACTGGGAAGGAACGGCAGGGGATAGAGTGGCTAGCAGGGGTGGAGCGGCAAGGATTGGGTTGGGGCTCTCCGGGCTTACGGCATCTGGTGTTAGACGATAATGTCGTCATGCTCGTCAGCCCGGTAGAAGAAGGGGATGCAGTGGTTGGTGCCCAGGCCTGGGCACTCCTGGGGGTTCTGCATCTCCTGTGGCTGCTTCCTGAGCTGCTGCGCAGTAGGGTTCTGCTTGTGTAGCACCTTCTTCTCAGAGTGCAGCTGTTTGTAGGCAGCCACGTGCTGCTGCAGGTGGAACAGGCACTGGTCGCACTCTTGGTGCAGACCCTGAGCCTCCTGGCTCTTCAGCTCCATCTACGGAAGACCAAGGCGGGTGGGGGGAGCATGAGGGCAGGTGGTGGCTTGCTAACCAATTCCACTGGTTGCAGGAGAGTGGCCCAGAGCCCCATGTCTCCTGCACCCAGCCTCACACCTCATCCCCTTCTTTCCCATCACTTTAACTTGAGGCCACACGTGAGAGGGAAGGCATCAGCTGTTAGGGGAACACTCGTGCCTAATACTTTACATGCACAATCTCAGCTCATCCTCAACACCTGTGTAAGGAAAAAATGCTAAATTCCTTTGTCAGGAATCTGAGGCTCAGCAAAGGGTAGCCTTTGTGTAGTGACCAGTGAAGCTGGGTGACACGCCTCTCATGGGACAATGACGTCTAGACCCGGGAGGAGCCCGGGGCTACCAGCCCTAAGAGAGGCAGGACAGTCGATATGGAGGTCACCTGTCACTCCAGACTGGAGCAGCCTCCCTCCTGGGCCTAGCACTGCCCTCCCCAGTGACTTGTACCCATGGCCTAGTCCTTCACAGTCGGGCTGAGCATTACCATTTCCTTCAGCTCCCCCAGCTTCTCCTGCAGCTGGCCGAGTTCCCTGGCCAGCTCATTTTTGACGTGCTGCTCTGCCTGCAGTGAGAGGGTGAGCCACATGTTGTCATTGCTCTGCACAGAGAGAAGCAATCCGTTGCCACCCAAAGTGGCTGCATCCGGATCCCAGCACCAGGTGCCCACCTCCCACAGTGCCAGGAGGGCTGGAAACTCAGCCCCTCTCCTCCAACAGACATTTCAGCAGGGTCCTGGCTCACAGGGCGCCTGCCTAGGTCATCACCGTCCCCTTTGGTGGGGGGGAAGTGAAGGCCTAGAGGGAAGTGTTTTGTACCAGAGGCCTTGTCCAGGGAGGCCGAACGCACCAGTCTCACGAAGCCATCCTGCAGCTCGGCCAGCTGCTCCTTGAGCTCCCGGTTCTGCAGGAGCGCATGGCTGATGGTCACGCGGTCGCTCTGCTTGCGCTCCTCGGCCTGGCTGCCCCACAGCTCCGCCTCCCGCTCCAGCTGCAGCAGCCGCTGTTCCTGCTGCTGGGTCAGGCGACTCAGGCCTGCGTTGTCCTGCACCTGGGCCTGCAGCTGTCCCACCAGGCTCTCCAGCTCCTTCTGCAGCTGCTCAGCCTGCGCCTGCAGCTGCTGTTCCACTGCCGACAGCCCTGCAGGGAAAGCTGGGGACTCTGGGGTGGGAGGCTCAGCTGAGAAAGGAAGCAGCCATCAGGGGCCCCAACCTCTGGGTTTTCAAAAAGCTCCTGCCTTGGTCCTTAGCTCCTCAGGCCAATGGCTTGCCCCCACCCCAGTGCTGGCTTCTTGGCTAACAACTTTCTATATTCAGATGGTCATTACCCTTCCAAGCCAGGACACAGAGTGCTTGACCGTGCATGGTGGACAGTGGGTGCACCACCCCTATTTACAGATGAGGTCACCTATGCTCAAAGAGATGACAAGACTCACCATCCACCAGCACAGACCTGCTTCCCTCTGCCACAACACCCCTTGCTGGGGCACCTGACACCCATCCTGCTCCCAGGCCACCTCTGCCCCTGCTTACCCATCTGGCTCTTGAGCTCGGCCAAGGTGGTCTCCAGCTCCCGCACCTGACTCAGGCTGCACTCCTTCTCCTCCCTCAGCGTGCAGAGCTGCCCAGAGCACAGGGAAAAGAGCCATGAGCAGGGGCCACTGCCTCCCTCTAAACCGATGCTGCTGTTGTTTCTGTGGGGAGAGTCAAAGAAAGGAAGGTGACTAAGGATGTCCCCTCTACTCCACTCCCAGAGCAAGAGGGGGTGGGCAGGGGGCCAGAGTGGGATTGGCACATTCTCAGACCCTATGGGCACAGGGCCTGTCCCGAGGCTCCCAAGGAAAGAGCATGTGGATCTTTGCTGGTTTTTGCTCACAGCTATGGAACCGTGTCTGAATTGGGATTCTTCTTAGGGGACAGTAAGGTGAGCCTCCAGAAACAGAATGTGAGAAAAGACAGGCCTTCCACTAGGTTTGGATTTACAGGGGTGTGTGCATCGTTCGACAGCTCAGCACGTGCTACATAGGGGTTGGGGCTGCTCTTAACAGCAGGGGTACAGGAATGAAAAGCACAGGTAAGATCCCTTCTCTCCCTGAGGTTGACGTCCCAGGGAGCCTGGAAATCTTGGATTCTTAGAGCTAAAAGAGACCTTTGACAACTGCCATTTCCACCTCCTTGGGAAACTCAAGCCCAGGGCGGAGAGGCGCTTGTCCAAACTCAAAGCTCAGGTCAGGGCCTGAGTCAGGGTGGGGACACGAGTCTCATGGCCAGCGCTGAATGAGAGGCCACAATCCCAGGACTGTGTGGCCAGGGTGCAAGCAGGGGTGTCTGGAGAAGAGAGGAGGTGGAGAGGGCAGCAACAGGATGAGAGGCATGCTGCATGCTCCATGCTCTGGGGTCCCTCCAGCTGAGACCTGGCCCACCCAGCACCCCACTCTCCCTCAGCACCAGGGGACCCCCAGCCCCTTTCTTCAGAGCCCACGGGGAAACAGAAGCCCAGGGTGGGCAGCATGGAATCAGGGGACCCCACTGGGCTCTTACCAATTCCTCTATGGTGTTACTGAGTTGTTTGTTTGTTAGATAGCTGGAGTCCAGGGCTACTGCCAGCTCTTGGTACTGGCTCTGAGGCACATGCAGAGAGGAGGAGTTGCAGGAGGGTTTGGGGAGAGGCAGAGAGAGCAGTCATTAGGGCTGGGGGGGCACCGGCTGTCTCAGCTGGTAGCAGGGCACTCAGCCCCCGCTGTGGGAGAAGGGGGGGGCTGGCCCTGCAGAGCCACTCACCTCCAGATCCTCCATGTAGGAAGATGTGAGGCCCTCTCCATTGATGTAGGACATTGACTAGAAGAGACAAGAGCTCCCATGGAGATGCTACATCCTCCACCGCCAAGTCCCTACCCTCAGACTACCTCTCCACCCCACCTCCACCTGGCAACTCCTCTGCCCAGCTTGGCCTCTCCTCTCGTCACCCTCTATGCCTACACTCAGACTACCTCTCCTCCCACCTCCACCTGGCAACTCCTCTGCCCAGCCTGGCCTCTTCCTCTCATCACCCTCTATGCATACCCTCAGACTACCTCTCCTCCCACCTCCACCTGGCAACTCCTCTGCCCAGCCTGGCCTCTCCTCTCATCACCCTCTATGCCTACCCTCAGACTACCTCTCCTCCCACCTCCACCTGGCAACTCCTCTGCCCAGTCTGGCCTCTTCCTCTCATCACCCTCTATGCATACCCTCAGACTACCTCTCCCCCCACCTCCACCTGGCAACTCCTCTGCCCAGCTTGGCCTCTCCTCTCGTCACCCTCTATGCCTACCCTCAGACTACCTCTCCCCCCACCTCCACCTGGCAACTCCTCTGCCCAGCTTGGCCTCTTCCTCTCATCACCCTCTATGCCTACACTCAGACTACCTCTGCCCCCACCTCCACCTGGCAACTCCTCTGCCCAGCCTGGCCTCTTCCTCTCATCACCCTCTATGCCTACACTCAGACTACCTCTGCCCCCACCTCCACCTGGCAACTCCTCTGCCCAGCCTGGCCTCTTCCTCTCATCACCCTCTATGCCTACACTCAGACTACCTCTCCCCCCACCTCCACCTGGCAACTCCTCTGCCCAGCTTGGCCTCTTCCTCTCATCACCCTCTATGCATACCCTCAGACTACCTCTCCCCCCACCTCCACCTGGCAAACTCCTCTGCCCAGCCTGCCTCTTCCTCTCATCACCCTCTATGCCAGCTTCTCCTGGGTCTCATCACCATCCCCCTCCCTTCCTGAGTGATGCTCTCCCAGTGCTTCCTGCACTGAGATACATGGTCACCATTCTCATGGCCACATCCTTCATCTGTATGGCTTCCAAGAAGAAGCCAACACCCAGCCTGCCCAACACGGCCCAGCAGGTCAGTCTCTCCCAGGATCTCCCCATCTCTCAGGAATCCCAGCCTCCATTTCTGTCCTTTCCTCTCTCTCCTCTCTTCCTGAGTCCCAGTGTCTGGGGTACCTCAGAGACAAGACCATTGAGCTGCCGAGCAGGTTGACGCAGGCTCTCCGTGGAGGACAATGTCCTAGGGACAGGCACGCAGAGGTCAGGGGTGCAGGGGCTTGATGCAAAAGAGGTCCTTGGGCCGTGGCCTGCCCTCATTCCCATGGCTTAGGGAATGCTGCCCACACAGGAAGACACTCACTTGGTCTCATCTATGAGGACAGGGCCATGGTCAGCATCATGGATCTGAGGGAGAACAAAGAGACAGTGATCACCTGATTTCCAGTAAGAACCACTCAGGGTGGCAGGAGCCCATCTCCTTCCAGCAACCTGCCACTGCCACAAGCTCAAGAGAAGGCCCTGTCTTGGCCTCCCCCACCCCAGTGCTGGGAAGGGTGCTTGGCATTGGGAACCAAGCTGCGGGAAGAAAGGAGAAGAGAAGGCACAGCAGGCGCAGTCCTCTGGGAAGGGAGATGGTACAAGCATATGGGGTAGCAGGCACAAGGACAGAGGCAGAAACCCGAGTTGGTGCCATGCTAGGTAGACTAGCACCAGGGGGCGCTACACCACCAGGTAACACGGTGGCATCAGCAGAGGGTGGTGCAGGAGCAGTGCAGTCTTTGGGCGCCTGTCAGGGAACAGAGCAGGGGGTTAGGGGGCTGTGCAGGAGAGGAGCTGCCTTGCTGCCATGGACACAAGGGCACAGACCAGGTAGGAAGATGTTGTAGCAGTCAAAGTGACAACCACACATGCTGGGAACCACAGGGGTTGTGGGAATGGCTTGCCCAGGCTTGGGGACACATGGCATCTTTTCAGGTGGCCAAAGCTCAAAGGAAGGGGGCTATGACCTCTGTGGACACAAGGCCCTGATTCTCCCTGGACCTCAGCAAGGGCTCTGACCTCTGGCAGCTGCAGCAGGCAGAAGGAACGGGCACCAAGATCAAGCAGCACGGCAGTGTTCTTCCAGAAAGCCAGTCTCTGCCGCACAGTGACCCTAACTCTAGGCCCCTGCTGGGCCGAGGCTGCTGGTGGATGACAGGGCTCCCTCCAGGTAGTTCTCTGCCGCTGCCCTCTCCTGCTCTCTGCCCTTTCTCCCTGCCCTCCTCTCTGCCTCAACCATCAGCTTTATTTCTCTGATTCAGGCCTTTCTAAGGAGAAATGTTGCCCAAGAAGCCTCTCCCTGCTTTCTGGAGATAAAATCAACCACAGCCGCCTCATGGGCATACTTCTCAGCCCAATCTCACAGCTCCAGAAACACCTACTCTACCAAAAGAAGCCAGGAAATCACAGGTAAGATGTCTGCTCTTTGATTTGGCACATGGAGGTCATGGCGCCTCATTGCCAGAAAAACTGCTAGGGAACAATGCGGGGATCTAGTGCTTGGAGCTGTGGAGAAGCCTCTCCTCCTTCTTCCCCAGCGGGACCCCCTCCCTCGGCCAGCCCCATCCAGCTTCTCCCCAGGCTCAGGCCTAACTCTCGGTCCAAGCATCTGGCTCTAAAGACCACCTCATGTCAGCAGGCCAGACAGCCGCACACAACCAAGATGGCTGAACAAGTGACAGCAGCCAGAGGAGCTGAGTGGAGGCAGGGAGTTGCTGCCTGCTCTCTGAACCCTTCAGCCCTGGCCTCTGAAAACCCCAATCGGCTGCCTCCTTAGAGTCCAGGCTGCAAAGCCTATAGATGAGGAAAAGGCGTGCTGACTCTGCACTTATATCTTTGGAGAGTGGACCAGGGGATGGACTACTTCTCTCCCCCCCTCTCCCTCTCTCTGTCTCTCTCTCTCTCTTATCTCTGCTTCCCTATAACTGAGTTTTTCAAATACATAAATAAGTAAATAAAAATTGAATCTATCTACTGTGATTACTTTGTGAACAACCAGGTCACAATTCTACGTCTGAAGCTGGAGCTTCGACTGGGTGTCAAGAAACCAGATGAGAAGCCTGCCCCTCACTTTCAGTCTGAAGGCACAGCTTCCCCACAGCATCAGGACACCAGATGAGAAGCCTGCACCTCGCTTAACAATGATGGTGAAGCTTCGCCTGGGTGTCAGGACACCAGATGACAAGCCTGAACCTGCCTTTCAATCTGAAGATGGAGCTTCGCCTGGTTGTCAGGACACCAGATGAGAAGCCTGCCCCTGGCTTCACATCTGGAGGTGGAGTTTCCCAGGGTGTCAGGACACCACATGAGAAGCATGCACCTGGCTTCACATCTGGAGGTGGTTTCCCAGGGTGTCAGGGCACCAGATGAGAAGCCTGCACCTCGCTTTCATTCTGAAGTTGGAGCTTTGCCTAGGTGTCAGGACAACAGATGAGAAGCCTGCACCTGGCTTTCAGTCTGAAGGTAGAGCTTCACCTGGATGTCAGGACACCAGATGAGAAGCCTGCACCTGGATTTCTGTCTGCAGGTGGAGCTCAGCCAGGGTGTCAGGACACCAGATGAGAAGCCTGCACCTGGCTTTCAGTCTGAAGGTGAAGCTTCACCTGGGTGTCAGAACACCAGATGAGAAGTCTGCCACTAGATTCACATCTGTATGTGGAGGTTTGCCTGGGTGTCAGGACACCAGATGAGAAGCCTGTACCTGGCTTTCAGTCTGAAGGTGGAGCTCACCTGGTGTCAGGACACCAGATGAGAAGCCTGCACCTGGCTTTCAGTCTGAAGGTGGAGCTTCGCCTGGTTGTCAGGACACCAGATGAGAAGCCTGCACCAGGCTTTCCACCTAAAGGTGGAGTTTCGCCTGGGAGAAAGGACAGTAGATGAGAAGCCTGCACCTGGCTTCCTGGCTTTCAGTCTGAAGTTGGAGATTCACCTGGGTGTCAGGAAACGAGATGAGAAGCCTGCCCCTCGCTTCACATCTGAAGGTGGAGTTTCCCAGGGTGTCTAGACACCAGATGAGAAGCCTGCACCTCGCTTCCAGTCTGAAGGTGGAGCTTCGCCTGGATTCAGGACACCAGATGAGAAGACTACACCTGCCTTCATGTCTGAAGGTGGAGCTTTGCCAGGGTGTCAGGACACCGATGAGAAGCCTGCACCTGGCTTTCTGTCACAAGGTGGAGCTTCGCCTGGGTGTAAGGACACGAGATGAGAAGCCTGCACTTTGCTTTCAGTCTGAAGGTGGAGCTTCGCCTGGGTGTCAGGACCCCAGATGAGAAGCCTGCACCTCGCTTTCAGTCTGAAGGTGGAGCTTCTCTTGGGAATCAGGCCACCAGATTAGAAGCCTGCACCGGGCTTTCAGTTTGAATGTAGAGCTCTACTAGGTGTCAGGACACCAGATGAGAAGCCTGCACCTGGCTTTCAGCTTGAAGGTGGAGCTTCATCTGGGTGTTAGACACCAGATGAGAAGCCTGCACCTCGCTTTCAGTCTGAGGTGGAGCTTCTCTTCGGCATCAGGCCACCACATTAGAAGCCTGAACCTGGCTGCACATCTGGATGTGGAGCAATCCCAGGGTGTCAGGACACCAGATGAGAAGCCTGCACCTCGCATCACGTCTGCGGGTGGAGCTTCTCCTGGCTTCACGTCTGGAGCTGGAGCTTCACCTGGGTGTCAGGACACCAGATAAGAAGCCTGCACCTGGCTTTCAGTCTGAAGGTGTAGATTCGCCTGGATGTCAGGACACCAGATGAGAAGCCTGCACCTCACTTTCATTTGAAGGTGGAGCTTCAAAAGGCTGGCAGGACACCAGATGAGAAGCCTGCACCTGGCTTTCAGTCTGAAGGTGGAACTCCTCTTCTGCATCAGGACACCAAATTACAAGACTGCACCGGGCTTTAAGACTGAAGGTGGAGCTTGACTGGGTGTCAGCACACCAGATGAGAAGCCTGCCCCTCGCTTTCAGTCTGAAGGTGGAACTCACCTGGGTGTCAGGACACCTGATGGGAAGCCTGCCACCCGTTCACATCTGAAGGTGGAGCTTCGCCTAGGTGTCAGAACACCAGATGAGAACCCTGCACCTGGCTTCACATCTGGAGTTGGAGCTTTGCCAGGGTGTCAGGAGACCAGATGAAAAGCCTGCCCCTAGCTTCACATCTGTATGTGGAGGTTCGCCTGGGTGTCAGGACACCAGATGAGAAGCCTGCACCTCACATGACGCCAAAAGGTGGAGCCTCGCCTGGGTGTCAGGACACCAGATGAGAAGCCTGCACCTGTCTTTCAGTCTGAAAGTGGAGCTTCGCCTGGGAGTCAGGACGCCAGATGAGAAGCCTGCACCTGTCTTTCAGTCTGAAGGTGTAGGTTAGCCTGGGTGTCAGGACACCAGATGAGAAGCCTACACCAGGTTCTCAGTCTGAAAGTGTTCTTCACCTGGGTGTCAGGACACCAGATGAAAAACCTGACCCTCACTTTCAGTCTCAAGGTGGAGCTTTGCCTGGGTGTCAGGACACCAGATGAGAAGCCTACACATGGCTTTCAGTCTGAAGGTCGAGTTTCGTCTGGGTATAAGGACACCAGATGAGAAGCCTGCCCCTCGCTTCACATTGAAGGTGGAGCTTCGCCTGGGTGTCAGTACACCTGATGAGAAGCCTGCCCCAAGCCTCACATCTGAAGGTGGAGGATCGCCTGTGTGACAGGACACCAGATGAGAAGCCTGCAGCAGGCTTTCAATCTGAAGGTCTAGCATCGCCTTGGTGTCAGGACACCAGATGAGAAGCCTGCACCTGGCTTTCTGTCTGAAGACGGAGCTTCGCCTGCGTGTCAGGACACCAGATGAGAAGCCTGCACCAGGCTTTCAGTCTGAAGGTGAAGCTTTGTCTGATTGTCAGGACTCCATATGGGAAGCCTGCACATGGTGTTCAGTGTGAAGGTAGAGCTTCACCTGGGTTTCAGCACACCAGATGAGAAGCCTGCACCTGGTTTCAGTCTGAAGGTGGAGCTTCGCCTGGGTGTCAAAACACCAGATGAGAAGCCTGCACCTCACTTTCAGTCTGAAGGTGGTTCTCGGCTGGGTGTCAAGACACCAGATGAGAAGCCTGCACCTAGCTTTCAGTCTGAATGTGGAGCTCTGCTGGGTGTCAGGACACCAGATGAGAAGCCTGCACATCAATTTCAGTCTGAAGGTGGAGCTTCAACTGTGTATCAGAACACCAAATGAGAAGCCTGAACAACGCTTTCAGTCTGAAGGTTCGAGCTTCTCTTGGGAGTCAGGACACCAGATGAGAAGCCTGCACCTGATTTCACATCAGGATGTGGAGATTTGCCAGGGTGTCACGACACTAGATGAGACGCCTGAACCTCACATCACGTGTGCAATGGAGCTTTGCGTGGGTGACAGGACAGCAGATGAGAAGCCTGCCCCTCGCTTCACATCTGAAGGTGGAGGATCGCCTGGGTGTCAGACACCAGAAGAGAAGACTGCACCTGGCTTTCAGTCTGAGTGTGGAGCTCACATTAGTGTCAGGACACCAGATGAGAAGCCTACACCTGGCTTTCAGTCTGAATGTGGAGCTCTGCTGGGTGTCAGAACACAAGATGAGAAGCCTTCCCCTCGTTTCACATCTGAAGGTGGAGCTTCGCCTGGTTGTCAGACACCGGAAGAGAAGACTGCACCTGGCTTTCAGTCTGAAGGGGGAGCTTCGCCGGCGTGTCAGGTCACCAGATGAGAAGCCTAAACATCGCTTTCAGTCTGAAGGGGGAGCTTCGCCTGTGTGTCAGGACACTAGATGAGAAGCCTGCACCTGGCTTCACTCTGAGGTGGAGCTTCACCTGGGTACCACGACACCAGATGAGAAGCCTGCACCTAGTTTCACTTCTGAAGGTGGAGCATCCCTGGATGTCAGGACACCAGATGAGAAGCCTGCACCTCGCTTTCAGTCTGAAAGTGGAGCTTCGCCTAGTTGTCAGGGCACCAGATGAGAAGCCTGCCCCTCGTTTCACATCTGAAGGTGGGGTTTCACCTGGGTGTTGGACACCAGATGATAAGCCTGCACGAGGCTTTCCATCTGAATGCGGAGCTTCGCCTGGGTGTCAGAACACCAGATGTGAAATCGGCCCCTAGCTTCACATCTGTATGTGGAGGTTCGCCTGGGTGTCAGGACACCAGATGAGAAGCCTGCACCTCACATGACGTCAAAAGGTGGAGCCTCGCCTGGGTGTCAGGACACCAGATGAGAAGCCTGCACCTGGCTTTCAGTCTGAAGGTGAAGCTTCACCTGGGTGTCAGAACACCAGATGAGAAGTCTGCCTCTAGATTCACATCTGTATGTGGAGGTTCGCCTGGGTGTCAGGACACCAGATGAGAAGCCTGTACCTGGCTTTCAGTCTGAAGGTGGAGCTCACCTGGTGTCAGGACACCAGATGAGAAGCCTGCACCTCGCTTTCAGTCTGAAGGTGGAGCTTCGCCTGGTTGTCAGGACACCAGATGAGAAGCCTACACCAGGCTTTCCACCTAAAGGTGGAGTTTCACCTGGGAGAAAGGACACTAGATGAGAAGCCTGCATCTGGCTTTCAGTCTGAAGGTGAAGCTTCACCTGGGTGTCAGGACACGAGATGAGAAGCCTGCCCCTCGCTTCACATCTGAAGGTGGAGTTTCCCAGGGTGTCTAGACACCAGATGAGAAGCCTGCACCTCGCTTCCAGTCTGAAGGTGGAGCTTCACCTGGATTCAGGACACCAGATGAGAAGCCTGCACCTGGCTTTCAGTCTGAAATTGGAGCTTCGCCTAGTTGTCAGGACACCAGATGAGAAGCCTGCCCCTCATTTCACATCTTAAGGTGGAGCTTCGCCTGGGTGTCAGGACACCAGATGGTAAGCCTGCACCAGGCTTTCCCTCTGAATGTGGAGTTTCGCCTGGGTGTCAAGACACCAGATGAGAATCCTGCACCTCACTTTCAGTCTTAAGGTGGAGCTTCTCTTGGGCATCAGGCCACCAGATAGAAGCCTGAACCTGGCTTCACATCTGGAGGTGGAGATTCCCAGGATGTCAGGACCCCAGATGAGAAGCCTGCACCTCACTTTCAATTGAAGGTGGAGCTTCACCAGGGTAGCAGGACACCAGATGAGAACCCTGCAACTGGTGTCACATCTAGAGTGGGAGCTTCGCCAGGGTGTCAGGACACCAGATGAGAACCCTGCAACTGGCGTCACATCTGGAGTGGGAGCTTCACCAAGGTAGCAGGACACCAGATGGGAAGCCTGTAGCTGGTTTTCAGAATGAAGGTGGAGCTTCGCCTGGGTGTCAGGACACCAGATGAGAAGCCTGCACCTCGCTTCACATATGGAGGTGGAGCTTCGCCTGGTTTCAGGACACCACATGAGTAGTCTGCACTTCACTTTCAGTCTGAAAGTGGAGCTTCGCCTGGTGTAAGGACACCAGATGAGAAGCCTTCACCTGGCTTTCAGTCTGAGAATGGAGCTCACCTTGGTGTCAGGACAACAGATGAGAAGCCTGTACCTGGCTTTCCATCTGAAAGTCAAGCTCACCTGGGTGTCTGGACACCAGATGAGAAGTTGCCCCTCGTTCACATCTGAAGGTTGAGCTCACCTGGGTGTCAGAATACCAGATGAGAACCCTGCACCTGGCTTCACATCTGGAGTTGGAGTTTGCCAGGGTGTCAGGACACCAGATGAGAAGCCTGCCCCTCGCTTCACGTCTGGAGGTAGTGCTTCGCCTGGTGTCAGGACACCAGATGAGAAGCGTTCACCTGGCTTTCAGTCTGAAGGTGAGGCTTCGCCTGGGTGTCAGGACACCAGATGAGAAGCCTTCACCTGGCTTTCAGTCTGAAGGTGGAGCTCACCTGGCTCTTAGGACACCAGATGAGAAGCCTGCAACTCACTTTCATTCTGAAGCTGGCACTTGGCCTCGATGTAAGCACACCAGATGAGAAGCCTGCACTTCGCATCATATCTGGAGGTGGAGCTTCCCCTGGGACTCAGGACAACAGTTGAGAAGCCTGCACCTCACTTTCAGTATGAAGATGTAGGTTCACCTGGGTGTCAGGGCACCAGATGAGAAGCAGGCCCCTCACTTTCTGTCTGAAGGTGGAGCTTTGCCTGGGTATCAGGACACCAGATGAGAAGCCTGAACCTGGCTTTCTGTCTGAGGTTGGAGCTCACCTGGATGTCACGACACCAGATGAGAAGCCTGCACCTCGCTTTCCGTATGAAGGTGGAGTTTCGCCTGGGTGACAGGACACCAGGTGAGAAGACTACACCTACCTTCATGTCTGGAGGTGAAGCTTAGCCTGGTTTCAGGACACCAGAAGAGAAGTCTGCACCTCACTTTCAGTCTGAAGGTGGAGGTTCACCTGGGTGTAAGGACACCAGATCAGAAGCCTTCACCTGGCTTTCAGTCTGAAGGTGGAGCTCACCTTGGTGTCAGGACCCCAGATGAGAAGCCTGTACCTGGCTTTCAGTCTAAAGGTGAAGCTTCGCCTGGGTGTCTGGACACCAGATGAGAAGCCTGCACCTCGCTATCAGTCTGAAGGTGGAGCTTCGCCTGGTTTCAGGACACCAGGTGTGAAGCCTGCCAGTAGCTTCACATCTGTATGAGGAGATTCACCTTGGTGTCAGGACACCAGATGAGAAGCCTGCACCTGGCTTTCAGTCCGAAGGTGGAGCTTTGCCAGGGTGTCAGGACACCAGATGAGAAGCCTGCACCTGGCTTTCAGTCTGAAGGTGGAGCTTTGCCAGGGTGTCAGGACACCAGATGAGAAGCCTGCACCTGGCTTTCAGTCTGAAGATGGAGGTTTGCCTGGGTGTCAGGACACCAGATGAGAAGCCTGAACCTCACTTTCAGTCTCAAGGTGGAGCTTTGCCTGGGTGTCAGGACACCAGATGAGAACCCTGTGCCTCGCTTCCAGTAAGAAGGTAGAGCTTCGCTTGGGTGTCAGGACCCCAGATGAGAAGCATACACATGGCTTTCAGTCTGAAGGTCGAGCTTCGTCTGTGTGTCAGGACACCAGATGGGAAGCCAGCACCTGGCTTCACATCTGGAGGTGGACCTTCTCTGGGGCATTAGGCCACCAGATGAGAAGCCTGCACCTGGCTTTCAGTCTGAATGTGGAGCTCTGTGGGAGGCAGGACACCAGATGAGAAGCCTGCACCTGGCTTTCACTCTGAAGATGGAGCTCGGCTGGGTTTCAAGACAACACATGAGAAGCCTTTCCCTTGCTTCACATCTGAAGGTTGGGTTTCACCTGGGTGTCAGGACAACAGATGAGAAGCCAGCCCCTTGTTTTATTAAGGTGGAGCTTCGCCTGGGTGTCAGGACACCAGATGAGAAGCCTGCACCTGGCTTTCAGTCTGAGTGTAGAGCTCTTCTGGGTGTCAGGACACCAGATGAGAAGCCTGCACGTGGCTTTCTGTCTCAAGGTGGAGCTTTGCCAGGGTGTCAGGACACCAGATAAGAAGCCAGCACCTCACCTTCAGTCTGAATGTGGAGGTTCGTCTGGGCCTCAGGACACCAGATGAGAAGCCTGCACCTGATTTCACATCAGGATGTAGAGATTTGCCAGGGTGTCACGACAGCAGATGAGAAGCCTGCCCCTCACTTCACATCTGAAGGTGGAGCTTCGCCTGTGTGTCAGAACACCAGATGAAAAGTCTTCACATGGTTTTCAGTGTGAAGGTGGAGCTTCGCCTGGATGTCAGGACACCAGATGAGAACCCTGCACCTGGCTTTCAGTCTGAAGGTGGAGCTTCGCCTGGAAGTCGGGACACCAGATGAGAAGCCTGCAAGTCACTTTCAATCTGAATTGGGAGCTTCAACTGGGTGTCAGGACACCAGATTAGAAGCCTGCACCTGGCTTTCAGTCTGAAGGTGGAGCTTCGACTGGGTGTCATTACACCAGATGAGAAGCCTGCATCAGGCTTTCAGTTTGAATTTGGAGTTTCGCTTGGGTGTCTGGACACCAGATCAGAAGCCTGCACCTGGCATTAAGTCTGAAGGTGGAGCTTCGCCTGTGTGTCAGGACACCAGATGGGAAGCCAGCACCTGGCTTTCATTCTTAAGGTGGAGCTTCGCCTGGGTGTCAGAACACCAGATTAGAAGCCTGTACCTGGCTTTCAGTCTGAATGTGGAACTCACCTATGTTTCAGGACACCTGATGAATAGCCTGCCCCTCGTTCACATCTCAAGGTGGAGCTTCGTCTGGGTGTCAGGACACCAGATGAGAAGCCTGCACGGGATTTCAGTCTGAAAGTGGAGCTCACCTGGGTGTCAGGACACCAGATGAGAAGCCTGCACCTGGCTTTCAGTCTGAAGGTGAAGCTTCGCCTGTGTGTCAGGACACCAGATGGGAAGCCAGCACCTGGCTTTCATTCTGAAGGTGAGGCTTCGCCTGTGTGTCAGGACACCAGATGGGAAGCCAGCACCTGGCTTTCAGTCTGAAGGTGAAGCTTTGCCTGGGTGTCAAGACACCAGATGAGAAGCCTGCACCTCACTTCACATCTGCAGGTGGAGCTTCGCCTGGGTGTCAGGACACCAGATGGGAAGCCAGCACCTGTCTTTCAGGCTGAAGGTGGAGCTTTCCCTGGGTGTTGACACCAGATGAGAAGTCTGCACATCGCTTTCCGTCTAATGTGGAGCTTCGTCTGGGTGTCAGAACACCAGATGTGAAGTCTGCCCCTAGCTTCACCTCTGTATGTGGAGGTTCGCCAGGGTGTTAGGACACCAGATGAGAAGCCTGCACCTGGATTTCAATCTGAAGGTGGAGCTCAGCTGGGTGTCAGGACACCAGATGAAAAGCCTGCACCTGGCTTTCAGTCTGAGTGTAGAGCTCTTCTGTGTGTCAGGACACCAGATGAGAAGCCTGCACCTGGCTTTCTGTCTCAAGGTGGAGCTTTGCCAAGGTGTCAGGACACTAGATAAGAAGCCACCACCTCACCTTCAGTCTGAAGGTGGAGCTTCTCTTGGGCATCAGGACACCAGATGAGAAGCCTGCACCTGATTTCACATCAGGATGTGGAGATTTGCCAGGGTGTCATGACAGCAGATGAGAAGCCTGCACCTCACTTCACATCTGAAGGTGGAGCTTCGCCTGGATGTCAGGACACCAGATGAGAAGCCTGCCCCTCATTTGACATCTGAAGGTGGAGCTTCGCCTGGGTGTCACGACACCAGCTGAGAAGTATGCACCTGGATTTCAATCTGAAGGTGGAGCTCGGCTGGGTGTCAGGACACCAGATGAGAAGCCTGCACCTGGCTTTCAGTCTGAAGGTAGATCTCACCAGGGTGTCAGGACACCAGATGAGAAGCCTGCACCTGGTTTTCACTCTGAAGGTGGAGCTTCGCCTGGGTGTCAGGACACCAGATGAGAATCCTGCACCTTGCTTTCCATCTGAAGGTGGAGTTTCGCCTGGGTGTCACAGCAGCAGATCAGAAGCCTACACCTAGCTTTCAGTCTGAAGGTGGAGCTTCACCTGGGATACAGGACGCCAGATGAGAAACCATCACCTTGGTTTCATTCTGAAGGTGGAGCTTCGCCTAGTTGTCAGGACACCAGATGAGAAACCTGCACCTGGCTTTCAGTCTGAAGGGCGAGCTTAGCCTGGGAGTCAAGACGCCAGTTCAGAAGCCTGTACCTAGCTTTCCGTCTGAATGTGGAGCTTTGCCTGGGTGTCAGAACACCAGATGAGAAGTCTGCCACTAGCTTCACATCTGTATGTGGAGGTTCCCCTGGGTGTCAGGACACCTGATGAGAAGCCTGCACCTGGATTTCAGTCTGAATGTGGAGCTTCGCCTGGGTGTCAGGACAACCGATGAGAAGCCTGCACCTGGCTTTCAGTCTGAAGGTGGAGCTTCGCCTGGATGTCAGTACACCTGATGAGTAGTCTGCCACCCGTTCACATCTGAAGGTGGAGCTTCGCCTAGGTGTCAGAACACCAGATGAGACCCCCGCACCTGGCTTCACATCTTGAGTTGGAGCTTTGCCAGGGTGTCAGTAAACCAGATGGGAAGCCTCCACCTCGCATGACATCAAAAGGTGGTACTTCGCCTGGGTGTCAGGACACCAGATGAGAAGCCTGCACCTGGCTTTCAGTCTGAAGGTTGAGATTAGCCTGGGTGTCAGGACACCATCTGAGAAACCTGCACCTCACTTTCCGTCTGAATGTGGAGCTTCACCTGGGTGTCAGAACACCAGATGTGAAATCTGCCCCTAGCTTCACATCTGTATGTGGAGGTTCGCCTGGGTGTCAGGACACTAGAAGAGAAGCCTGCGCCTGGCTTTCAGTCTGAAGGTGGAGCTTTGCCTGGGTGTCCGGACTCCAGATTAGAAGCCTGTACCTGGCTTTCAGTCTGAAGGTGGAGCAACCTGGGTGTTAGGACACCTGAGGAGAAGCGTGCCCCTTGTTCACATCTGAAGTTGGAGCTTCGCCTAGGTGTCAGACCACCAGATGAGAACCCTGCACCTGGCTTCACATCTTGAGTTGGAGCTTTGCCAGGGTGTCAGGACACCAGATGAGAAGCCTGCACCTTGCTTTCAGTCTGAAGGTGGAGTTTTTCCTGGGTGTCAGGACACCAGATGAGAAGACTGCACCTGGCTTTCATTCTGAAGGTGGAGGTTAGTCTGTGTGTCAGGAGACCAGATGAGAAGCCTGCACCAGGCTTGCAGTCTGAAAGTGTTGCTCACCTGGGAGTCAGGACACCAGATGAGAAGCCTGCACCTCACTTTCATTCTCAAGGTGGAGCTTTGCCTGGGTGTCAGGACACCAGATGAGAAGCCTGCACTGGCTTTCAGTCTGAAGGTGGAGCTCACATGGGTGTCAGGACACCAGATGAGAAGCCTGTACTTCGCTTCCAGTAAGAAATTGGAACTTCGCTTGCATGTCAGGACACCAGATGAGAAGCCTACACATGGCTTTCAGTCTGAAGGTCTTGCTTCGCCTGGGTGTTAATACACCAGATGAGAAGCCTGCCCCTAGCTTCACCTCTGAAGGTGGAGGATCGCCTGAGTGTCAGGACACCACATGAGAAGCCTGTAGCTGGTTTTCAGTCTGAAGGTGGAGCATCGCCTGGGTGTCAGGACACCAGACGAGAAGCCTACACCTGGCTTTCAGTCTGAAGGTGGAGCTTCACCTGTGTGACAAAACACAAGATGAGAAGCCTGCCCCAAGCTTCAAATCTGAATGCGGATGTTCACCCGGGTGTCAGGACACCAGATGAGAAGCCTGCACCGGGCTGTCTGAGTGGATCTTTGCCTGGATTCAGGACACCAGATTAGAAGCCTGTACCTGGCCGGCGCCGCGGCTCACTAGGCTAATCCTCCGCCTAGCGGCGCCGGCACACCGGGTTCTAGTCCCGGTCGGGGCGCCGGATTCTGTCCCGGTTGCCCCTCTTCCAGGCCAGCCCTCTGCTGTGGCCAGGGAGTGCAGTGGAGGATGGCCCAGGTGCTTGGGCCCTGCACCCCATGGGAGACCAGGAAAAGCACCTGGCTCCTGGCTCCTGCCATCGGATCAGCGCGGTGCGCCGGCCGCAGCGCGCCGGCCGCGGCGGCCATTGGAGGGTGAACCAACGGCAATGGAAGACCTTTCTCTCTGTCTCTCTCTCTCTCACTGTCCACTCTGCCTGTCAAAAAAAAAAAAAAAAAAAAAAAAGAAGCCTGTACCTGGCTTTCAGTCTAAAGGTGGAGCTCACCTGGGTGTCAGGACACCTGATGAGAAACCTGCGCCTCGCTTCACCTCTGAAGGTGGAGGATCGCCTGGATGTCAGGACACCAGATGAGAAGCCTGCATCAGCCTTTCAGTCTAAAGGTGGAGTTTCGCCTGGTTGTCAGGACACCAGATGAGAAGCCTGCACCTGGCTTTCAGTCTGAAGGTGTAGCTTCGCCTGGGTGACAGGGCACCAGATGAGAAGCTTGCACCTCCCATGACGTCAAAAGGTGGAGCCTCGCCTGGGTGTAAGGACACCAGATGAGAAGCCTGCACCTGGCTTTCAGTCTGAAGGTGGAGTTTCGCTTGGGTGTCAGGACACCAGATGAGAAGCCTGCACCTGGCTTTCAGTCTGAAGGGGTGATTAGCCTGGGTGTCAGGAGACCAGATGAGAAGCCTGCACCTGGCTTTCAGTCTGAAGGTGGAGTTTCGCTTGGGTGTCAGGACACCAGATGAGAAGCCTGCACCTGGCTTACAGTCTGGCGGTGGAGCTTCGCCTGGGAGTCAGGACACCAGATGAAAAGCCTGGACCTGGGTTTCAGTCTGAAGGTGGAGTTCCGTCTGGGTGTCAGGACACGCGATGAGAAGCCTGCAAGTCGCTTTCAATCTGAAGTGGGAGCTTCGCCTGGGTGTGAGGACACCAGATGAGAAGCCTGCACCTGGCTTTCTGTCTGAAAGTGGAGCTTCGCCTGGGTGTCAGGACACAAGATGAGAAGCCTGCACCTCGCTTTAAGTCTGAAGGTGGAGCTTCGCCTGGATGTCACGACACCAGATGAGAAGCCTGTAAGTCGCTTTCAATCTGAGGTGAGAGCTTCGCCTGGGTGACATGACACCAGATGAGAAGCCTGCACCTCACTTTCAGTCTGAAGAGGGAGCTTCGCCTGGGTGTCAGGACACTAGATGAGAAGCCTGCACCTGGCTTTCAGTCAGAAGGTGGAGCCTCGACTCGGTGTCATTACACCAGATGAGAAGCCTGCATCAGGCTTTCAGTCTGAAGGTGGAGCTTCGCCTGGATGTCATGACACCAGATGAGAAGCCTGCACCTGGCTTTCAGTCTGAAGGCGGAGCTTCCCATGGGCGTTAGGATACCAGATTTGAAGCCTGCACCTCGCTTTCAGTCTGAAGGTGGAGCTTCGCCTTGGTGTCAGCACACCGCATGGAAAGCATGCACCTGGATTTCAGTCTGAAGGGGTGATTAGCCTGGGTGTCAGGAGACCAGATGAGAAGCCTGCACCTGGCTTGCAGTCTGAAAGTGTTGCTCACCTGGGAGTCAGGACACCAGATGAGAAGCCTGCACCTCACTTTCAGTTTCAAGGTGGAGCTTTGCCTGGGTGTCAGGACACCAGATGAGAAGCCTGTACCTCGCTTCCAGTAAGAAGGTGGAACTTCGCTTGGATGTCAGGACACCAGATGAGAAGCCTACACATGGCTTTCAGTCTGAATGTCATGCTTGGCCTGAGTGTTAAGACACCAGATGAGAAGCCTGCCCTTCCTTCACCTCTGAAGGTGGAGGATCGCCCGGGTGTCAGGACACCACATGAGAAGCCTGCAGCTGGTTTTCAGTCTGAAGGTGGAGCTTCGCCTGGGTGTCAGGACACCAGATGAGAAGCCTGCACCTGGGTTTCAGTCTGAAGGTGGAGCTTCATCTGGGTATCAGGACACCAGATGAGAAGCCTGCCCCTTGTTTCATATCTGAAGATGGAGCTTCGCCTGGGTGTTTGCACAGCAGATGAAAAGCCTGCACTTTGCTTTCAATCTGAAAGTGGAGCTTCGCCTTGGAGTCAGGACGCCAGATGAGAAGCCTTCACCTGGGTTTCAGTCTGAAGGTGGAGCTTCGCCAGGATTCAGGACACCAGATGAGAAGCCTGCCCAAGCTTCACATCTGAAGGTGGAGGATCTCCTGGGAGTCAGGACACCAGATGATAAGCCTGCACTTGGCTTTCAGTCTGAAAGTGGAGCTTCCCCTAGGTGTCAGGACCCCAGATGAGAAACCTGCACCTGGCTTCATGTCTCAAGTTCGAGCTTTTCCTGGGTGTCAGGACACCAGATGAGAATCCTGCACCTGGCTTTCAGTATGAAGGTGGAGCTTCGCCTGAATATCAGGCCACCAGATGATAAGCCTGAACCTGGCTTTCTGTCTGAAGACGTAGCTTCGCGTGGGTGTCAGCATACCAGATGAGAAGCCTGCACCAGGCTTTCAGTCTGAAGGTGAAGCTTCACATGATTGTCAGAAGACCAGATGAGATGTCTGCCCCTAGCTTCACATTCTGTATGTGGAGGTTCGCCTGGGTGTCAGAACACCAGATTTGAAGTCTGCCCCTAGCTTCACATGTGAATGGGGCAGTTCACCTGGGTGTCAGGACACCAGATGAGTAGCCTGCCCCTCGTTTCACATCTGAAGGTGGAGCTTCGCTTGGGTGTCAGGACACCAGATGAGAAGCCTGCACCTGGCTTACAGTCTGGCGGTGGAGCTTCGCCTGGGAGTCAGGACACCAGATGAAAAGCCTGGACCTGGGTTTCAGTCTGAAGGTGGAGTTCCGTCTGGGTGTCAGGACACGCGATGAGAAGCCTGCAAGTCGCTTTCAATCTGAAGTGGGAGCTTCGCCTGGGTGTGAGGACACCAGATGAGAAGCCTGCACCTGGCTTTCTGTCTGAAAGTGGAGCTTCGCCTGGGTGTCAGGACACAAGATGAGAAGCCTGCACCTCGCTTTAAGTCTGAAGGTGGAGCTTCGCCTGGATGTCACGACACCAGATGAGAAGCCTGTAAGTCGCTTTCAATCTGAGGTGAGAGCTTCGCCTGGGTGACATGACACCAGATGAGAAGCCTGCACCTCACTTTCAGTCTGAAGAGGGAGCTTCGCCTGGGTGTCAGGACACTAGATGAGAAGCCTGCACCTGGCTTTCAGTCAGAAGGTGGAGCCTCGACTCGGTGTCATTACACCAGATGAGAAGCCTGCATCAGGCTTTCAGTCTGAAGGTGGAGCTTCGCCTGGATGTCATGACACCAGATGAGAATCCTGCACCTGGCTTTCAGTCTGAAGGCGGAGCTTCCCGTGGGCGTTAGGATACCAGATTTGAAGCCTGCACCTCGCTTTCAGTCTGAAGGTGGAGCTTCGCCTTGGTGTCAGCACACCGCATGGAAAGCATGCACCTGGATTTCAGTCTGAAGGTGGAATTTTGCATGGGAGTCAGGACACCAGATGAGAAGCCTGCAGATGGGTTTCAGTCTGAAGGTGGAGCTTCACCTGGTTGTCAGGACACCAGATGAGAAGCCTGTACCTCGCTTTCAGTCTGAAGGTGGAGCTTCGCCTGGGAGTCAGGACACCGGATGAGAAGCCTGCACCTCACTTTCAGTTTGAAGGTGGAGATTCGCCTGCGTGTCAGGACACCACATGGGAAGCCTGCACCTGGATTTCAGTCTGAATGTGTAGTTTCACATGGGTGTCAGGACACCAGATGAGAAGCCTGCAAGTCGCTTTCAATCTGAAGTAGGGGCTTCAACAGTGTGTCAGGACACCAGATGAGAATCCTGCACCTGTCTTTCAGTCTGAAGGGGAGCTTCACCTGTGTGTCTGGATACCAGATGAGAAGCCTGCACCTCACTTTGAGTCTGAAGGTGGAGCTTCGCCTGGGTGTCAGGACATCAGATGAGAAGTCTGCACCTGGCTTTCAGTCTGAAGGTGGAGCTTTGCCTGGGTGTCGATACCAGATGAGAAGCCTGCACCTGGCTTGAGAATGCTTTAGTCTGATTCCTAGCTCCAGTCTGACTGCAGTTTCCTCCTCATGCCAGCCCTTGGAGACCCTGTGATGGCTCAAGTACACTGAGCTACTCAAAGTCAAATTTCAGCTGTCAGCACTTCTCCGTGCCTGGGCCCTGCCCAGACTATGTAATTTGTTGTCTCCTCTGAGGCTGCAGAGTGAGTCATGGCCCCTGGCCAGACCTTCCTGGGTGGGAGCCGCCATGATGGTTGACCAGCTATCTGTCCCTTTCCCTAGGCCCATCTCCAGATCAGCCCTGCTACACTGGCTTGGCTGAAGGCCCTGGGGCAGTTAGACAGGAAGTGCCAACATTATCTGCAGGTTATGGCCTACCTAGCCCCGTGTGCCTGTGCCCTGCCCCTCCCCCAACTCAGGCTCGCTGCAGCCCTGGAAGGTGTTCTATGACCTCACTATGCTGCCTATGACCTCATCGCTCCCTCTGCCTCCCCCACTCGCCACGTGGATGAATATTACCCACCTTTAATCTTCACACTGGCCTCAAATGCCACCTTTTCCAGCCACAAGTCCATTTGGAACCCACCTCCCTCACCTAGCCATGCAGCTGGCCTATTGCCGCCTTTCCCCTGCCCCCTCAGAGCACTCTGCCACCCCCATGGCACCTCCTGTCTTGTTCTTCTACTTCCACCACTGTGCATCCAATGCCTTTGTGATCCACGGGCCCAGTGAACATGGTTGAGTGCCCCATCTGATTTGTCAAAGAGACGAGGGGCAGGCAGAGTGTCCTAGCACTGGTCTGTCTGGGTAGCCTCACATCCTTGCCGGTTAGTTCCTCTGAAGAGCTAACCTCCATCCTTGTGATTATAAAGCCAATTCATTTTCTCTTAATTCTACCTTCTCACTCTCAAACCAAAATGGAATTCATCAAGTTGAAAAATCACTCAGTTCCATCTGGTCTACTTGCCCAGAGGGCAAAATGTAACAGCATTTGTATTTTTTCAAATCTCTCCTGGTCTAACCGCACTGGGCATTCAAAGCCCAAAACCCTACAGACCTGCTCTGAAAGTTATTCCCAAATCACCAAATCTTTGAGGTGTGCCTTACCCTCTCCAAGATGATAAAAGACACAAGGGAAGGGAAAAACACAATTAACCAAGCAGGGGAGGAAGCAGACATAAGCAGGCCGAGGGTTAATGGCAGCAACTTAAAACAAGCCAGAGGCAGTCTCCACCAAATGAGACAAGCCTCAGGGACATGCACACCTGGGAGGCAGCAAGCCAGAGAAGGGGTCTTGGCACTGCCTCCCCTTCCACTTGTCCTATGGGGCAGCGCTACCCCATTGGAATGGTTAAGGTCAGACACCAGCACCTTCAGTATGTCCTGCATCTAGAGGCGGTGAAAAGGGGAAAACAAGGGCAGGGGAAGACACAGAGAATGGCTTAGAGAGAGGCGAGGATGTCGGGGAAGGAAGAGGTGGAGTGAGGAAACAGAAGCTGAGGAAGAGCAGAGATCCATACCGTGGTCCCCCAGGCCATCCTCTCAGACTGGCCATTGCTGCCTCAACTGACAGAGGGAAAAGTCCCCAGGCCCCAGAGTCACATGAAGTGCAGTCACTGACCAGCGCGGCTCTCAGACCCTCCCCCAGACACGACCCCCACTCTCCATGTTAAAACCAGACTTCTGCAGAAGGGTTCTTTTGAACAAGGGAGGCTACAGCTCAACAATTAGAAGACACTGTTCCAATCCAATAATATCTGACAGCCTGAAACAGAAGCCCAGGGGAGGCTGTGACTTTTCTGAGGTCATCCAGAGCCAAGGCCGAATCCCAGTGCCTGGGGCTTCCTAAGGGAACAGCCTGATGGCCGGGCTGCTCTCGCTGACCTGGCTTTTCCTGAGGCCAGGGATGAGGAAGTCGCAAATACCAGCGACTATGAATGTTACAAGACCCTGTATTCTGGATTAACATGAGAACAGCAAAAACTCTAAAACTTTGTAAGTAAAACATCAGCCCTATCTGTTTCACAGATGTGGAGAGAGAGGCCCAGAAAGCTTGAACAAATTGCCTTACATCATATCCCTAGCAGAGGGAAAGGGAGCATTCAGACCCAGAATCCTTGACCAGTATCTAACACTCCCTTCCACCATCTTCCACTGTCCTCTGGATCCCCAACCCCCCATCCTCCATTGCCCCTTAGCCCCCGAGCCCCCACCAGCCTGGCCAGCCAAGACTCACATCCTCAGTTGAGTGACAACCCCGAGAAGTGGTTGTCTCAGGGCTACTGCCGTTTTTAAGGTTTTTCTTCTTTTTTCCTCCTGCAGTACCACCAGGCCTGTTCTTCTGCTGATACTCTCTTAACTGTGGAAAGGAAAAGCAGTTGATTCTCTGGAATGCCCTAAGCCCCTGCGGTCACATCCTACTTCACAGTGTTCACAAGAACTCTCATGTCCACCACTGGCTTCATGCCACCGACAACCCTTCAAGGGGCTGGAACGATCAGTTAACGTCTGAAGAACTGACAGCATGGCTTCAATAAAAGGGAATGATGGAATTTAAAATCAGCTTCCAACTCTCACTTCTGGGGTTCTGCCAAGAATCAGCAGCTGCTGGGAGCAAAACCAGAGGTAGAGGTAGAAGGTTAACATTATGTGGTCAGGAATTGTACTTTGTGTGGTTTGGAAACAAGACATTGGGTCCTTCCTTCCATATCAGAACCTCGCAGAACTTCGAGGGGCACCCCGAGGAACCCTGGACACCGAGGAGAAAGTAGAACCCAGGCATTATTCCAGCCAAGGGCCCATTATGACTTCACGACAGGTTCCGACCCAAGCCCCAGGGCGGCCTCACCAAGCTGCTCCCTGCTCCTCTGTGGCAGTGCCCTCACCCAGCTTCAAAAACTCCCCTGGGGAGGGTTCAGGCTACAAAGTTTAGTCTCTCAAAGTCTGTTCCACAGACGGTCACACAGCTGTCACTCCAGAGAGCCTGAGTGTGGGGCACTCTGCTCCCAGGGTCAGGGAAATTGAATGTGAGCCTGAGAACTCGCACACCCCCCAAAGTAAGTCTCTGGAGAGTCGAAACCTGGGGGAAAACCAAACCTGTTTTCCCGCGGTCACCCAGAAACACTGCCCACACTTCCAGCTCCCCGGGAACGGGACACATCTCACTGTCAGTGTCCGAGCTGAGGAAGGGGGTCCCCAAGTCCCCAGTCCCCTTGCAGGCAGAAGCAGAAAGGGGGTGAGGACTTAGGGGACTGGGCCGGGAGATCAAAGCCCGAGCTGGAGGTAATGACAGTCCCCGGGGGATTTGGCCTCAGTGCATCCCACTCTGCGCTACCCACGCGCTGCGCAGGGGGAGGTGGGGCGCAGGGTAGGGACCCGAGTCCTTGGAGACTGAGCCCACAGACCCCAAGGAGGTTTGGCTTCGGGAGGCCAGAGGTGAGGTCTGAGGCTGGGCCGAGGAGCCCCAGGAGCCAATGGCCCAAAGTCACCCAGGGGTGACAAGCTGGGTGCTGAGGGGGTGGTGCTGGCTGAGAGGACTTGGATGGGGGAAGGGGCGCTCGGGCTCGACCCGAGTGTCTGAGGAGCCGCACAGACCCCGGCCACGGACCTGTCGTCAGAGGGGCAGTGGGCTGGGCCGGGGACGTGACCCCGACGTTTTACCTTTTTCTTGGCCGCAGCCAGCTTGCTCAGTCGGGTTTCCTCCGACATCGCGGGGTGGGGAGGGCGTGGGGCGGAGTGGGGCACATCACCACGATCCCGGCAACCACTGCGAATTGCTCCCGGCAGCTACCGCGCAGGTGTGTGACTGAGCCAGGAGACGCAGGTTCAGGGCAGAACTAGGCGGGGCTGGGTGGGCGTGGTCGCCACACTTCAAGCCCATTGGTCAGTGAGAAAGACGAAACAAAGAGGGGCGTGGTCCGAGGCGTCAAAATGGGAGCTGAGTGTGCAGCTCTGTCACCGCCCACTCTGGGGGCGGGGCGATTTCCCTTGGGTGCGCGCGCAGCTTTCTGGGAGCCCTCTCATGGCGTCCGTCACAGAATTCTAATCAGTCTGCGGACCCCAGAGGCCGCTCTCCGGCCTGCGCCCTGGACCCCTTTTCTCCACAGGCGCCCCCGAACCGGGGCCCTCAGACCCCAGGGCTCAGGAGGTGGGCGCGGAGCGCAGAGCAGGGGACACTGCATCAGTTCATGAGCCCTTTCTGACTCCTCCCAGATGTGCCCAGAAGTTCTCGTTTCAGAAATCCCCTCGGGGACCCCTTTCACGTCCTCCAGACACTGCCCCTCTCACACCCAGCCCTTCCTCGAGGGGCCTCACACTGACCCTGCCCAGCTGGATCCCGGCGGCTCCTACTCCCGCGCCCCCATGGGCCCCCTTTCCCCTCAGAGCAGCTCCGGGGCCTCAGCCTCTCCCACGCTTCCCTCCAGGGCTGAGCAGGACCCGGCCGCAGCTGCCGCGGGGCCTTCCGGTCACGGTGAGTAGCCCGCGCCCCCCGACCCTGTGCGTGTCTGTGCCCCCCGACCTGTGAGAATGTCTGTGCCCCTGACCCATGAGGATGTCTGCGCTCCTTAGTGTGCCTGCGCCCCCCGACCCGTGAGGATGTTTGCGCTCCCAAACCGTGAGCATGGCTACGGACCCAGACCCCGTGAGGATGCTAGCACCTCCCGACCCCGTCATGGTGGCTGCACCCCCCGACCCGTGAGGATGTCTGTGCCCCTGACCTGTGAGGATGCCTGGGCCCTGCGACCCATGCAGATGGTTGTGGACCCCATCCTGTGAGGGTGCCTGTGCCCCCCAACCCGTGAGGATGTCTGTGCCCCCAAGCCGTGAGTGTGACTGCAGACCCCAACCCCATGAGGGTGGCTGCGGCAGACCCCAACCCTGTGAGGGTGCCAGCACCTCCCAACCCTGTGAAGGTGGCTGCACCCCCGACCTCTTGAGGGTGCCTGGGCCCCTCGACCCGTGAGAGTGCCTGTGCTCCCTGACGCCATTAGGGTGCCAGGGCCCTTCGAGCCTTGAGGGTGCCAGCACCGCCAACCCTGTGAGTGTGCCTGGGCCCTCCAACACTGTGAGAATGGCAGATACCAACCCCATGAGGGTGTCAGTGCCCCCGAACCCCGTGAAGGTGTCAGTGCCCCCTGACCCATGAGGGTGCCAGTGACCCCCAACCTGTGAGTGGGCCAGCACCCCTGGACTCTGTGTGGGTGGCAATGCCTTCCATCCCATGGGGAGGATGTCTATGTGCCCCCCACACAGTGGCATCATGGCTACCCCCAGCCCTCCCCCACCCCAACCACAGCCCACAGGTGGGCCTTCCTCAGTCTTCCTGGGCAGACAAAACTCTGGGAGGCTCCCGAGCTGTCTTTCAGAATCCCTCTCAGTGCCCCCTGAGGAGCGTCAGCCAAGGTAGGCACCTGCCACTCTGCCTGTCTCAGGACTGCATCTGCCCCACTGCACCAGCCCCACACTGGGGGGAACCCCTGGGACCTCAGGGCCAAGCCCCTCCCTCTCCCTACTGCAGCTCCAGACTCCCTCTTTCCTGTTTCTGTCCTTGGGCCAGCTGGCTCTCTCCTCTCCCTTCCCAGGCAGCCTTGGGACTCAGTGCAGCTGCCCAGGGCCTCCGTGGCTGAGCCTGGGGGTTCTCGGGACAGGATCCGCACCACTGGCAGATGTGGGTGCCCTCTGAGCTGTCAGAGAGGTCAGAGAGCTTGTGGTTGATGGTGTAGGGGCTGGGAACTTGGGGGGTGTTGTTGTGGGACAGCCAGAGGTCTTTGAACTTCCTCCTGGGCGTGTCACACCTGCCCCAATCGGAGCTGTGCTGCTGGGGACAGGGGGTATCCTGCCCCCTGGCCTGGGAGCCCCAGCACAGGCCATGGTGAAAGGCCGGGGGTCACCTCGTCCCTTGGGTGTGCAGTTGAGCAGTGGCCAGGGTGAAGCATTCGGTTGCTTGATGACCTCAAATCCTGAGAATCCTCTGCACCCATCAGCCCAGGCAAGGCAGGGACCCGCAGCCTTCCTGCCTCCCACCTGGGCATTGTCACACCTGCTACTGGCTGAAGGTGGGGTCCTCAGCCCCAGACGAAGCCCCTTAGCCAGGGCAGGTCAGCTACTCTGAGTTCCGCCCAGCTGGGCCACAGAGTTGGCCCAGGGCCCCACCTGCCACTCTTCGCTGGCCTCTGACTCTCCCTCTTCTGCTTTTCCCCAGCAGGGAGGGCCCCGCCTTGCCTCCACGACCTGCAGCCCCCTGACCAGCCGAGGCTCCCCTCTTAGATTTTTGAGTTTGTGGCCACCTGCCCGCCCTGCCTCCTCAGGGTCCCGTCTGAGGACGCTGGGCTTTTTGAGCACCCGAGGGGCCTCCGGCGACCCCTCCAGCTGTCCATTTTAGCTGCCCGCTCCTGGTTCAAGCAGGGTTCTTCCTCCTATCTTTCTCCATCAGGCCTGGTGGCTGCCATATGGGCCTCCCGAGGCTAGTGCTGGCCCTGGCCAGTGGGTCCAAAGGCAGGGCCATCAGGGAGGAGGGAAGTCTGAGAGGGCCAGGCTTGTGTCAGGACTGTGGCTGTGCTGCCTGGGTGCTGTGTGAGAGGTGGCGTGAGTGGCAAGGGAGGCCCTCTCCAGCCTCCACCCTGACTCCCTGGAAGCTCTGGTCACCCACTCCAGCTCCTCCTCCCATCTTCCTTCCCCTTCCTGTCCATGGCCTTTTCCAGAAAGCTCACCCACGTGCCCACCTGCTGCTGCTTCCCACCTCCGCCCTGCCCACCAGTGCTGTGGCCTGGCTACTCTTGCCTTACCACCTGTCTCCCTCCTCTCTCTCCGCTGTTCTCTCTGCTTTCTCTCCCACTGCCAGACGATTGGGTCAGGCAAGGCCGTCCTGTCCTGAGAGACCCAGGCCCCCCTTTGACATCTAACCAGATCCTTCCTCTTCCTCGGAGACCTCCCTTTGCCAGTCTGTCCAGAGAGCTGCTCTGTGATTTGACAGTGGCCCTCAGCCCCAAAGCCTCCCCTTCTTCTGTGACTTTCTGTTGTGTGGTGATCTCACACCTCCAAGCATGACCTTGGTGAAAATGTGTGCCCCTCTGTGGTCCTGCTCCTTCCCTGTTCTATAAATATCTATAAATACTCATACACACACATGCACACACACACACGGGTGTGCGCACACACACACACACGTGGCAGTGCCCCTGGAGTTGCAGTGTAAGGAGACCAGCCTGGAAGAGGCCTCTTCACCCCTCTGAATGCTCAGCACAGCACAGAGGCTGCCCACTGCTGGCAGGCCCTGCTGCCTTGTGCAGTGCCCGTCCGCAAGTGACTCTTGCCCAAGATGCCCTTGCCCAGGTGCCCCCGCCTAGCAATGACCTTCACACAGATGCTCTCCTCACCCATGATGCCCCCAGGCCCAAAGTGAACCTCACCCAGACTGCCCTTACCCATGATACCCCTGCCCCAGAAGTGACTCTTGCCCCTGCCTGGGTGCTCCCACCCAGCAATGTCCCTCACCCAGATGCCATCCCTGAAATTGACCTCACCCGAAGATGACCCTGCTTCAGAAGAGATCCTTGCCCGAAGATGCCCTTGCCTGGAAGCCCCCTCCAGCAATGACCCTCACCCAGATGCCCTTGCCTGAAAATGACCTTGCCTGAAAATGCCCCTGGCCCAGAAATGACCCTAACCCATGATGCCCTGGGCTGGAAGTGACCCTTACCCAGTGAAGCAACCACCAGAGATGACCCTCACCTAGATGCCCCTGGCCTGGAAGTGACCCTTGACCAGCGATGCCCTTGCCAATGCCCCCTGCACAGAGATGACCTCACCCTGCGACGCTGTCCTCACCCAGATGCCCTCACCCTGATGCCCTCTGATCTGAAGTGAACCTCTCCCAGATTGCACTTACCCATAATGCCCTTCCTCCACAGAAAATAGTTCCCAGGTCTGCCAATTCCCAGAGTCCCCGTGGAGGCGTGGGCAGGCTCCAGCACAGCGCGCTGAGGTGCTAGGACAGTCCCTCCTCAGGGAACAGTTCCTGGAGTCTTCCCATCACCAGGATCCCCCGTGGATGCGTGGGCGGTTCAAGCTAGGTGTGCTGAGGTGCTAGGACCCTCCCTCTTCAGGGAACAGTTCCCATGGTCTGCGGACCCAGGGCCCCCCGTGGAGGCGTGGGCAGGCTCCACCACAGCACTCTGAGCTGTGAGGACCCTCCCTCCTCAGGGAACAGTTCCCGGGGTCTTCTGAACTTAGGGTCCCCCTGGAGGTGTGGGTGGGCTCCTGCACAGCACGCTGAGGTACTAGCCCCTCCCTCCTCAGGGAACAGTTCCCTAAGTGCCGAACCCCAGGGTTCTCTGTGGATGTTGAGCACAGTGCGCTGAGATACGAGGACCCTCCCTCCTCAGGGAACAGTTTCTGGAGTGCTGAACCCCAGGGTCCCTCGTGGGTGCTGACGCCGGGCTCCAGCACAGCGCGCTGAGCTGTGTGTGCGGATTCGCGTCTGTTTCGGGGGTAAATCCTGGCAAAAAGAGAAAAGCGTGGACTGCAGGCATCAGGCGAGGTGAGTGTTGGCAGTGGCCGGCTGCAGTCGCTCTTCCATGTGTGTTTCAATGGCTTTGTTTTTTTCAGTGTTAAAGCATTTGCAAAGTAGATATTTTAAAACTCAGAACACTATATACTTATGTAGTTATGTCTGTTAAAAGAGCTCTGGGGGGGGCTGGCTCTGTGGCGTAGCAGGTAAAGCTGCTGCCTGGGACACTTGGCACAGGTTCGAGTCCTGGCTTCTTCACTTCCAATCCTGCTCCCTGCTAATGGGCCTGGAAAGCAGCAGAGGATGGCCCAAGTGCTTGGGACTCTGCTCCAACATCAGAGACAGAGGAGAAGCAGCTCCTGACTCCTGCCTTCTGGCTTCACCCTGGCCCAGCGCTTTCTGTTATAGGCATTGGGGGGGGGTGATCCCCTGGATGTGTAGGGAGATTCTGTACAGAGATAAGAAATCAAGGTCTTTTAACAGGAAGTAGTCTTATTATTTATTTGTAAGGCCCAGGTGGAATTTCTTATCCAAAAGCCTGAGCACAGGACAAAGAGGGGTATCTTAGTTTCTTTGTTTCCCTTATATGGCTACACACATACATTTGATTGGATAGTCTATTGTTACATGACTGCCACAGGTATTGATACAATACTGTGTATGCATACATAGTTACTGATGATTTTTTTTTTGCACACATGTACTGAGCTGCAGAACCTGAAATGGATATACATCAGCAGATAGGGTGGTTGCTGGAGCAGGTTCTTTTCCTCAGCTTAGTATAGAAATAAAAAGCCAGGAAACAATTTGCCAAGAGGCAGAAACTTTTATTTGACAGAAAAGAATCTTTTATTTGATTGACAAGCCACAGAAAAAGTGGTCTGAGAGGAGACCAGGCAGAGTGCCCGAGTGGGACACTGGCTTTGAGGAAGTGTCCTGAGTTTTTAAGGCATTACTGTATTTTTTCCTTGGGTCATTCTGTGGGGGTGCCCATTGAGCGGGAGTTTCACAGGCTGTATGTTGATTGGCTAGGGGCCCATGGAGATAGTGTTTGGGGTCTCCTGGAGATGGCCCTTCTCTCCCTTAGGGGCTCAACCCCCTCCTCTGCTAGCTGTTACGATTTAAGGGGGCCGGCTCTGTGTCATAACAGATAAAGCTGCCGCCTGCAGTGCTGGCATCCCATATGGATGCCAGTTCGAGACCCAGCTGTTCCACTTCTGATCCAGCTCTCTGCTATGGCCTGGGAAAACAGTAGATGGTCCAAATCCTTGGGCTCCTGCACCCACATGGGAGACCTGGAAGAAGCTCTTGGCTTCTGGCTTCAGATCAGCTCAGCTCCAGCCATTGTGGCCATTTGGGGAATGAACCAGCAGATGGAAGACCTCTATGCACCCCCCCTTTCTGCCTCTCCTTATCTCTGCATAACTCTGACTTTCAAATAAATAAATTAATCTTTTTTAAAAAAGTATGATTTAAAACCACAGGGATCAAACAAAATAGCAGGGATCTCCTGGAGCCAGTCTGACTCTCCCCAGGAGTTCAGCCCCTTCCTCTGTCAGTGCTGAGTGAAAGATTGTAACCACCCTGAAGATGTTATTTAAAGGTCACACATGCAGCCCAAGAAGCTATTAGTGGGGGAGATGTCAGTTGGTCAGCTGGCAGCCTGCTTGTGAAGAACATCCAACCTTTGTCTGAGGGCCCACAGAACCCCCAGCCCCACTAGAGGCCTCAGATAGCATGTACAGTTGACACATTCATAGGCAGGCAGATCACAACCACATTTCATTTCCAGGACAGATTCCTCCCCTTTGCTTCTTCTTAGGAAGGCTTCTACCACAACTTTAATCCTGTCAGTAAGAAATAATTTTAATTATAAGCCAAAGGCCTCTACTCCAGATGAAAGATCTCTCTCTCTCTCTCTTCCCCTCTCTTAGCCTGACTTTCAAATAAGTAAACTAAATAAGTACATAAAAAAAGCTTTATATAAAATGAGTGGTTCATTTGAACAGAGGAGTGATATATATGTCCAGAAGTACCAGAGGGAAACTGGCTTTGGGCCCCCTCAAGGAGTGAGCAGAGAGTTTTTCTCAGATGAAGCAAATGGAGGAAGTATCTGAGAGGGCACAGCCAGGGGACTGCCCCTTTGTTGTGCTTCCTGGTGAGGTCCCAGGCTATGGAGGTACTCAGCAGGTGGGCTGTTTGTTATCCTCTAAGGTTGGATTTTAAATTCTTGTAGAAGTTAAAAGAAAGGGCTCTATTTAAATATTTGTAGAAGTCCATTTAAAAGAAATGGCTCCAAGTTAAGTGTTATTTGACATGCTAATGGGTAACTCAAAACATTTTCCTCTTTGGGACAGGCCCCATAGAGACGCCAAACCTATGCTGTGCATTGGTGAGAAAAAGGCTTCCTGAGAACTCTGCAGAAGAGAGGTTTCAGGTAGAAAAATGGAATTCAAAATAACCATTCATGTTTCTTCAAAATTCCATTAGAATGTTAGGATAGGTATTCTAGCATGCATGGCTCAAGGTCTGAGTGATTGTGATATGAATCACATTGACTATAGATTGCTTTGGGTAGTATTGCAGTCTTGAAAGATTTAAGTCTTCTAATACATTAGCATGACATGTCCTTATATTTATTTTGTATTTATTTCATTTCCTTCACTAATGTTTTGTAATTTGAGGAGTGTGAGTCTTGGCTCAATGATAACTTTATACATAAATACAATGTTACTTGTTGTGAGCATAGTAATGGCACTAAGGCTGTGTTGGTTCCAATAAGAATTTTATTATGGAGTGGGGAAGTCAGACATTCTAATTCACACAACACACTGGGCAAACTGACCACCCAAGGTTCCCAAAGTACCTCTGATACTCCTCACAAGGTGTCTTAGCCATGGGGGCATCCGCATGGGTGGTGCCCCCAAGCCAAAGAATGAAAGGGTGAGTAGAGTCTCGGCTTCAGGTGAGCAGGGCTTCAATGTCAGATGAGCTCAGAGCTGGCATCAGGCAAGCAGGCCTCAGCATTGGGTCAGCTCAGATTCTCAGCATCGGGCAGGCACAGGGCTGGCTGAGAGAACTCTCTTGTTCTGAGTGCAGTGGGTTAACCTGGAGCTGTTGCTCTGCTGCTCTCAGGAGAGTCTGCTCAGAGTCTCCCTGGGCCTCTTCAGTCTGCAGTTTGTATACACTTTTGTTGCTCAGCATAGGGCCGATAAGGTCCTGAGGAAGGTGTGTGTGGGTCATGGGTGGTTCTTATCCAGTCCATGCACATCTCCTGCAGTCAGCTTAGCTGTTGCTTATTGCTAATAGTGTGGTGAGGCTGTGTAATCTCTGCTCCTTACATGTAAGTGAGACAAGTGTGAGTATGCCTGCATTTATGAGTGTGGTTGTGCATGTGTGTGTTTGTATTTGTGTGCACACATAATGCTTCTATGGGTATGTGAGGGTGTCTTATGCTTACATGTGTGAGTGTGTGACTGTAGTGAATGTGGTTGTGTGTGTGTGAATGTGAAGGGTTAAAAAGTTAAAAGCCGCTTCCCCCCCCCAACCTCCTCTGGTGAACTTTCCTGACCTCGTTAGACTTGCTCTGCATAGCCATTCTCTGTAAAGTTAATTAGTCAGTAAATTACCCCAATGTGAGCGTAACCTTAGTTTCACCTAAGTAAGATAGAAGAAGTCACCGTATATCTCTTTGCCTCCTGGAACTCTGACCCCACCATGTGTCCCTTATCGCCATTCAGCTGCATTCCTAGGTATCATCAAGGCAGTTCCTGCAATCTTGTGTGGCCCTCCCTTTTGGCAATAGGAGACTTTTTGATACTCCCTGTATAGGCCATATGGTTCTTTGAGGTCTAATCAGGCCCTTACTCGGTATCCTATACTCCCTGTATTCATAAATCAACTGATTGTAAAATCACTTAACTTGTATCAATTGTTTACTCTATACCACTGTCTGCTCTATGCAATGATTGATGTTCTTTGTTTCAATGTGTATAAAAACCCCAACCCAAGACTATTCGAGGCCGCTCGCCTGTACTGGGACGGGGGCCCCGACATGTTGGAACATCAATAAACTTTACCCTTTGTTAATTACATGAGAGAAGGTCTCTTGGAGCGTTTTTGGGGTGGCAAGAGCAATTCAACTCTAATTCAACTGTAACATATGGAGGTCCCACCGAGATAGCTCTGCTGCCCACGGACGTCTCCAACGGACATCTCTCGGGGTAAGTAAAGGCGCCTAAAGGATAGGGACTCTGTGCACGTGCATTTCTGTTTCTGTATCTGGTTCAGGCCTGAAGCGGTTTCGGGCTGGCATGGTAGACGTTGGGCTGGCAGACGTGCCCAGAAGCCACAACGCTACAGCCTCGAGGGATGCCTCGGGAGGACCGGGAGACTGAGGACGCTCAGCGAAACTCCCATCTGGAATTCCCGCGGTCGGGAATTTGGTGCCAGCATCAGTATTCATCCTTTTCTTTCAGGTTTTACTTCTATTGCATAAACTGTTTTCAGACTCACATTTTGTATTGCCGGCATTGTCACAGGACTCTGATGCGGTTCCAGAGTCTGTGTTTGTCTGTTTGTGTGTGGCATTGTCGCGAGACTCTGAAGTGGTCCCAGAGTCTGCATTTGTAGGTTCTGAAGTGGTTCCAGAACTTGCATTTGTATTGTCGGCATTGTCACAGGGCTCTGATGCGGTTCCAGAGTCTGTGTTTGTCTGTTTGTGTGTGGCATTGTCGCGAGACTCTGAAGTGGTCCCAGAGTCTGCATTTGTAGGTTCTGAAGTGGTTCCGGAACTTGCATTTGTATTGTCGGCATTGTCACAGGGCTCTGATGCGGTTCCAGAGTCTGTGTTTGTCTGTTTGTGTGTGGCATTGTCGCGAGACTCTGAAGTGGTCCCAGAGTCTGCATTTGTAGGTTCTGAAGTGGTTCCGGAACTTGCATTTGTATTGTCGGCATTGTCACAGGGCTCTGATGCGGTTCCAGAGTCTGTGTTTGTCTGTTTGTGTGTGGCATTGTCGCGAGACTCTGAAGTGGTCCCAGAGTCTGCATTTGTAGGTTCTGAAGTGGTTCCGGAACTTGCATTTGTATTGTCGGCATTGTCACAGGACTCTGATGCGGTTCCAGAGTCTGTGTTTGTCTGTTTGTGTGTGGCATTGTCGCGAGACTCTGAAGTGGTCCCAGAGTCTGCATTTGTAGGTTCTGAAGTGGTTCCAGAACTTGCATTTGTATTGTCGGCATTGTCACAGGGCTCTGATGTGGTTCCAGAGTCTGTGTTTGTCTGTTTGTGTGTGGCATTGTTAGAAGATTCTCTTGTCATTTAGCATTTGTATGGGATGCCGGGATGGCTCCCGTTTGGTAGGTTTAGAATCTGCATATGTATTGCCAGCATTGTTGCGGGGCTCTGAAGTGGTCCCGGAGTCTGCCTTTGTATCGCTGGCATCGTCACGAGGCTCTGAGGTGGTTCCAGAGTCTGCGCGACCAGTAGCTTATCTCAGATTCTTTGTAGACACTTTGTGTGGTCGTTGTGTGCTGATTTTCTACACTGTTTGTCTGTTCGTGTATATCGTGTTGACTGCTAATATGGGCCAGACTGTGTCTACACCTTTGTCTAATTTTGAATCATTGGTCAGAGGTAAGCGGCCGGGCGCATGACCTCTCTTTGATAGTCAAGAAGGCGAAATGGCAGACCTACTGTGCCTCTGAATGGCCAGCTCTCGGGGTGGACTGGCCCCCTGGTGGCTCTTTCCATCTACCACTCATCAGGAGAGTGAGGGAAGCCGTGTTTCAGCCTGGTCGCCAGGGACACCCGGATCAACAGCCGTACATCTTAGTTTGGCAAGATTTGTGTGAGAATCCTCCCGAATGGGTAAAATCTTTTCAGCCACCGCCTGACTCTCGGGCTGCAACTTTGCCGATAAAAACGCTGAATCCCGCGGTAGCGCCAAAGCCGCCACCGGTGTTGCCCGAGTCTCAACAAGATCTTGTAACCCTTGACTCATTACCTCCTTACTCCCGAACACCCCTGTACCCCTCTCTCCCTTCTCCGCCTCCTACCTCTCCTGCGTCTCCCAGCCCCCCACCTTCCAGCGGACCTGAGAGTCCTTTCAGTACCGCTTCGGCTCCTTCCGAGCCTCCTGCATCTCCCCCATCATTGGGGGGGCCAGCACAGGGAACTCGGAGTAAGAAAGCGCAAAGTCCGCAGGACGCGGTGATACTCCCGCTACGACCAATTGGAACGATGGTGGAGGGTGGGGACGGAGATGGTCTGCAGGCACTCCAGTATTGGCCATTTTCCTCCTCTGATCTTTATAACTGGAAAAATAACAACCCTCCTTTTTCAGAGGACCCTACTCGCCTGACGAACTTGGTCAAGTCACTAATGTTTTCCCATCAGCCCACCTGGGACGATTGTCAGCAGCTGTTAAATACACTCTTCACCTCAGAGGAGCGGGAGAGAATACTTATGGAAGCTAGAAAGAACATCCTTGGACCGGATGGGAGACCAACATGGCTCCAGCACCTCATTGATGATTCTTTCCCCTTGCGCCGACCTGACTGGGACCCTAACACCTGAGCAGGTAGGGAGCATCTGTCCATCTATCGCCAGTCTCTAATGATAGGACTCCGAGCTGCGGCCCGGAAGCCCACTAATTTGGCTAAGGTAAGGGAAGTACTACAGGGACCAGAAGAGACGCCCTCTATGTTTTTGGAGAGATTAATGGAAGCATATCGTAGGTACACCCCATTTGACCCCCAATCAGAGGGGCAAAGAGGTTCAGTGTCTATGGCTTACATAGGACAGTCCGCCCCCGATATCCGCCATAAGCTACAGCGCTTGGAGGGGCTCCAAGACCTGACATTGCGGGACTTGGTAAAGGAAGCAGAAAAGGTGTACTATAAAAGGGAGACAGAGGAAGAGAAAGAGCAGCGAAAAGAAAGGGAACGAGAGGAAAAGGAAAAGCAGCGGGCAGCTGAGAGAGAGGAGCAGGAAAGAAAAAAGGAACTAGAAAGGGAGGAACGGGAAAGTGCTAGAGAAAAGAAAAGAAACCAAGAATTAGCAAGAATTTTGGCTGCTGTGGTAGATAAACAAGAAGGTAAAAGAGTCGGGCCAGGCCGGCGGTGCCGGCCTCCCTTAGACTCAGATCGATGTGCTTACTGCAGGGACAAGGGACACTGGGCGAGAGACTGCCCCAAGAAAAAAACGATGCCTCCCAAATCTAGCACAGCCACCGCTTTGGCCCTAAAGGAGGAGGATGATTAGGGGCGTCGGGGCTCAGATCCCCTCCCCGAGCTCAGGGTAAATTTTAACGTGGAGGGGACCCCCATAAATTTCGAAGTTGACACGGGAGCAGTCTATTCAGTGCTGCGGGAGCCCTTGGGTCCCCTGTCCAGCAAGAGATCGCTGGTGCAGGGGGCTAACGGCAGTCAATATCGGCCGTGGACTACGAAACGGACTATGGACTTGGGTAGGGGAAAAGTTCAGCACTCCTTCCTAGTCATCCCTAATTGTCCGGCTCCACTAATGCAGAGAGATTTGCTTACCAAATTAAGGGCTCGAATAACCTTTGAACCGGCTGGGCCCCGAGTGGAGTTTCTAAATCCCATAGTAGACGCTCCAGTGGCTACGGTATTGACCATGTCGGTGGAAGATGAGTACCGACTCCATGAAAAGCCAAAAGAAACTAAAGAATTAGAAATTCAAACCTGGCTTACTGCTTATCCTAACTCTTGGGCAGAAACGGCGGGATTGGGGCTGGCTGTATGTCAGCCCCCGGTGGTCGTCATTTTAAAAACCAGTGCAGGGCCGGCGCCGCGGCTCACTAGGCTAATCCTCCGCCTAGCGGTGCCGGCACACCGGGTTCTAGTCCCGGTCGGGGCGCCGGATTCTGTCCCGGTTGCCCCTCTTCCAAGCCAGCCCTCTGCTGTGGCCAGGGAGTGCAGTGGAGGATGGCCCAGGTGCTTGGGCCCTGCACCCCATGGGAGACCAGGAAAAGCACCTGGCTCCTGGCTCCTGCCAGCGGATCAGCGTGGTGCACCGGCCGCAGCGCGCCGGCCGCGGCGGCCATTGGAGGGTGAACCAATGGCAAAAGGAAGACCTTTCTCTCTGTCTCTCTCTCTCACTGTCCACTCTGCCTGTCAAAAAAAAAAAAAAAAAAAAACCAGTGCAGTCCCGGTTCGGGTCCGACAATACACTATGAGTAAAGAGGCCAGGGAAGGAATTCGGCCCCACATAAAAAGACTACTTGCCTTGGGAGTCCTAAAGACTTGTCACTCAGCTTGGAACACGTCCCTACTGCCAGTTAAAAAGCCTGGAACACCGGACTATCACCCGGTGCAGGACCTAAGGGAGGTCAATAACCGTGTACAGGACATCCATCCCACTGTGCCCAATCCCTACAATCTGCTAAGCACTCTTAGCCCTGATCGTGTTAGGTATTCTGTACTGGATCTGAAAGATGCCTTCTTTTGCTTGAGATTGCATAATGACAGCCAGCTACTGTGCCTTTGAGTGGCAGGACCCTGAGGAGGGGATATTGGGACAATTGACTTGGACTCTGTTACCGCAAGGTTTCAAAAATTCGCCAACCATATTTAATGAGGCTCTTCACCAAGACCTGAGCCACTTCCGGAGGGACCACCCGGAGGTGACCTTATTGCAGTATGTAGATGACCTGCTGCTGGCCGCTGCGACTCGGGAACACTGTGAGTACGGAACAAAATCGCTGCTGCAGGAGCTGGCTCGGCTAGGTTACAGGGCCTCGGCCAAAAAGGCTCAGCTATGCAGGAGGGAGGTCACCTTCTTGGGATATACTCTTAAGAATGGAAAACGCTGGCTAACTGAAGCCCGTAAAAAGACTGTGACTCAAATTCCTGTCCCCACTACTCGAAAACAGCTTCGAGAGTTTTTGGGGACGGCAGGATTTTGTAGACTATGGATTTCAGGATTTGCGTCTCTAGCTTCTCCCCTCTACCCATTGCTCAAGGGAGATAAAAAATTTGAGTGGGGGTCGGAACAGCAACAAGCATTCGATGGCATTAAACAGGCGCTGTTATCGGCACCAGCCCTAGCCTTGCCAAACATTGAAAAGCCTTTCACCCTTTACATTGAGGAGCAAAAAGGGGTGGCCAGGGGAGTCCTGACCCAGACCCTAGGACCCTGGAAGAGGCCGGTGGCCTATCTGTCCAAACGACTGGACTCCGTTGCGAGCGGGTGGCCCCGATGCTTAAAGGCTATCGCCGCTGCCGCCCTGCTGACCAAAGACGCGGACAAATTAACTTTGGGACAGAAACTAACCATCATAGCTCCGCACTCCTTAGAGAGTGTCATACGCCAGCCACCTGACAGGTGGCTCTCGAATGCTCGCATCACTCATTACCAGAGCATTCTTCTGGACAAGGAACGAGTTACCTTCGGCCCACCTACTGTGCTGAATCCCGCCACCCTGCTACCAGATGAAACCGCTGACCCTGTCATCCACACCTGCCAGGATATCTTGGTGGAAGAAGCCGGCGTCCGCCGAGACTTGACAGATCAGCCTCTGCCCAACCCGGAGGTAACATGGTTCACGGACGGGAGCAGCTTCATATCAAACGGTAAGCGGCGGGCCGGGGCAGCGGTAGTCAGCGCAACGGACATTATTTGGGCGGCCAGCCTGCCGGAAGGAACTTCGGCCCAAAAGGCTGAACTAATCGCCTTAACTAAGGCATTGGAACTGGCGGAGGGAAAAAGAGCAAATATATATACTGACAGTCGCTATGCTTTTGCCACAGCCCACGTCCATGGGGCGATTTACCAACAGCGAGGACTACTAACCTCAGCAGGAAGAGAAATAAAACAAAAGACTGAAATCCTCTGTTTGCTAGCTGCAGTCTTACTACCCGCCAAGCTGGCAATAATCCATTGCCCTAGCCATCGGAAAGGGGCTGACCCGGTGGTCATGGGGAACCGGAGGGCGGATGAAGAAGCTAAGGCAGTTGCCCTACGAGACCCTGAAATACTAAGCGTCCTTGTAGCAGAGAGGGAAAGTGAACTCCCATCAGAAACAGGGGAGGACTCATCGGAAAAACAGGCCCTTTCTTATTTATAACAAGTCCACCAGTTCACTCACCTTGGGGCGCAAAAGCTACAAAGCTTGTTAAGAAATCAGCCATTTTCTCTCTCTCCTTCTGACAATAGGCGACTGGCAGAGCGGGTTACCAAGAACTGTAAGGCCTGCCAAGCGGTAAATGCCCACCCAACTCAAACACCAAGCGGGAAGAGACTAAGGGGGAATAGACCGGGGCAATATTGGGAAGTAGATTTTACTGAAGTCAAACCGGCTAGGTGTGGCTATCGATACTTGCTAGTTTTTGTAGACACATTCTCAGGGTGGGTGGAGGCCTACCCCACCCGCAAGGAAACAGCCCTGGTTGTGGCCAAAAAGATTATGGAAGAAATCTTTCCCCGGTTTGGGCTTCCCAAGGTGATTGGGTCTGATAATGGGCCAGCGTTCGTGGCACGGGTAAGTCAGGGATTGGCTAAAATACTGGGAATTGCCTGGAAGTTGCATTGTGCTTACCGACCTCAAAGCTCAGGACAGGTAAAAAGAATGAATAGAACAATTAAGGAAACTTTGGCTAAATTGGCTATGGAGACTGGCTTAAAGGATTGGACTATGCTCCTACGTTATGCTTTGTTCTGGGCTAGAAACACTCCTTCTCCTACTATGTTTAACCTCACCCCTTTTGAAGTACTGTATGGTTCCCCGCCCCCGGTTGAAAGTTTTGCCACTACTATAGATACCCAATCTTTGCCTTATACCCCCTTAATTGTTAGGCTAAAGGCCCTGGAGGACATCCAGAGATTCGTTTGGAGGCAGCTCTCCGCACATTACCAGCCAGGAGAAGTGACTGCGCCACATCGCTTCCAGGTTGGAGACTCTGTCTACGTAAGAAGGCACAACCAGAGCAACTTGGAACCACGCTGGAAAGGACCCTACGTGGTGCTCCTTATGACACCGACGGCTGTAAAGGTAGATGGCATCACTAACTGGATCCATGCATCTCATCTCAAACCTGCACCTGCGCCGGGGCCCGGATGGCGGCTTGAAAAGACTGACAACCCGTTTGAACTTCGGATTCGCCGTGTGGGTGGTGGGAATGGGGGTCCTGCCCCTAGCTTGTAGTAATCCACACGAGCCTCAGTTGTTGACGTGGGAAGTAGTCTCCCCCATAGGATGCATAGCTTGGTCTGTTCAGGGGACTCATACGCCGGGAACTTGGTGGCCCCCGTTATATCCTGATATATGCCAACTAGTGGTAGGATTAGATGATTGGGACTTGGAGGACCTCAATGAGGTCCCCCTTACTCTCCCACATGACCCTAACAATGCTCACACTCACCGGGGGTCGGGGTTGCTGGGTTGCGGGTTGCCAGATAAAAGATGCCTGTTAAGGCAGTTAGACTATTATGTTTGTCCTAAAGATGGAAGATCCAGACAACAGGAAAGACAATATGGGGGGCTAGAATCGTTGTATTGCAAAGCATGGGGATGTGAGACCACGGGGTCAGTCCACTGGAAGCCTTCCTCCCAGTGGGATTGGATTTCTGTTCACCGCAATTACATCCCAGAGGGTTATACAATGTGTCTATTTAACCCAAAAGTCCCTGGGTGGTGCCATTCGACCCCTCTCTGCAACCCTCTTAACATCACTTTTACTAACAAGGGAAAAGAATTATCCACACTGGCTGAATGGATAAAAGGCAGAACTTGGGGCCTGCGGTACTATGTTTCAGGGACTGATTTTGGTTTATGGTTTACTATAAGGTTAAAAAAGACAGTAGCCCCCGTAGCAATAGGCCCAAATCCAGCGGTAAGGCCAAACCCCATCCCCGAGGTCAAACCTAAACCCCCATTTAAGCCTGCCCCCACTGAGGCCCCAAGTCCTAAGGTTACTCTGCCCACCTCATCAGCAGTTTCCATCACCTCCAGTATCCGACTGGAGACACACCCCCTCTTTAATCTCATCAAAGGAGCCTATACTGCTCTTAATTACACACAAGGAGGGATTAAGCCCTGTTGGCTGTGCCTATCGGCAGCGCCCCCTTATTATGAGGGAACCGCTATTAATGGGTCACCCAGACCCATGAATTCCACCTCTTGCGATTGGGCAGGGGGACATAAACTTACTCTCCCAGCGGTCTCGGGGCAGGGGTTATGCATTGGGAGAGCCCCACCAACAGTTGCAAGGACACTCTGTAATAACACTGTTGTTCTTAATACCTCCCTTTCTGGGTATTGGGCACTGCAGGACGGTGCCTGGTGGGCATGTAATACTGGAATTACTCCCTGCATCTCAATTTCTATATTTAATCAGAACAAAGACTACTGCATCATGGTCCAGCTGTTACCGAAAATATTGTACCATGATGCCAGCTCCTTTGAGGATGCAATGGAAAACAAAGTACTTAGAGTTAAGCGAGAGCCTGTATCCCTGACCTTGGCAGTCCTCCTAGGCCTTGGAACAGCTGCAGGCATTGGAACCAGAGCAGCAGCCCTAGTGACAGGAGAACAACATTTATCTCAGCTAAAGGTAGCCATAGCCCAAAATATCAAAAACATAGAAGACTCAGTCACGGCATTAGAACAGTCCCTAACCTCCCTATCCGAAGTGGTGTTGCAAAATAGAAGAGGGCTGGACCTCATTTTTATGAAAGAAGGAGGCCTATGTGCAGCCCTCAAGGAAGAATACTGTTTCTATGTAGACAAAACCGGGGTAGCAAGAGATAATATGGCTCAGCTTCGTAAACGTCTCAAGGAATGACAATGGGATAAAATTCAACAACAGGGATGGTTTGAGTCATGGTTTACCAAGTCACCGTGGTTAACTACCTTACTGTCAGCCATCACTGGCCCCTTAGTAGTTCTGCTCCTGATCGTTACCATAGGCCCTTGCATGTTAAATAGGCTTGTCACATTTCTTCAGAAGCAAGTCGAAAATGTTAAACTCATGGTAATTCGTCAACAATATGTAAGACACGGGGAAGGGGAAACAGATGGTCTCTAAGATTAGAGACCCTGGCCTAAGAGGAGTGGGGAATGAAGGGTTAAAAAGTTAAAAGCCGCTTCCCCCCCCCCAACCTCCTCTGGTGAACTTTCCTGACCTTGTTAGACTTGCTCTGCATAGCCATTCTCTGTAAAGTTAATTAGTCAGTAAATTACCCCAATGTGAGCGTAACCTTAGTTTCACCTAAGTAAGATAGAAGAAGTCACCGTATATCTCTTTGCCTCCTGGAACTCTGACCCCACCATGTGTCCCTTATCGCCATTCAGCTGCATTCCTAGGTATCATCAAGGCAGTTCCTGCAATCTTGTGTGGCCCTCCCTTTTGGCAATAGGAGACTTTTTGATACTCCTGTATAGGCCATATGGTTCTTTGAGGTCTAATCAGGCCCTTACTCGGTATCCTATACTCCCTGTATTCATAAATCAACTGATTGTAAAATCACTTAACTTGTATCAATTGTTTACTCTATACCACTGTCTGCTCTATGCAATGATTGATGTTCTTTGTTTCAATGTGTATAAAAACCCCAACCCAAGACTATTCGAGGCCGCTCGCCTGTACTGGGACGGGGGCCCCGACATGTTGGAACATCAATAAACTTTACCCTTTGTTAATTACATGAGAGAAGGTCTCTTGGAGCGTTTTTGGGGTGGCAAGAGCAATTCAACTCTAATTCGACTGTAACAAATGTAGTGTGTCTGCATGTGAAGGTGTGGGTGAATGCATGTGAGTGTGCATATGTTTGGTCTCATGGGCTGCTGGGCCTAGCACTGCCCTCAGCACCTGCTAACTGCCTCCCACCCACAGTGGGCCCAGCACAGGGACCACATTGTTGGGGTGACCAGGATCACCCTTGGAGCCATGGAGTTGGAGCCTGGCTCTGCCATGCGGCCAGGCTGTGGGTGCAGATGGCCATGCTGGAGGATGATATGGAGGAGGAGCATGAGGGCCAGTTGAGTGAGTGGAGCCAGCCCCCATGTGCTTCCACCTTCCCCAGAGATGGGGTGGGTGCTGTCCTCCAGGGGCTGGTGCAGGCCCCCTCTCTGTTCATCACACCCGTGTACCCTGCACCCTGCCAGACCCCTTCCCTGGGGCAGTCCTGCCCAGTTAACCCCTTCACCTGTCTGTCAGAGATATGCACAGAGGAAGCGGATGCCCTGGGTTTCCCGAGAGCCTTCGCTTTGTGGCCTTTGTTTAGAGGATGTGTGCTCCAGGGCTGCCTGGAGGCCAGACATGACCTTAGTCACCTGGGTGGGGGCTGGACTGATCCTTGCCCACAGCAGTGCTTACCCCTGGCTCAATGGCAGATGAGGAGAGGGAGGCCAAGGTGGGACTCACCCCAGGTATCCTGGCAGGCAGGCCACAAACTTCCCACTGTGGCCCAGTGCAGTAACAGGGACTCTGGATGTGGGGGGTTGGAGACAATACCCTTGCAAGGAGGCTGCTCACAGCCCTGAGCCCTTCTGCCCACAGGTTCCCTGATCCCACCCTGGGGGCAGCTGGACAGCACCCTTGTTGCTGTGTCCATCTTTAACCTGCTGAGTGGCCTCATCTACCTTCTGTTCAAGCTGTCACCCAGGTAAGTAGGTAGTGCGTATGTATGTGTGCATGTGTGTATATGGTGAGTCGGACATCAAGGGTCACCCCTTCCCACCTCTCACTGGCTGATCCTGGATTAGGTAGGGTTTTCAAGTCTCTACCCTGGGCCAGTGGTGAGGAGTTCCTATGTCACTGGGAAAGAGAGGGGAAGTGGTTCTGTGGCAAGGCCCAAAGATTGTGTTTGATTGACCCTGCCCAGTCAAGGTGTGACTCAGTCCCCTGTCTCTGGGGAACTGGCCAGCTTGCTCATTTTTTCACACGTTCTATGAAAATGCAGTTTTGGGTTCTAGTGTGCACAGACCCCTGTTCTCAGCCCTAATGGATGCATCAGAATGAGACAAGAGTCCTCCTTGGGTAAGCCATCAAGTCTCATGAGCAGGTGTCAAGTTACTGGGGACTCAGGGCCCATGTCCTAAGTGCGTCCTGGAGAAGACTGGCCAGGGTTGAGTGTAACAGAGCACAAGAGGCAGTGGACCTCCCAACAAAGAAAAGCCCAGGACCAGATGGATTCACTGCTGAATTCTACCAGACATTTAAAGAAGAACTAATCCCATTTCTTCTCAAACTATTCAGAACAATCGAAGAAGAGGGAATCCTCCCAAATTCTTTCTATGAAGCCAGCATCACCTTAATCCCTAAGCCAGAGAAAGATGCAGCACTGAAAGAAAATTACAGACCAATATCCCTGATGAACATAGATGCAAAAATCCTCAATAAAATTCTGGCCAACAGAATACAACAACACATCAGGAAAATCATCCACCCAGACCAAGTGGGATTCATCCCTGGTATGCAGGGATGGTTCAACATTCGCAAATCAATCAATGTGATTCACCACATTAACAGACTGCAGAAGAAAAACCATATGATTATCTCAATTGATGCAGAGAAAGCATTTGATAAAATTCAACACCCTTTCATGATGAAAACTCTAAGCAAATTGGGTATAGAAGGAACATTCCTCAATATAATCAAAGCAATTTATAAAAAACCCACAGCCAGCATCCTATTGAATGGGGAAAAGTTGGAAGCATTTCCACTGAAATCTGGCACCAGGCAGGGATGCCCACTCTCACCACTGCTATTTAACATAGTTCTGGAAGTTTTAGCCAGAGCCATCAGACAAGAAAAAGAAATCAAAGGAATACAAATCAAGAAGGAAGAAGTCAAACTATCCCTCTTTGCAGACGATATGATTCTGTACTTAGAGGATCCAAAGAACTCTACTAAGAGACTATTGGAACTCATAGAGGAGTTTGGCAAAGTGGCAGGATATAAAATCAATGCACAAAAATCAACAGCCTTTGTATACACAAGTAATGCCATGACTGAGAAAGAACTGCTAAGATCAATCCCATTCACAATAGCTACGAAAACAATCAAATACCTTGGAATAAACTTAACCAAGGACGTTAAAGATCTCTACGATGAAAATTACAAAACCTTAAAGAAAGAAATAGAAGAGGATACCAAAAAATGGAAAAATCTTCCATGCTCATGGATTGGAAGAATCAACATCATCAAAATGTCCATTCTCCCAAAAGCAATTTATAGATTCAATGCAATCCCAATCAAGATACCAAAGACATTCTTCGCAGATCTAGAAAAAATGATGCTGAAATTCATATGGAGGCACAAGAGACCTCGAATAGCTAAAGCAATCTTGTACAACAAAAACAAAGCCGGAGGCATCACAATACCAGATTTCAGGACATACTACAGGGCAGTTGTAATCAAAACAGCATGGTACTGGTACAGAAACAGATGGATAGACCAATGGAACAGAATTGAAACACCAGAAATCAATCCAAACATCTACAGCCAACTTATATTTGATCAAGGATCTAAAACTAATTCCTGGAGCAAGGACAGTCTATTCAATAAATGGTGCTGGGAAAACTGGATTTCCACGTGCAGAAGCATGAAGCAAGACCCCTACCTTACACCTTACACAAAAATCCACTCAACGTGGATTAAAGACCTAAATCTACGTCCTGACACCATTAAGTTATTAGAGAACATTGGAGAAACCCTTCAAGATATTGGCACAGGCAAAGAATTTCTGGAAAAGACCCAGGAGGCACAGACAGTCAAAGCCAAAATCAACTATTGGGATTGCATCAAATTGAGAAGTTTCTGTACTGCAAAAGAAACAGTCAGGAGAGTGAAGAGACAACCAACAGAATGGGAAAAAATATTTGCAAACTATGCAACAGATAAAGGGTTAATAACCAGAATCTACAAAGAGATCAAGAAACTCCACAAAAACAAAACCAACAACCCACTTAAGAGATGGGCCAAGGACTTCAATAGACATTTTTCAAAAGAGGAAATCCAAATGGCCAACAGGCACATGAAAAAATGTTCAAGGTCACTAGCAATCAGGGAAATGCAAATCAAAAGCACAATGAGGTTTCACCTCACCCCGGTTAGAATGGCTCACATACAGAAATCTACCAACAACAGATGCTGGCGAGGATGTGGGGAAAAAGGGACACTAACCCACTGTTGGTGGGAATGCAAACTGGTCAAGCCACTATGGAAATCAGTCTGGAGATTCCTCAGAAACCTGAATATAACCCTACCGTTCGACCCAGCCATCCCACTCCTTGGAATTTACCCAAAGGAGTTTAAATTGATAAAGAAAAAAGCGGTCTGCACCCTAATGTTTATTGCAGCACAATTCACAATAGCCAAGACCTGGAACCAACCTAAATGCCCATCAATGGTAGACTGGATAAAGAAATTATGGGATATGTATTCTTTAGAATACTATACCGCAGTAAGAAACAACGAAATCCAGTCATTTGCAACAAAATGGAGGAATCTGGAACACATCATGCTGAGTGAAGTAAGCCAGTCCCAAAGGGACAAATACCATATGTTCTCCCTGATCGGTGACAACTGACTGAACACCAAAAAGGAAACCTCCTGAAGTGAAATGGACACTATGAGAAATGGTGACTTGATCAGCATAGCCCTGACTGCTAATGGACAACTTAATACATTATCCCTCATAGTATTTTTTTTTTGTCTGTTCTACTTAATATGACTGGTTTAATTCTGTAATTATCACACAGTTATTCTTAAGTGTTGAAAATTAACTGAAATGTGATCCCTGTTAAACATAAAAGTGGGAATAAGAGAGGGAAGAGATGTATAATTTGGGGCATGCTCGGGCTGACTTGCCCCAATTGGTAGAGTTGGAAACATACTAGGGGATTCCAATTCAATCCCATCAAGGTGGCATGTGCCAATGCCATCTCACTAGTCCAAGTGATCAATTTCAGTTCACAATTGATCATAATGAAAGGACTAAGAGTCAAAGGGAGCACATAAACAAGTCTAGTATCTGCTAACACTAACCGATAGAATAAATAAAGGGGAGAGTGATCCAACATGGGAAGTGAGATACTCAGCAGACTCATAGAATGGCGGATGTCCTAAATAGCACTCTGGCCTCAGAATCAGCCCTAAAGGCACTCGGATCTGGCTGAAAAGCCCATGAGAGTATTTCAGGCATGGAAAGCCAAGACACTCTGGCAAAAAGATCTCTGTGAGTGAGATCCCAGTGGAAAGAACAGGTCTTCAAAGAGGGAGGTGCCTTTCTCTGAAGGGAGGAGAGAACCTCCACTTTGACTATGACCTTGTCTAAACAAGATAAGAGTCGGAGAACTCAAGGGGCTTCCATAGCCTTGGAAACTCATGACTGGTGCATAGGGAGATTACTGATGCCATAAACAGGAGTGTCAATTTGTAAAGTCAACAACAGGAGTCACTGTGCACTTACTCCTCATGTAGGATCTCTGTCCTTAATGTGCTGTACACTGAGGCTTAATGCTATAACGAGTACTCAAACAGTATATTTCACTTTGTGTTTCTATGGGGGTGCAAACTGTTGAAATCTTTACTTAATGTACACTAAACTGATCTTCTGTTAAAAAAAAAAAAAAAGAAACTATCAATTCCCAACTTGACTCTCACTGGGATTAAACATGACAATAGGTCTGATCTGATTTCATCATCATTTAAAAAAAATATCATCTATTATTTTTCACTTTATGTTTCTGTGTGGGAACAAACTGTTGAAATCCTTACTTAAGGTATACTAAGCTGATCTTCTGTATACTAAGATAATCGAAAATGAATCTTGATGTGAATGGAAGGGGAGAGGGAGTGGGAAAGGGGAGGGTGGTGGGTGGGAGGGACGGTATGGGGGGGAAAGCCATTGTAACCCATGAGACGTACTTTGGAAATTTATATTCATTAAATAAAAGATAAAAAATAAAATAAAATAAAATTAAAAAAAAAAAGAGGCAGTGGACAGATAGGGAGAGGGTGTGGGAGAAGGGGTGCTTGGTGGGGCCAGGCCTGGGAGCCAAGGAGAGCCCTGGGAGCATTCCCCTTGGGAGTAGTCCCTACTTGGGTCCCATTGGTTCTGCCTCCTTCTGGCCTCAGGGTAAAGAGAAGCTTCCCTCAGGATGTGGCCATCCCAGCTGTGTTCTTCCAGCCCCTCTACAATGTGCAGAATGGGAGCTTCAGGGTATGTGTGGGCCCCACTGTAAGTGTGGGGTACAGGTATGGCTCAGCTGGGATGCACCCTTGGGGGGATTGGAGGCAAGTATGGGAGCCTTTTTCAGAGCTTTGAGTGTTTATATATGTACACATATTTATATTAATAGTGGCTTTAGATTTTACACACTGTCTCAACTGGGCAGAGAAAATTAGCTTCATTTTCCCTTGCTGATTTCTTTCTTGTTCTTCTGTCCTTAGTCCCATTGTTATTATTATTATTATTATTATTATTTTGACAGGCAGAGTGGACAGTGAGAGAGAGAGAGAGAGACAGAGAGAAAGGTCTTCCTTTTCTGTTGGTTCACCCCCCAATGGCTGCTGCAGCCAGTGTGCTGCAGCCGGTGCACCATGCTGATCTGAAGCCAGGAGCCAGGTGCTTCCTCCTGGTCTCCCATGGGGTGCAGGGCCCAAGGACTTGGGCCATCCTCCACTGCACTCCCGGGCCACAGCAAAGAGCTGGCCTGGAAGAGGAGCAACCGGTCAGAATCCAGCACCCCGACTGGGACTAGAACCTGGTGTGCTGGTGCCGCAGGTGGAAGATTAGCCTAGTGAGCCGTGGCGCCAGCCCTGTCCCATTATTTTCATGACTCATCTCTGTTCTGCTGTTCCCTACAGAGACGTGCTTGCTGCAAGGTGCAAACACTGGGGACGATCTTGTCCCTCCTCCTCTTCCCCTCTCCCTCCCTTTTTTTCTTAAAGGTTTATTTATTTATTTGAAAGGCTGAGTTAGAGGCAGAGGGAGAGAGACAGAGAGGTTTTTTATCCACTGGTTCACTCTCCAAATGGCTACAATGGCTGGAGTTGCACTGATCCAAAGCCAAGAGCCAGGAGCTTCTTTTGGGTCTCCCTCATGGGTGCAGGGGCCCAAACACTTGGGCCATCTTCTGCTGCTTTCCCAGGCCATTGCAGGGACCTGGATTGGAAGTGGAGCAGCTGGGATTTGAACCTGCACCTATATGGGATGTCGGCACTGCAAGTGGCAGCTTTACCTGCTAGGCCATAGCACCGGCCCCTTGTCCCTTCTTACCTCCTCCCTGTCCTCCTCCAAATGGGTCTGTAAGAAGGGCCTCTGGGCTTGTGCTGCCCTTGGGGCTCTGGCTGGCCCCTGGGCTTCTGCTGTCATGGCCACTGCATAGCCCCTGGTCCCTTCTGGTCCCCCCCAGGTAGTTCTATGGCCTCAAGGCCCACAAGTAGATTCTGCATTTCCCCCTGTGCAGGGCCTGTTGGACTCCCACAAGCCACACACAGTCATCAGCAACAGAGTGGGAGATGTCAGACCGGGCACCAAGCACTTTTCCCCTCTTGGGCTGAGATGAAGGCTCCATTGGGCACTCTCTGCTCTGCCTTCTCAGGTTCCTCACTGAGGACAAAGGAAAGGAATTTGCCTGGACATTTCCCCAGGATCTGGGCCACGCTGACCCTGCTCTTCCCCAGGATTCCCTGCACCCTGTGTGAGAAGGGATGTCTCCTTCCCCCGTCTTTCCAGAAAATCCTTTTCTCTCTTAATGGGAAGCCTAGGTTTCAAGACTTTGTCCAACAAAGGCAATGTGGAGCTTAAAACTGAGGATTGGTCCACAGTGCAGGGCAGCAAGCCAAGGCTGAGCAGGGCGAGACTGTGAGTGGCCTCTGGCTTGTGTCACTCAGCTGCAGGAACCTGGGCTTCTCTACAGAGCTGTGGCATTGCCAGGGTTTAGTCAGACCTTCAGGGCTGGCCTGATGTGGACTGGCTTTCCCAGGAGCAGTGCAGTGAGGAGGGGTGGGGTACCAGGAGCGTCTGTGGACTGGCTTTCCCTGGAGCAGTGCAGTGAGGAGGGGTGGGAGCAGTGCAGTGAGGAGGGGTGGGGTACCGGGAGCATCTGTGGACTGGCTTTCCCAGGAGCAGTGCAGTGAGGAGGGGTGGGGTACTGGGAGCGTCTGTGGACTGGCTTTCCCAGGAGCAGTGCAGTGAGGAGGGGTGGAGTACTGGGAGCGTCTGTGGACTGGCTTTCCCAGGAGCAGTGCAGTGAGGAGGGGTGGGAGCAGTGCAGTGAGGAGGGGTGGGGTACTGGGAGCGTCTGTGGACTGGCTTTCCCAGGAGCAGTGCAGTGAGGAGGGGTGGGATACCGGGAGCGTCTGTGGACTGGCTTTCCCAGGAGCAGTGCAGTGAGGAGGGGTAGGGTACTGAGAGCGTCTAGTGGAGGCTCCTGGTCCCACTGAGCAACCAGCCTCCTTTCAGGGGTGGGGCCTTCTGTAGCCTCTCAGAAATGTCCAGGGCTGCTGTCCTTAGCCCAGTCCTTTGACAGGTGTCTGTGCTGACTGTAGGGTTTGGGGTGGGGATGACTAGGTCTGCATGTGCTGGTAGGGTTTGCTCTGTCCTTGGCACCAGCCACTACTTGTACTCTCCCTCTGGATCCTGTGAGCATCAGGCCCAGCTGGGGAAGCAGTGAGGGACTTGAAAGGACTCGGGTCCCATAGGGAAGACAGAATGTTCCAGCACAGGCCCTGTTTGGCCTCTGGGTGTGGCTGTCAGGAGAGCTTCCTGCAGGGGGAGGGAGGCTGGGCCGGCTGAGCAGGAGGCCCCTGCTCCCAGCTGAACATTTCCCAGAGTCCTTTCCTTCTCCTGTGCTCTGTTCCAGACTTGGACAGGGGCCCACAGACCAGGCTGGCAGCTAAGTAAGCCATGTTGGTGTCTGGGGACAGCAGGACGGAGGCTCAGTGACCAGCCCCAGGGAAGTTGGCCCCTCACAAGGCTGAGCTGAGGCCAGTGCTCCCAGGCAGTCAAAGCTGGAGGTCCCCACCTGGCTGCAGCAGTGGCCTGGAAGGTGGCCACTACAGGGAGTGGTCTGTGAAAGAGTGGCGGATGCAGGAGCATGCACCTGATGTTTTCCTAGGGCTACAGTCACTGAGTACCACAAACTGGGTGGCTCAGACCACAGAGCTGTCATCTCACAGCTGTGCAGCAGGGGAGTGTGGAGGGCAGCTGTTGGCAGTGCTGGGCTCCCTCTGAAGGCGCTGGGCAAGCACTGTCCTGCTCACCAGCTTGTTTTGTGGCTGTGATGGCTGACACAGCTTCACAAGGCATCTTCCTGGTTCCCTCTTTTTATAAGGATGAAACAGCAGCAGGTTAATGCTGACCCTGATGACCTCATCTTAGCTCGATCATCTGCAAAGACCCTATTTCCATCTGAAGATGAGGTCACCCTCACAGGTACTGGGGGTGAGGACTTCACCCTATGAATTGTGGGGACACCATGTAACACAGAACAGCACCCCTGCCTCTGCCCATGACTACCTCCTTGATGGCCCCAAGCACTTTGGTCCTTCCTGGCTGCCCCAGGCAGAGCTCATGAGAACCTGGCTCTTGACCTTGGAGGTGGCAATTGGGTCATCTGCTGGTGAGGGCTGGGATAGACTGTTCTGAAGTTCTGAAGGTGGGTAAAGTGGAGGCTGCTCTCTTTTCAGGTCATGAGCCTCCTGGGTGCTCTCACATTCCCTGAGGCCTGGGAGGGGGATTGCTTACAGCCCCTGGCCCCCAGAGGCCAGAGCCTCATCTGGCTCAGGTTGGCTTCCCTCCTGCTCTGCATGTCTGCAGAGCCCCTGAGGTTTGTGGTGAGTCTCAGTGGAGTGGGATCCAGTACAGTGGGGATGCAGGAGGCCCCAGAGAGTGGGAGGGCTGTGGGCAAAAGGGAGGTGCAGGCACCCTTAGCTCTAGCCAAGTATAAAAGTTCCAGCGTGAATCCACTTCCCGGAGCTGGCCTCTGGGCAGCCCCAGGCTGGGGTATCTGTAAATGTCCGTGCAGCTTCACATGGGACCCGGGCCACCTCCATGATCAGGCAAATGACCCCACAGCCAGGACAGCTCTCCTCTGAGGCCTGAACATATGTTCATTTCCCCTGAGCACCTGGGTATGTGGCTCTGGGCTGGAGCCTGAATGTGCACCGTCACCTTCCTGTTTGTTCATGTGACTAAGCCACACCTGGCAGAGCAGCTGTGAGTTCACTTGAGCAAGACACCTGGGTATGGCGGTGCTCCAGAAGTGCTGGTTTCCCCTCACCTGGATGGGACAACCCTTGGAAACCCTGTGCCAGTGTCTGGGTTACAGCAGGGCTAGGGTGAAAGACCCTGTAAACTGCAAGGAGGCCTCATTGGTCACTGGACATCTGTGAGGGCCTCAGAGAGATGGTAACCTTGATTTTTTTAAGCTTTATTTATTTCAAAGGCAGAGTTATGGGGGGGAGTAGGGTCTTCCATCCACTGGTTCACTCCCCAGATGCCTGCAGCAGCCAAAGCTAGGCTGATCCAAAGCCAGGATCCTGGAGCTTCTTCCAGGTCTCTGATGTGGGTGCAAGGGCCCAAGAACTTGGGCCATTTTCTACTGCTTTCCCAGACTATTAATAGAGAGCTGAATCAGAAGTGGAGCAGCTGGGACTTGAACCAGCAGCCATGTAGAATATTGGCACTGCAGGGAGCAACTTACCCACTACACCATAGCGCTGGACTGACTTTGATCTTTTTTTTTTTTTGACAGGCAGAGTGGACAGTGAGAGAGAGAGACAGAGAGAAAGATCTTCCTTTTGCCTTTGGTTCACCCTCCAATGGCCGCCGCGGCCAGCGTGCTGCGGCCGGTGCACCACACTGATCCGATGGCAGGAGCCAGGTACTTCTGGTCTCCCATGGGGTGCAGGGCCCAAGCACTTGGGCCATCCTCCACTGCACTCCCTGGCCACAGCAGAGAGCTGGCCTGGAAGAGGGGCAACCGGGACAGAATCCGGCGTCCTGACCAGGACTAGAACCCGGTGTGCCAGCGCCGCAAGGCGGAGGATTAGCCTAGTGAGCCGCGGCACTGGCCTGACCTTGATCTTATATATGAAATGGCCACTGGGTGCCGGCTCAGTGGGTTAAGCTGGCACCTGTGACACCAGCATCCTATAAGAGTGCTGGTTTGAGTCCCTGCTGCTCCACTTCCAAACCAGCTCCCTGCTAATGCTTCTGGGAAAACAGTGAGGGATGGCCCAAGTCTGGGTCCCTGCCTTTCAAATAAATAAACAAATATTAAAAGAAAAAAGAACTTGCCACTGGGCTTGGGAGCTGAGTGGGCAGTGTAGATGGAACACAGGTGTCCAGAGCAAGCTGGACAGCTCTGGGCAGGACTGGATGTGGATGGACAAGAATGCCAACCAAGGGAATGCCATGGGGGGAGGACTTACCCTTATGAGTGAACCCTGGGGACTAGTGTTTTTTTTTTTTTTTTTGAGGAAAAAAGTCATATAACATAAAATTGCTGTAGCTAGTGATATTTTAGTACATGTACAATGTTGTGCAGCCATCTGCTTAGTTCCAGAGCATTTTTATCACCCCAAAGGAGATCCCCTACCCATTAAGCAGTTGCTCCTCATTCTCCCCTCCCTCTGGCCCTCACCCCCCGCCCCCATCTGCTTTCTGTCTCTGGGTTTCTGGGTGTTTCGTATGAATGGACTTGTGCAGTGCATGAATCTCATGGCCACCTTGTCTTTTGTGGCTCCTGCAGCCTGTGTCATTGTATCAGCTCCTTGGTCCTGATTTTTCCATTGTGTGGATTTTTTTCCATGGGACAGATTCACCATAGATCACTTGTCTGTGCATCTGTTGAGGGCCATTTGTGTTCTTTCCATCTTTCTGTTATTGAGAACTGTGCTGATGTGAACATTTGTGTACAAATTGCTGCTAGTTTTCCGATCTTCCACAGTGACTACAGCATCTTACATTTCCACTTGTGCTGTTCCATCCCAGGATGTGCCTTAGTATGAAGGTGGAATTGGGAGCAGAGCTGAGCTTCAAAGCCAGACACCTCGTTAGGGTTGATGGGTGTCCCATGTGGCATCTTAACAGCCAGGCCAAAATGCATCCCCTACTGTGGTTACTAGGGCTAGGGTTATTTTATTTTATTTTATTTTATTTATTTTAAAGGAGAGTTAGAGAGAGATGCAGGGGGGAGAGAGAAACAGAAATCTCCCCTTCACTGGTTCAATCCCCAAATAGCCTCAACTGCTGGGATTGGCCAGGCCAAAGTCAGACACTGGAACTCCACCCAGGTCTCCTGTGTGGGTGGCAGGGGTTCAAATACTTGGGCCATCCTCTGTTGCCTTTCTAGATGCATTAGCATGGAGCTGAATCAGAAGTGGAGCAGCCTGGACTTGAAGCTGTGCTTAAATGGGATGTCCGTGTTGCTGCACCACAATGCTGAGCCATTGATGTTGCCCTTTGATGCACAGAAGTATTTTTTAAATAAAGATTTTTTTTTATTTACTTTGAATGGGAAACAGAGAGAGAGAGAGAGAGAGAGAGTCTTCCATCTGCTGATTCACTCCCCAAATGCCTGCAACAACCTGGAGCTGGGCCAGGCCAAAGCCAGGACCCCAGAAGTTTGGCCAAGATCTGATGCCTCTAAGGCACATTATCAGGAAGCTGGATTGGAAATGCAACGTAGCTGGAACCTGAACCAGGCCTTCTGATATAGGTTTGGGCTAGGCCAGAACCAGGAGCCTGGAACTCCATTCAGGTCTCCCACTTGCGTGGCAGAGGCCCGAGCATTTGGACCACTGTCTTTTACCTCCCCAGGCGCACTAGCAGGAAGTTGGGTTGGACTTGGAGCAGCTGGGATTTGAACAAATGGGATACCAGCATTGTAGGCAGCAGCTTTACCTGCTGTTATACAATGCAGGCCTCAAAGTTTTCAATTTTGATGAACTCCAATTTATCTCTTTTTTTTTGTTTTTGTTTTTTGATGTTGTTGTTGCTGTTGATTTGGGTGTCATTCCAAGAAAAAAAATCATTGCAGAATCCAGTGCTAATACATACATGAAAAGCTGCTCAACATAATTTAGTCATTAGATAATTGAAAATCAGACCAGGATAGGGAGAGTCCAGCTGCTTATGCTATTTCCCTAACAACAGGTCGGGAGCAAATGTTCACTTAGTGATTTGTTGACCTGTACCGGGTTTGGGCCACTTGTGCCCAGCTCACAAGCCCTTGCTGCCCTGGTAACCTGATGCTTCATGGAGTGATCACAGAAGAGCTAACCAGTCAGGACGAATAAAGTCACTACCATGGAAACAGAAATATTTTTGTAAAATGTATTCGAAATCTCTGGAAAATTTGCAATCTTTTATCTAAGAGTGTCTATTTTCTCCAACAATTTTGTTATAGATACTTGTCCATTTCATAGTTGCATAAAAATAATCAAGCTTAGGGGCTGGCACTGTGGCATAGCAGGTAAAGCTGCCACCTGCAGTGCCAACATCCCATATGGGTGACCAGTTTGAGTCCCAGCTGCTCCACTTCCAATCCAGCTCTCTGCTGTGGCCTGGGAATGCACTGTACAATGGCTCAAATGCTTAGACCCCTGCATCCATGTGGGAGACCTGGAAGAAGCTCCTTGCTCCTGGCTTCAGATCAGCCCAGCTCCAGCCATTGTGGCCATTTGGGCAGTGAACAAGCAAATGGAAGATTCTCTCTCACACTGCCTGTGTTCAAATAAATAAATCTTTAAAAAATATAAAATTAATTCATCTTGATCTCCATGGAGATCAGATAGATTCTACCAGATGCCTAATTTAGGAGTGGATTAAAGACGTAAAAGCTCTTCTCTCTTCCTAACTGTGGATTTGCACAGTTAAGCAATGTCTTTAAATTGTCTGTCTTTCCAGGCCTCATTGCCTACACTGTGTCTGACTGTCCAGTAAGCCTGGGTATAAACACGTTCTTGTTAACAGTGTGTGGGCTGTGAAAGCACCAGGTCATCATGTGATTTCTGATGAAGGAATAATTCAGAACTGGCATGTTTCTGAAAGTTTCAAAACATGTAACCAACAACTTTATTTAAAGTTCTGCCCTGCTTTAAGAAAAGCAATTGGTTTTATTAGTGTATCATTTTAAATATGGCTTAGAAGTTAAAAGCTTCTGAGTTTCTTATCTGGGTTATACAAATGGGATGCCACCACTGCATGTGGTGCAGGTGGTGGCTTTACCCACTGTGCTGCAGAGTCGGGCCCACAGTCTGCAGTCTCATTGGCTTCCCTTGTTTATACTTTTGTCAGTGCCAGGGTCCACCCAAGATCCCACATGACATTCAGTTGTCAGGTTTCTCTAGGCTTCTCCTGATGCTTTCTGAGGTCTTGGCAGTATTGAGGAGGACCTGTCTGGTATTTTGTAGAATGTTCTCCACTGGGGGGACAGCATTGTGGTGCAGTGGATTAAGCCTCTGCCGGCATCCAATATGCATTTGGGAAAGCAGTGGGAGATGGCACAGGGACCCGTGTGGGAGACCTGAAGAAGCTCCTGACTTCAGATCAGTGCAGCTCTGGCTCTTGTAGTCATTTAGGGAATGAGCCAACTGATGGAAGACCTCTTTGTGTCTCTTCCTCTCTCTGTCTGTAATCTGCCTCTCAAATTAATAAATAAATGTTAAAAAAACTTACATGTAGCAGCTGACTGTGCTTGTCACATCTTGACTCTCATAGCTGACAATACAAGGAAATACTTGTGAATTCTACAGTTGCACACCTAACTGTAAATATTTCTATGGGGAGCTGTCTATATGTTAAGCTGAATGAGAGCTGATGCTGATATCTTCAATCAATGGACTCTGTTCCAGTGTTGTGACAGGAACCATTCCAGCCCTCCCCACTTGCTCATCTGTAGCTTCTCCCTCCAGCATTGAGAAGCTCGGCTCTTACCATCTGTCATTTATTTAATTCATTAGTCTATTATGGACATTGAATTCACTGTTGTTCTTCCAGATTGCAAGTTGCGACATAACACAAAATATGTACACACCCACATGACAGACCCATGGGAAGCTCCTGGCTTATGGCTTCAGACTGGCCCAGCTCCAGCTTGGTAGCCATTTTGATAGTGAACCAGTGGATGGAAGACCTCTCTCTGTCTCTCCCTCTGTCTATAATTCTGCTTGCAAATAAATAAATAGTTTTTAAAAAGTAGAGTTAAAAGATAAGTTTTTTTTTAAAAGATGGATGTATTTGAAGGCAGAGTGACAGGTTGGAAGGGAGGGAGGGGGAGAGAGAGAATGAGACAGACAGAGACCTCTTATCTGTTGATTTAACCACACACAGCCACCAGGTCTGGTCCAGGCTGAAGCTAGAAGCCAAGAACTCCATCTGGGTCTCTCACATGGGTGGTAGCAACCCAAGTACTTGGGCCATCTTCTGCTGCCTTTGCAGGAGCATTAGCATGGAGCTGGATCAGAAGTGGAGGAGCCAGGACTTAAACCCATGCTTCTGTATTGGATACTGACATTTCAGGTGGCTGTGTGATCTGCTGCATCACAATGCCAGCTCTGATAAGTTTTTTTTTGGTGCAATAAACATTTGAAATCCAGAGGCTGGCCTTGCAATGTAGTGGGTTGGGCTGCCACTTACGACACTGGCATCCCATGTTGGCGATGGTTCGAGACCTGATGCTACACTTCAGATCTTGCTCCCTGCTGGTGTGCTTGGGAAGGCCACAGAGGATGGCCCAGGTGCTTGGGCTCCTGCCCCCACATGAGACACCCAGAGCAAGCTCTTGGATTCTGCGTTCAGCTCTGCCCAGCCCTGGGCCATTTGGGCAATGAACCAGCAGATGGAAGATGTCTCTCTCTCTCCCCTTTCTTTCTCTGTAACTCTGCCTTTCAAATAAACACATATCTTTTTTATAAAAATTTGAAATCCATGCATATGCTTTTCAGAATATTTATTTTCCATAAATTTCTAATAAAAAAACATGCTTGCTTTCAAATGTTTTTGCAGCAAAATACATTTATCTTTTAATTCCATCTTCCAGTAACTTCTTGAAGTCCTCTCATGTTTGGTCTCTGTCCCATTTTTGGCATATTGCTTCTAAAACCTTTACAATGTCCTGAGTGATAGGAGTCCTGCAAGCCTCTTGTGTTCTAATATGTGTTTGATCTTTTCAGTTCTTTCTAAGTCTTTGATCTCTCCTGGTTGATAGGAAAAGTCTTTTGTTCTGATGAGAACACTTGGATAGCTCTTGGATGCTCTTGGATAGCTTGAGGATGGGGCTGGTTATCAGAAAGACCAAGCTGTGATTAGAGACCTGGAACTTCCAGTCCCTTCCCTGATCCTCTGGGATGAGAGGGCTGGAGAGGGAGTGAAACATCAGTCATGCCTGCCTGATGAAGCCTCCAGAGGATCCCTAAAAGATGTGCTTCAGGGAGCTCCTGTGGTGGTGAACACATCCATGTGCCAAGAGGGTGGGGTGGTGCCCCAGCTCCATGGGATGGAAGCCCTGCCCTTGGGACTATTGTGGGCCTCATCCTAGGTGCCTTTAGGTGTGCATGTGTGTCCTTCATCACACATGTGGGTGCAGTGGGTTAAGCCATTGACTGTGATGTTGGCATCACATATGAGCGCCTATTTGAGTGCCAACTGCTGCACTTACAATTCAGTTCACTGATAGTGCACCTGGCAGAGCAGCTAAAGATGTCCCAAGTGCTTAAGCTCCTGTCACCAATGTGGGAGACCTGGATGGAGTTAGAGACTCCTGCCTTTGGCCTAATCTATTTTGAGCTGTTGTGACCAATTGGGGAGTGGAGAAGAAGATGGCAGAACTCTTCCTCTCTCTCTCTCTCTCTCTCTCTCTCTCTCTCTCTCTCTCTATCTCTCTGTAATTCTGCCTGAATAAATACAATTTAAAAATCATCCAAGAACCATGTAGATTTTATTTCTTTTTTGTCCTATGATTTTCAGACTTTGCATTCAAAACTGTAGCCTATTACTTAGTTTGAATTAATTTTCAGGAAGGTTTCAAAGCTTGTTTTCTTTTTATAAAGATGTATTTATTTATTTGAAAGGCAGAGCTACAGAGGAGGAAAGACAGAGAGATCGATCTTAAATCCACTGCTTCACTTCCCCAATGGCCACAATTGCCAGGGCTGGGCTAGGCCAAAGCCAGGAGCCAGGAGCTTGTTCTAGGTCTCCTACATGGGGTCAGGGACCCAAGTAATTGGGTTATCTTTTGCATTTCCAAAACTGACATTGAGTAGTCTTGAATATGGGGCTAAATATCCTTCATTTTCTAGCAAAGCCAGGAGGGGGCGCGCATCACACATTTCCTGCGCCAAGTCCTAGCAGCCATGGGAGGGTGCACAAACCCACCTTTTCTGACTGACCACAGCCATTGAGGTTGTGAGAAGTGTACCAGCTCCCCAGCAAGGATGAAATCTCCGATCTGCACCCTGTAATCATGAATAAAAAGCCAGGAGCCTCCCTCTGGTCTCCCACATAGTATAGGACCCAAGCACTTGGGTCACCTTCTGCTGCTTTTCCCAGGCCACTAGCAGGAAGCTAGATTGGAAGTGGAGCAACTGAGACTCCAGCAGGTGCCTATGTGGGATGCTGGTGATGCCAGCAGCCACTTTACCTGCTAAGCCACAATGTCAGCTCCCCTTTTTCTCTGTCTTATTTCATCTATTCTATGATTTTAAACAGTTGTCATCTTTGCTGGGAATTTGATTGGGATTCCACTGAATCTGCAGGTCACATTGGAAGCGATTGTCATGTCTTAACAATGATCACTGTTCTGCTCCTTCATGAGGAATAACTCTGTACTTTATATTCTTTCTGATTTTCCTCCAACAGTGTTTCTTCTTTTAAGATTCATTTTTTTTACTTGAAGAGCAGATTTATGGAGAGAGAGAAGGAGAGACAGAGATCTTCCACCTGTTGGTTCAATCCCCTAATGTCCCCAGCAGCCAGGGCTGGCAAGCCTGGAGTTTCTTCTGGGTTACCCACATGGGTTTCAGGGGCCCAAGCACTTGGGCCATCTTCTGCTGCCTTCCCAGGTGCATTATCCAGAATTCAAAATGCAGCTTGTGTGGGATGCTGGCACTGTAGGTAGTTGCTTGACCTCCTGAGCCAGAGTACTGACTTCTCCCTATCACGTCTCAAGGTTTCTGAGTGCATGTGTGTATATATTTTGTTACATTTACACCTTAGGACTTCAATTTTATGGTGCTATTGAAAATTCCAATTGCATAGTGTCAGGACCCACCATTAGAGTAATCTACAGCTTCAGTGAGACCATGGTGGGCGGGCATGGTCGCCACTTTATTGTGTTACTGAGCAATGGGTAGTGGCCTTTGAGGACCCCAGATGCTGGCAGAGGACACATGACTCCACTCTGCCTGAGACTGCCATGTCAGTTGAAACTCCTTGGCCATGCTACACCTAGAGCCTCCTTCCCCTGGAAGAACCTTGAGAGTCTCTGACTGCCGGTTCACTCTCCAGATGGCCATAACAGCTGGACATGGGCTGATCCAAAGCCAGGATCCAGGAGCCTCTTTCCCTTGGAAGAACCCCTGAGAATCTCCTTCCCCTGGGGTCTATGGACTCCACTCACCTCCAGAGTGATTGAGGCAAGCAGTGTCTCCCGCCAACTGCAGTCAGTGTTTCCACACATCTGAGACACAGATTCCTTGTCATCTTTTGCATTCCATACTCTGATGCTCGCATATTCTATATAATTTAAGTAGATTGTAATTTACTCCTTTTTTAAAAATAGTTACTTGAAAGGGGAGGGGGAGAGAGAGCAAGAGCTTCTACCTTCTGGTTTATTCCCCAAATGGCTGAAAAGGTCAGTACTAGGCCCCATGAATACAGGGTCCCAAGTACTTGAGGCAACTTCCACTGCTTTCCCAGGCACATTAGCAAGGAGCTGGTTAGGAAGTGGATCAGCCTGGACTCAAACTTGCACCTGAATGGGATGCTGGTGTTACAGGTGGTGGCTTTATCCACTCCACCACAGTGCCAGCCCCTGATATACACTTTTTTTTTTAGAGAAATGACAGAGAATGAGTTCCCACCTGCCAGTTAACTCCAGAAATTTCTGCAACAGGCCCTAGATGGTAGGGAGCCAGGAACTCAATCCAATGTCTCAGGTGGGTACCAGGAACCGAATAGTTTGATGCCTTCAGTTGAGGCCATCCAGGATCTGTGTTAGCAGGAAGCTGGAGTCAGGAGCCAGAGCCCAGAATCAAGCCCAGGCACTCAGTTGTGGAACTTGGGCATCTTAACCACTCAACCAAATGCCTGCCCCGAGTGCATACTCTTCACCAGGTGTCTGCTCTGTTGGTGCTTGCTCCATTTCTGCACCCTCTTTGTTCTCTGAACAGGGCCTTGCACAGAAGAAAATTTAATTTTATGAAGTCCATGTTCACAACTTTTCTTTTGTAAATTGAATTGAGGTTAGAACTCCCTAACAAATCTAAGACCACATAGATTCTGGTATACATTTTTCTAGAATTTCTGTATTTCTGTATTTCAATTTTTAGCGTGTGGACTATTTTTACTTGATTTTTAAGAATTACACGCTCATATTTATAACATCCCATATAGTTTGCAAATAATTCACAAATAATTGCTGCATCACAAATGTAAAACAAGACATGGGGTAGTGCATGAGAGGCCCACGAGGCATTATGGGAGATGAGGTCATCTGACGTGCAACACGCCCGGGGACCTATGAGATAAGGAGTCTGAGGAGAGACACCCGCGAGGCATTGTGGGAGATGAGGTCATCTGACGTGCGACACCCACGGGGACCTATGGGATATGGAGTCTGAAGGGGTCATCTCATGTCCGACACCCCGGAGCCTTTCTGGAGATGGAGTATGTTGAGGCTTGTTGCTCGCTGGGCTCTGGGAGTTGGATTCTGAGGTGGGTGCCAGTGCGGCTCTAGGAAGTGAAGACTGAGATGGGACACCCACAGGGCTCTGGGAGATGCGGTTCTCTGCTGTGTGACGCCCCTGTGGCCCTCTGGGAGATGCAGGCTGAGGCGGGGCCTTGCTGGGCATTCTGGGCGATGCAGTCCTCTGACACGCGACGCCAGAGGGACCTCTGGGAGATGGAGTCTGAGGCAGGCGTTCACGGGACCCTGGAAAATAGAGTCTGAGATGAGCGCCCGTGAGGTGTTCTGGGCAACGCCTTTGAGGCTTGTTGCTTGCTGGTCTCTGGGTGATGGAGTTTGTGGGGCACAGGGAAACAGACTCCGAGGAGGCATCGAGGGGGGCTCTGGGAGATGGGGTCCTCATGGACAGGCTCCTTCCGGTCCGCTGTGAGAGGGAGTCCTCAGAGGCTGGATGCCCATGGGGTTCTGAGAGGTGGAGTCTGAGGCGGTCGCCCGCGGGGCATTGTGGGAGATGCTGTCCTCTGATGCATGACGCTCACGGGGTCTTCTGGAGATGGAGTCCTTTGAGGCTTGTCACTTGCTGGGCTCTGGGAGAAGGAGTCTGAGGCGGTCGCCTGCGCATTGTGGGTGATGGGTCCTCTGAGGTGCGACACCCCCCAGGGGCCTCTGGGAGATGGAGTCCTCTGAGGCTGCTGCTGGCTGGGCTCTGGGAGATGGAATCTGAGGTGGGCGGCAGCACTAGGCCAGGCCGGAGCCACAACCCTGCCTGGGGGTTTTGGTTCATGCCTGGGGCACTTGCAGTTCCATGACGGCGCAGAACCTGCGGTGTCCGAGCCTTGTGAGTGGCCTGGGCGGAGCACATGGCTCAGAAGGTTTCCTGTTCTGCCGTGTGTGAGGCCTGCCCCCTTGGCTGCGTGTGAGATTAACTCGGCTGAAGGTCAGCTAACAGCCGCGGCCCCACGGTCAGGGGCGACCTCTCTAAGGCTTTCCTCCGCTAATCCCCCTCTGCAGTCTTGTTATTTTAATGTTGCAAGTAAGTAAACATGCAGGCGTTGGCTTAACTTGCTGCACCACAATGCCAGTCCCCAAATAACTCTTCATAACATCACTTTGGGGGTTGGACTTCAGCAACGAATTGGGGGAGACCAAAACATTCAGCAAATTGTTTTTCTGAGTTCTGTGAACATCATAGCAATGATCGAACCTGAGTAGGGAGCGATGTGAGCCCTTAGTCTGTGGCCATCTCAGAGAGGAGGCCCTGTGACCTGGGGACCTGCTGCTTGTGATAGAGGGAGAGATGTGATGGGCGTCTGACGTGGGAGAGGCAGTCATGTGCTGCTGTGCCTTTAACTGACCCCTGGGTGGTGTCTGGAGACCTGGGGACTCCTGACATGGGAAGCCTCCTCCTGCTTTTGGTGTTGGGGGTCCAGTGTGGAGCACAGAGAAACAACCTCTGTTCTTCTTGCAAACGTGTGATGAGTGCACCGTGGATGGAGTACCCAGTTCAGTCCCGCATCACTCTGCTGTTGGAGGAGTCCTATTACCGGAAGTCTGAATGAATTTACCTGGTGACTGCTGTCTGGAAATATTTTTCAAAGGAACGTTTTAAACACAGAGATGTAGATGTTGGATTGTACAGCGATGCTTGTTTCACTTCAGGAAAAACACTGAAGCTTTTTCCACAGTGGCTGTGCCATTGTCTCCTGCCAGCAGCAAGGAGACGTCCTGTTGTTCCTCACCCTCCAGCAACTGCTGTTTTGTTCTTGTCTTGTAGTCTAGCAGCTCTAATAAAAATTTTCATTGGTCTGGTGTCCATTTATTTGCCCATTTTTAGTTGAGTTGTTTGTGGTTATTTCTTATTTTTAGGACTCTCTGTGTATTTTGAATAGACATTCTTTGTCAGATGTGTTTTGTTAATATTTTCCCCCAGCTTGTCTTTTTGTTCTATGCACATAATGAGTCACAGGTAGAAAATTTAATTCTGTGAAGTCCATAATAGTATTTTTTTTCTTTCAATAACTCTTTGTGTTGTGTGTTAAAAGTCATTACCAAATGCAAGGGCACTTTCAATTCTTGAATGTTTATAGTTTGCATTTCAAATTTGAATGTATACACTGATTTGAGTGACTTTTTGTATGTGTTATACAGTTTGTGTGTACCTTAATTTCAATTCATATTGTTTCTCAACAGTTACTTGAGCATTTTATTAAAGGTGTAGAATACAGGCTAGCATCGTGGTGTAGCCTGTAAAGCTGTCAGCTAGGACACCAGATCGCTTATGGGTGTAGGTTTGAGTCCTGGGTGCTCCACTTTTGATCCAGCTCTCTGGTAATGGTCTGGTAAAGTAGGAGAAGATAATCCAAATACTTGGGACCCTGCCACCCACATGGGAGACCAGGGTGAATCTCATGGCTCTTGGCTTCATCTTGGCCCAGCCATGGCCATTGCAGCCACTTGGGGAGTGACCCAGTGGATAGAATTTTTTTTCTCTTTCTCTGTCTCCCTCTTTTTTAACTTTGACTTTCAAATACATAAATGAATATTACAAAGGAAAGAAAACACATAGGACAGACATATCCTGGACAGCATGCTGTTAGATATGTAATGTGTAAATATTCTCTTCAATTTTTTTGGGTTGTGAAACAAGAGGTGCACATTCGACCTCCTGTGCCTCAGTTTTCTGGCACTCAGATATTATCTATACTTTAGAATGTGTGAAGTGATGTCTTTTGTGTGCTGATGGCTGGTAGTAGGAGGTTCCTGGACAGTCCCAGGCTGCCTGGTTGCCAGATGAACCAACCCTGTGGTTCCAGGTACAGAGTTTTAGTCCTGACCCCAACCTTTTACCCAACCCCCAGCCTTTGTGGAGAGGACTGAGTCAATCATTAATGGCCATAAAATTTCAAATGAATAGGATTGAAATAGCTTCTGTGATGCTGAAGACGAGGAGATGGGAGGGTGGCTGAACGTGGAGGGTTTGGGAGTCCTGTACTCCGCCACGGCTGCCTGGCCTGTGCTTGTCCTCTGCCTGTTCACTTGCAGCCTTAAGAGAGCCTGTGTAGTAAGCTGGCATTGGTGAGTGCAGTGTTCCCTGGGTTACTACTGTTGCTTGTGCTGTAGGTGTCAGATCTAAGAAGCAAATGCTAAATCCAAGGTCATGAAGACAGCATTTGTTGCAGTCATCTTTTTGTAAAAATTATTTCTAAGTCTATATTCTTAAGATAGAGAGTGCTAGCGAGATCACACTAGCTCTCATTTTCTGGTTCACTCCCCAAGTGCTTGCTGGGATTTGGGGGTGCAGAAGTAGGAGCCAGGAAAATATCCTGGATTTCCTGCCTGGGTGACAAGGACTCAAGCCCATTTTCCATGACCTCTGCCCCCAGGGTCTGCATTAGCATGAAGCTGGAGTTGGGAGCAGGAGGTGGGCATCAGACACAGGCATGAAACCCAGGCATCCCAGTGTGGGACACGGATGTCTCAGCTGATGCCACAGGCACCAGGCTGGGTGTCCACTGTGGAGATACCACGCTTTCCCTGTTTTAATGCATTGGCTCATTGTCAAGAAACAATTCACTGTAGATGTGTGGTTTTATTTCTGTACTCTCAGTTCAATTCCATGACTCTTTCTGTTTCTGCCAGTGCCATCCTTTCTTTGACTTGCTCAGTGCTCCAGGGCAACAAACTCGGGAGTGTGGTCGAAAGAAAGAAGAGCCAAGGTGACGGGGCGAGTCCGTGTTTTCTTACCTGACGCGCGAGGACACAACGTGAGGCCCAGGGGCGACTGGTGAGGTCATTCGGGGAGCAGGAGAGAACCAGTGCATGGGAGAGACTCTGCTCTTCTGTTCGTCCTCCCTCCCTCCCCCCTCCCTCCCTCCCTCCATAAATTAAGAAAAAAAAA